>NC_084938.1:16882500-17507500 GCF_958298935.1 Phragmites australis
CCAAACCGTTTGAATTGTCACCATCCAACACATTGATATTGACGTCTGATGTACAACGAGTACTCCAAATTGGTCAAACCTGCACGGATTGCATCGCCATACGGCTCTTGATCCGGCCAGGACATGGAAAATTCACACAGCTAGGCCACGGCGGATCCCCTTAAGGCACTGAAAAGGAGCTTTTGGGCCCCTCTGCACCTTGTTGCAAATAGTTGAAACATCAAGGGCTTGCTTGGATGAAAATATTTCCTCCAGGCCGCTAGTCTTCTTCTGCCGTAGTGCCCAATGGCCGCATAGCACCACCGTGGAATATTGTTCTTATAGTTAAGGGGCTACTAGTAGTTGCTGACAATGGACGAACAATGACTGTATTAATATTCAAATAGGACTATATATACTCTATATATCATGGGAATTTATATGTTTGTTATCTCAAGTAATATAAACAAATGTAGGTCGTATATGCATGTGCGGTTTACTCGTCTCAATTCGACTTGCGGTCAGAACACTAGTTTCAGCGGAAGTTCCATTGATTTCACCCGATGGATACTTTTCTGCAAATAATACGAAGATTTAGCTTATCTAGTCGATTATATTATACATGGGATTGTGCCATTGGTGTATATGGACTTATTTGTTTCACAGTTTCAGCCTAACTAAACATCGCCTTTGAATGGAACACTGATTTGTTGGATTGGATTGCAAAGTCTATTTGCAGATTTAAGGTCGGTTACGGCTCATTTTTTTAAGATAACAGTAGGGATGCAAGTTTTATAGTCGTTGGATGGATTAAAAAAATTCACTCACTTGTACTAAAATTTTACTTCCACCTACTTAATTTAAGAAAAAAAATAAGTAGTGACCCAAAACTATCTATTAGGTACCTACTTACATCACTAGATAATAGAAATAAGATCCCAACATCTGCATCATAATGCACGCAGCTTGATTCATTATTACATCCTTACGGAATGAAATTGTGAAACAAAAGGGAGGTAATATAACAAGCTACATAATGTTTGATATTTTAACCAACACATAACACTACCACAGAATTAGCGAAAGTAGATAGAGTGTAATAGACGGTTTCTTCGAACCTGTCACTGACAAAATACACTTAGATAGTTGCTAAGACAAACATGTCTACAACAAGACTACCGTCTCGGTGCATAGGATAGTAATAGACGGTTTTTACAAATCCGTCTATTACTATTTTACAAACACATATGATGTTTAGAAAAACACATCTGTAATACTGTCACATATGGTTTCTTGTAACATATGTCCGTGTCTGTATGGTGGACACTAACAGATTTTCTGAAAATTTGTCTGTACTTAAAAGCCTAGGTACTATTTTATATTTGTCCACTTGTCTCCCCTGGCTCTTTTAGCTTCCCACACACACAACCCGCTCGTCTTCCCTACTCATTGGCTTCCCACACACATAACCTGCTCGCCTCCCCCTCAACATAAAGCGACAAGGAGTGTTCGTCTTCCTCACTTTACTTGTTGTCATCCGAGTGTTCATTTTCCACACACACATCTAGGGTTTTTTTTAGTGTCGGAGGAGTGAGATCTAGGCGTTGAATCCCTTCACCACTGAGGTGAGTGTTGTAGGGTTCCCATTGTGGTTTTGTTAGAGTTTCCTAGGATTTGCTTCGATCTGTGTAACTGATGGTAATATGGTGTTTCCATCGCAAATCTGCAATGGCTCAGTTCACTGCTATTAGGTAGATCTACAATGGATCTTTTTACATTATGTTCAGTTGATGTTTATGGACTAGTTTGTTACTTTGGTCAAGTATAGATGCTCGCACATGTTTATGTCAAATTTGCTTTCCCATATGTATTTACTTAACCATGTGGTTGTATTCTTGCTAACATCCTAATGCATAATCCTTACAGTTGAGCTATTTATAAGTGTCTATTATGTATTAAGTTTTACAAGTACATTCGTACTCACACTGCTATTTCAGGTGCTACCAGCGAGGAGGAGTTGGTATTTAGCTACTTCACGTCGGCCGAGGGTTTTGGCGGGCATGAGTAGGTAACTCCTCTTAGGTCATTCTTTTGTGATGGAGTCTAAGGACATATGGCTTCATTCTTCTTTTGTTGTATAGTCTTTAATCTTCCGCTGTGTAGTTTCTTTTGTTGGTTAGGAGTTGAGTCATTTTTATCTCCTCCTAGCTCTGTTTTGCTGTAAATTGTAATAGCTTATTAAATACTTAAGAACTTGTAATATAACTTTAATTACTTGCTCTTTCTTAAAGTGTATTATGATGCTATGTGTTGGAGAGATATGTGTTCCGATTTTAGACACAAAACATGTGCTGAGATTACCGGGGTGGTATTCTGGTTAATCATTGTAGTGATTATACAAATAATTGATTTAGTGATTAATTAGAATACTATCTGGATGGTTTCTTAGAAGATGATGCTTGGGTTGGTATTGTGCTAAAATACAGGAGGCTGAGATGATGTTGATCATTTCATCTTTTTAGAAGATAGTGTCGACCAATGATGTCGATCATTTCATCCTTCTAGAAGACGGCATCACCAATGATGTCAAGCATCTCATCCTTTTGGAAGACGGCGTCGTCAATGATGTATAGCTAGAGATTATGTATAGATAGCTAGCTTTATGTGGTCTGAACAATGTGTGATGTGTAAACATGGCCAAATGGGCCGTTCGTGCCTGCCCGGCACGGGCCCGACTTGGCACGGCCCGGCTACGGCACGGCCCAAACGGCCCATCTACAGTAATGGGCCGTGCCGTGCCGGCCCGCGTGCCTTCCCCTCGGCCCACGGCACGGCTCGTCGGTGACCGTGCCGTGCCGGGCCGGCCCGGGCACGATTTTGGCCCGACGGGCCGAAATAGATAAAAAAATAAAAATAAAATAAAAAATACATAGAAAATAGATAAAAATATAAAAAAATAGATAAAAAAATATTTTAAAATAGCTAAAAAATTAAAAATATAAATAAAAAATAGAAAATAGTGCCGGGCCGGACCGTGCCGGGCCGTGCCGGCCCGGGCTGGGCCGTGCCCGTGCCGGCCCGACTTGACCGGGCCATGCCGTGCCGGCCCGTCGTGCCGCGCGCTCGGCCCAGGCACGGCTCGTGGCGTCATGCCGTGCCGGCCCGACCCATCGGTAATCGGGCCGTGCCGTGCCTGGGCCGTGCCTCGGGTCGGCCCAGTAGGCACGGCCCATTTGGACGTCTTTAGTGATGTGCATCTATGTGATGTTGTTAATCTTTGTGACATGTAAATGGCTATGTTGAAGTTCTGAACAATATACAATCGATGTTCTAAATAATGTGTCAATATGAGATATGTAAATAATGCATGTGATGTTGTTTAATTTGTGAATCATGAAGTCTGCATGCCATATCATGAGGATAGCCAAGGAAGCAAACTTGCTTATAGGGGAAAGGGTCACACTGACTGTTTTTTTTAAACTCCGTTAGTGACACTTTATACAGACAGGTTCAACTCTCATACAATTTTACAGAAAATCTGTCTATGTGTATCTCTGTTACAGACGTAACAAGGTCGATATCACAGACACTTTTGTAGAGATAGAGTTGTAACTGTCTATGATAAGGTTTATAATTTATCTATAATAATCCGTTCTAAGGTAGTGTAGCTTGTTACACCGCACATTCTTGGCAAAGGCCTTCCTATTATAGATGAACCTATTTTAATTAGGTTACTAGTGTATTTTGATTTGTTGTGTAAGTCTTAATAACCTTGAGTCCCTTGTAGTTTAAACCTCTAAAAAAAACTGAAGATGCATCCTGGACAAATATTTTTACCGTTTTGGCTTTGAAACAATTTTGGACTGTTTATCCACTTTAGAAAATGGATTTTTTTGGGGGTATTTCCTTATAGGTCAAAAAAATTCAAAATACCTACGTATGCCATCAGTGTGTCTATGTTATGTGGGCCCCACATCAGTCACAGTGGCATATGAAGGATTTTGATTTTATCCAGTGGCATATGAGGAAGTATTTTTTTTTTTTAACTGGCACACCATTTAGGGAGCATGATTTGTCGGTACCTTTACGACATTCAGTTTCACTTTGTCAAATATATCCTTTTAATTTAACTACAGAAATCAAGGTGGATCATGTTGTATGTATGTATAATGCACTATAAATTATTTTGAACTTTAACAGTGGATGCTCTACAAAATAGATCTGATTTATTATGATTAACAGCTTTACGAGCGAGGGTTCCTTAGTAATCATCTCCGCATATAGCCCCATTAGTCTCTTGTACTGTCTGTCCGTCAGCATCTTGCAAAGTACTAAGAGCGCGCACTGTACTGTAGCGCAAATCTTGCATGCTTAGACAGCAAGTAATAAGTTTCCTGTGAGGTGGCATGCATGTTGAGCAATGTTTCATGTAGCGCAAACCTGTTTGTTTAAGACAAAATCAGCGTCTAGTACGTCACCCCTAGCTTCATCTCCAAGCATCCAGTTTTGCTGGTGCAATTTGACCATTGTTTGTTTATTGGGACTTGCTATATGGCGATCGCCTGAAATTGGGATCTTTCACAGCCCACATTTCTGGACCACTGGATGACGACCCAACAGTCTGATTTCATCTCGGAACGAGTCATAAATCTTGCATTCGTTGCCTCGCAACTTAAACTTTGATCTATCTTGAATTCTCTTTAAGTAGTATCTTCTTGTGCTCATTAATATATAGGTATACTTCACTTATTTGTTGCAGCACGAGTAAATGAGGTTGGCCGTATGTCTTATGATCAGGAGTTATTACTATCTTTCCCAGGATTCCTACACTTGCGGGCCTCTTCTTATGGCGAGACTTAGGCACGTCAATTAAGTTATTTGAGTCAATGTAATTAACAAATCACTCTAATGTCTTCTTCGTCGTATAACCTTACACGATGCATCCTTTAGAAAAGACTTAATTCCTTACGTACGACTTGCGAACGCTCATGTATCTCTCATATGGAAACATGTGATGCAGGAATACGGGGCTAAGATAGTGTATCTCCTTTATAAGGTGAGTAGCAAGATGTACCATGATATCAAAAAGGATGGTGGGAAATACATCTCAAGAATACATAGAGTCTCAAAGTGTCTTTTTTCTAGCCCCTCCAGCGAGTCTGAATCGAGCACCTTTTGTTTAATTGTATTGAAAAAAAAGCAAAGACTCAGGATAGCCTCACGAAACTTTATTAGGAGGATGTTCCTAATAGCTACTGTAAACAGTGACGTCATTATCACATGACAATTATGGGACTTCATCAAGGCGAAATCCATTTTCAGCTCTTTCACCGAAACAAGTCTTGCGATGTTGGACGAGTAACCGGAAAGAACTTTCACACTGTGCAAGAACTCACATAATTTCTTTTTCTCCTTCTTGGAGAAATTGATAACTGATGGAGTAGGTATTTTCCATTATCCATATCATATGCATGGAGCTCCAGCCTTAAGCCTATTTCTTCAAGGTCAGCTCGTGTGTTCTCATGATCATTCATTTTCCTTCATTTGGAGCAATGTGTCGATCAGACTCACTTATATATTCTTCTTTATATGCATGTTGTCGCAAGGGTGGTGAACATCTAATTTTTTTCAATACTCTAGTTCGAATAATATTGATTTCTTGTTCCACATTTATAACTGTTCATCATCCTTGGAGGATTGTTTTCGCTTGCTAAGGACAATATTGATATTCTTAACCTGATTGTGGACATCTTTCCCGCTGAAATGCCTCAGAGGTAACGTTTTGTCCCTCGTGCCATCGAACTGTTTGTCCATGTTTTGGTACAGGTGCTTCCTAGGAAGGAAACGCCGATGCTGCATGTATATTATTTTCTTTAAGTTGTTAAACCTCAAACTGCATATGTCATCTAAGCAATGGGGGCAAGCTTTATATTTTCTTTTCCTTTGACCATACAACTTACGAAGTGCTGACAGATCATTAATGATAACAAACAATATGACGTGCAAGGTAAAGTACTCTTACTTGTATTGATCCTAAACCTCGATTCCTTTCGACTAGAGTTTCTTAAGATCATTAACTAAAGGCCTGAGGTACACATCGATATCGTTGCTAGGTTGTTTCGGTCCTGATGTCAAGATTGACAACATAATGTATTTCCGCTTGTTACAAAGCCAAGGTGAAAGGTTGTAGATCGACAATACAATAGGTCAGGTGCTATGTGAGGTACTCATATTACCGAATGAATTCATGCCATCTGTGCTCATAGCAAATCTAATATGTCTCAATTCTTTAGCGAACCAACCAAATGTGGAATCAACGATTCCCACTGCGCGGAATCCGTCGGGTGCCGTATCATTGCGTCATTCTTCCGATTCTCCTTATGTCAACGCATCACCTTCCTAGGACCCTCCTTATGTCAACACCTCCTTTCTATTGACAAATAGATGCTTCAGATGGAAAATTATAGGAAAATACCACACCACCTTCCCAGGAGGCACTTTACTTATCTTGCCTCCATCCCTGTCACCACCATCATTTCTATGCTTATATTGATGGGTTCCACAAACGAGACATTGATCCAGTTCTACATACTCTCCACAAAACAAGATACAATCCTGCTTACATACATATATTTTTTCTATTTTTAGTCCTAAAGGACAAATTATCTTCTTCCCGTCGTAGACGCCCTCTGGCACCAAGTTCCCCTCTGGTAGCATATCCCTTAGCAAATCCAGCAATACTTTGAAACTCTTGTCAGTTCAACCATAGGTTGCCTTTAGCTGTAGAAGCTTTATGTTCCCAAATATCCGCGTATACTTCTCATTACAGTTGGGATAAAGAGGCGTCTTGGAATCCCTCACAAATTCTTGGAATTTAGCAAACTCACCATTGTTATACTTGTCATGCCGCTCGACATTCCGCACTATCTGGTCCACATTCTTCATAAAATCCTCAAGATCATTATCATTGAAACCTAATATGTCCTCATCCCTGAGATCATGATCTATTTCACGGGGTGTAAGTCCTTGTTCTACACTGTGGGCATAGAGGCCTCGATCCATCTATCCCTTGTTAAGTCCTCGCCATGTTTATTCCAACATGTATAATTCTCTTTAAATCTACGTATGATCAAGTGTGCATGGACATCGTCTGGTTTTGAGAATTTATTATCATTCTTGCAATCACGACATGGACAATACATTGCCGTTTTACTATGATCTTTCATATCCGCCAAAGCAGCACTCATGAAATGCTTCACCCCTCTCAAGTAATTCGTACAAGTTTGGATCTCAAGATACATCAAACTTCTGTCCGTCATCTACAATTAATATAAAAACATTCATTCTTCACTAACAATTACCATAATTGCGTGAATAAGTATGCAATTAATAATTCCATACAATTACACTAGGTCTATGGCATCCCGCGGTAGATTGGGCAAACCTAGTATCAAATCTAACATAAATACAACTCACTTGTACTAAGATTTTGGATAAAGATGCAAAATGGCTGATTAAAACTCAAAACACAATAAATCTACCAAATAGAGATTAGAGGAGGACGAAAAGGGGCGATGCAAACCTTTAAAGACCTAGCACTAATTCAAACTTCAAATCAATAAAATATTAGAGAGTCTCTAGTGAAACCGGAGAAAATCATTGATCTACTGTGCACGCATAATGCTGGCCAGTCTGTTGGACACGCATAGTAGCAAGCCAGATCTTATACCAGATCGAAGTCATAAGTGACAAGTGATAAGATTTATCATAAGTGACGGGTTGTAATATTAGCCATCACTTATTATTTGTGTAGGGAGACCCGTTACCTATGCCAAATTATAAGTGATAGGTCATAATATGATCCGTCACTTATGACTGGTGCGGAGAGATCCATTACCTATAACTAGATCATAAGTGACATGTGTAGTTATAACTTGTCACCTATATCATACATAACGAATAGTATTATAACCCGTCACCTATGATATACGATCAGTGACGGGTCTATGTCCGATCATGATCCGAGGTTATATAAGCGACGAGTCATATAATAACTTGTCACTAATTTGTGTTCCTTTTATCTATTTTTCATGTGCTGACGTTTTATATATCTTAGTTGTGTTTTTCAAAGGAAAAAAAAGAAGAAAATAATAAGGAGAAATTATCAAAGAACCTCAATGCTACTACGAACAGTTGTCCGAAGCGTAGTACTACTACTATACGTTAGTCAAACATGCTGTACGAGTCCTCCAAAATACAAAAACATGTTGTACGGTCCTCTAACTAACTACAGCCATGGGAAATTCACAAGGTGACCACACAGAAAGGTCTCCTATAAGGCACCCAGCAGAATTGGATATTTAAACTGGGAAGTCCTTGCTTCTGGACTTCACTGTAAATATTTGAAACTCTAGGCTTAGATGCAAAGGTTTTCCCTCTAGCCTTCCCCTCCCGACGATGATAGGTACGAGGAATAATCTACGATTTGCCATTGAATAAGTGCTTGTTCTACGATATGTTATTCATTGTGAGAATAATATGTGGGATCTGAACCCACATGTCATTAACACACTGATGGTATATCGTAGAACAGATAACTTATTCAGTGATAAATAGTAGAATCTCCCTAGGTACGACGAATTCCTCCTCCAGCCTTTCTCCCTCTCCTACACAAATGGGAGCAGTTGCAGGTTAGTGGAATTTGTGGGGTCTCGAGGTTTAGTAAAATAACATGTAGTATTTATGTGGGGTAGAGATTATTTGGTATGCATTATTAACTGTAGATTAAAATAAAGGATGCACGATGTAGACATGTTGGTGACCAACAAAGGATAATAGTCCTACATCTTGTGTGTTGTCTTGAACTTATATTGACTCGAGAAGCAGATTACATTATAAAATATCTAGATCTAAGTCGTAGCTATTTGGCAAGTTCTTCAAGCTAGTCGGGTTCTTTTCCTGTTCTTGAGGGCTTGAATCTCCTCAAATTGAGTTGACTTTAATTTAGTTGAATTGAGTTGTTTTGGTCGTATCTCTACCCTAGTTTATATAGTCGGACAGAGAAAGATCGTGTCCTACTCGAAGTCCTAAGCGTAGTCGACTTGATTTGTATCTCCTAAGTTATCCGGGCACTTTATTCCTTATATGGACATTATTTTCAATTTTGGATAGATCTTGTACTTGGAACATGAGATTTTGTCATTTGTACCATGTTGGCTTAAAAAACCCTTGTATGGAAATCAAACACATGTGTGATGGATAATCCAACTTTAGATATACCATATTTCTAGTAATATTTTGAATTATTTACTCCCTTCGATTGCAAATGTAAGTTGTTTTAGACTTGTGCACAAGGATTAAGAAAGTAGATCAAATGACATTTTTGCCCTTTATTTATTCTGCATTGGAAAAGATAACTCATTCATTTGTGAGAGTAGTAGCAATTATTAAACAAGGGCAAGACGGTAACAAAAGAGAAAAAAATGCATAGAAGTTCGAGAATGACTTATATTTAGAGAATAGTTGAGGAGGCTAAAACGACCTATATTTGCAACCAGAGGGAGTATTATATATTCCTCATCATTGGGGAACCCTAAAATTTGCTGCAGTGTTGGAACACTCAATTTTTTTGGAAGAAGTAATGGAGTCCAACGAGGTTCTTCATCTCCACATCGGCGAAATTCTCCCATGAGAATTTAGGGTTCGAGGTTAGGGGCTTCGGGCTCCGACGAGGCTCCTCAAATTCCCAGGCTTAGAGGGAAGGTCACTAACAGAAGGCCCACCCAGCAGTGGTGGCGAGCACAGGGGTGGGGCGTCAAGGTGGTGGTGATGCCACCTGCCGCGAAAGGCGGAGGACCACTAATTGGATAGGGTAGGAGCAGGGGTGTCATGAGTCGATGGGTTAGCGTATAGACGGGGAGCCACCGGAGATGATGAAGGTGGGCATGGTGAGGGAGAGGATGCGATGAAGAAGTCAAAAAGTAAGACGACGATGACAGGGGAGGGGCTCGAACTCACTAGGGGTGCCCGCCAGCGTCAGAGGTGACGCCGGCGAGCGGTGAGCCGGGGGGTGAGGGGCGTTGGTTGGTGGCAGTGTCATTTCGTGGGCATGGGCAAGGGGTGAGGATGACGATATAATTTCTAGGGTTATGAAATGAGAAAGGTGGGCTATTGGATCAGATAGATGGACAACCCAAAAATTGAGTGTTGGTTAGACCAGAAACACTCGAGTGTGCCTTAGACAGACCCAATTTGTTTACACAAACCTTGTGTCAAACTTAATATCTTTTTAATCTCCAAATAACACATGAAGCGACTATGGCATGTTTGATTCTACGGCAAAAACTATCCTATCTTGCTTAGCAAGGGTAGCTAATTGGTAACACTACAAAAATGGCAAGATGGATTAGAGATCCAAACACGATCGCCCTCCCCTAACCATGTGCAATCTTCTTCCCTTGCGCCACCACTACCTATTGTCAGCAACAATGTGTGTGAGAGAGGGCATCATCTTAGTAAGTGCGCAATGGTGGATCAACCAATGGGTCTGGGGGCTTAAGCCCCTACCCTCTGGACGCACTTGGGAGCTCCCCTTTAATTTCTAGGCATGAAGAGAAAAAGGGACAGAAAGAAAGAAAAGGCTCTCCTACTTTTTAGCTTTAGATCCGTTACTATAAGTATGACTGTTAGATGAATCTTATATAAATTATATATAATAAGATAGCTTGTGACGTTCCTCATCTATACTTGTAAGACGCGTGAACCTAGAGACAAGACGACCCCTGGATGGTACAGATAGCATGCATGCATACATACATACATAGTATGTGCAGGACGGAAATCCTAATCTGTTGACGTGTAGCACCTTGGCACAATGTTTGGACCTATATAGTGGACTAGTGGTGAAATGAAGGCTGGGTGCATCAACCTGCACATGGAGTTCCTCCATCACTTTGTTTAAGCCGAAGCATAACGATGAGCATCTAATTAACTACGCCTGGCTTCGTCTCCAAGCATCCGACAAGTTGTTCTAATGCCACTAAACTGAGGGCAACCCGATCAAAAAAAAAAATATATCCATTCTAATTTCTACATTGCAATGCGCGACAACAAAACATGAACTTGGGAAAATTTTATTTGTTTCCTCCGTCGAACCATCATGGAGAATTTCTCAAGTTGACTAACGGATCCCGTTACTGCATCCAAAGCCAAGTTTTGGTTGTTCGTTTGGGGTGTCTTTGCCACTGGACTCAATTACGTGAAACTCTGAGGGCTTAGATGGAAAAGTTTCCTCTCGTCCTCTTTATGTCTCCCATACTTCGCACGGACTTCCTCCTCCCTCTCCCGCGCACATGGCAGCAGAATACCGTCAGCGAAAATAATAATAATATAATTTGATTTATTTTATGCGAAACTTTTATCCTTTTCTTATGGAATATAGGTTCCGATCTTTTTTAGATTATCTAAGAAACTGAATATTTTCAAATTTCTTCATAATTTTTCTACGCCACCCCAAGACAAGATTATCACAAAATATATGGTTTGAGGCTCGCGAGGAGATGATATCAAACAAGGCATAGGTTGTCACTGTTCATAAACCACTGCAATTAATTCGAGGAGATCTTTTCTCAACCAGTGGGGCAAGAAGGATGTAGTTTCATGAACCAGAAATAACCACGTTTCAAAGGTGTGATTAGTTGCTTATATGTGTTATTTCCCGTATGAATCATATATGTAGACTGAGTAGAAGTAGATTGAGCGGAGTCATATTTGTTGAAAAGAAAAATATTTAGTTAGTTATATCTGTCTCGTTAAACTGAGTTGAGTTTCTGTTTGGTTGATTGAATCTGAGATCGTATAAGTAGATGAAAGAATTGAGATTTTGATTGATTGATGGTATGAAAATAATTTTGTGATACTGATAAGTGTGTTCGCCTGTATAAGTGGATGCATCTGTCGACTCAGCCTGCAGATGTACAATCCAACACTCTTTTCTCTGAAATTATACACATCCATCAAAATATAATCTATTCGTGTGACTAACTGATCACCTCAAAGAAAAAGTGTTGGCCAGAACGGATATCGTCCAGTGCAGAATAGACATCATACACTACTTTTTCAAAGTATTCTTGACTCATATAGCTGCACATTATTGGTGCCTCATATAGCATCACTTAGTTCTTCCGGCATTGTATGGCTTTAGCATGTCATTTATGAATGAGAGATGCTTTGCATGACATATGAGGTTCATCAGGTACAACCCTTCCCATTAAGAGTATATTTTGGATTGGAGACACATGAGCATTAATTCTTTTTTCCTTCTTCACAAAGAAGTGCACCTAATTTCTACGACATCAAAAGCTAAAAAAGAACTTAGTCCAGTGCATCCAAAATTCATTTAGTCATTTATCTATGCTACTCACCTTAATTAAATAATTACTAATAAATCTAAAAATAAGAATCTACATGCGCTCTAAATCTCACTAGCTGGAAAAGAATGAACGCGCAGACAGGTGGGCCCCACCGCCCCCTTCTCCGCGTCGTCGCCAGCCGTTTTCAAATGGCCCCCTTATAAATACCCAAACCGCAGACTCGACCTCCGAACTCCGACCAAGAACTCCTCCGCCTCCGGCGATGGAGCTCCTCAGCGGCGGCGCGCTGGCATGGCAGCAGTACCGGTCGCTGCTCCGCAAGAACTCTACGCTCACCTGGCGCCACCGGCGATCGGCGGCGCTGCAGCTCTTCTCCTCGCTCGTCTTCATCTTCCTAATCTTCTGCATCGACCGCGCCATCCGGTCCCGGTTCTCCTACACCACCGCCTACCGCAACGTCCCCGACCCGAAGCCGCTCGTGGCCCCGCCCATCCCGCCCTGCGAGGACAAGTTCTTCATCAAGTCCCCCTGCTACGACTTCCTCTGGAGCGACGGCGGGAGCGCCCGCGTCGCCTCGCTCGTCGACGCCATCCGGAGGAACAACCCCGGCCGGCCAATACCCCCCGAGAAAGTGAGTGGCTGTCCTGAATTCTTGATTCCGTGCTTTTTCTGCCTGTTTTTCTTCAGTTATCTGTTTGCGTTGCAGAAGATTGGGTTTTGTTTCGGTTTTTTAGAGGAATTGTTTCTTGATTTTCGCGCGCGGAGGGGATTGACCGGTTTGGACGGTGGAGAATGCGGTGCTCGCACGTTTGGTGTGAGGATTTTTGGTTCTGGGTGGGGAAAGATTTTTTTTTTCTGGGGTGCGTTGTTGGGAGGAGAAAGCAAACCGCGTGATGTATCTTCATATTTTGGTCTATGTCAGTTTAGCCTCTTGACAGAGAGAATTTGTGAGGGTCTTTTCAGGAGGTGATTTGATCCCGGGAGTTCGTGGAGTTCAGGAATGAGTTGTTTGGAACGATGGAACCTAAGCATTAGCATGCACATTTCAGTGATTAGATTTTCTGAATTCTGACAAAAAAATAATTTGGCTGGATTAACCGTTGTAAGAGGTCACATGCTGTTTTATCTCCTTTAAGCTTTTTGGGGCAGAGCTGTTGGATGGTTTGACGTTGAACTTAGATAATCATTTAGGTTTGATGTTGATACATTACGTAGTTGATTTGCTTCCATGCGACTTTTGGATGGAACTGGTGGGCACTCACTTCAGAATTTAGATGGTAGAGTTTGCAAGCTATCCAAAAGAAAGGATGAAAAAGATGCCTAGTTTGTTGTTTATGGGATCTGGGAAACTCTCAGGTCTACAAGGAACAACTAATTTGGTTAATGTCTTAACTCGTAAGTACGTTTCGTGTCACTTTCCTGCTCCCGTGTGTTTTAAGGCCTTCTTGGAAACAATCACCGTGAGGATGCACCTTGGAAATGTTAACTTAGAATATAATTCGAGAATTTTTAGGGAAGAGTGTATGGTTCGCATAGTTTACACGATGGTATCAATGAAATGGTGTTTGGTTTCTGTAAATTAGTATACTATCAATGTGCTGAAACTCTGTTGATCAAGAACTTGAACAACATATAAAAAGTTTCCTGCTCAGTCATAAACAAGGGTTTAATTATTTAATAAAATTAATTCATTTAGTTGGGAGTCAAGGCATTCATGTGTTGATTCCGTAGTCTGAACTAGTTTACTTAAATTCAGCTGCTGAAACACTTCGTTTATCCGCCACTTTGATAAAGTATGGCGTTCGAGACAAATATAATTTTGCCTTCTCATTATTCATTATCAATTGATCATTTCACATCAGCTCGGATTTAATGGCAAACTGTAAAATATAGTACGTGAACTAGTCGAAGTACAGTAGTTTCTCACTTGAACTACTTAGCAACTTTGCCACAGAATTGATTATTACTCGACATGTTTTCTGATTGTTTCGTGGTGAGTTTCTCAGGTTTTAGGTTTTAGGACTCCAGATGAAGTTGATGCTTGGCTTTTTCAAAATCCGATGCGCTGCCCTGGTGCTTTACATTTTCAAGATATAAATGCCACTCAAATAAAGTATGGTATTCAGACAAACTCCACTCCAGTAGCACGGAGGGGGACATATGAAGATCCCACGTTCAAGTTCCAGATACCTCTTCAAGTTGCAGCTGAGAGGGAAATGGCAAGGCTGCTCATTGGAGGTATTACTCCGTGCTCAATAATTAGTACCCCACTGGTCGCATACCCATTGACAACAATTACTGCTCTTTTGTACTTTTTAAAGTTTTTGACCAGATCTTTTTCAGACTATTTACTGTATGCTGCATAAATAAATGTTAGTTGTATGTTTTCTTCCATATTATAGTTGTGCCTGGGGAGTAAGATTAAATTTTCATGAATGTAACAGACCCAAATTTTAGCTGGACCGTGGGATTTAAGGAATTTGCTCACCCAGCGACAGAAACATTCTCCACTATTGCTCAAGCAGGGCCAACTTTCTTCCTTGCCATTGCAATGTTTGGATTTGTTTTCCAGATCAGTGCCTTGGTGACAGAGAAAGAACTTAAGCTTCGTCAGGTTCAAGTTTTTCCTGTCAGTGTTTTCAGATTTACGTATCTTGATGCTTGACGTGACCCTCAGTTTGGTACATATTCACAGGCTATGTCTATCATGGGGCTCTATGAATCAGCGTATTGGCTATCATGGTTTACTTGGGAGGCCTTGCTTACGTTACTGTCAGCGCTTTTTACTGTGCTTTTTGGGATGATGTTCCAGTTTGACTTCTTCCTGAATAATAGTTTTGGAATCTTATTTCTGCTGTTTTTCCTCTTCCAACTGAACATGGTAAGTTCCATATACTAATCAGTATGTTAGTTCTGCTTATGTTCATTTTGTAGTGGATTAGTTCTGTTTATCACATTTTCTGAATTCCCATCACAGTTTGCAAAACATATTTCTTTAATGTTTTTTTAACCTAAACATATTGTGTTTGTGCATGATGTTTGCTGCAGCTTAGTTTTGCCTTCATGATATCGACATTCGTAACGAAAGCAGCATCAGCTACTACTGTTGGATTTGCAATATTCATTATTGGCTTCTTGACACAGGTAATTTTTGCTTTATTCATCGTCGTATGTATCCAGCGTTTCCGTTTGTCAGAAAATATGAACTCTGTTATCTCCCTGTGCAGCTTGTTACAACCTTTGGGTTCCCATATTCAAGTTCCTTCCAAAAGTCTTACCGGACAGTATGGTCTTTCTTTCCTCCTGATGTATTTGCCCAAGGCCTCAACATCCTAGGTAAGGCAACAGCCACTCCTGAAGACAAAGGTATCAGCTGGAACCAGCGTGGGAAGTGCCAGTCTTTTGAGACGGATTGCGTCATCACTATTGTACGTACAAAAATTTGCTCATTAGTTACTATGTCTTTAATCAATAAATTTCAGGCTCTGAGTGTTCACAAACATCTAACAGGACGACATCTACAAATGGCTTATCTCCACATTTTTCTTGTGGTTTGTGCTGGCGATCTACTTTGACAACATAATTCCAAATGTCAATGGTGTTCGAAAGTCAGTGTTCTACTTTCTCATGCCTTCCTACTGGACAGGAAAAGGAGGCAAGATGCGAGGTCAGAGCTATAAGTGTTCGGTAGTTCTTAACATTGTTTTAACCATAGTAACTTACATTACTAACTAATCTGCATTCCAGAGGGAGGCCTCTTTAGCTTTTTTGGTTCAAGCCGTCCGGCAGATGATGCTACCCCTACTGATGAGGATGTTCTTGCTGAGGAAAACCTAGTAAAGGAACAAGCTGCAAACAATGAGGTAGATGGTGTTGCAGTTCAAATACGCGGTTTGCGGAAGACATATCCAGGAAGTTTCAGTATGGGTTGCTGCAAATGCAGAACAACTAAGCCATTTCATTCTGTCAAAGTAAGTTATCAGTTATCTTCTGGTATAAAGTACATGCAAGCTTGCTTGTTCTGATTATTAATGGGCTAGAAATTTTTTCAGGGCTTATGGGTGAACCTTGAGAAGGACCAACTGTTTTGTCTTCTTGGACCTAATGGGGCTGGTAAAACAACTACAATCAGTTGCCTGACTGGAATCACACCAATTACAGGCGGTGATGGTTGGTATCATTCGTGAAAGCAGAATTTTGGATTTTTTTTTAAACATCTTTAGACATGCTAATAAGACATACATTTCACAGCATTGATTTATGGTCATTCTGTTCGAAGCACTGCGGGGATGTCAAATATTCGTCGGATGATTGGAGTCTGTCCGCAGGTAGTGCTTTTAACATTTTCGTATTACTGATGCATTCGGTGATGTATTTGAAAAGAAAATAATTTTTTGTGTTTTGTTTCTTCCAGTTTGACATCCTGTGGGACGCATTAACAGCTAAAGAGCACATGGAATTGTTTGCTAGCATCAAGGGATTGCCTCCAGTAACAATTAAATCGGTATGTTTCTTAACAATCTTTTGACATGTGCTCCCTAAAACACTTCATGGTTTTGCGTTTTGATCTGTATATGGTCGTTCATCCAACGCAGGTAGCAGAACAATCATTAGCCCAAGTGAAGCTCAGCCAGGCAGCTAATGTTAGAGCAGGTAGCTACAGTGGAGGAATGAAGCGCCGGCTAAGTGTTGCCATTGCTTTAATTGGTGACCCAAAATTGGTCTTTCTTGATGAACCGGTAGGGACATACCAAATTTACCGTCATTTTGCTTCCTAGACGTCCCTTGTCAAATATTTTTTTAGGGGAAATCCCTTGTCAAATATTAATCTAACCATGTATATCCTGTGCAGACTACTGGCATGGATCCAATAACAAGGAGGCATGTCTGGGACATCATAGAGGATGCAAAGAAAGGAAGAGCCATTGTCTTGACCACCCATTCCATGGAGGAAGCTGATATTCTAAGTGACCGGATAGCTATCATGGCAAAGGGGAAACTGCGATGCATTGGGACATCAATAAGGCTGAAGTCGAAATTTGGAACTGGATACATTGCTAATGTGAATTTCTCTGGAAACGGTCACATGCAAAGCCCTAACATCAACAGCAACACCGAGGCACCAGTTAATCCTCACATTGAAGCTGTCAAATGGTTCTTCAAGGAAGTATGTGTCTGATGACTAATCAAATCCACTCAGCATAGTTTTTCGTATGATCTTGAGATCTAAATGTCATAAAATTTTTATGGAAACAGCGGCTTGATGTGAACCCTAAGGAGGAGAGCAGGACATTCTTAACATTTGTCATCCCCCATCACAAAGAACCGCTTCTGACGGTAATACCTTGGCACCCAGAATTCTGATATACATAATCTTTTATGTACATCATACACTAAAACTTTCAGCAAACAGAGATTCTTTGGGGAGTTGCAAGACAGGGAGGTGGAGTTTGGAATCTCAGACATTCAACTCGGTCTCACGACACTTGAAGAGGTCTTCCTGAACATTGCAAAGCAGGCAGAGTTGGAGAGCTCTACAGCTGAAGGCACCCTGGTGACTCTAAACCTAACATCAGGGGCATCGATTCAGGTCTGTACTCAGTAATTCTAAGAACACTACTGTAATTTTGGACATTAGAGAAAAAACTCTCTCAGATGTTGATGTAACTGTCATCCAGAAATTTCCTGCATGGTTTGCTTATCTGGGAATTCATTTAGAACAATGTGTTCTGTTCTTTGATTTCGCTCCCTGACACTGCAGATTCCGAAGGGTGCTCGTTTTGTTGGTATTCCTGGAACTGAGACAGAAGAGCATCCAAGAGGCGTCATGGTTGAGGTTTACTGGGATCAGGATGACAATGGATCACTCTGCATTTCCGGCCACTCTGATGAGATCCCTGTGTCAGCCAATGTTGAGCTGAGGAGGCCGCCCTCGCTGTCTCGTAGGGCCTCGATGGGCCGTGGAGGTCCAGTCGGGTACATCATTGACCCGAACCAGGTCTAGTGAACAAGATGAGTCTGAGTGCGAAATTTGGATTTGTTTTCATGTAAATTATCTTAGGCGTGTTGAAACATATAGAAATGCTTCTATACATGTTTTGTTTGTACTAGAACTTAGAGCATGTTATCTTTCTGTGTTATGGTAAAGAAGTGTTTGGTGAAAGATGTTAAGTACATAGGATAACATATTATCCTGGTATGGTAATATATTATGTTGGTATGGTATGACTCATGAAGATTGCCTCTATATATTAACATTAAATTTATTAAAAGATGTTAAGTATATTTGGTAACATATTATCCTGATATGGTAATATATTATCTTGGTATGGTATTGACTTACGAAGATTGGCTCTATATATTGACATTAAGTTTATTGGACGACATCCTTCTTTCTTACAATTTCAGCTAAGATAACATCAAATCAGGGCAAGGATTAGGGTTAGGGTTAAACTAACGACGATCCCCACATCAAATTTTTTTTCGCCTGTCTGCTGCCGTTAAGAAGCGCGAGCCGCCCGTCGCGGTTCCCGTCGTCTTCTTCTCCGTCCCGTCGTCGGTCATCGTCGACGATCGTCGGTCCGCTGTCGCGGATTCGGCTCGTCGCCCTCTCGGTCGTTTTTCGGCTGCCGTCGCAGTCCATTACGCTCAATTTTGGTCCGCCGTCGCGGATCTCTATAGCGTCGCGCCCAATTTCCGTCCGCCGTCGATCGCACCTGATGTTGCGTCCACCATCGGTCGCGGATCTCCATCGTGTCCGCCGGGAAGCGCATCTCCGCTCCGGCCGTCGCTGATTCCGTCGCGGAGGCGGGGAAGCACATCTCTGCTCCGGCCGTCGTGGATTCGCGGAGGCGCCGTTGCGCAGGCGCGTCCCTCCGGCCGTCGTGGAGGCACATTTCCATTTCGCTGTTGCGGAGGCGCACGTGAATCTGCTATCACCGGCGAGCTCCTGTCAGCTGGTCGTCCTCCGATATGTGGGCTGGTCTTCTTCCGATATCTGCTGCCCGTGCGCTGGTCTCCCTACGATCTCTGTTGCTGTTCTGCGGACGACAAAAATGGGGTTGACTTATCTACCGCTGGTACTGTTCATCTGCTGCACTTTTGTTACTGTCGATCGGTTTTCGTTTGCTTCACTATGTTGGAATCTAGCGCAATTGCTATCCTTATTAAGTTTGATGGTCATAATTATCTAGGGTAAGTTTTTTTTAAAATTGATCATTGGCATCTTACTTGACTGATGTTTCACCTCTTGATAAATTAAAAGATGGTTCTAGTACTACTGAAATCAAAACTTGGCAGAATGATTATGGAAGGGTTATGAGCTTCATTGTCACTACTATGAATCTTTGATTATAAGTCTTGAACATCATAAGATAGCTAAGAAAATATGTGATTATTTGCAGCGTTGATATGTTCAAAATAGTGGTGCTCTTTTGCATACTCTTTATGACATGACTTCATGGCCTTTAGCAGAATGATCTGTCCATAGATAAGTATTGCACCGCTTTTGATCGTTTGATGGGACCATTGCTCTCAATAGTACTTCAGTATACCAAAGGGTGTTCATGCTATTGTGATGAGAAGAATAAGTTCATTGAGAAGTTCATTATATACCATTTTTGTCATAGGCTCCGATTAGAATTTGAATCTATTTGTATGCAGCTGCTCAACAATCCCACTACTCCATCCATTGCTGATGTATTATCTTCTCTGATTACTGAAGAGACTCGTCTTCATTCACTCACATCTGCTCTAGTGCTAGAACCTCATAGTGTCCTTACAACTTCTCATAGGACCAGCACATCTAGAGGTAGTTCTTCCAAAGGTATTCCTTGTGAGCATTGCAAGAAGACTAGCCATCATTCAAATAATTGCTTTTCTCATCATCCAGAAAAGTTGGCTCAGTTCCATACATGCCGTGCCAGTTGTGCTCGTAATACAACCCCTTCTCGAGACTCTGTATCTGTTGCACTCCTTATGATAGTGATTCTCAATCTTGGGTTCTTGATTCTAGAGCCTCCTTCCATATGACATCTGATAAGTCCCAACTGGTTGCTTTCAATCTGGTGACTACTAGAGGTTCTATTTAGATAGCTGATAGTATATCTTGTCATATCACTCATCAGGGTGCACTTTTCACTTCTTGTTTTTTTACCTCGGTTATCCATGAATCTCCTCTCCGTAGGTCAAGTCATTGGCCAGAACTATTTTGTTGGAATTGACACCTTATCTTGTTCTATTCAGGATCTTCGAAGCGGGAGTGTGATTGGGACTGGTCGTTGTTGTAGCGGGTCTCTTGGCCTCTACGTTCTGGACATCTTGCGTCTTCCTTCTTTCACGAGCTCCCACTGTTTGTGTGCCATCTGCTGCATCGTCCTACGTTTCATCTTTTGCCAAGTGGCATCATCATCATAGTCATTTGAGTGGATCGTGTCTATCCACTTTGGTTCGTCAAGATCGTTTAGGTCATATGTCCATTGAGTCCACTTTTCATTGTAAGGGTTGCAAGCTTGATAAATAGCTCTAACTCTCATATTCTAGTAGTCTTTCTCATTCTGAAAAACCTTTTGCTCTTATTCATTCCGATGTCGTAATTATTATGTCATTTTTGTTGATGAAACATCGCTCCCAGTTATGTTCTATGTATCAATCTTTTGCTCATATGGTTCATACTCAGTTCTCTATTGCCATTAAATTTTTTCACTCTGACTCTCGAGGAGAATATCTCTCTATTTTTCATCAGTTCCTCACCTCTGAAGGCACTCTTGCTCAGCTCTCATTCCTTAGGGCTCATGCTCAAAATGGCGTTATTGGATGCAAACATTATCATCTTATAGAAACTGCATGCACACTCCTCATTGCATTTTTTGTTCCTTCTTATTTATAGGGAGAAGCTATTTCTACAATTGTATATCTTATCAATCGGCAACTGTCTTCAAAGCTGGCCGACAAATGCCTTGGTGAGGCTCGTTTTGGTACTCCTCCTAACTATGATCATCTTCTGATTTTTTGTTGTGCTTGCAATGCCCTGCTTGCACCTCATGAGCGGACTAAGTTGTTTGCTCAGTCGGTTGAGTGTGTCTTTCTTGGATATAGTCCTGAGCATAAAGGCTATCATTGCAATGATCCTTCCTCTCATCACATGCATATTTCTCGTGATGTGACCTTTGATGAGGATCGTTCATTCTTCTATAATCCCTCTACTCCGCCCACATCCTCTCCCACAAAGTTCACTTTCTTCCTATGTCTTCCTCCTCCTTCATCTGATGATCATGCCCCTATTCCATCTCCACCCACCTCTGATTTGGTTTTTGCTACTCCACACATCCCTACTCCAGATTCAGCTCCTCCACCATATGTGCCACCTATCATCCATGTCTATACTTGTTGGACCATAGTTCCTTATGATCATCTATCCAATCCCACATCTTCGGCCAGTCCTAATACTCTTGTCTTTACTGATTCTGATGTTGTTGATGACTTACCTACTGGTCCTCATTATAATCTACGTGATCATGCACTATTGAGACTCCTGACATGTTGGGTTTTCCTTGTGCAAGTGCAGTTGTAGCCGATGAGCCATCTACTTATCAGGAGGCATATGATATTCAAGAGTGATAGTGTGCTATTTATGAGGAGCTTGATGCACTTAATCATACATGTACTTAGGATCTTGTTCCCTTGCCATCACATGCAGTTTCAATCATATGTAAGTGGGTGTTTAAGATTAAGACAAAGTCATATGGTTCTATTGATAGATACAAAGCGCTCTGTTGCCAGAAGTTTTTAGCAGACCAAGGGTCATCATTATGATGAGATATTTGCTCGTGTTGCTCACATGACTATAGTTTGCACCTTGATTGCAGCAGCTGCTACTTGTTTCTGGACTATTTCTCAGATGGATGTTAAGAATGCTTTTCTTCATGGTGATTTGCATGAGAAAGTTTATATGTAGCAACCCCCAGCAAGCCCGTTGAGTAGTAGGGGCGAGGTGGGCTGTCGCACAGGGCCCCCAAATAATTGGGGCCCCAAATCCTATTCGGCTCGCCTGCTCCGTTGTTCGGCTGTTCATATTCGTCCGTCTCCCAGGTCGAGCTGTCGAGGCCCTAGTGCCCTGCCACCGCAGTGCTGAGTGCTATAGCCGCACCTGCCGTCTGCCGAGTGCCGACGCCGAGTCGCCGATGTGATCACGTGAGTACGTAACGCTGCATGCACATTCATTCCCTTTGCTAGCTAGCTACTCATCCTTCTTGTGTCCGCCTGAACTTTGATCTGAACCATCTGCAGTGGTTCGAGGTGCTGGACGGGCTGTTCGGGAGGCACTGGAGAAATGTCGGCTTGGCCTTCAACTGCACATTCCTGCTCTTTAATTTGGATTCACATAATTGGTATGCATCTTTGCATGTTTAAATAAATTCGATCTTGGCTGTGCAATTAGTATGCACCAATGCATGTTTAAAAAATTCCCTTGGATTCACAGACGAGAACGGCAGCGACCACTGTCCACCTCGATGCACCGGCGGACAAACTAGTGCTGGGCGGCACGTTCCACGCAGGTTCGATCTTCTTTTCTTTTGATCTTTTTCTTATCTTGCTAAGCCTAGAATTCATGTATTGTTTAAATCATTAGTGTTGTTTGATTTATAAAACAGGAAGACGTTTATTTCCTCAATCCTCATCATGTCTTCTAGAAATAGGAAGTATGATTCTGGTTATGAAAAGCGTAAGAAGAAACAAAGACTAGAAGTAGCAGCTCAATCTCAAAATGGTGCTCTTGATAGATTTGTTATGAAAGAATCTCAATTTAATTCTGAAAATCAAACTCCAGCTGCTAATGTTGATGGGGGTTATAGTGATGATGCTAACATTACAGTAGAAGTTGAGACTCACGCTGCAGAAATTGTTCAAGGTGATGATACTAATATTGCCGATGAAGTTAGTGGACATACTGATGGAGTTGATCCCAGCTTAGATAGATCACCAAGTACTGAAAGTAACAATGACATCAATACTTCTTTTCAGCCTGATATATTTGATCCAAGAACTTGAGATGCACTTGATCCTAAAATGATTGATAATGGTGCAAAAGGGTCCTAAAAGAGACTTGTCTATTGAAGTTAGGCTGTTTCCCTAATGCCGTTATTGCATACAAAATTTTGTTAACCATTCCTGTGACTGTTGCATCTACGGAAAAGGAGCTTTTCTAAACTCAAGTTGTTGAAATCCTACTTGCGTTCTACTATGACATAAGAAAAACTCAATGGATTGACGACAATAGCACTTGAAAATGATATCTTGGAGAAGATTAAGTATGAAGATATAATTGAAGATTTTATTTCAAAAAATACTAAAAGGATGATGCTTTTTAGTAGAATATGAGGTCAGTTTATTGCTTGAGTACTACCTTTACTGTCTAGCATTAATATTTGATATATTCCTAAGTATTGTAATAAATAACATGTCTTGAAGTTATATAATTAAGTGAAAGTATGCTTTGGTTATATGAATTTTTCAATTTTAGAGCCCTATTTTGCATTTCGCACTAGGGCCTTAAATTCCTAGAGACGGCCTTGACCCCTAGGTATTGATGCTCCTACATGATATGTCTATCGTCTTCATCGAGCTTTATATGATCTCAAATAAGCTTCTCGTGCTTGGTTTGAGCGGTTTGCTTCTATTATTCATACTACTGATTTTCTCCTAGTAATCATGATCCTATTTTATTTAATTATCTATCTTCAAAAGGACGTACTTTGCTTCTCCTTTATGTTGATGATATGTCACTTTATTCTGTTGTGTGGCAAACTAGCAAATGAACGACCTCTGAATTGCAGAGAATATGAATCTGTCAGGAAAGGATCTCGTTAATCTTAGCTCCAAATTTTTAGACAGTTTAGTATTAGTGATAGGTTTAGAACACCGTTGATTGGGTATGGATTTGCACGCTCTCTATTCAAGTTACATGTTTGCAAGTAGCTCTGGATCTGGCTTTGTCAGAAGAAAATAGAGGAAGCTGCAAGCTACCTGAGATAATCTGCACGATGCCTCGAGGCTAGTACCCACCTCCTGGATGGATATTCAGAGTTTGTATCGTCGTTGCCGTGCCAGTACTGTAGCTTATCCGGCGCGCTTCTTGTGCCGCATCTTTCTATTTTAGCTGGTTAATATTTCTCCTTCTTTATCTCCTATTTTGTTTTTATAAAACACTTCACGTCTTCATCCGTTGACCTCAATGGAAGCCGCCTGATTTGCGGCTACGTCTGTGCAAATATCGAGTGCAACAAATACCCAAAAAATTGCTATTCAAATATGGCACATCTTACTGAATTGAACTCGACAATAGTGCAGCAACATCCAAATAAAAAAGGGGGAGAAAGAAATAAGACTGTGTTTAGTTCCTTTACGAGTCCCATCCTAGATCATTTGATCCCACATCGGAGGGCGTCCATCTGTTTGGTTCGTTGAATTGGACCAACTCATCCAGGATAAGGGCATACAAATTCTCGGAATATTCGCTTGTGATGCTGAATGAACTCGTGCAGCCAAATTGGTGGCAACACTTCCTCCAGGACCGAACCGGCCCGTGTGAATAGTACTTAAAATTTCTCCCTGTTTAAAATAGTAGTGTTCTGTTGCTTCAAAAAATTTTAAACTTTTTTATACATGTTTTATAATTCATGTGAAACCCATTTTAATTAGATTCAGCTAAAAAATATGTGTATAATTGAAACTAAAATTCTCCAAATAATACTACTTTTATAATTTCTAACAATAGTTAGGCTCTCAAATAAATTCAAAAAATCTGAAAAAATTCACTAATATTCTTTTTTATACGATAAACTAATTTCTAAAATTATTTTCAACCTTAGGTTATATAGTGAAAAAATGAGTTCCTTTATAATGTTTCTTTTATATGCTTTTTTATCATTTCATGTGATAATAATAAATATAAAAATTATTTTTTTTAAAAAATAATTAAGTTATGCATGAATATAATACATAAATTTTAAGCAACTAAACACATTCTCATATCATCCTATACATACATCCAACTAAATACATTCACATACCATCTCATATATCAATAAAACACATTCTTATACCATCCTATATATCTAACCAAACAATTTACTTGCACATCTAATTAAGACCATCCCGTTCAGAGTCATCCTATACATCTAACCAAATAACCTACTTATATCACCTCGTCCAAGATCATCCCATCCAGAATTATCTCATCTAGAATGATCACATCCTATTTAGCTTCGTTCAACTAATCAAACAGTACCTAAGTTAGCATGTTTTTATTTAACAATGGACATCAGTGTACGAACAAAGATAAATAATTTGATACACACTGAGGATAATCCCTATTTGGGTCTACTACGAAAGACTAGTTGCCATTTCTTCAGAAGCCGTGCGCACTTGTTAGTTCCGCTATCCATCAAAGATTTGGTGTGATCCAAAGCCCAGACGGAGCTTTGTTTACACACTCACGGTCAGAACTGGGGAAAACATCCTCCAATGTCCTATTTTCCAAGCCATAGATCTTTACGCCTCTCGAACCAAGACGGCGATCATAGAAGTCTTACTTCACGTGGACACAAGGACTCGTGAACTAGATGCAGTTCGGCCTCAGTTCATGAAACTTGCTAGCAGGTAAACAAGCCGAGTGGTTTTGTCCAATGAACACCGCGCGCATGCCCTCGCAAGGCTGTCCCAGGACATAGTACTTGCATTGTGGGTCTCTGGAGATCCACCTTGTATATTTCTATTGACACGAAAAATTGTCACGCAAAACATACTGAGCATTTTATATGCAAATTGAACCGAAGCTCTCCTAGAAAAATCAAAAGTTCCAACCTCCCGATCGGAAGTTCTGGTCTAAGTGCTCAGCGGGCAATACCATCGCCATGGTACCTGGTTGTTGAGCCTTCATCGTTACCTACGCTCGAGAGAGATCCCGTTAGAATGTAGATGGCCAACGACTTGTCCTTGACCGTAGAGATCAAGAACTAGAAGCAAATTGAAGTAGGTTGGTGTAGAGAAAATAGTCTTATTAGGTCATGATTGTGATTTTTTTATTAATGAAAATATAATCAATGGAACTAATATACTTGTCAAGTATATGATTTAGTAGATCTCATGGATGCAAGAAGTCACCAAAGCCAGAAAAAAGAGAGGAATGAATTAGACTTGTTTCACGAATTTTGATGTGATCAAATGGGAAGGATTTCTATATAATCTTGTAGAGCTCTTCACAAGCTTTTCATAAACACCGGATCATCGGAGTTCGGAGCAAAAAGTTATACCAAAATACATAACGTTGTTCTACCAAAATTTGCCTGACTGGATAGTCTGGTGCTCACATAAAAATTAGTCCGGTGCTATATACGATAATCTTGTGAGAACAATGAAAAACAGTTCGATGTTCACAGAAAATTTGAAGCTGAGTCTTTTGCCTCACCGGATGATCCGGTGTTCACAAAATGAACACACTAGACTATTATTTCTAAAGAGCTCCAAAATGAATATATGCACATAAGATAATCCGGTGCATTTATCTGGTGTTCAGTAAGTTATCACAGGATAATCCGGTGTTCACAGATGAGTCTGAGTGGGTTCTAACGGCTAATTTCTTCTCCTATACTCACCGGATGATTCGGTGTTCACAAAATAAACACACCAGACTATTATTTTCAAAGAGCTCCAAAATGAACATATGCATATAGGATAATCTGATGCATCTGTCAGGTGTTCAGTGAGTCATCACAGGATAATCCGGTGTTCACAGAGGTTTGAGTGGGGTTCCAACGGCTAGTTTACGAGAGTGTACTCACCGGATGATCCGGTGTTAGTACTACTGTTCTCATCGGATTATCCGGTGTTAAGAGCTTTCTATAGTCGTTGGGTTAACAGTTAGTATGTGAGTTTGAGGCTATAAATACTCCTCCACTCAGTCATTTGAGCATGCTAGAGTCCAGAGAAGTTCATATACACCTGAAAAGACATCCAAGCCACTAAAATGCTTAAAGTGATCATCCAAGTCGATTAAGCACAAGATTAGTGAGTGATTAGTACTTATAGGCCTAGAGAGTGAGTTGCTAGCTGATTGCTACCTAGAGAGTGGATCAAGGAGTGATCCAATAGTGTACCTCTTGGTACGCTGGCACCTTAGAGTCTTGGTGACTCGCCAGCAAGCTTGTTGACCCTCCGATTTGGTGTGGAGCGGTAGCAAGGTGATTGTTCGGGGACGCGGAGACCCTTGCTTTTGTGGCCCAAGCTCCAAAGTGATGAAGGCGGTGAGGAACTGGAAGATAGGCTAGTGGTGAGACCTTGCCTTGGTGGCTTATCCGGGTGGAGACCTTGTCTTTGTGAATCGGTGGCTCAAAGGTTGTGACCGGGTGCCGATCAGGAGCATATCCTTTGTGGAGCTTCAACGTGGACTAGGGGTGGCATTCATACCATCGATACCACAAGAAAAAATCCTTATGCCAAGTTTGCTCTCTCTACCTTATTTACGTTTCCGTATTTACTTACTTGTAATTTACCTTCTTAGATAGGTTGCAAACGCTTTGATCGGTAGAGTAGACACACTAGATAAACTCAGAGCATATTTAGATAGAAATTGATATAGGTTTATCTTGTGTTGTTTTTTGGAGTTGAAATAGTTTTAAGTGTCATAATTCACCCCTTTTAGGATGTCATCGATCCCTACAATTGGTATCAGAGCCTCGTGCTTTTGATAGGCTTAAAATCCTAGAGTTGTGACGTCCAGAGTTGGGATGGATTCTCATAGTGCTCCACTTTTCGATGGCATAAATTTCTCGCGTTGAAAAATTCTAATGTTTTGTTATTTGCAAGCTAGAGGTTTAGATGTTTGGAGAGTCACCGAGGAACAGATGAAACCTCTCATTACCAACACGGAGAGGCAACTAGATGCTTTAGCAAAGAGTATCATTTTATCATCTATATGTATTGATGCATTCAATCGTGTTTATTCTCTCACCAATGCACATGATATTTGGAATAGTCTCATTGAAATACATGAAAGCACAAAGGATGTGAGCAATGAGAAATATCATATGCTTGTTACTAATCTTAATGGCATCAAGCAACTACCCCTAAAAGTGCTAATGATATATACTCACATTTGAATATTCTTGTCAATGAGATCAATGAGTTAGGTTTAACGCCAATTGAAGATGATCAAGTGGTGAGAAGAATACTTCAAGCTCTTCTTCCAAAGTACAAGTTGATCATCTCTATCATCTACGACAACAATGACATCAAGAAGATGACTCCAAGTCAAGTGCTCGGCAAGATCACTGCCCATGAGATGACAATGAACATGAGGGTGGAAGCTTCTCCCTCATCCGACACCAAGAACCTTACTCTCACAAGCAAACAAGCTAAATATCAACACATGAAGGCAAGGATAAGAAGACAAGAGCAAGAGTCAAACTCAAGTGAAGGTGATGAAGATGAAGATGAACAGAGGTATGAAGAAGATGAGCAAAACACCTCAAGCGATGAAGAAATATATCTCGAAGTCACCAAACCCATCTCATAAGTGGAGAAGAACATCAAGAAGATCAATGCCAAGATTGATCACCCAATCTCCATAAAGGACTTGGTCAAAACAATTGATCACATTAAGAAGGAGAAGAAAAAGACCAAGAATAAGAGGGAGAAAAAGGGAAGAGCCAAAGCATTTGTAAGCATAGGAAGATGGTGAGTGATGATTAAGATTTAAGCTCAAGTGATGAAAGCATCACCTTCCACTCCTCCAAGAGAAGCTCTTTCTCAAGGTCATCATCACACAAGTCGTCTCACAAGCCATCCCACAAGTGCCTAATTGCCAAAGGTATGAATAACGATATAAGTGATGATGAATCCGATGAGGATTCTACTTCCTATGATGAACTCCTTTATTTGATCAGTGAGCAACAAAGGGCCCTTAAGAAATAATCAAAAGACCTTAAGAAATTCAATGCACTTAATGACATTCATGCTACCTTTGTTTCTAATTATGAACAATTATTGTGCAAATTCAATTTGGTAAATAAGGAGCATGAAGAGCTTAAGACTAAATTTGAGTGCATTGAATCTCAAACTATGGTCCCTTTGAAGCAATCTACCTCTCTTTTTAATTACAATTCTAAGGTAGATGCTTCCACTCCTTGTGATGATTTATATGCTTTATTTAGCTCACCCCTTTGCAATAAGATTTGTGTTTAGAATGTTGTTGTAGAGCAATATAATGAACACATTGCACAAGAGAATGATGAGCTCAAGGAAGAAGTGGAGAAGCTCCAGGAGGACTTGGTGAGATTCAAGAGAAAAGGACATGTCCAACTTTCTCAAGATAACCGTGCTTTTATGGTGAAGAAGCTTGCGGAGGGGTCAACCGTGACATGCTTCAAATGCCATCAAGAATGCCACAAGTCCTTCCAATGCAAGTAAGTGAAGAAGGAGATCAATGAGAAGAAGAAGATGGCAAACCTCTCCAAGAAGACCTCTAACATGTACACTAAGCCTAACTACAAGAACAAGATAAAGAGCAACCACTATAAGCTCAAGAAAAAGGAAAATGGAAAAGTGGTTGCACATATGGTTGGGAAGAAGGATCGGAGGTGGAACCAACCCATTTGGGTGCCCAAGGAAATCATCATCAACATAAAGGGGCCCCAATCGGTTTGGGTTCCAAAGAAGACTTGAAGCCCAAGGCGAAGATGAAGTGAAGATTCAAGCAAAAAAGCCAAGTATACAAGATTATGATCATCACATACCTAAATACCCATCCAAAGGTAAAAAAGGTAAGTATAACGAGATTCTTGTTCATACATCTTGTTTTGCTTCTAGCTCATTTGCCTTGTCTAGGATTGCATGTGCTTATTTCAATTTGTTGCAGTGCCTAGTGTAAGTCTCATATGGTAGGTTACTTGTATTTCTCTCTTATTCATGAGCAACCTACATGGTTTATTAGTTATAGGTCCCTTACATGGCACTAGTTTTTTAATTTATATCTTTATGTACCATGATCCAATCTATAGGATAAGTCCCTATTGTTATCAATAACAAGTGCATATATCTCACAAGTTTTCAACACTTGTATGCACATATTTATGAGGAGTATATCCTATAGGTTGTGATTTTGAGACTAACATGTGTTTCAAGTTGCATCTCCTGTAGTCTCATGGAGCAATCAATATGTCCCCGGAGGTATGCAATGCTCAAATGCTTCAATTGGTATCATTATCAAATCTTTGTTCATTTAAGCTATCTCCATGCATAATATAGCTTAAACTTCCTATCTTGACATACTATCTAGTTATGTATATGCTTCTTTCTCATCATATGTATGAACACATATAGGGGGAGTTTAGACTATATTATGTGAGTTTCATGAATTATGATTCATGTGCTTTTATAGCTTTCAATTGGTATCATTCTTTTGTAGTGTGATTCCTACAATTGGTACCATTATAATTGATATCTTTTTAATTGGATCATGATTTGTGAAGCTCTCTCCCATGTACTTTAATGTCTTTCCCTTTAAGTTTAACTTGTGCGTATAGTCCTTTTGGAAGATTATTGATAAAGGGGGAGATGTTTGATGACCAAAGCAAGAAATGCAAAATGAACAATGAGGGAAGATTGTAGCAAGTGTAAGATACATAAAGGTTAACAAAGGGGGAGAAGCTCTTGCTTAGGTCAAATCAAGGGAGAAAGTGGCAATAGAGAAAGGGAGGGCCACAACAAAGGGGGACTAAGTGGTAACAACATGTATCAAAGCAATGTGGTAAAACTTCGTGCTCATTTATGATCTTTACATTTGGAATCATTTGTTATTTGCCACTTGCTTTGGTTGTGTTGTCATCAATCACAAAAAAGGGGGAGATCAATGGCCTTATTAGGTCATGATTGTGATTTTGGTGATTAATGATAACATAGTTAATGGGACTAACATATTTATCAAGTATATATTTTTGTAGGTCTCATAGATGCAACAAAAGAGAAGTCACCGAAGCCGGAACAAAGAGAGGAGTGAATTGGACTTGTTTCATGAATTTTGATGTGATCAAATGGGATGGATTTCTATATAATCTTGTAGATCTCTTCACAAGCTTTTCATAGAGCCAAAGATCATAAAAATCGGAGTTTGAAGCGAAAAGTTATGCCCAAAATATATAACATTGTTCTGCTAAAATTTGCCTGACCGGATAGTCCGGTGCTCACATAAAAATTAGTCCCGTACTACATAGGATAATCCGGTGAGAACAATGAAAAATAGTCCGGTGTTCACAGAAAATTTGAAGCTGAGTCTTTTGCCTCACCGGATGATCCGGTGTTCACAAAATGAACACACCAGACTATTATTTCCAGATAGCTCCAAAATGAATATATGCACATAGGATAATCCGGTGTATTTGTCCAGTGTTCAATAAGTTATCATAGTATAATCCGGTGTTCACAGATGAGTTTGAGTGGGTTCCAACGACTAATTTCTTCTGCTATACTCACCGGATGATTCGGTGTTCACAAAATAAACACAATGGACTATTATTTCCACAGAGCTCCAAAATGAACATATGCACATAGGATAATTCGGTGCATTTGTTCGGTGTTCAGTGAGTCATCACAGGATAATCCGGTGTTCACAGAGGTTTGAGTGGGGTTCCAACGGCTAGTTTATGAGAGTGTACTCACCGGATGATCCGGTGTTAATACTATTGTTCTCACCGGATCATCCGGTGTTAACAGCTTTTTAGAGCCATTGGGTTAATAGCTAGTGCGTGAGTTTGAGGCTATAAATACCCCTCCGCTCAGTCATTTGAGCATGCTAGAGTCTGGAGAAGTTCATAGACACTTGAGAAGACATCCAAGCCATCCAAGTGCTTAAGGTGATCATCCAAGGCGATTAAGCACAAGATTAGTGCTTATAAGCCTAGAGAGTGAGTTGCTAGGTGATTGCTGCCTAGAGAGTGGATCAAGGAGTGATCTAACAGTGTACCTCTTGTTACGTTGGCACCTTGGAGTCTTGATAACTCGTCAGCAAGCTTGTTAACCCTCCAACTTGGTGTGGAGCGGTGGCAAGATGATTGTGCGGGGACGTAGAGACCCTTGCCTTTGTAGCTTAAGCTCCAAAGTGATCACGATAGCAAGGAACCGGAAGAGAGGCTAGTGGTGAGACCTTTCCTTGGTGATTTGGTGGCTCATCCGGGTGTTAGCCTTGTCTTTGTGTCTCGATGGCTCAAAGGCCATGACCCAGTGCCGACCGGGAGCATATCCTTTGTGGAGCTCCAATGTGGACTAGGGGTGGTATTCATGCTATCGATACAACGGGAAAAAAATTCTTGTGTCGAGTTTGCTCTCTCTACCTTATTTATGTTTCTGCATTTACTTACTTGCAATTTACCTTCTTAGATAGGTTGCAAGCACTTTGATCGGTAGAGTAGACACACTAGATAAACCTAGAGTACATTTAGATATAAATTGATATAGGTTTATCTTGTATTGTTTTTTAGAGCCAAAATAGTTTAAGTGTCCTAATTCACCCCTCTTAGGATGTCACCAAACCCTACAGTTGGAAAAGCTAGGATTAGGGAAAAAAAGGATAAAAAGAGAGATAAAAATAAATTATATTGATTTGATGGGATATTAGTCATCTTCAATTGGCCATAGCCCCTTATATTTATAGGGAGGGTTGATGTTGCCACGTTTTGAGTCGGAATCTATCAAAACTCCCATTCAAATCCGACTCTATCTCTTAATAAAATCTTGGATCCAACTTGAACCGGAAGTTTCGGTTCCTGATCAGACGTTCCGGTCATACCGAAATATCCGATTCTCTCCAGAATGAGGTTCTCAGTTTGAACTAGAATAATTAACCCACAAGTTCCGGCCCTAAACCAGAAATACTAACCATGCTCGAATATCCGATTTTTCCTAGGAATGAGGTTCTCGGGTTGGACGAAAAATATTTAACCAGAACTTCCGATCCAAAACCGGATATTCCGATAAAAACTTAACCAGAAGTTCTGGTCCAAAACCAGATGTTCTGACCCATTGAATTTCTCAACTCCGAAATTCTTCACTTTGTCAATTTTGGTCATCAACACATGCCCCCCTGTTTTTTAATGCTTGCGTGCCAAAAAACATATCATCTGCCCTTCTACCTTTCTTAGGGCGATGATCAAGACATCGACCATGAATATCCCTTAGGACGATGGTAACAAATGCATCGGCCATATTTCCTCAAGCATCTTGCCACACACTAGGATATAATTTCTTCAAGTATCATCCATTAAGAGCTTTAGGAAATTTCTCCCCTTGCAAACCTTCTAGCAAATAACAATTTACAGGAATGATACCTACAACTTTGTATGTGCCTTCCCAACTTGGAGACCATTTGCCAAAATTGTTGTCCTTCGATCCAATAGGCAAAATCATCTTCTGCACAAGATCTCCATTCTAAAATGACTCTGTTTTTATCGTCTTGTTGTAAACTTTGGCTACCCTCAATTTGTCCATTTCGATCTCCCTCAAAGCCTTCATCAGTCACTTCATCAATTCTGTCCATCATTAGATCATAATAATCCGCAACCAATAGGTTATTCTATCCATTGTTATTCTGCTTGGCCAACCTTAAAGTATTAAGATTTACTTCAATAGGTAAAACAACTTCTTGTCTATAAATAAGTTCATACGACGTTACTTTAGTGGCACCATGTCTAGATATAGGATGTGCTCACAAAGGCTCCGATAGAACTTCTTGCCACCTTCTAGGATGTTTCTCTTTTTTTTTGAGAAGCTTAATCAAAATTTTATTACTAGGCTCGGCCTAACCATTGACCTGAGCATAATTTGGAGATGAATTAAGAAGCTTAATTTTTAATGACTCAAAAAAGTCTCGTACCTGATGTGAAATGAATGAAGTACCTTGATTCATAGTTAAAGTTTGCGGAATGCCGAATCTATAAACAATATGCTCCAAAATAAAGTCAATTACCTCCTTATATGTCATGTTCTTGAGAGGAATAGCTTTAGCCCATTTAGTGAAGTAATCTGTAGGAACCAAGATGAAGCGATGACTTTTAGATAATGGAGGATGTATTTGGCTGATGGATCTAAGCCCCAACCTCAGAACGGCCATGGTTTGATAATATGATGCATCATAGCAACAAGAACTAATTAAATATCACCAAATTTCTGACATGCCCCACATCCTTTATAATACTTGAAGCAATCATTAAGCATAGTAAAGCAATAAAATCCGGATCTTTTCAACAACCACTTCATCTTACATGCTGATTGATATGTGCCACATATGCCTTCATGCACCTCGCCCATAGAAACTTTTGCTTGATCCGAATCCAAGCACACCATCCAATGTTCTGTGATATAAATCATCATTCAACAATATATATTTGAAAGCTTACCGTCGAATCTTTCTATCAACACTCTTGCTTGGATCCTTCAAATAATCAATGAGAGGTCTCCTCCAATATTTAAACTCAGCACCTTGAACCTTTTCTTCTGATGAAGAAGACACAACTAAACCCAAAAATTCAAGTTCGGCCATACAATGATTAACACTTTCAAGCATCGGTCTTTCAATCACAAAGAATTTACCTCTATTAACTTGATAACCAGATGTTTGCTGTGCTAAATCATTAGCACTGAAATTATCATCTCTAGACACAGGCTTAATAGAAAAATAATCCAAACCAGTTTAGACACTTATCAAGATAGTTATTTAGTGATCTATCAAAATATTGATAATAACTAAAAACTTGTTGCACAACTAGCAACGAATCACCAAAAGCCTCTATGTTCTTTACACCCATAGAGCTTAGAATTTCTAATCAGAACAATAGAGCTTCATATTCGGCTTGATTATTGGTACAAAAATATTCTACACGACAAGATGTTTAAAAAATAGCACCTCTAGGTGACACAAAAATAAGACCAACACCTTGTCCAACCCCACAACCTGAACCATCAAAATAAAGCTTCCATAGTTTAATAGATATATAGCCGACTCCTAAATCATACTTATCATCAATCCAATGATCAACAATAAAATTAGATATGATTTGGCTATTCATAGATTTCAAAGATTCATAAGCCAAATCATATTCTATAAGTGTATAAGCCCATTTACCAATTCTACCACTTAAAATTGGCTTTTGAAACATATATTTTAACCACATTAGCTTGAAATGCTACTTAGACAAGTACTAGATAGCAAATAATGGCTTAACCTTGTGCAAGCATAATATAACGATAAGCATAATTTTTCAATAAAGAAATATTTTATCTCCGCTTCCAAGAGACATTGGCTCAAGTAAGTAATTGCGTGCTCTTTACTATCAATTTCTTGTACCAAAGCATCACCAATCACATTCTCTCCCGCAGCAATATATAGCTGAAAAGGTAATCTGGCTTTAGGCTTCCGAAGCACCAGAGAAGTAGACAAATATTTCTTGATTTCATCAAATGCAAGCTACTATTCTGCCCCCCAAGTGAACTCGGTCTTGTTTTTCAACCGAAGTATAGGTGTTAAAGCACTAATTTTTCTAGACAAGTTTGATATAAATCTTCTTAAATAATTGACCTTGCCTAAGAATTTCTACATATCCCTTTTACATGTAGGTGCTTGAACCTTTTGTATACTTTCTCTTTTACTCGGATCTATCTCTATGCCCTTCTCATGTATTATAAACCTAAAAACTTTTCAGTCGACACACCAAAAGCACATTTGAGTGGATTCATTTTTAGACCATACTGACACATCATTTCAAAACCTGAACGTAAATTCGGCCAAACGAGAATCATTGCCATCAGATTTAGTAACTATATCATTAATATATACTTCTAATATCACACCAAACAGATCATGAAAAATTAAATTCATAGACCTTTGACAAGTAGCACTGGCATTTTTCAACCTAAATGTCATAACCACCTATTCAAATAAACTAACAAAACCAGGACAATGAAAAGCCATTTTAGACATATCTTTCTTGGCCATAAAATTTGATTATAACTAGCATTAGCATCGAAAAAACTAATTATTCTATGTCTTGAAGCATCATTAATTAACTTAGATATTCATCTTTAGGAGTACCTTTTTTAAATCTCTAAAATCAATACAAACTCGCAACTTACCGCTACTCTTCTTCTCAACCGGGACGATGTTAGAAATCCAATCCGCATACTTACAAGGTCTTATAAATCTAGCCTTCAACAATCGGTCTATTTATTCTTTAATCCGATCATACATATTAGGATTGAATCTCCTAGGTAACTGCTTATAAGGCTTAAATCCCACTTTAATAGGCAACCCAACATCTCATGATATTCCAAAGAAAAACAATCAACATATTCTTTAAGCAACTCGATTACTTTAGCCTTGTAATCGGCTTCCATGTTCTTGTTTACAAACATCAGCCTTGAAATATTACCATCACAAATGTCAACCTCTTCTAATGGATCAGCTGACGAGAAACCTTGACCTAACTTATCTAACTCATCTATATCTTCAATGGCTTCACAAATATCATTCTTATTTAACCGATATTGCTCTATATGCTTTTGTAGCCATTCTAAATTCTTATCTCTACTCATTGATATATTACATTATTGAGCCGATTATCACAAGTCGGCTTTATGACCACGGGTACAAATCCATATTTGGAGGTACTAAGAAAGTCATTATCAGAAAGATAAAGACCCGATAAGCACTTAGCAATGCCATATCTCCAATCAACCAAAGCATCGACCAAAGAAGCATAGGCCGAAGAATCAGCATATATGATTTCCACATCATCATCCACCCATTAAATTAAAAACTGGTGCAAGGTAGAAGGAACACAACTATTCGCATGAATCCAATCACGTCCAAGAATAATGCTATAGTTACCTTGCACTTCAACGATGAAGAAAATGGTGGATAATGTCTTGCTCCCAATAGTAAGCTTCATGGAGATAATACCTTTTGCCTCATTAGAATCACCCGCAAATCCATTGAGCACCAAATTAGTCTTCATCAACTCATTATTATCTTTACCAATCTTCTTAAAAATTGAATACGACATCAAATTTACTGTAGCTCCACCATTAACAAGCATTCTAGAAATTGGCTTCATATTAGTGTGACCTTTTACATATAAGGGCTTCAAGTCCCGATTCGTCTCTTTTGGCTTCTCAAAAATACCCTCTTTTAACCCCAAATTCAATTGAGCCACTTCACCTTTATCCACAGCATGAAATTTCGATGGTAACATGAAAACCATATTAACATCCATACCTTCGGTTGGTGAAGCATCATTAGTGTGCACTGGCGAATCACTATAATCAATTAATTCCTCATCTTCCTTATCTTGTTCGATAGGCACCGGTGTTGTTGGTAAAGGGGCTGTTGTAAGAGCTATCACTACATCTAACTTTGGTTTCCATACTTGCTTCACGGGTTGCATAGGCTTAACTTCACTGAAAGTATCATCCTGCAATTTTTTCGCTTGTTGTTCCATCAATTCTTGCTTGTGAAGCCACTGCAATCTTCTCTTTTTTTGTGTGTGAGATAAGCCAGAGGCACACACATCGGCTATAGATATTTAAAATGCAGCTTGCTGCTACTCGCCTCATGATTATTAGCCTTTGGAACAATATGGACATCAGTAGGTATATTTTTAGACTTGACTGATTTATTGCTAATAACAATCGGTCCTTTACCAAGCTCTTCGGCCACTACTTTCATTGATCAAATCTCAACAATATCAGCAGCAGTAGTCCTATTTTCATCAACATTAGAATCTAAATTTTGAATAGAATTCCACCCTCCTTGACCCAATATACTTTCTTCACATTTTTAGCATGTTGAACATCACTAGACCAATCTTTATGCCCTAATCCATCATGGACATCACGTGATATTCTATCAAAAACCGGCCCACGTGGTGCTATCCTTCCCGGATGAAATGGAGAAAATTGCATAGGAGGAGGAAGCATCAACATAACATCATAGCCCCAAGTTGGGCAAGGAGGAAAAGGCATCGAAGGAGGCATCCTTGTCATGGTGCCGGCCCAAGTGGTGGGTAAATAGTAGCAGCATGGTCCTCCTTTAGTTGATGATGATCATGAACTTCTCGCTTCAAAGGTGATCTTGACTGCTTGAGATTATTTGACCAATTCAAATGGGTCTGGACGACCCTATTTTTCTCATGCTTGGACAAAAGTTGCTTGAAAGTAGACTTGAATTTTTCAACCTTGTCATGTCCCTTTGCTTCATTAACCTTCCACTTTCCAACCTTCGGGCTTTTTGGTTTGAACATCTTTGGTTTAGCATTGACATGCCCCCCGGTGGTTGAAGTGTTCACCATGATCTTAATTGATTCTTTGCCTTCGAGAGTCTTCTCAAGTAGCACCTCTCTTGGCAAGTTTTTGTTCTCACCCAAAGGTTTAGGTCTTTCTTCACCCACAATTACGTTCTTCTCCTTGGTTGATTCGGCTTGAGTTGGCCAAATTAGAATGCTCTTGTCTTGGAGATCAACAACATTAACCAAGAATGGTTGCTTATCCACTTGCATCTATGCAAATTTTAATCATCCTTCATTAATGGTCAATTGAATTTGTTGTTGAAAAATATTGCAATCGTTAGTAGCATGAGAATAAGAATTATGCCATTTATAATAAGCTCACCTCTTTAATTCATCTAATGAAGGAATTACATGACTATGAGACAGCTTAATTTGATTTTCTTGTAGCAAGTAATAAAAAAATTCTATCACACTTTGCTACATCAAAAGTAAATTTAATTTCTTCTTACCAATTCTTAGAAGGCATCGGCTTAAAAGCAGAGCAAACTAATGGTTTAGACTTATAAGACCAAGCCCATTTGACACACATACGTTAACATCATCATCATCGTCTGAATTTTCAGTTTCATATTCAAGCATGTAAACATTGGGATGATAAACTCTAGATTTATCATGCAATTTCTGAAAATTTCTAGACTCTTTGGCCTGACCTTTTTGTGCGAGAGCTCTTTGCAAGACTTGACTAACAACCTGAAAATCATAACCTTCTAGCTTTTCCTTAAGATGAGACAACAAACCCGAATAAGCTAATTCAGCTAAATCTTTTTGAGAAAGTGTCAAGTTAAAATATCGGTTTTTTATATCTCTAGACCTCCTAATATAATCAGCAATGGGTTCATTGTATTTTTATTTTACCAACATTAAATGTGACATCCTCAATTTAGTATCAGCACGAAAAAATATCCATGGAACTTTTCTTGTAATTGAATTAGGAGCAAGAGATGTAAACAAAGTAAAAACAGTTCTAGACAATGACAAAGAAAATAATCTATTTTTCTGCACATCATTGGATCTAGCCTTGCCTTATTGTGCAAAAAATTGACCCATGCTCCCTAGTTGTTCTATTTCCTCCCCGGTAAATTTTACAAAACTAGGAACCTTAAAACCACGGGGATATGGTATTGTGTTATAGTACTCAGGATATGGCTTTTGGTATGCACGAGCTTTTCTCCTAACCTCTAAGCCGAATTGATCTCTTAGCACATTAGCTACATGTTCTCACATGATTTTGGTGTAATCAGCTACAATCCGATTAGGGTTAGCTATTGGCTCAAGCGGCGGCGTAGGCACATTCGGCACATGAGAAGTGATAGGAGGTGTTTTAGTAAAGTTTTGTTCAGGTATCCACCCATAAGGGATTCCGGATCCTTGTGGCGGTATAGGTGGAATATTATATGCTACAGTTTGGTAATAAGGTGTTTGCACATTAGGATAACTTTTGGCTCTATGAGCTTGAGCCGAAGTTGAAGCATAGGGCCTAACATATGGTGTTTGATATGGGTTTTGTGTCACATCAGTTTTAATAGCATCAGAAGGAACATGGTTAGGTACAACACTACCCATGTTAGTTCGACCATCGTGAGGATTACTCAAATGTGCATAAGAAATGCTAGGTAATATATTAACAACATTAGGAAGAATTGGAGCACTAACATTACTAGCAAGAGGTTTCTTCAAATTTTGTTCCTCATGAATTTGTAAAACTAAAGGTTGAATCTTTTCAGCCAATATATCATCAACCATCTTTTTAACACTATTGGCTATGGTTGCACCAACAGATTGATCAATCATACTAGGAACTTTTTCATGCGAGGGAGAGGGTTGAACACTTACATTGGTCGGTACCTTAGGGGTTTTGTTGAAGATTAGTTTCTACCAATGTGTCTATAAATAGACTGGGCACCTACGTCCTGTGGGGGTGTTGTTACCGTATATTGATGATCTTGAGTACAAGTAATGGGGATAAATCTATTACAGAGAGTATATTAGATCTGATCTATCCTAAAGCTAAGGTCGCTGAGTAACTTCTCTACTAGGGTCTTGATGCTTGCCTCGAGCTCTCTCTTCCTATGTTTTCCTTGTGTGTTGTTCTCGTCTCCCTTGTTTTCGTCCTCCTCCCCCACCCCCCAGCCTTTTTCCCTTATATAGGGGTGGGAGTACCGACTCCTATCTAGCCGTGGTCGATAGGGAGTTGTCTCTTGACGTCCAAGTAGATAGATCTGTTTTGAGTACTAACTGCATCGAGTTAGGTAACTAATTGAAACCTTTCTGATATGTACTTCCATGATTCTGGGTGTATCAGGTACCGCTGATTCAGTTCCGTGATATCTAAAGCTTCTTAATACATGTTGTACATACCCTGTTCATATATGATATATTCCTTATGCGCATATAACCCATAGTTAGATATTCGATAGGTTTGATCAGCGGGTCGTGGAGAATCTTCTTTATTGAACACACCTTGTTGAGTCTTCACATAGCGTGAGAGCAACTGTTGCACATGTTGTTCCATGTCAGCTTCGATCTCCATATGCGCTTCTTCTGGAAACTCATCGTAGGACACCATGATGATGTTATCTTTGTCAATTTCCAAAGTAGACATGACTAGGATTTTAGAATTCAGCCAAGAGATAGACGAAAAACTTTGATCACCAGTGGAGTTGCCAAAAAGTGTGTTGACATAAAAAGTTGTCACGCCAAACACACTGAGCACCTCATGTGCAAATCAAACCAAAGCTCCCCTAGAAAAATCGCAAGTATCGGTCTGAGTGCTCAGCGGGTAGTGCTATCGTGCCAAACACACTGAGCACCTCAATGTGCTGGGGTAATCTGTCATCGATGATGCCGCGCTTGACTGGATGGTCGAGGAGGGAATGATCCCCTCTCGACTCATCGTTTAGGCTCCCGAGGAGAGGAGATTCCGGACCCCCGGGGTCACAAGACCGTGGTGTTCGAGGCCTTCCTCGATGCGGGCCTTGGCATTCCCGTCGTGTCGCTTCTTAAAGGGGTGCTCTGCTACTTCTTCATGGAGCTCCCGTAACTCCATGCCAATGCCATCGCTCTCCTGGCCATCTCTTTGAGTGGGCCATGCGAGCAGAGGGTTGCGAAGGAAGGGCAGACCTATTTGCCACCATCCTCGATGCGAGCTACCAACTGAAGCTGGGGACGGAGGATAGGGTGATGAAGGCCCTCTGCTTTGGCAGCATCAACTTCTAGGTACGGCCAGAGTATCATGACCTGTTTCTGGCAAAAGCCATCAATGGTTGGTGGTACACCGAGTGGTCAGAGCGATGGTTTTACCATGATGTCGGCTTTGGATGCCCCCTCCATTCTACAAACTGCGACATTGAGTATGTTATGACTTTGGTGACAAACATCTTAGACACCCAGCTTAATGCGTGGTTGATGCTTCTCCAATGGGTGGCCCGCTAGATGAGCATGCATGATCTCGCGGAGGAGTTCACTATGCTACGTGTCTAATCCTTTCGAGCAGATTGGAGATGCGTCTTTGAACAAGGTGGGAACGAGGAGCCGAATGTATACTCTGGGCCCACCATCCTTTTCGGTGAGTCCTCCTTGTTCTTTTAGTTTTGAACCTACAAATGTGAAATGCCTCGCCTTTCTTCTCTCTTCCAAAGGATTGCCTTCTACTAGAGCGAGTGGCTGAGGTCATGGAAGTGTTCTTGGGTCCGTCTACTACTACAGAGCGGCACCAACATGTGGGTTTGGTCAGGAGCTAGGAGTAGTACAACCATATCTGCCGCTATCTCAGGGTGGATGCCTTAGCATGGCCAAACCCTCCGGAGCTCAAGGTTGCCAGGAAGTGAGGGTGTGTGCCTTCTGGTCCCCCGACCTCTGCGGTCCCTGTGAACCTGCTCCGGGCTTGGCCCCCACCTGCCTCCAAGGGCTTGCAAACCAACTCGGTGGTTGAGTCATCCGGAGTGTCGCCGGATGGCATGAAGCATCAGAGGCGGGATGGGAGCACATGTGGCCTAGATGAAGACAAGGACTAGCTCGGGGGAGGCGGCTGGGGAAAGGGTCCGGCTCTTTCGGACCTCGCTGGCCACGGTCAGAGCCAAAGAGGGGGTGAGGCCTCCTTGGATCTTGATTGGGGGTTCATCAACTCAGAGGATGAGGATGTTACGGGCCCAGGTAAGATTTTATTACTTTTTTGGTTTACATCCTATTGTAGCGATGCGCTGGGATCCTAAGTTATGCACCCGAGGTGTTTTAGGGGCTACGAAGGTAAGTCCGCCATCGGCCCTCGTTCCAGAGGCTCCGGAGCCCTAGTGGGAATTGATGATCCCTCCGGTGGTGCTCCTGATAGCCACTTTGGAGGGCGTGGTTCCACACCACGTGAGGCCAAGCCAGTTCACATTTTGGCTTTGACGGTCGGTCCCGGCAGAGCTAAACCCTCTACGGGTGTTGACTCCATATCGGTGGAGGGGGGCCTCGGCTTGGAGGCCCTGACTCCAGACGATTTTGTGCTGCGCCCGGAGGATAAAGACTAGGTAGGATGTTACATCAACTCGGTCCTTATTCGAGCTAAGGTAAACATGTCCACAAGAGGCATGCCACACAGGCAACACATCAACACTAAGCCTGCCACACAGGCAGCACTTAGGCTCCCCAGGCATTCCCAACGGAACCCTGGTTTGCTCCAACTCTAACAGGTTTGTAGATATTATCATTGTTGTTATCTAACAAGGTTTTCCAATCCCACAACTCATGCAACACCAAACACCAAGTTCTACAAATTCGAAAATCTAAATATGATTAAGCATGAAGTAGCAGTAAGAATTACCAACCTATGCATACTAGTAGCAAGGTAATCGTCTATGCATAAGTAAAGTAGCCGAGATGAAGTCCTAGGTTTACCAAGATTTAGTATACAATTTGATCCCAAAAGGCTAACTAAACTACATTACGTCATAACTAGTCCAATAGTTTAAAATATGCCAACTAGCACAATATAATGCAAACATTTGGTGTAAAACGTCTGCTATGGGTTGTGGTGATAAAACTAGGTTTTGTATGATCAAAGGGAAAACAGATTGAGACTTGCCTTCGTTGATGCCCTCGAGAGGGTCTTGCTCGAACTCCTGTGTTCCTGGCTCCTCCTTCTCCTCGATAAACTCTCTAGTCTCTAAACGAGGCACACAACAAAGCAAACACATAAATAAATTAAAATAAAATAAATATAAATTTGAAATAAATAAGGAACTAGTATGAAGAGATAGATTTTGAATTTAGATGAATATTGGTGGAAGAATCGTCAAGATTGGAGTTGAAACGGAGGAAATACGAGCTTCGAAAGTTGGTCGATAGATTAAGTCGAGAAAAAGAAAAGGGGAGAATATTCCTAGAATATTCTCTGGAAAAATCGAATTTTGGGAAACTAAGACATGGTACTGTGCATATGGGCTGGTTCTGATAAGGTGGGCTTTGGCAAGGCTTAAGTTACTAGGTTAGTTTCTAGGACGAGATGACCCATTCAGCCCGATTATGATAACGGTGGGCAGCAATGGTGTTAACGGCCGGGTCCACCCATCAGGATTATACATAGAGAGAAGTGACATGAGTGGCTTGGCTGACGGTGTGTGACGGTGGGATCACTGGGGTGACACGGGATGTTGACACCGAGGGGATCCGCGATGGGGTCTTGCCGGAAAGCTCGTCGACAGTGGCTTCTGGCATCGATTTGGGATGAGGATTGGCTCTCGTGGATCCTCATGGCACAACGAAGGTGATGGCAGGATAGGTCATCGACGATGATGGCCTGGATAGCGCCAATCACATGTCAGAGTTGGTGGCACTGGCAGTCAACACATGAATCTCATGGGAATGCAATTTGGCTTGGGTTTTGGGGTTTTGGGAGCATGCATGCGGTGTGGGGAATCTCTCTATATGTTTGGTTTGGACAGCAAAGCACCAACGGCAGACGGTGATGGTGGAGGTGCTCTGGCAGCCATGGAAGCTCGATGCTAGCTTGAGAGAGGGTCGGAGGTGCAGGACAGGGGGGATGTGGAGGTTGAGGGTGGTCTGGCGGAGCTCGCTGTGAGGCCCATTTGGCTAGCGGCAGCTTCCCGAGGTGGATTGACATTGAGCTTATATGGTTGAGGAAGCGAGCAGTGGGGAGGAGAGAGAGAGCAAGGGAACAGAATGCCTCATGCTTGAGTGGGTTAAGGTGAGGTGTGGCAGAGCTCAAGCGCTGGCTTTTATAGGTGGAGGAGGTAGGGCTCGCTGGAGTAGAGGTGGTAACGGTGAGGAGTGGCTTGACTTGACTTAGGTAGTGTGAATGCAGCTACCGGCGATTAACTTGCCACAGTGGCTGCATACACGCGCGTTTAGGTACGGCGGGAGTGAGAGAGAGGCGGAGAGAGAACAACACAGTGATGGCTGGAAAAGACCGGCGGTCGGCCTTACCCTTCGGTCATTTCTTGTTCTGCATGCGGTGACTAGAAAAGAGGGAAGGGGTTAGAGGGAGCACGGTGGTGATGGGACATGTCACGTGACAAGAGGTGGCAGAGGCATGGGGCTCAGCGGGTATGGCTGCCACGTGTGAGCTCGGGCATGCCTTAGTGCTGGCGCGACGTAGGCATGAGGAAGGAGAAGGAGCGGCAGACCAAACTGGGCTGGCGTGCGTGAGGGGAAAGAGGAAGGGAGAGGGAAATAGATGAGATGGGTCGGGAAAACGGGCCGGCCTGAAGGAGAGAAAAGAAAACGAAAATGGGCTGGATTGAGAGGAAAGGAGAGATTGAGCCCAGGGAGAAGGAAAAAGATTCTAGGCTTTTGGAAATTGATTTGAGAATATATTGAGATAGTTTTGAATCAAATTTTGAAAAGGTTTTGAAACTTGGTTTTTGGCTAAAAACTGGGATGTTACAGTTCACATGATCACTACCTGAGCCGTTGTGCTGACATGTCTCGCCAACATTAGCAGAGCATTTACCTTGTCAGCCTAAATTGTTTTTAATTTGAGAACTATGGAAATTATGCACTTAAGTCCCTCAAATTTCCTATGACTACAAAAGGTCCCTTTTTACAAAAAGGTTCCTGCCCTTTCTGTTTTATTCAAAATAGGTTATTTTCTTTTTCGGACTTAACCCTAAACTTGATTTTAGCATAACTTTCTCGTTCTAGCTCCTATTTATATGATTTTCACGCTCTCACATTCGCTACAACGTGTACTATCTTTTTGTGCCTTTTTTCGTAGATGTTAGCTATTATTTGGTGTACTATTCTTAGATAGTTTTGTTGTGTGTTTTCTGGTGTGTATCGAGAGCAAACGAGGAGCAATTTGGGAATCTCCAGGACCAAGTCTTCGAACAGTCTGAGCAGCAAGTTGGAAGAGGCAAGTGTCTTTGAACATTATGATCCCAGTTTTTCAAATGTGTTCTTTATTTCAAATATGCATGCTGTTAATTCTGAATCCAATTTACCTATTCTACCATGTTCCATATATCCCCTGTCGCCCTAATTGTTAGTAGTTGTTATGTTGGGTAGCTTTTGCTTATCCTTGCACAACGGTATGGTTGGGTTGTTGGTTAAACATGACTAATGGTCTATGCAACTATGAGTTGGAAATACTGGTAATTGTTGTAGCAACATGGGACATAAGAATGTTGAGTAGAAGGTTAGATGAGGATGGTGTGGGAATGCATAGGTGCGTGGAAGCACTATGGTTGATGGTAGTGTCTGCTTAGTATCCTAAGGACCGGTTTACGAAACAGGTAACCCCGATTAACTATTCAACCACGAGGCCTATATAGGTATGGCCTAGCTAATGAATTAGCAGATCCTCAACATAGTATAAGTCAATGATGGTGTAGGAAGGAAAGAGTGATTCTTCATGGAGCTAAAGGCGCAAGAGGGGGCTTATAGGTGGTGCGATGCCACTTTGATGGCGGTGAAACATCAGGGGGCTTATTCTTATTGGGAGGATGTTTTGTAACTGTCCTGTAGTGAAACCTAGCTACACACCTCGGATGTGTGTAGGTGTTGTGATGGCATGGGCATAAGAGAATCATGACTCATGGATAAAGTTGGATGATCTATGCAGAGTGTAAAACTGATATATCAGCTGTGCACACGGTTAAGAGTGGTGTGGCCCTTCACATCATTAGTTGGTTTGGGTATTGGTTTCGGTTTGGTTGATGGTTTGTTACTTGTGATGGGTAGCAGTTGGATGGTAGGTTACTTGTGATGGGTAATAGTGGATGTTTCTTGGTTACCTACGATGGGTATCAAGTTAGTTGGTTTGGAAGCCTAGTGTGGATTTCAGGTGGTTGGGAAACCTGTGTAGATGTTTCTAGAAGTGGAAGTTTAAAGATGATTCACCTAGTTAAATAGGATGCTTTTATAACTCTTGCGTTAGCATAGTTGATATTTATGCAAATTGTACATGTTATAGCATGTTCCTTTATTCAAGCTTGCATGTCATTTATTTTTTACACTTACAGAGTATGATATGTACACACTTGCTATTTCCATACAAATATACCTCAAAACACTGCTAAGATAATTAAGGAGAACCGGACTAGTTCATGGACGAAGATGAAGACTGCTAGGCTGGTGGACCCCCGGTCAATTTCCTGTGGAATATGGGAGCTTCACTATGTTTTACCAGTGTGCTTTGGTTAAGACCTTGAAGTCCTTTCTATTTATTTATTTTAAACGTTGTAATAATGACACTGTGTGTGATATACTGATAAAGTCATTGTATATATAAAACTTGATCCTGACATACATGTAGTTTACATCTGGTTTTGTTCCTATATAAAATTGGGTGTGATAATTAAGAAACATGATATTTTAATTGAATTGCTTAATTCTGAAATCACAAGACTTAAGACTTCAATTCCCGATGATGATGCTTGCAAGTCATGTGACTTAATTTATTCTAACCTCACTTCTCTTAGAGAAGTTCATGCTTCTACTCATGAGAAACTCAGAAAAGAAATTAAGAAGAATGAAACTTGCTGTATTGAAGCGCAAACATGTTAAAAATGTTAATTGTTCAACATCTGATTTGCTCGTTTCAACTTCATGTTTTAATTACTCAATTAGTGAATTGAAGTTGCATGATGCTAATGATAGAGTTTCTCAGATAGCTAATGACATGATTACTCATGTGATTCTTTCATTCTCTAATTGTCGTAAACAAAAGAAACCCATGAATGCTGCTTGTGACAAGTGCCTAGCTCTTTCTAAACAGGTTGATTGCTTAAAAGGAACTTTAGAATGTTTTTCTAAGGGAAAGAAAAAGCTAAATCTGATTTTAGATTCATTTAAGTCAAGCACATGTAAACAAGGTTTAGGTTTTGATCCTATGCTCGTTCTAAGACAAATGCACCTACTATTGTCAGGACTCTTAGTAGTGGCAAATTTGAAACACTTGCTGAATCTGAACCTAAGAAGGTTGTTTTTAAATCTACTAGATTTTATCTTCTACAATGAATGCAAATGTTGCTTCTTCTTCTAAATCCACGTATCAGGTTAAGTACAATTGCACTCATTGTGGTAGAGATAGACATGCAGTAGATTTTTTGCTTTAGGCTAGCTAAACAACAAAGGAGAAAAAGTTTAAGGCTAGGTCTAATTTCTAAAAGGCACATGTTACCCCTCGAGGTTGTACCACCTCATTTTGTGCCTCGAGTGAAACCATCATCACCTTTTGCTACTTGTGTAACTTATCATGAGCTTAGTTGGGTTCCTCGAGTTAAGACTACTTGAGCTGCTAGTTCTTCTCAAGTTGAACTTACTCGAGCTTCTCGAGTTGAGCCTACAATGGTTACTTATATTTTCTTACTCGCATTTCTAGTCGGGTGACTCAGTATTGAATCCCTAAATACCTTATTACTAACCCCAGTACTTAGACCTTGACATCTTCTGTTGCCTTGTAGGCTTCTCGAGTGAGGAAGGAGAACATTTGGCTAATCAATTCCGGATGCTCACGCCACATGTCCGGTGATAAGAATTGGTTCTCCTCCCTTGTATGTATATCTCATGTTGAAAGTGTTATTTTTGGAGATGCTTCTTCTACATCAATTGTTGCAAAATGTACGGTGCAGGTAATGACAAGTTTATGTTCAAGGATGTTGATCTGGTCGAGAACTTGAAATTTAACTTGCTTTCTATCTCACAAATGATTGATGAAGATATTGGGTCGTTCTTTAAGAAAAATGAATGTAAAGTTTTAGATGATATAGGTGATCCGGTTTTTAGAATTTTGCGTTTTGGAAGAGTTTTTCAAAATGATTTTGATGCATTACCTCCTTCTATTCTTAGATGTTTTGTTGCTAATGTTTCTAAAGATCTATTCTTTTGGAATTGTATACTTTGTGATGCGGGTCTAGATTATCTCACTCGAGTTATTGGTTTAGATCTTATTCGTTGTTTGCCTAAGCTTAAGGGTGATAGCGAATTATTATGCTCTTCATGTAGACATAGTAAAATGCCTTGAAGTTCACATCCACCTATTACCATGGTTATGACAAATGCACCTGGTCAACTTTTGCACCTTGATTCTATTGGTCCTTCTAGACTACAATCTTTTGGAGGTAAATGGCATGTACTTGTTATTGTTGATGATTTATCTAGATACTCCTAGGTTTTCTTTATGGCATGAAAGTGTGAGTGAGTTATTATCTCTTGCACATACAGATGTATGCGGGCTGAGGAGCTCTATAGCTAAAAGTGGTTCGATACAAATCTGAATCCTTCAAAAAGTTCAAGGAGTTTTAGAATGAGGTACAAAGTCATACGTGCAAGATAATTACATTCCAGCAATTAGATCATGGAGACGAATACGTGAGCCATGATTTGATGGCCATCTTAAGCAATTTGGAATTGTTTCACAGTTGACTCTGCATGACATGCCTCCATGAAATGGGTGTCTATACGGACGAACCATACTTTGTTGGACATTGTTTGGTGTATGATGAACTAATTTGATTTTCCATTGTCTTTCTGGGATACGCTCTAGAATTGTTGCTTTCACATTAAAATAGGGTTCCATCTAAGTCAGTGAAGGAGATGACATATGAGATATAGGCCCGAAAGTGTCCCGTGTTGTCTTTCCTTAAGATTTGGGGTTTTGAATATTATGTAAAATATTTAACGTTTGATAAGCTCACTTCCAAATTAGATAAGTGCTTCTTTGTGGGGTATCCTAGGAAACCAAAGGATATTATTTCTATAAACAGGAAGAAGGCAAAGTGTTTGCCGCTCAGAATGATGTTTTTCTGGAGAAAGTGTATCTCTCAAAGAAAGTTAGTGGGAGCATGGTGCAACTCGAAGAGATTTGGGAACCATTAGAAAATATTTTAGCTCCTACTAAACCATAACTGGATGTTGAAGAACATGTTGTGGAGACACCAGCCCCATGTCGATCGGAAAGGGTCAATCATGTACCTGAGAGGTTTATGTTCCTAACCACAGAGCGGCGCGATATATTATTATTGGACAATAATGAGCCCAAGTACTATACGGAAGCAATGGTGGGACCAGACTCTGAGAGATGGCTTGGGATCTGAATTAGAATCCATGTGAGAAAACCAAGTTTGGAACTTGGTCAATCCACCCAATGGTGTAAAAAAACTATTGAGTGTAAATGAGTTTGAAGGAAATTGGGTAGACATTGATGGAAATGTTCGCGTCTATATAGAACAATTGGTGGTGACAAGTTTCATGGCAATTCAAAGTGTTGATCATGATGAAACGTATTGCCCGTCGTAATGCTAAAAGTCTACCGGGATCATCCTAGCGATTGTTGTATATTATGATATGGCAAATGGACGTCAAAATGGTTTTCCTTTATGAAAACCTAAGTTAAGGCATGTATGTGATACAATCTAATGGTTTTGATGATCCTAAAATATGCTAGGAAGCTATGCAAGCTTCGATAGTCTATCTGTGGATTGAGTCAAGTATATCAGAGTTGGCATTTTCACTTTGATGAGGTGGTCAAAGGAGTTTGACTCCATCAAGAGTGAGTAAGAACCTTGTGTTTACAACAAGGCTAGTGGGGGCACATATGTTTTTCTGATCTCATAAATATATATGATATATTGTTGATCGGGAGGACAATCCAATGCTTTATGTTTCTCAAATCTTCATTGAGAAATGGTTTCAACATGAAGTTGTGGGAAAGACAATATAGGGCATAAAGACCTACAGAGACAGATAAAAGGAGGCCAATATGTTGGCACTTGCAAGAATCAGTGTTTCATGACATGTGATGAGCATGATATTTTGAATAAAAAGCCCAGAAAAGGCTCATGAGATTAAGCCAAAGAACGCACATTGAAAAGGTATTGAAATAGTTCAGTATGCATGATTCCAAGTAAGGTTTCTTGACAATGCCATGTAGCGTCAATCTTTGCGAGACTCAGCGTGTTGTAACACCTGATGAGCAGGGAAATCTTGATATTAATCACAAGTCCAATTGATAGTCATCAGGAAAAATCATCCTCTAGTATTGGATAAGAATGAGGATGTGACCATAGTCTTTGGAGGAAAGAAAATATCGTTGTAAATGGTTACATCGATGCTAGATTCCAAACCAACAAAGGAATCATGGTGTGGAATCTGGTTTTATGTAAATGATGGAACGGTGAGTTAGAAATGTTCCATGAAAGAACCGTTGCCTACTCCACAACTATTGCTAAGTACACCACCGCTTTTGAAGTCGCATCGGAAATTGCTTGGATCAGAAAATTAGTTTCTGAGTTATGTGTGGTTTGCAATATGTTCAATACAATGGATCTCTATTATCGATAGTAGACCTATTGCCCAAGCACTAGGTGCATTGGTACAACCATAATTTGAGCATGTACTTTGGCACAGATACATCATTTGAATTGAATGGAGAAGTGATGTAAATATATGAAATTTGTATTAGATACCTATCGGATTGGATCTATTAGCCTGTCTTATCCTACAATCTGAAAGAAGGTGCACTATCGAGCAGTAGGTATTAGATACCTATGTGACTGACTCTAGTGTAAGTAGGAAAGTTTTGGAGATATGGTGTAAAGGTGATCATGGAGATGATTGTATTACTTTTATGTTTGTGTTGTGTTGAGTTGAGTAATTTGTTACTCTCTTCCTTGAATGACCATTATAGACATTGATCAGCAAGTACGTGACTTGCTTATGAGACTCATTATTTGATGTCATTCTAAAATTGTTCCTGGTTTCATTTCATCATGTGGAGCAATGATGATTCACAAACCAGCACATGTATTGACTGATGATCATGTTTTATATAGATATGGACATCAAATCAATAATATGGGCACATGTTAGCGAATATGTTGTTGGATAGACCCACCTCGAGGCACTGCTGGGATAGTTAAGCGAAGTGCCATCAGTTGTAGTCTTGAAAGGTATACCTGTAGAATCCTTTGACTTGAGATTGTCATTGATTCATAGAATGTGTAGTAACACATTTAGGGGCTTCCAAACGATATTCCGTAACTTGGTAGTTATAAAGGTTGCTTTCGGGTACATTATGAAGCATGTCGTGGGGTGTAAGTGGTCAAGATAGAATTTACCCCTCCTACTTAATGGGAGAGATATCACTAGGCCCCTCGAGATAGTTGGATTGAGAAAGTGCATGACCATGCCAATATGATTAAAGAGTTAATCATGATGAATCCACTATTTGATCGAGTGAATGATCAAGCTATCAAAAGGGTGGCACGTATCTCACCTTGAGCTTGACTGTCATTGTGTGAAAAATGGATTGGAGCATGTGTATATCAAGATTCAACCGATATGATCTTTATGTGTGCTCGGGAGTCAATATGTGCTTCTAGGTACCGCTATTGACTTGCCTTATGGATAGGGTTTCTGGGTTGTGGCCGTTTACACAAGAACCTAATGGGTCACACACTTACAGGGATGAAATTCAAAACTTTCATGAATCGACCTAGTGCAAGTGGCATTTTGTTGGTGATATACCCAAGAGGCAATCATTTATGCAGATAAGATATGCGAATGGGATTTAATATTATTGAATGTCCACTAGGGCTTAGATCATGATGGGCTTTAATGTGATTAAAGGCCCATTAGCGTACTCTATATAAGAGGAGGTAGGAGCCGTGGACACATGAGTTAATTCGGCCATCAAAATCCTGGTCACCACCTCTTCTCGAACTCCCAGTGAAACCCTAGTCAGGTAAGCAGTGCTAGCACACTGGCGTACGGTGTTCGATCCCAATATGTGTTGATAGAAGAAAGGCTAAGGTCAGAATCATTTGGTTAGTGGTATGAGATGTGTAGTGGAAGGGAAGGGTGAAAACTTTATGTAAACTACAAGGTGCAAAAGGGGGCCTCTGGGTGGGGGTGCAAACCACTTTTGACGGCGGTGAAACCTAACGGGCATGCACATACTGAATGAAACTTTGTAACGGCTTTGAAGTGACTTTCCGGGCCCCACACCATTGGCATGTGTTAAGTGTCTAGTTAACACGGCAACATGGAAATCACTACTTGTGGGGAAAGCTGGACAACCTTTGTAGAGTGTAAAATTTGATATATCAGTTGTGCTCACAGTTATGAGAGACTTGGATCCTCACATGATTAGTGGGTTGTGGTTATGGGTCTGGCTGTGGTTTTGGATATAGTACAAGGAATACTAGACAGTTATGGTATTCAAGATGGGGTACCTTAGATGATAGGTGTTGGACTGTATGGGTTACATTCACTTAATAATTGTTTAATGCTTTTTGAGTCCAAATATGTTTTCATTACACGCATTTACGCAAATATACCATGTGTTAGTCTATTCTTGACATAAGCCTGTATATCATTATCTTTCCCACACTTGTTGAGTACGTCATATGCTCACGCTTGCTATTTTCCCTATGTCCTGCAACATGTGTGCTGCTGCTCAGTGAGTGAAGATGTTGAAGACTATCAAGACGAGGTTGCGACGTTCTTTGCACGTGTGTCTCGGTCGGTTGCCTACGGTGTTTTTGGGCACCAGTGCTTCTGTTTCGCTGCAGATATCTTCAAAGAAGACAATATATGTTAGTTGTTGTAAGAGTTTAATGTTTATTTAATAAAAAGTATTGCTTTTGTTACTTCACCTGTGACGTCCTTATGTGTGTTGAACATCCTGAGCACACATAAGCCGCATCTGGTTTTGTTCGTTAAAACCGGGTGTGACAATGAGGTGGTCGACAAGATCGACTACTTCATCTTCCTGATCTAGGACATGGCGGATACTTACTCTATGTGATCGAGGACGTGACATACCTGCTCGGAGCTGGTCGAGGATGTGGTGCTCGTGGTCGGAGCTGGTCAAAGACGCAGTGCACATGGTCGAAGCTGGTAAAGGCACAGTGCACGTGGTCGGGCTGGTCGAGGATGCCCATGAAGTTGGATCTATCTACTCCAACTATTCTTTCATTGCGCTGCGCGTCTAGTGGTAACAATCTATGATCCCCTACTCGCATGGTTCCTTGGTTGAACATAGTAGAGAAAAATTGTTTTTATGCTCGCGTAGCCTACCCATTCCTCAACACTTGGTCCAGTGCTCATCTACCTCTAGTCGATGTTCCAGCTCGGCCTCAAAGGATGACCACTCAGCCACAAAATGGATCAGCGCTTTGGACTTGATAGCCGTTCGAGGGACAAACTGAATATCGAACTCCCCAAACTCTGCTGCCTACTTTGATGTTGTTCCTACCACGTTCCTATTGTGGATAATTTCTCTTATCGGTAGCGAGGAGATTACCTAAATTTTGTGGGCCTGGAAGTAGTGTATGAGCTTACGAGAGGCCATCAGCATGGTGTATAGTAGCTTTTGAGTCTATGGATACCGAGCCTTTGCGTCATGTAGGACCTCACTAACGAAGTACACTGGTCACTGAAGTCCTTCTCGTTTGACAGCCAGGGCTGCACTCGTGACTTGTGAGGTAGCTGTAGCATAGAGTAAGAGCTCCTCGTCTGGTCGAGATGCAATTAGTACAGGAGGGGACGAGTGGTTCCTTTTGAGATCCCGGAAGGCCTTTTTTGCTTCTGGCATCCACAAGAAGTGGTCACTTTTTTTCTGGAGCTTGAAGAGTGGCATCCCCTTCTTCCCTACACTCGAGATGAACCTGCTCAAAGCCACCATACACCCTGTTAGTTTCTGGATTTTCTTTGACCTAGTCAGGGATCTCATCTGGTCGATGGCTCTGATCTTGTCAGGGTTTGCCTCTATTCCTTGACTAGATACAAGGAAGTCGAGCAATTTCCCAGATGGGACTCCAAACATGCACTTCTCTAGGTTTAGCTTCATTAGGTACTTCTGAAGGTTATCAAACATTTCTTGGAGGTCCACAACCAAGTCGTCCTTAGTCCAACTCTTGACAACAATATCATTAACATATGCCTTGATGTTTCTACCGAGCCGTGATCAAAGAATGAGCTAAATACAATGCTGGTAAGTGGCACTGGTGCTTCTTAAACCAAAAGGCATTTTTACAAAGAAAAAGACCCCGAAGGGTGTTACAAAAACAGTCTTCTCCTTAACTTCTCTATACATGCTAATCTGGTGCTACCCTGAATGGGAATTTAAGAAGCTTAGAAGATCGCTGCCAGTGGTTGTGTCAACAACCTAGCTGATATGGGGTAGAGGGAAGAGATCGTTTGGGCACGCCTTGTTGAGGTTGATGAAGTCAACGCATATCCTCCACTTACCATTGTGTTTTTGGATCATGACTGGGTTAGCTAGCCAGTCTAGGTACTGCACCTCTTGGTTGAAGCCTGCTTCAGGGAGCTTGTCCATCTACTCACAAAGTGCTTCTTTTTGATCGGGTGCAAACTAACACGCCATTTGTTTTATTGATCGCGCAACAGGTTGTACCGACAACTTGTGCTCTATCACATCCCTAGGGACTCTAGGTATATCGGATGGATTCAATGAAAAGACATCCACGGTTTCCCAGAGAAAAGTGATGAGCACAAATTCCTATTTAGGGTCCAGGCTGACCCCAATCTAGACCGTCCTGGATGGGTTGGAGAAATCGAGGCAAACGGCTTGGCCAATTAATTAGTGGATTCCAGTTTTTGTGCGTGCCAAACAAAAGAATGGATGTGTGGGGACGGCTAAGGCCAGAACCATTTGGTTAGTGGTATGAGATGTGTAGTGGAAGGGAAGGGTGAAAACTTTCTGGAAACTACAAGGTGCAAACGGGGGCTTCTGTGTGGGGGCGAAAACCACTTTTGACGACGGTGAAACCTAGCGGGCATGCACATACTGGATGAAACTTTGTAACAGCTTTGAAGTGACTTTCCGGATGACACACCACTGGCGTGTGTTAAGTGTCTAGCTAACACGGCAACATGGAAATCTCTACTTGTGGGGAAAGCTAGATAACCTCTGCAGAGTGTAAATCTGATATATCAGCCGTCCTCACAGTTATGAGAGACTTGAATCCTCATATGATTAGTGGGTTGTGGTTATGGATTTGGTTGTGGTTTTGGATATAGTACAGGGAGTATAGACGGTTATAGTTTGCAAGATGGGGAGCTTTGTATGCTGGGTGTTGGTCTGTATGGGTTACATTCATTTAATAATTGTTTAATGCTTTTTGAGTCCAAATATGTTTTCATTACTCGCATTTACGCAAATATACCATGTGTTAGCCTATTCTTGATATAAGCATGCATATCATTATCTTTTCCACACTTGTTGAGCGCGTCGTGTGCTCACACTTGCTATTTTTTCTATACCATGCAACATGTGTGTTGCTGCTCAGTGAGTGAAAATGTTGAAGACTATCAAGATGAGGTTGTGACGTTCTAGACACGTGTCTCCCGGTTGATTGCCTGTGGTGTTGTTGGGCACTAGAGCTTCTGTTTCATTGCAGATATCTTCATAGAAGATAATATATGTCAATTGCTGTAAGAATTTAACGTTTATTTAATTAAAGTATTGCTTTTGTTACTTTACTTGTGATGTCCTTATGTGTGTTGAACATCCTGGGCACACATAAGCAGCATCTGGTTTTGTCCGTTAAAACCGGGTGTGAAAAAGGTGGTATCAGAGCCATACTGATCGTAGGACGCAAGGTCATATTTTAAAAGCCTGTTTTGAAAAACCCATCCCCGTGCTTTTCTGACTTCTCAGTTTCTCTCTCTACTTACCCATTTCAATCTATTGAGAAAAATGAATTTCCAACGCTCCTACTTTCAAACTATTAGTTGTTGAACCATCCCAGTTACTCTGTTCGAGGAGGATGCACTTGAAGATCTCTCTTGGCGCTCCTACCTTGTGTGAAGATTTATATGATAAAGATAAAGATCCATCACGATAAGGAAGATTCATCTACCATAACACTGAAGACATGAAGATCTACCTTCGCACCTCTACCAATTTTAGTTCTTCGAGTTGTAGGAGGATTTTCAATAATCTTCGGAAACGTTAGAGCAATATTAGTAGTGTGTGTTTGTGTTATGTGCCTTGTGTGATTTGGTTTTTTCTGTTTGAGTGCTGGAATGCGTTGTGGGATGCTTTAGCATCTGGTAACAGTGGAGTTCCTTATATATCTCTATAGTTAATAGTATAGCTGGGTTTTCTCCTTTTGGTCCCTTATCTTCTTGCCCCAACCTTCTACCTCAATCCCAATAAGATGGTGAACACAAAGAAAGATTAGCTTGGTAAAGGCACCAACAATAATAACAACAACAACTAGTAGATGCCATCTGAATTCAACAAGGAACATTTTTTGGAGACATAGACTCAGATCCTTCAAGGCATGACTCAGAATATAGAAGTCTGCTACAGATCATCGAAGCTCTGGGTGCAGAAGATGAGCATGGAAAGCAAGGCAACATCAAGAAGAGGAAGAAATCCTTTGAAGACCATCAAGCAAACAATAGTTCTCGGCTATGTTCCACTCCTGAACAAGCACTTTGTTCTGTCAACCAGGAAGTTTCACAGGTCGAGAGAAAATTTGCAGAGTACCCCTACAAGGAAGGTGTGTTTTTGCTGTGAAGAAAAAAGATGCTATGCCAATCGATGTCCCCTCAAGATCCTTGTACCTGATGATAAGAAGGTGTGTATCCACTATGGAGAACCTACACGTTGGGTCAAAAGATGTCCCATGAAGCACCCCGCACGGAATTGGATCAACCCCAAACCCCATATGATGATCTCAATTCAAGATTCAGACTGTCACGACTTTCAAGTTGTAACTCAAGATAGCCAAGATCGACGAGATCCCATCAAGCTCACAAAAGCTCCGTAGGCACTCAAAGAAAAGAGTGATATATTCCATGTCAAATTCTACATGTCTATCTACTTCTCAAGAACTGGAAATGTAAGTCAGAGAAGTCTGCTCTTTTTCAAGGGGGGTATTCTTCCTAGCTAATCTCTTGATTTTGGAACCTAAAGACAGATATTGGAAACAGCTAGTCAGCAAAAGTAACGAGGTAATAAAGTGTGCTGAAGGAAGGATAGTACCTAGAAGCTGCACTCTGACCACATAAGTGATTACTAAGAACAAGTACTATTTCCTCGAAATTAGGATATGCCTTACTAAATCTTCAAGGATAAGAAGGTCCACCAAGGTCAATCAACAGATGAAAAGATCATTAAAAAAATAAAGGAAATTTATCAGGAGTGCTAAAGCTACAGAATTCTTAGGAATCAGAAAGCACTAAGATGTATCATGATCTCAAGGATTCTTATCTGTAGTATGAAACAATAGTGGTGTAGCAAATTATATGGTCCTATATGACACATGTCAAAAAAGTTAGAATAGTACATCAGAGACAACTACAACCGTTGAAGATACCAGGAATACAATATTCGAGAAAATCCAACATACTCAGGGTAATCAATCAAGATTTGCCAAGACAGATGCAATAGCCGTCAAAACCAAAGTGAGCAGAGTACGTCAGGGCAATGAGATTAACACTGAGAAGAAAAAGCAATTTGGAAAGCGAGACAAAAACTTGAAGATCAAGATCCCTTGTCTCTTTTCCGATCTGCTCGAATCTCGAAGGCGAGATTTCTTTAAGAGGGTAGATTTGTAACACCCTGATTTCAGAATTTACAACTTTTTAAAATTTTCTAAGATTATGAATAGCTTCACCAGTAGCATAAGTTTAAAACCTATTTTCTTAATCAATCAATCAATATAGGTTATTATTTTGTGTGCATTGCATGCTGACTTTTGTTAGGAGCCAGGTAAATGTATTAGAGTTCTTTTTATTTTTTCTTTCTCTTTGGTGTTTTGAGTGAAAAAGATTTTGAATTTTTTTTTAACAAAGCTCAGAAGTGAATAAGCTAAGGATCTTAATGGTTGGAATTCAAAACCTTTGAATTCATCTTCTATTCAATCCTTGATCATACCTGATCCTTCTCCAGTTTAATTGAAATCTTATCCAAATCCTTGTTTAAAGCCAATATCTCATCTTTCTCAAATTCTACCTAAATCCAAATTCAAATTCCTTATCTACTCCTATTCTTGTTCAACCTCATTTTCTGTTTCTCTTAAATTCACTTCAAACTCAATTCAAATTCAAACTCTATTCAAATTTCTCTGCAAACATTTCTTTTCTAAACCCTATATATACTTAAAGTGTCTTTGGGCTCAATCTTGCTCAAGTACAAACCCTTTGCCAAGTCTTCTAGATGGCCCAATAAAAAATTCATGAAATCTGCAAATTTTCACAGAAACCCTAAACAGCCTCATCTTCCCATAAAGTTTCGGAGTTCAAAACGGCTTCAAATGCAAATCTTGACAATACCAAAGTTGTAGGTCTCGTTGAGAGCTTCGATTTGAAACTATGGAAGTTCCCTTTTAGATAATGGAGATAGGAGTTATGACCCCCCGAAATCAGTGCTGCGCAGATAAATCTGAGTTCAAACAATTTATATTGTGGTGCATTTTTGAAAATCAAGATGTTATTTTCAGAAGTTCCAATGAATACCAAAGTTGTAGATCTTTTCGAGTAGTACAATTTAGAGTCCAGAAATGTCTAATTTGTGGTATGGACAATAGAGATATCATCCTCGGAATAGAGAGCTACGAAAAAGGAAACCGTAACCAACTCGAACTCGAATCCGATTCGTGTTCGGCTTGTACTCCACCTCAACCAGCCGCCCCTAGCCCTATAAATATGAGTTGCACGCCCTCTCCTACCCCTATTCTATGCCACCAAGAGCTAGACGTCGCTACTGCCCTGTTCGTGTGCCGCCGTTCACCTGAGCCGCTGCCGCCACCGCCCGTGATGCGCTACGTCATCTTCTCCGCAAATCCTACGTCCTCGACCATAAAAGCAAGGTGAGGACCCCTTCTTATCCTCCCTTAGTACTATTTTACCATCATACTAAGTCCCTAACTAAGCCCTAGCCCTGGACAAAGCCCGATCTATGCTGCCACGGTCATTTGCCGTCGCGGACAGCAGTGCTGTAGCCGATTGGCATCGACGTTCCCGGTCAACTAGTGCACCGTTCACCATGCACTTTCACCGGTGCATGTCCCATGATGTTCTCCATGCCCTCACCAACTAGGTCGGCTAGTAGAGTTGCCAAACCAACAAAATCAAGGTCGACATACCCGCTATCCGGTTTCCAGACACGTTCTGCGCACGCACCGGATTTGCATCCGCGTTTCCCATCAACTGAAAGCCGTATGGATGCACCAACTGTGTCACAGCGTGTCCCATCGAGTCTTCTATGTGACTCTAGGAGCCCATCCCCATTTGTGCAGTGACACAACCAGAACGTGATTGCCAATCACAGCTTGTCACAGCCGTCACCCATCTCATCTCCGTTGATCGTTCTTCCTCTCAGGGGATGATCTACCAAAACCCATGTCATAGCAATGTGTTCCCGGGAAATATGAACATCTCTGTTCAAACGGTTTCTCAAATTTCATAGCCAATCCTCTGCGTCTGTTCGCGGTCTTCATTGCTGCGTCTGTTCGCGGTCACCACCAAACCTAGCAGCATCCATCACTATTTTGCCGCTACCTCGGATGACCCCTTCCAAAACCAACCATACCGTTGAGTTGGTCTTTCCGCGTTCTATGCCATGCTTCCCTTGTTTCACTGAAACGCCATCGAAGCCCGATATCGATGTCAATGACCACGCGTCCGATCGCTGTCTTCAACGAAACCCAAACCACCACAGCTACATAGAGTCACCGGTAGTATCCTTAACCTAGAAGCGCAGCCTTTGACCTTTTGGATCCATCATAGGTGGTCGAGACTAGGTCTAAGCGTATCCCTTCTTTAATCCAAGACGGTATTTGCATAGCATGCCAAGTCAACACCACATCATTCTCCTTAGCCTAGTCAGCGAAATCTGGTCTGCCGTACACTTCTTGAATCTTGCACAATGATTTTGTCAAACCTGACATAGTGATTGTGCAATAAACTCTTTTCCATAGGAAGATAACTCCAATAAACTAATCTTTCCTTTTAGTCTAATCCATCTCCCGAAAGTTGTTCTCTTTTCATCTTAACTTCGATTTAGGCTATTCTTGCATTTAAATATTTCTAAAATCTTACCTATCCAACCATAGTGTTTTTAAAATATTTTAATGATGTTTGGTATGTTGTTCTTAGTGTTTTCCTTTTTGTTGTTTGTCGGTAGTTCTTGCGATTAGTCAATAACGTTCTAGAGTAGTTCGAGGGACTTCAAGACCAAGATTTTGACAACACTCAGCAGCATTGGGTAAAAGGCAAGTGTCCTTGATCATCTTGAACCTATGACTTAAACTATTTTGTTTTACAAAATTGCATGCAGTGTCTGTTAATATGATGGGTAGTCACCTATATTAGGGTTTTCCTAAGATTTTCCCTTATCATTCCTTGGAACCTAGATGGTTTATGGTTAAGTATCTTTGGTGGGTAGATAGCTTAGCCATGCTTTTGGGATACTAGGAAGTGCCATAATCTTGACTAATGAACGTATGTAATAATGGTCATTAATGTGTTAATGGTCTATCAACATAGAACCTTAGGCTTTGAGCAAAGTGATTTTGGTGGTTGTCATGGTTATGTTATTGGTTTAGAGTTTGCTTAAGTAACCTAAGTAAGAACCGGTTCGTAGAGCAACAACCCAAGAAATATCGTACCAACCACGAGACCTGGTACGGGACAGGCCTAGCCTATTAATTAGTGGATTCAAGTTTTTATGCATGCCAAACAGAAGAGTGAATGTGTGGGGACGGCTAAAGCCAGAACTATTTGGTTGGTGGTATGAGATGTGTAGTGGAAGGGAAGGGTGAAAACTTTCTGGAAACTACAAGGCGCAAAAGGGGGCTTCTGGGTGGGGGCGAAAACCACTTTTTACGGCGGTGAAACCTAGCGGGCATGCACATACTGGATGAAACTTTGTAACGGCTTTGAAGTGACTTTACGGACGACACACGACTGGCGTGTGTCAGTGTCTAGCTAACACGGCAACATGGAAATCGCTACTTGTGGGGAAAGCTGGACAACCTCTGCAGAGTGTAAAATCTGATATATCAGCCGTGCTCACGGTTATGAGAGACTTGGATCCTCACATGATTTGTGGGTTGTGGTTATGGGTTTGGCTGTGGTTTTAGATATAGTACAGGGAGTACTAGACGGTTATGGTATGCAAGATGGGGAGCCTTGTATGCTGGGTATTGGACTATATGGGTTACATTCACTTAATAATTGTTTAATAATTTTTGAGTCCAAATATGTTTTCATTACTCACATTTACACAAATATACCATGTGTTATACTATTCTTGATATAAGCATGCATATCATTATCTTTTCCACACTTGCTGAGCGCGTCATGTGCTCACACTTGCTATTTTTCCTATGCCATGCAACATGTGTGCTGCTGCTCAGTGAGTGAAGATGTTGAAGACTATTATGACGAGGTTGTGACGTTCTATGCGCGTGTCTCTCGGTCAGTTGCCTGCAGTGTTGTTGAGCACCAGTGCTTCTGTTTTGCAGCAGATATTTTCATAAAAGACAATATATGTCAGTTGCTGTAAGAGTTTAATGTTTATTTAATAAAAGTATTGCTTTTGTTACTTCACCTGTGACATCCTTATGTGTGTTGAACATCCTGAGCACACATAAGTCGTATCTGGTTTTGTTCGTTAAAACCGAGTGTGATAATGAGGTGGTCGACGAGATCGACTACTTCGTCTTCCTGATCTAGGACATGGCAAAGACTTCCTCTTCGTGATCCAGGACGTGACGCATCTGCTCAGAGCTGGTCGAGGATGTGGTGCTCGTGGTCAAAGCTGGTCAAGGACGCAGTGCACATGGTCGAAGCTGGTAAAGGACACAGTGCACGTGGTCGGGCTGATCGAGGATGCGCATGAAGTTGGATCAGTCTACTCCAACTATTTTTCCGCTGCGCTGCGTGTCTAGTGGTAACAATCTACGATCCCGTACTCGTATGGTTCCTTGGTTGAACATAGTAGAAAAAAATTGTTTTATGCTAGCGTAGCCTACCCATTCCCCAACTCATGGTCCAATGCTCATCTACCTCTAGTCGATGTTCCTGCTCGGTCTCAAATGATGACCACTCAGCCACAAAATGGATCAGCGCTTGGGACTTGATAGCCGTTCGGGGGACGAACTGAATATCGAACTCCCCGAACTCTACTGCCCACTTTGATATTGTTCCCGCCACATTCCTATTGTGGATAATTTTTCTTATCGGTAGCAAGGAGATTACCTGAATTTTGTGGGCCTGGAAGTAGTGTATGAGCTTACGAGAGGCTATCAGCATGGTGTATAGTAGCTTTTGAGTCTATGGATACCGAGGCTTTGTGTCATGTAGGACCTCATTGACGAAGTACATTGGTCACTGAAGTCCTTCTCGTTTGACAACCAGGACTGCGCTCGCAACTTGTAGGGTAGCTGCAGCATAGAGCAAGAGCTCCTTGTCTGGTCGAGATGCAGTTAGTACAGGAGGGGTTGAGTGGTTCCTTTTGAGATCCCGGAAGGCCTTTTTTGCTTCTGGTATCCACAAGAAGTGGTCACTTTTCTTCTGAAGCTTGAAGAGTGGCATCCCTTCTTCCCTACACTCGAGATGAACCTACTCAAAGCCACCATACACCCTGTTAGTTTCTGGATTTTCTTTGACCTAGTCGGGGATCTCATCTGGTCGATGGCTCTGATCTTGTCAGGGTTTGCCTCTATTCCTTGACTAGATACAAGGAACACGAGCAATTTCCCAGATGGGACTCCAAACATGCACTTCTCTAGGTTTAGCTTCATTAGGTACTTCTGAAGGTTACAGAACATTTCTTGGAGGTCCACAACCAAGTTGTCCTTGGTCCAACTCTTGACAACAATATCATTAACATATGCCTTGATGTTTCTACCGAGCCGTGTTCAAAGAATGAGCCGAATACAATGCTGATAAGTGGCACTGGCGCTTTTTAAACCAAAAAGCATTTTTACAAAGAAAAAGACCCCAAAGGGTGTTACAAAAATAGTCTTCTCCTTATCTTCTCTATACATGCTAATCTGGTGCTACCCCGAATGGGCATTTAAGAAGCTTAGAAGATCGCTGTCAGTGGTTGAGTCAACAACCTAGCTGATCTGGGGTAGAGGGAAGATATCATTTGGGCACGCCTTGTTGAGGTCAATGAAGTCAATGCACATCCTCCATTTACCATTATGTTTTTTGGACCATGACTAGGTTAGCTAGCCAGTCTAGGTACTGCACCTCTCAGATGAGGCCTGCTTCAGGGATCTTGTCGATCTCCTCATGAAGTGCTTCTTTTTTATCAGGTGCAAACTAACACGCCTTTTGTTTTACTGATCGCACACCAGGTCGTACCAACAACTTGTGCTCTATCACATCCCTAGGGACTCTAGGTATATCGGATGGATTCCATGAAAAGACATCCACGGTTACCCGGAGGAAAGTGATGAGCACGAATTCCTATTTGGGGTCCAGGCTGACCCCAATCTAGACCGTCCTGGATGGGTCGGCGTCATCGAGGCAAACGGCCTTGAGCCCATCATCTAGACTCGCGATGATGTAGACCTTCACCGGGCGACAATTGGGCTTGGTGTTCCCAAGCTGCCACCCCGAAGTCAGCTCGACCATGTCGAGACTCCTCTTATCGCAATGCAGGGCCTCCTTTACATTGTCCGTGATAGTGATGACTCTCATCAGACCAGGAATCTTGATGACCTGGTAAGAGTAGTGGGCGACGATCATGAACTGGGCCATCATTGGTTGCTTCAGGTTCACATTGTAAGCAGTCCTGAAGTCCGCCACATTGAATAGGATCTTTTCGGTCCTGAAGATATCCGGCGAGCCGAAGGTGAGGGACAGCTCGATTTGCCCCATGAGGAGCCGGGGGTAATTCCGAAGAAGGGAGGAGAGGGTTTCAACGCACTCCTTGGAATCTGCAGGGCATCCAGCGTGTTGATGAAGAGGAGGATGATGGAGCTCCCTCCATCGACCAGTACGCAACCCAGACGGATGTTCTACACTGTTTGTTTAACCACGATGGGGCAGCGACTAGGTCATTTGACCTGCGCGGGGTGGTCAGCTTAGCTGAAAGTGAGGGGTACCTGTGACCACTTCAGGCGTGGCTTGGGCTTGGAGTTGTCGCCCACACGTCACGAACCACTCACTTGTACTCCTTGTATGAGGAATGCGTTGTGACACCCCCGAAGATATGGTGGACCATGTGATCAGCCTGCTAGGAACCCAGCGCTTACTGATCGGCGTCAGCCCTATCCTCACTATCATCATCGCGCCTAGGCCTGCGCTCTCCAAGCTCCTTCTCAATGATGCCCCGCACGACCTTGCATTCAGCCAGGTTGTGGGCATTGGTATGGTGTATCAAGCAATAGCCTCGGCCCTTCCCTTCCGTCCTTTTTCTCTAAGCGCCAGCGCGGTTGGCTGGTCTACTCGACTGCCATGACATCAGTCTATCCTGCCTTGCATTTATTCTTCTTTTTCTCCTTCTAGCTGACCCCCTTGGAAGAGGCAGGCTGGTCAGATAGCAGTTGTGGCTTTGTGTCGATCTGACGCTCTGAGGCCTCGGTGGCCTACATGCACTTCTCGCTGAGCTCGAAGAGATCGGTAGTGCTTCAAAATTCCTTGGTGGCTAGCTTCTTGACTATCTTCTAGTCTCTAACCCCCTCCGGAAGGCTATGACCGTGGACTCACCTGTGATCTTTGGAATGGTATTTTTGACATTTGGCAAAACGCTAGATGATGTCTCATAGCGACTCGCACTGTCGCTGCCTGACCTGATACAAGTCATCCTCGACACCTGGCTGGGCGTAGGTCCCATGGAAGGTGGTGATAAACTGGTCACAAAAGTCCTCCCAGAAGTAAACCGACCCGTGGGGGAGGTTCATAAGCTAGGACTAGGCTAAGCCGGTCAAGACAGTCAGGAAATAGTTGGCCATGACTTGGCCTCCCACAGCCTGCACCATGGTGTTATAAATCTGTAGGAACTCTTCGGGATTGGTCGAGCCATCATATTTTTCAGCTAGGGCCAGCTGGAACTTGTTCGGCCAGTGCACATCTCAGAGCCACGAGGATATGTCATTGCACCCCATCCCGTAACAGGGGTCAATCACTGATGGGCGGTGGCACATGCTCTGGGAGAGAGACAATGGTCTCGTGGCCCAAACGATGTGTTGGAGGGATCCGACACCTCCCTATGAGGGGAAGGTGAGTGGTAGGGCTGCTTGCCCTTTTCCAGCTCATGCCGAGTGCAATCTCCCTACTCTCGGTAAACCCTCTGATCTTGGATCACACTGCGGAGGTCACGTTGGTGAAAAGAGTTGTGCAGGTCGGTGTGTTGGCTATCCAACATGAAGGGGGTCTCCGAGCATTTCCTGCCGTGGAGGGAGCACAAGATCTTTCCTACCGCAGGGACTGTTGTGAGTCTTGGAGATCGTGACCTTCACTAGCCCTTGCAATGGCCATGGCATTTGCCGCCACAGTTTGGCACCGAGAGGTCTCAACTAGGAGAGAGAGGTCGTACAGCCAGAGGGCTACTGGTGAACCCTACGGTACTGCTATTGTTGGGTGTCTAAGAAGCATCCGCATGGTCTACAGACTCTGTGCGGGTGTCATGGCCTCATAGTCAAGCTACCAAGCATGGAGCGGCGACATATCGCGAGGAGGGGAGCCCCCAGCACCCACATGATGTGATAGCCTAGGTGATGACGCCGGCACAGAATGCACCCTATGCGGGTGTTCCTCTGGATGGCATTGTAGTTGCTAGGGTTGTATTGAAGCGTCTCCTAGTTCAGTGACTGGCTGGTTTCCCTCTAGGAACAAGGCCTGGGGCTCATTGATAGTATCCAAAGCACGAGGGTTGTCCTATGCAAACTTCGCGTTGAGTCTCGGAGCCTTTAGACTCTAATTCGGTGTCCCATGCTTGAAACACACCAGGCTCATCTGGGTCATACCCCATGAAGAACATCTCGTGGCGACCGGAGTTCTCAGAGTGGGACTCAACGGTTGCCGTGGATCTGACCATGGGTAGCTCAATCAAGTTATCAGCACTTACCGAAACGCCAAAATGCGTCCCCTACCTAGCACGCCAACTGTCAAGAATTAATCCCTGATAATACTTTCGGTGTATACCAGATCATGGGTGTGTGATCGACATGTTCGGTGTGCGTGTGTATGAACTCAAGAACACCAGGATTATCCAGGTTCAGGCCTCCCGTGGGTTAATGGCTCTATGTCATGTGTATTCTTTTATGGATACTATGACATTGTTTATAGATGTGTTCCTCCCTCCTTACAAGTCCGGTTCTCCCCTATTTATATAGCACGTCCTAACAACATGATCAGTCTAATCATGACAAAACCAACTACCCTAGCTAGGGTAGGTATCTAAACCCTACACTGGTTGACCGACCAGCGTTATCCCGTCGCCCCACGCTGCACACCCGCCTACAACGCCGTCCCAACTGTCGTGCGGCGCCACGCCTCTTTGTAACACCATACCATAGCATTTAATACTACATGACGGGCCACTATCCATCTGCATCAATCAAGACTTCATTCGCTGGAGGGGGTGTCTAGGGAAGAAAAACACTTAAGTAGATAGCATTTAATGCGACTTGATAGGTTAAGATGAAATATCTACTCTGCGACTAGTGAGGCTAGTTACAGGGCTAACCTCCACAACCAGGGGGTTAGTCACGCAATAGGGTCACAATCTTTCAAAAAATATCTACCTCCAGCTGACACTCCTTTGTACGGACTCCCCTGTCAAAGGATCCCTTATCCTATACACCAACAGATTTCTATGAGTAAAACTTTATTATTGTAAAATATAAACACTACGTCTAAACAGAAATTGATTTATATTTATCTTATTAATTTTAAGTTTCAGTTTTAGATGACCCTATTTCATCTGTGCAGGACATCACTGTCCTTTCATTAACCTTACCAGTGGAGGCAAGTCGTCATCGACTGTATGACTCAAATTTCAGGCGCCTGTAGGTAGGAAGTTTGTGAAAATATTTAGATAATCCACAGACCACGACTGGCAAAGTACGTGGCAACTAAAGATCCGCCCGCGTAAGCCCGCCTTGCTCGGAGTCGGAGCTCACCCACAGACGACCCATTCCACTCCCATCCTCCATGGATCATATCGATCCTACACCACATCCATCCAACTCCCATCTCTCCACGACGCGACACATCCATGCATGCATGAACGGTTCCTCTCCTTTAATAGGCATCACCAAGAAAGGACCAAGCGGCGATTAATGGCGCGGGCAGCCCGCCAGGCCTCTCCTATTCCTACGACGGCGCCGGGGCCAGCCCTCCACCGACGCCTCCGACCTCGCTGCTAGCTCGTCACCTCGCCATTGCCGCTACCTTCGCGCGCGCGGTGAGACAATGACCACATCCGCCTCCTCCCCCGCCACGGCCCCCTCCCACGTCCCGGACCTCCATATTAACACGACCGGGGCCTCCTCGATCACGTCGCTCTCCTCGCACCACCACCACCCCTATCCCACCCCCACTGCGCGCTCCCCGCACTCGACGAGCGGATCTCCTCGCAGCAGCGGCGGAGGCACAGGTAGCAGCGGCGGGAGCGGGAGTACGAATCAGGCGTGCGCGGCGTGCAAGTACCAGCGGCGCAAGTGCAACCCCGATTGCCCGCTCGCGCCGTACTTCCCAGCTGACCAGCAGCGCCGCTTCCTCAACGCGCACCGCCTCTTCGGGGTCAGCAATATCCTCAAGACGCTCCGCAGGCTCAGGCCGGAGCTCTGCCCTGAAGCCATGGGCACGCTCATCTACCAGGCCGAGATGCGCGCGCAGGACCCCGTCGGCGGCTGCTACCGCTTTATCCTCAGCCTCGAGCGCCAGCTCGAAATCGAGACGGCCGAGCTCTCCGCCGTCCTCCACCACCTCGCGCTCTACCGCCAAGCAGCCGACGCCACTGCGATCCAGCCTCCGCCAGGCGGCATGGCCAACCTCGACGTCACGTCCTCCAACCAGCCACTCCTCCTCAACGCCGAGCAGGAGGTCGTCGATGCACTCTACACGAACCACGAAGCCGACGCGGCGGCGATCCTTCAGCCCGACCATCGACCACACGATCAAGGTCACAGCCCGCAAGATCAGCAGCACCAGCAACAACTCTTTGATTACTTCTACTACGACGCCACAGCTAGCGACGACGCAAGCAGCAAGCCTACCACCGACATTAACCTCGAGGGCATGCAACAATTCGACTTTGACGCCGCCGATCAGAAGGTTGATCTAGCGCCGCCGGCGGTACAAGAGGGGCAAGGGCTTGCGCAGCAGATCGACGTGAATTGCCAGATTGACCAGAAGGATTACGAGATCAAGGCGGCGACGCTCGTCGACGTGTTCAACATGCAGCAGGAGCTGCAGGAGGTGGACGTGAACGCCAACATCGGCGTCAATGCGGTGGATGTGAACCCTGGCGTTGCCGTCAAGCATGAGCTGCAGGATGAGGGTGCCAGGAATAACATCTCCGCAGGTGAAGCTGCACAAAAGGCAGCTGAGTCGTCGCAGTGCAAACTAGGGTTAGGCTTTTCTTCGTTCTAATGAATTGAACACCCTCCACTATTCGTACTTATGCACGGACACCATATGCATGCATATGTACTAATTTCTTTGTGAGAGAGAGGATGTAGAAATTAGATTGTTTTGGTCAATTGAAAAGCTCCACTAAGTTTAAGGATTAAGAGCACAAGTTCACTTAAGCAGGATTACAATTTTCACATTTTTACTAATAATAATGTGCTGAGGGACTATGGGGATTTGTCAGTACTGTAATTATCCTGTAGCCAAAGATAATGTACCTTGAATCTTTGTATCATTCATTTTATCATGTAACAAGGTAATAGAACTTCAGAAGAGTGTCCATCGTGCATACATATACCTCTTTATAGTAAGTTGTTTTTAAGTTGAGTTTGTTCATACATGGCCGATATGATCGTCGTAATTTTATTTGGGCTCTACTAGAAGCGAAATTACTTCTTACAGTGTGCACGCGACCTTCTCCACCCCCACAAGACATGGACAGCTTCCCATTTTCCTGTGGAGCCCACAAATACAAGGTGATACCTTGGTCCCCTTCCCTTCTCTCCCTTCTCCCTCCCACAATCCATCCCAGAACTGCACCCCATCCCAAACCGGTGACAGCCGGCGAGGGCGCTACCTCCCCTTCCTCCTGAACATGAAAATTCTACTAGAGGACCCGGGTTTTACAGAGCTAGCTTCAGTGATGGATCTAGAAAGAAAATAGCCGAGTATCTCGAACTGACCTATTAAGAATCCAAATGTCCTAATTGTTAGGTTAGAGACATACAAAGTGGATCCACCCCTGGCTACTAAACCTAGTGCGTTCGATCGGATCTTTCTTGCTCGGGCAAGGAAGACCGACTTGACAACCACACGCCAAACGGTACGTAATTGACTATTTTGTATCAGTATATATTTTAGATTTTAGATCAATATATATTTTAGAGAGCCTCTTTCCGACATTAATTACTTAGTTCTCCATTGAACACTTCCTAGGTAATGGAAGTTTCTACTCGAAGATCCAAAATTTAGACTGGCATTCACTTTTAACTTAAGTACTCAAACTTTCAACTCAAATTTCAAACATTCACCCGTGAAGTAATTGGTGAACACAGTTTAACTAGTAAAACCTTAAATTTAAAATTATGAACACTAAATTTGAAATCTCTAGCTTGAATATTCAGAATTTACTTTGGAATCTACAACTTTCAACTTCAGATACAATAAAGGATGTATTGTTCACTTGCCATTTAATTTGTGCACATTCAAGTACCCCATAGCAAATAAAATTATATTAAGTACAATCAATGCTTAAAGTAAGAAGCAACACATTTCACTACAAGCTTATTATTTTTTTGGTATTTGTGTTGACGATTTATGAATCGTCGATCTAACGAATTTGATGGAAAAATAAGGAATACTTTGAGTAGATAGATGGCAAGGGAATACACATGGTTTTTATATAGGTTCAGGCCTCCAAGAGGATAATAACTCTACGTCGTGTTTGTCTTGTATTGTTATGAGTATGTTACAGGGGGTGTAGCTAGCCTACATGGATCTAAATCTAGTCGTCGACTTCCTTGCCCGACTTCTCTTGGCTTGCACTCGACTTGTTTGAGTGTGTAATCTCTGTTTTAGCTTGTCCTCTGCAGGACCCCTTGGCTCTGTATATTTATAGGGGTGTCGTATGTTCTCTAGACTCTTTTTTTCTATTCTTGGAGATAAACATTCCCAGTTTAGGATGCATTGGTACCTACATATAGTTTTCTTTCATCTAGGGATTCCCTTCTTAGAGATAAAGATATGCCCTGAGAATTACGAGAAATCCTAGGGTGCCCGGATATAGTAACTATCCATTATTTAACGTCAAGCCCCCATCAGTACGGAAAATGAGGCTTCGACAGATTAAGTATATGGCCTACAAAGATAAGCTTTTTGTCCAACCACATCATCGAGTAGGACTCGTGTCCCCGATCAGAGTGAAGCATCTAACCGGGTTTTCTGGCACACTTAGATCATCTACTCGGGATTTCAAACACTTCCGAGTTCCCAAGGGAGTCCACGAGAAGATGTTCCATCTGGCTAGATCGTCTAGTTGATCTGTTAGCTTTGCCCTTTGGAAGGAAAATTTTTTGTCACTGGTTGGTTTTAAAAGTTGAAACGTCGTAGTGGATATTTCGGGTAGTGGTGAGAATCTTTTCCTGTCAGAATATTATGACTACGGTAGCATTGTGAGGAGCCGAGCTCTTTGGGGTACAACGTCAACTACCCTGCATGCGTCGAGCATTAAATGCGACATGATGATAAAGCAGGAGATTGTGGTCTCAAGTTGTTTTACGTCGTTAGTCAAAACACCGTTCCCTAGAGCCTCCGCTCCCAATGTCACGAAGATCCATTATGCGGTTTAACCATGGGAACTTCTCATTCTCTACCATCTCATCATGCTCGACCTTCGTGTATGGGCCAATCAAAGCCTCGGCAGCCACCTCCACCACTTTGACACTGGCTACTTGATGAGAGTATGGCCCAATCATCCGAGAGGTAATGTGATATGTCAATTTGGTGGAGTTTTGATGTTGATGATATAAAGGCTCTGATCAAAACATATCGAAAACCCTCACAACAACCACACCACTACTCTGTGGTTATCAACCGTGCCAAACATGATTGACCTCGCCAATAAGATTTTTCTTGCAAGCGAATTAAGAACACAAGAAATAACACGGTAGATGCAATCTGAATATTACTAATTACCAATGAAGAATACAAGTTGGGGTTCCATAAACCCAACAAGCGGCGTAACTGTATAAAATAAAATAATCTAAGAAAAACCTGAGTCTAAGTACGATGATTACTGTATATATATAGGGGGATGTGAGGAGGTCAACCTAGGGTTATGTGGTCGTGGGTAGAGGTGTACACAGTTTGGACTCTAACCCTGACATGCTTAAAAGACCCGACAAGGCCCACAATGGTGACACAACACCTTATTTCATCGATTCTAGTTAATCTATACATAATCTAATGGTCAGACTAGATCCATTAGAAAGGGCTCATCATAAGCTTTCTAGCATGCCCAAAATGCCTTAATTGGACTCTGTATGCGAAAGTTATGCCTATTTTATTGAAATGCTATCCTGAAATTCTGAACCAAATTTGGAGTTTGACATGAACTCGACTTTGAGTTCGAGTAGACTTAGCCTTAGAGAGATAATGTGCAGGTGAGCTTGTGATGCTTCTCCCATATTCCTAAGCATCTAGACATTACAAAAGTTTAGTAGCGACCCATCCAAGAAAGAATGAACAGCGGGGAATGAATATACCTAGTGGAAAGCATGAACAACGATGAACGGTTTCACTTGGTGTTTTAATTGTTATGCACGTGCTCTTGTAATTAGTCCTTGTATACCCTTAGGAGTAGTGTTGCACGTATCCGAAGGAGTGAAGTCCTCATCATCATCCCCCTTGAATTGGAGTCGTCCTCGACTCAAGCTCATCTTCTTCTCCCAAGTATAGCTACAAATCTGAAATGTTAAATGTTGGACTAACCCCAAAATCTATAGGTAGATTCAATTTGTGTGCACTATCATTGATTTTCTCAATTAACTTAAATAGATCATCAACTATAGGCATCAATTTTGATTTTCTTAATTTTGGAAACCTATCATTTCTCAAATACAACCAAACTAAATCACTGGGTTCAAATTTAATTTCTTTCCTACCTTTACTTCCAACAATTCTATACTTTTTAGTCATGCGCTCTATATTATCTTTAGTCCTTTCATGCAGCTTAAGAATAAATTATGCACACTTCTTAGCATCCCAATTAAGTTTTTCAAAAGTGGGCAAATATAGTAAATCAAGAGGAGCACGGGAATTAAAAACATACACTGCTTGAAATGGACTTACCTTGGTGGTGGAGTTTACCGACCTATTGTAAGCAAACTTAATATGTGGTAAAAACTCTTCGCACATCTTCAAAATCTTCTTTAAAATAGTCCACACTATAGTAGATAATGTGTGGTTATCGACCTCTGTTTGTCCATCAGTTTGAGGATGAAATGTAGTAGAAAAAAATAGCTTCATCTCCAATTTGTTCCAAAGTTATCTCCAAAAGTGGCTCAAAAACTTTGCATCACGATCTGAGATTATAGTATTAGAAACTCCATGTAGATGAACGATTTCTCTGAAAAATAAATTAGCTATGTTTGTAGCAGCATTGCTCTTGTGACAAGATATAAAATGTGCCATTTTAGAAAATCGATGAACAACTATAAATATTCTATCCCTCCCCTTCTATTTCCTAGGCAACCTAAAACAAAATCCATAAAAATATCCTACCAATGTACACTAGGAACAGGAAAAGACATATAAAGACCATGTGGATTTAAGCAGGACTTAGCTTTATTACAAGTAGTGCAGTGTGATACATAGCACTTGACATCGTGTCTCATCCTTGGCCAAAGGAAGTTTGCAACCAATAGACCTTCAATCTTCTTTGCTCCAAAATGTGTCATCAATCCTCCTACACGCGCCTCCTACAATAGTAAAAGAGGAACGGAGCTAGCTAGAATGCATAGCTTATTAGAATGATAGAGCAAATCATCAACCAACACATATTTATTCCATATTTTACCTTCATTACAATGTTCAAGCACTTCTTTAAAGTCCAAATCAATAGCATATAAATCCTTAATGGTTTCTAAACCAAAAATATTGTGATCAAGTTGAGATAACATGGCGTAACGCCTAGAAAGTGCATCAACAATCACATTGTCCTTACCATTCTTATGCTTTATAATATATGAAAATGATTCAATAAATTTGCCCCATTTAGCATGTCATTTATTCAGTTTAGTTTTACTCCTAATATGTTTCAACGATTCATGATCCAAATGTATAACAAATTCTTTGGACCATAGATAATATTGCTAAGTTTTAAGCACACGAACTAAAGCATACAATTTTTTATTATAGGTAGAATAATTAGGACTTCGCTCACTTAATTTCTCTCTAAAATAAGCATCATGTTTACCTTCTTGAATTAGCATGCCTTCAATTCCAATCCCGTTAGCATTACATGCGAGTTGGAGCAATTGAGCGTGAGTGAGCTTCTCTTTGAGCAACTTGAATGTTTTATGAAAGCCACTCCTTTCTTTGTCAACTAGTTCAATGGGGCAACAATGGTGCTGAAATCCCACACAAACCACCGATAGAACCCGCAAGACTATAAAAGCTTCTCACATGTGTGATAGTCTTAGGGTCAGCTAGCTCTAGATGGCTTTCATTTTTGCTTCATCCACCTCTATTCCCTGTGGAATAACAACATAGCTAAGAAAAGAGACTCGATCCATACGAAAAGATGTACTTTTTGAGGTTACCAAACAAACGTGCATCTCTCAAAGCTTTAAAAACAGCACATAGATGATCGAAGTGTACTTCATGTAACTTGTGTAAATCATGAAACTTGTAGATAAATCTTCCAATGAAAGTATGTAAAACTTCATTTATCAATCGCATAAAAGTACTAGATGCACTAGTTAACCCAAAAGGCAACTACTCATACAAGCCAAACTTAGTTTTAAATGCAGTCTTTCATTCATCTACAAGTTTCATTCTAATCTGGTGGTATCCACTTTGCAAGTCAATTTTAGTAAAAATTATAGAACCACTCAACTCATCAAGCATGTCATCTAGCCTAGGGATAGGATGATGATATCTTATGCTAATATTATTGATGGCTCTATAATCAAAAAATATACGCCAACTACCATCTTTCTTAGAAACCAAAATAACACAAAAAGCACAAGGACTAAGGCTTTCTCGTACATACCCATGGTCCAAAAGGTCTTTGACTTATCGCTGAATTTTCTTAGTCTCTTCCGGGTTGAACCTATATGCAGCATGGTTTGGCAAGGTCGCTCCCGGGATTAAATCAATTTGATGCTCGACCCCTCGAATATGTGGTAATCCTGGAGGTATCTTAGCTAGAAATACATCCATATACTCCTACAAAAGGTTAATACCAGCAGAAGGCAAAGAGCTAGATATATCCTCAAGTGAAACTAAAGCATATTTGTATATCAAAGCATAGCATGGAAGCTCGATATCATAAATTTCAGCAAGATCAGATTTAGTAGCAAGCATAATACACCCTTTCAATTTAATTCCATCGGACTTAGAATGTGTCATTGTTTTCTCCTTTTTAGGTGGGAAAACATGTTTTTCTACTTCCTGATTTTCAAATTCATGGTTATGCTCTTTCCTCTCATTTTTAGCTATCTCTTTTTCACATTTTATAATTCTAGTAGAGGTTAAAAGTAGAAAAATTATTTTCTTTCCTTTATGCATGAGGGTGTACTTATTACTTCTACCATGATATCTTATATTAGTATCAAACTCCCATGGCCATCCTAACAAAAGTGAGCATGCTTGCGTGGGCACCACATCGAAATTAGTATAATCATGGTATGAACCAATGCACCCTAATTGTTTGCATTACCTTCACCTTACCGTTGTTGTTGAACCACTGAATATGGTATGGGTGAGGATGTGTTCTTGTCAGCAAGTTAAGCTTCTTGATCAAATCTGCACTCACCAAATTGTTGCAGCTCCCTCCATCAATAATGACACGAACACAACAATCCTTGACTATGAGGAACATCTAAAATAAATTATGGTGTTATAGCTATTTCACTTGCCCCATTTGAGTGCTTAGCACTTGCTACACAATAAGGGTCCTATAGTTCTTAGTGGAAGCAGCATCCAACACTTACTCGTGGTCGCTATCCATCTCATGTTCAATCTCATCACCTGCATGGTTAGCTGCAAGAGTATATTCATCCTCAACATCACTAGCACTTACATAACCACTGTCTTTTATTGCAATATACGCTTGCTAATTTGGGCAATCCTTCCTGACGTGGCCCACTCAGTGCCATCGGTGGCAAACAATCCCAGTTGTACGACCCGTATAGGCAACTAAATAAGAACTCTTGGCTAGTGCCTGCACACCAGTAGATTTGCTTACTTCGGGTGCATGTGGTGGTGTCAGAAGTGCTGTCGAACGTGCCCTACTTGAGAAGGGGTAGTAAATCATGTAGCTGATGGTGGGGCTGCTTTAATTTGTCCCGATGTTGATCTTGATGTAGTTGTACTTCTAAAAATGTTTTTTAGCCTCTGTTGTCGTCTCTGAAATTCTTTTTCTGCAAAACATGCAAGTTGGAACAATTTAGTAACTCTATCATATTCTTTGTAATCAACTATCCTGAATTTCATGCCTTAACCCTCCATAGAAATAGCCATAGTAGCCTCTTCATCCTCAATAATATCACAACGCAACATACTAATTTATAGCTCTTGATAATATTCTTCTATTGATCTATTTCCTTGGTTTAAGCATAACAATTTCTTAGGCAAATCTATTACACATAGTAACCTTTAAAGCATCTCATATATTAGGCACTAAGCCATCGTTGCATACCGTATTGCACCAGATGATTGCAAAATCTTTAAATTCACTAGTGGCTTGTCTAACTCTATATACTTTAGGAACTAAATGAGCATTAAGTTTATGTTCTACCATCATCTCCCAATCTAGATACATTTTAGTATCATAAACACCCGCAAAAGATGGTATGGTAAACTTAAGTTTAGCACATGAGTCATCATTACCATATGCATTATGTTGCTGAAAGTTATTACCTCTTATATCTTGATGATTGAAGTTAAGACAGTGCCTTTGGGTTGTATCTTGGGTAGCAAGAGAATCATTGGCGTTGCCTTCATGCCTCAAAATTTCATTATCCACAATGGACTCCTCGTGTTCATCAAACTCAACTTGCGATCCCTCATACCGAGATCCATTTGCACCATTAGGATGGCCATAGGTGCCATGAACACCTTGTCTTATTGGGGGATGCTTTGGAATGCGTGGCTCCAACATGTTCAACCTATCAGTGAAATTAACAATAATGCAGTTAGCAGAACCTGGTGCTTCATCCACATGATGAAGTCGGGTCTCGTGGCTCCGAAGCATATGTTGCTTCTCATCCGTCTTCTTAGTTTGATTATCCATCTTCTCAACCAGGTCATCGATCTTCTATCCATGAGTCCTCACGAACTCCCGCATCTCCTCCTCAAACATTTTACCTACCATGGTTAGTAACAAACATGAGACAATAAAAATATATTATCCCTATCATCTACTACGTGGTGGAGGTGGAATCACACACTGTCAAGCATCTTACCACGCTCTTTCAAGTGTTCTTACCAATCACAATATATGGTACAACTGATGCCTGGTTCATGATACCTTATTGGGTGAGAGAGAGGCGGATACAAGGGGAAACCTGTTCTAATTGAGAGAAGTTGGAGCTCGAACATACAATATTTAGTAGCAAGGAATAGTAATAATGGATTCAGATTAGCAAAGCTGAATAACAGTCCACAGTACTTGTCATAGTTACTGGTCCAAACGCGTTACTAGAACTAGCTCCAGCAAGCTACAAATACCAGACAAGCGCAATGTAAAAAATTGGCAATGTAAAATGAATTCTCTTTTGGCTTTTTCTACTTATTTTGTTTGTACTCTTTCTTTTGATACTCTTTGCTTATTTTTTCTCTTTCTTTTGGCACCCTTTGCTTCTTTTTTCTATTTTTTTCAAACTATAGAAACAAATAATAACAACTCAATAAATATTACTTTGGCTACAACAAAATTATAAGCTAGCAACTCTTCTAGCTAATCAGTACCTATGCAGCAAGCAACATGTGCAAACAATTGTTAAGAAAGCTTTCCAACTCTAAAATATGCATAGCGAAGCAAACTAGGAAGGAAAGTCCAATTCAATCTCTAACTGCTAATAGTGTCAGTTTGTTTTGACGATTCAAAGCGCTCATGATGACTCTGTTAATGGGACTAGATTAGTTGAAAAGAACATGACGTAAGCTTTCCAATCTATACTTAAACAACTCAAATGGAATTTGGATCTGAGAAATATGGCACGGAGAGGTAGGACTGTCAGTCAGACTCTGAATCAAATTCTTGTCCGAATTGACTTCAAATCCGAATTGGTGGTGGAAACTTGCGTATTTAGAACCAAGAACACACTGAATAGACCAGCAACAAAGACACCGACGATGGACTCAAATTTAACAATGTGAAAATTGAAATCAAAATTGCAAAGGCTCAATAGGGCTTGGACAGCGGAAAGACTAAGATCTAAATCTTTTTGTGGGGCAATTTTCTAGGCTCTAGGTGATGAAAAAAATTAAACAAAGGGAGAAATGAGATTACCTAACAAGCAACTGAGGCTCTGGTGCCACATGATGAGAGTATGGCCCAATCTTCTGAGAGGTAATGTGATATGTCAATTTGTTGAAGTTTTAACATTGATGATCCAAAGGCTCTGATCAGAACAGGTCGAGAACCCTCGCAGTCACTATACCACTACTCTATGGTTATCAACCGTGCCGAACGCGATTGACCATGCCAAGAAGGTTTTTCCTGCATGTGAATCAAGAACACAAGAAATAACATGGTAGATGCAATCTGAATATTACTAATTACCAATGAAGAGCATGAGTTGGGGTTCTACAAACCAAACAAGCAGCAAAATTATATAAAATAGAATAATTTAAGAAAAATACAAGTCTAAACTACGACAGCTAATGTATATATAGGGGGCATGATGAGGTCGACCTAGAGTTATGTGGTTGTGAGTAGAGACGTACACAACCTGGACTCCGATCCCGATACGCTTACAAAACCCGACAAAGCTTATGATGAGCCATTTCATTAACTCTAATTAATCTATATAGAATCTAAGGGTTAGACTAGATCTATTGAAAATGGCTTGTTATAAGGTTTTCAGCAAGTCCAAGAACACCTCGATTGGATTTTGTATACGAAAGTTATGCCTGTTTTATTAACATGCTATCCTGAGACTCCGAAACGATTTGGAGTCTGATTTGAGCTTGACTTTCAGTTCGTGTAAACTTGGATTTCGAGGGATGATGTCCAGGTGAGTTTGTGATGCTTCTTCCATATACTTAAGCAATAATGTATCACAATAATTTAGTAGCAACCCATCTAAGAAAGCATGATCAACGAGGAACGAATTCACCTGGTGGAAAGCATGAACGGTGAGGAACGAATTCACCTGGTGGAAAGCATGAACGGTGAGGAACGAATTCACCTGGTAGCTTAAGTGTCGTGTACAGGCTCCTATAATTGGTCCTACTATCTTGAATAATAGTGTTGCAGGTATCCGAAAAAGTGATGTTCTCGTCACTGCTAATAAAATGAAAAGTTAAACAAAAGAACATAAATGTAGTGATACATCAAAAATAGTTGAGTAACTGCTCTCACCAGGTGCATCCCCGCATTCGAGAATAGGGTAACGAAGGCCATCTTCAGTGAGCCGACAGTCGCCGATCGACCACTCGGTGCTAAGGGTTCAAACTCTGGCAGCACAAAACTCCTCGATAAGGTCGTGTATCCCTAGTCGACGAGACTGTCGCTAGGACCTTGACCTTCTCCCTTTTTTTTTTTGCGGGGAAGGACCTTGACCTTCTCGATCATGGCTAGCGTCAGCAAAACCTGTGGCGTCCGGAACCTTGTGGTAGAACCCGTACTCTATCCAGTCGGTGGTCCAACAGTTCCGATGAGCCTTCACTGGAGTCTCCAACGTCCCATATGGGACAATAGAGATGCTGCCAAAGGAGACCACATGGTTGTATCCGTTGACTTCCACCAGCTTCGGCTAGTAGTGGGCATAGTGCAGAGAAGCCAAGGTGACTGCAGAGGGGATCACTGCTTCGGCCCTCCACGCCCAGACGAAGGCGGCGAGACGGATGAAGACATTTGGAGTTAACTGATGGATCTCTAGCTTGTACCGCTCCAGTACGCCTCCAAGGAAACCGTAGTCCCGCCGCGTAGAACTTGACGAAGACCACCACTTCATCGTCGTTTGTGGTGGGTCTTGTTGCTCCCGGAGCTGGTACCCATGCATCTTCGAGCTGATGAAACCAACCGCGCTCCATGAGCTAGGCATGGGTATCCTCGGTGAACTTTGAAGGCACGTAGAATGGGATTGAAGGAAGTTTGTCGCTGGCCTGCTTGGGATTAGCCTTCGCCATGATTTTGATTGAGCGAGGGCGTTTTTTCAAAGGTCTAGTGGCGTGAGTGCCGAAGGTGTAACCAGGATGTCAGTGAAGGGGCGAAAGAAGGCGAAGAAACGAGAGAGCGCTATCGAGCGAGAAAATGACTGAGTTACCATCAGGGGGGTAGAGTCCTATTTATACCGATCCCTGCCCGCACGAGCGGGAAGATCGGGCGTCTTGCGAGCAAGAAAGCTGGACATCATGCGCGGAAGGAAAATAGTAGCTTAACACCTGTCACGACATTTACGTGCGTCCGATATACAAGGAATCTGTAAAAAAATATTAATTAATTAATTAAAATTAAGATTAACTATTGTAATCAATTAATTAAGATTAATTAAACCTTGTTAGGGGTTGACTTCAGTTAGCCGAAGTGGGGCAACTAAGGGAAGAGGTACCACCTATTGTCTAAAGATTCTCGACTTGGCCCCTAAAAGTCAGATCTCAACAACGAGGGACTACTATTGGGGGAATGGTACCACATTAGCCACCCTAGATGACTTCGGCTGGCCTCCGCCAACCCCAAACACTACGTGAAAAAAAATTCATTAGTGACGGGTCATGTACCCGTCGCTCTTATTGCATCACTAGTGATAGGATATTAGTGACGGGTGATGACCCCTCATTATTGAGGTCATTAGTGATAGGTTATAACTCTGACCTATCATTAATATTCAATCATTAGTGATAGGTTATAACCATAACCTATCACTAATGTTCAATTATTAGTGACATGTGGTAACATTGACCTATCACTAATGACCGGTGAATATTTTTTGGACACAAAAAAGTTAAAAAAATATTTTTTTCACCCGAGCCATCACAACGTAGGCCCATCCCATATGCCTCACAAGTCATGCTTTTTTCACATTATTTTCAAGTTTGTGTTCTATGGGAATCGAATCCGCGACCTCCTCCTCGCGCGTGTAGCCACCTTACCACCTCTGCTATCACGTAGTTGTGATAGAAACCGGATATTTTATCCTTTCAACCTTCTTTGCCAAAGGTTATTAGTAACGCGTCATAACCATGACCCGTCACATGACTAATTTTGCCAAATTTTGTATTCTAGTGCTGCTAAGGTGAGAAAAAATAAGATAAAAATAAAATAAAATAAAATATTTGTGAATACCGTCATTAGTGATTGGAGTTAGTCATTAATGACGGATTACAAGTTGACCTATCACTAATGACTGGCATAGGACGACCCGTCACTGATGAGTGGATCATTATTAACGGGTCAAGTTGTGACCCGTCACTAATGACTAGGTCATCAGTGATGGATCGTCCTAGACTAGTCATTAGTGATGGGTCACAACTTGACCCGTTACTAATGACTGGCCTAGGACGACCCGTCACTGATGACCTTATCATTAGTAACGGATCACAACTTGATCCATCACTAATGACTAGTCTAGGATAACCCATCACTGATGACCTAGTGATTAGTGACGGGTCTATTTCTGGTCCTGATCAGAAGGCACATTAGTGACGCATCCTTATTGGACCCATCACTAATAGGACATTAGTGATGCGTGTTGAGTAGCTGTCAGTAATGTGGTGTCTCCTTTGTTGATTTCTTATGTAGTGAAATAGGAAGTAACCGGTAGCACTAACAAAACAGTGGAGTTGTTTTTTAAGATATGGACCCGAAGGGACAGCCGATGCAAAATGAGGATCATGAAGGCCATGGCTCTTGTCTGGAAGAGTTGGGGTCGCTGAAGGCATCGGTGAGGCACAAAGATCCACTTGGGGCAAAGAGAAAGGCCCAAAGGCTAAAGCCTCAGTCGCGAGGATGAAGGTCGCCGAAGGGGTCAGCAAGGGACAATGAGCCACCTGATGCAGGATGAAGGGCTTGGAGGAACAAGGCCGTAGGAAGGCCCGAAAGAAGCCGTCCAAGTCACCTAAGGACCTACTGACACATGTATTGTCTTGTGATTGTACAGCCTATAATAATATAATGATTGTAGTATCTCGAAAATATTTCGAGAATGTTCTTATGAGCATGGGCACTAATGTATTGTGAAACTAGGTGGTTAGGGTATCGCTATAAAAACCGTACTCCATTGATGTGATGAAATGAACAGTGAAGATATCAAGAAATACATGTTCTTATGATCAACTTGTTCTACTTAAATCACAACCTCCATAAAAGCATATCTTTGTCTATACTAACTATAAAAAAATTCAACATTTGGAGTTCTCCTTGAATATAATCCAGGGCCTCTTCCCGTGCCGACTAAATCACTAAAACTCAATTTGGGTAGGAGAGAAGGGAGGGATCCACGCAAGAAAACCTCTCCAAGGGGCCGGGTCTTTAATGAGATTTACATATTTTTAGCTATGCTGGGTTGGGCAAACCGGTGGGTTGATTAACCCATGTACATCCCTAGTTTGAGATTTCTTCTTTGGAAACCAACATGAAATGTCTCAACTAAATTAGTTAATTTTATGTACAATCACATGTATTTAGGCTGCCAAATGAAAATGATGTGCATTTATTCGTCTTCAATAAAGAAGTCTCATAATACTAATACCATTGTAATTGGTTATTTCGAGAATGTTCTTATGAGCATGCTGACAGACGGTCCGAGGAGCCGTTTGTGATTGGGGTTTTTAGCCGTATGTGAAGAGCAGTTATGTAGTAGTGAATTGTGTTTAGCTAGGCTGGATTTGGGCGGGTTGATTAACCCATGTAGATCCCTAGTTTAAGATTCCACCGCTGGAGAACAAAACGAGAAATGTCTCACCAACTGACTAAATTAATTTTATGTACTAGTGAGATGCACGTGCTCTGTGCTGTGCACGTGGAGACCACAAACCTTGGTGATCTTAACTGATAGCAGCCATTTTTCTCACAAAAGTCGTTGGCGCAAGAGCAGTCGTTCAGAAACAGGATAACATTTCGATCTTGGATGTCATTTTTTTATAGGCAACTTTTGTCTCAAGTTTTTCCTTTTACAATAAAAGAATTCAATAACCTTGTTAAGCTGTACTTAGGATCCTTCACTGATCAATGCCTCGAAATATTTATAACGTTAGTATATTCACCAGGAGGTATGTCACTTGGAAAATCAGTTTCATCATCTTCCATATACTTGAGCTGTATGGTTGAAGTGCTGCAGATGTTTTATTACATGATTCAGCTTAGTGTGATTCAAAGTTTGGGGAACCAGATCTTGATCATTTTTATGTGATGTATCTTTTGAAGCACCTTCTTTATCAAAGATCTGATAGTTTTGTTGGAAGTTCCAATATGTCGGGTGTTAAAAAAATCGAAACAATGGATTATTGCGTGGTTATATTTATTTAACTGGATATTCCAGTGATTTGCTGGATCTTTTGAAGTATTTTCGGACTGAAAATTCTGACCTGAGTGTCGGAACATGTGGCCGGACTTCTATTGCACCACTCTTTTCTCTGGTTGGGATTCCATATTCCTAAGTTTCCTAAAAACAATGGTATTCCTTTTTTTATTTTTATTGATTTTTGTAGAAATTAATAAAGCTTAAAGGGTTAATTAATGATTTACCAAGAATTTGTGTTAATCAAGTGTTTCATGACTTGATTTCTTTTTTTCCTGTGTAGAGCATGATAAGACAAGCCTAACAAAGTTGGTTCCATAATTTTTGGATTTTTCCTTAAGTAATTATGGAATTTACAATTTACAGCACAAATAATTGAATAAATGAACTTTAGTGCATTTTTCATGAGTGCATCTATTTCTAACATGTAGAATACATCAATACAAACACAACAAATTGGTTTCACATTTTTCTAAGCTATATTTAATTTCCTATGAATTTTACAATTCTAATGTGATTTAATAATACAACATAAATTCGTTTTCAGCATTTCTCTCGGTTTTTCGAAAACTAATACAACCTAAAACCTTTTTCTTACTCAGATCTACTCAGCCTTATATATGACAGTGGGCCGTGGGCACATTGACCAAGCATATTTGCAAGTGTCTAATAATTTCATTCTTCCTGTTCTACAATTTTGAAATGCAAGAATATTAATATAACTGAAATTATATCGAAGCATAGCGTGATTTAATGAAAACCTGAGGGGTTACAGTGCAATACATTTCAATGCAGAGGGTATAAATGCAAAAAGGGCAATATATTGTATTTTTATGACGCAATTCAACAGAAATTCAGGGTATTAAAAATAACACAATTTTATCTAAAAGCTGAGGGCTTAAATACAAATATTTCAAGTGTGTAATAATTTCATTCTGCTTGTTTGTAATTTTGAAATGCAAGAACATTAATATAACTGAAGTTATATTGAAGTGTAGCGTGATTTAATGGAAGCCTGAGGGGTTTTGCACGTTAGTACACGTTACTATGCAATTCTTTATGAGCTGAGGGCTCAAATGTATATTTGCATGATGTAAATATAATACAGTGCAATACATTTGACATCGAGGATATAAATGTAAAAAGGACAATATATTGTATTTTTATGACGTAATTTAACATAAATTTAGGGCGTTTCTATAAATTTGTTGTTGGCCTTAGGCTGCCAGCCGAATGGGCCCAAAAGGCCAAATGGGCCTCAGCCCAGGTTGCCTTGGCCCATTCAGACAGGTGTGGGGAACGCTCGGTATATAAAAGAAATTTGGGGGGTGGGGGGCCGCTTAAGGTTTTCCACCCCATCTGCTCAGTGCCCTGGGAGCCACTGCCACTTAAGGGTCGGGCTGCCAGAGTCTCGTTGTTGGCCGACAGCGCTCGGACGCCAGCAGTTGGCTGCCACATCGTCGGGCCTGGTCAGCTGCCTGGCAGAAGCCAACGCTATTGCCTCTTGGCCACCCTTGGGCAGGCCAGGTCGATGACTGGGGAAGCCAAGGCCACTGCGTGCTGAGCAAGGCAGACTGTCGCTGAAAGGCAGATGCACCGAGCGGCCGGCCAGGAAGATCCGCAACGTGTGCAGTGCGATCGTGTGCCATTTTGGCGCCAACGAGAGGTGAGGAGCAGGGCGGGTGGCCGGATGCGCCGCCGGAGGGCCATCTGTCGGTGTGGGCAAGCGATGGGGTCATGCCGCGACCCTCGCGTGATGGTGGGCCTCATCGTGCGGTGGTAGGATTCACGAATCTAGGCGGGATGCGGGCAGATTTGCCCCGGCTTGCGGAGGACGGAAGCTCTCCCTGACCTTGCGGCGGTCAGTGGTGAGGAAGGAGGAGGTCGAGTTTGGCATGGCATCGGAGTGGATCCCTTCGGGTAGTGAGGATTTTGGTGGCTTCTGGGAGGTGACCACGATGTCGATAGTTCGAGACTTCGGTGACAACCTCGTCAACTTGTTCTGTGGCGGCAGCCTTTTAGCCGCTCGCATGTGTACTGTGTGTGGCAGCCGCCTTCGAGCCGCTGCATTGTAAGCCCACGGTCGGGGGAGTTCAATGGGCATGTGCGGCATGAGTAGGTCATGGTGGTATATGCAACTTGTACACAGTGTCAATATACTTACGCTGACTTGCTCCTTAGAACCTTGCAAAATGGCAATTGTGTGTCTGTCGGTGTATTAGGAACCAGGGGTCCCTGAGTCCCGAGACCGGACCGGCCATCCGCCACATGTCACCATCCCGCGGGGTCCACCCTGCCGGGTAAGAAGAAACTAAGTCCCGGGGGAAGGTGCTCGGGGCCGTAGCCTCTAAGATTCCCGAGCACCCCAGTTCCCCGATGATGCGCAGAGTCCAAGTACCGGGAAGGAAGTGCTCGGAAGGGTTCTCACTTACCCCCGAGTACTGTAGTCCCCCGATGATCCAAACACCGAAGTGCTCGAGAGAGAGTGCTCGGGGCTGCACGTGGCAGCCCCCGAGGACTCGGTTCCCCGAAGGTCTCACCCAAGTGCTCGGGAGAGAGTGCTCGGGGCTGCACGTGGCAGCCCCCGAGGACTCGGTTCCCCGAAGGTCTCACCCAAGTACTCGGGAGAGAGTGCTCGGGGCTGCACGTGGCAGCCCCCGAGGACTCGGTTCCCCGAAGGTCTCACCCAAGTACTCGGGAGAGAGTGCTCGGGGCTGCACGTGGCAGCCCCCGAGGACTCGGTTCCCCGAAAGTCTCACCCAAGTACTCGGGAAAGAGTGCTCGGGGCTGCACGTGGCAGCCCCCGAGGACTCAGTTCCCCGAAGGTTCGCACAAGATCGTCCGACGACTCGAAGGGTGCCATCGTCGGGGTGTCAGCCAGTCAAAGGCCCAATGCCGCATTTAATAGGCACGCGTGGCCTGACATCCTGACATCCTGACATTCTCAGCTGCCCACGCCCCAGTGTCAGACCCTGCCATGCACAGGCAGGGGGGCGTGGGTCCATTAAATGCACGGGTCCCGTCCCGTTTCACCCGGGTGCCTCGGGATAACGTTGCCAAAATTGAAGCGCTCCGCCTGCCACCCTGCCCTGGCAGAAGAACAAGACAGGTGGGCGCACCGGGCACCTCTGTGGCTGCCCGGTGGGCCCTCTTAATAGTGCCGGAGGACATCCACAGTGGCGGGTGGTCGGATGCACGTCACATTTTTCCACCGCCCCTGTCACTTCGCCAAAACGGAATGATGACGCCTTTCTCTGTGGTGCCTTGGTATTTGCGCCCCCTCTTTCCCATTCTGGATAAGTCGAGGTCGGCGCGCCTATAAAAGGAAAGGAAGAAGCTCTCGAGAGACAGACCGAAAAGTGTGTGGAAAAAGAAAGAGGACGCAGACGCTCGAACCCATTCAAGCCAAGCTAGAACACGAGAGCCTCAAGCTCTCTGTAAGCTGCTCTCTCTTGTAACCAGATACATCCTTGAAGAATTCCCTTCGAGGATAGATATAGCACTCACACAGGAGTAGGGTGTTACGCCCCCGTGCGGCCCGAACCTGTCTAAACCCCGGTGCACCCATCTTTCTCGCAATAGGACGATCATCTCCCACCAGCCACCGCATTTATTTTCGTTTCCCGCTTATTTCCTAAATAAGCTCGCTCAGGATCATCCCCCGGCCGAATCTCTAAAAAGGGGGTCTCTCGGGATCCCTGCGACAGGAGTTCATCCTCCGACAGCGTCTAGTAAGATTTGCTTTTCCCTTTAGAAGAAATGCTCCTTAGAACCTTACAAAATAGCTTTTGTTCCAGAAAAAAAATCCCGTTAGAAAACGTGTAAAGGTAAACATATATGAATTAGCTTTGACTTGCTTTTCCCTTGCAATCAGTCAAACAAAAACGGTGATAAGGTTTTCTAAAGTTTTATGCAACTTTTGACCAAAGAATGCATGAACAGTCTATATAGGCCCTACAAACGTCCAGATCCGATTTCCCCTACAAACGTCCAGATCCGATTTCTTTACTTTTTGTATGAACAGAAAAGGTAATATGGATTTCAGTCGGCCGCAGCTTCTGTTTGGTGTTCATCAAAATACTTGTACAACAAACCACGTTTTTGCACTTCAGCCTAATGATGTTGACTACTATTTTAGAAATTGGATTGTCTCTAGGAGATGCTCACTTAGAAAACCCATCAAGCTATGTACCCGCTTGTCTAGCACAAGTACCATCTAGTCATAGCAATACAATGACTGGTGAGGAGACTCATGTTCAGAATACTAGTGACTGTGATGAAGATCACCCAGAAGTCATGTCTACACCATAGGTTCCGTACACGGGAATGATGTTTAGCAGTTTGGAAGAAGCAAGATCATATCACAATGCATATGCAAAAAGGGTTATTTTCTCAATCCACATAAATGCATCATGTCGTTTAGGTACTATGCGCAAATTAGAGAAAGTTCAGCATATTGCAACAAAGGTGTAGGCAAAAAAAAAGTAAATATGAAGATAATATTGAGGAGACCATTGAGGATTTGTGAGGATGAGGACAATGATGATATTGAGGAAGCTAAGCAACATGGTAAACAGAGAAAGCTAGGTGTTGAAAGGAGAGAAAAGGAAAATATAATGCAAAGCATGTATGGTTGTCAATCAGTAGGTGGAATGTCATATACTTCATACCTTACCACAATCACCCACTCATAGATAATGTAAATCACACGAAAAATTTACTTCCGACCATGTAAAAAAATGAATATGAAAAAATACAACATTGCTTGAAGTGGACATAAAAAGCTCCCTAGTCACTAACCTGACTTCTTGGGGGGTATCTATTAGCCATCCTAGGGGATATTAGAGCAGCAAGCCTTCAATCCAGAAACCCTAGTCAAATTAGCCAATAAAGGAAAATGAAAAACTTAACATCATAAAAAACAACAGTATACCAAAAATATATTGGATTTCATAACAAAATCTATTGAACTTCAGATGGCAAATTTCTTTCAATTTACCAGCAAATTCATAAGAACATGGAGAGCAAATTTGTTCAAATTACAAGCCCAAACTCAAAGAACAAATTTTTTTCAAATTCATAAGAAAATATGTACAAGTACAAAGAGCAAATTTGTTTTGATTAAAAGAAAATTTTTAAAATCTCTGAAAGCAAATATGTTTCAATTTACAAATATATATATATATATATATATATATAAATCCAACGAGCAAATTTGTTTCGGTTTACAATGCTGAATTGCTACGACTTTCACATGATCACTATTTTACTGGTGCTACACTTACAGAAAGTCCAAAATGCACCTAATCTCTAGATAAAATAATCACATTTTGCAGATAAATTCTAAGCTTATAAAGCATGCCAGGCACATCTAACCAAACAAAACAACCACTAATATTTCTTTATCTCTCAAAGAGATATCTTCTAACAAAATTTCCATGAAACATAAATGCCTCAATAGGAACATGCTGAACAAAAGAAAAAGTGACAACGCTTAAAGGCCAAAAAGCTAACTGCTATGCCAAAACAGAGGACAGAAATAATTGAATTAGCTACTAAACAACAACCAAATATACGAATTATTTTAAGCAAATAAAAACAAAAAAATAGATCACTCTATATTAAGTACAGAGCTTACTCAGGACTAAAATAATTGATTAATTGGCTACTGAATCACATTGAACTACTAAAAACTAAAGATTAAACTATCAGATCACAATGAACTACTAGAAAGAGGAACGATTAACCGACCAGAATGTTTTGGATCCCTCTGTCTTGTACTGATTGTTGTTGCTTTGCTTAGCCATATACTTATCAGGGAGATAAAAACTGGTGGTACTGCAGTGGTATGGCTTTTCTCTCCCCCTTCTCAGTGTCCCACATACATATACAAGGACACACACATTGTCTCACAATCAAAGCCCTCTATCTCTATTTTTATTTCTCTCTTACAAAAATCAGAACCAGCATAATACATTTAGAATGGAAAAAAAAAAATCAAAGCTTCCATGTTGCACAGGGAAATCCAAGTAAATGGGGACCTCAGAGCAGAACAACGAATCTATCGGGAAGCACACGAACATGGACAAGGTGCAGGGGTCAAAGAAGTTTATGTCGCACCTGACCATCGCCTCCTTCTTGTCCAGCACCTGAATCTTCACTACAAAGAGCATACAACAAACTCCTGACCTTTCCCTTGAAATAAACCCTAATCACGTCCAAATCCACCCACCTTGTTGAGCACCTTGGGTGAGAGCGGCAAATCGAGGTGGTTGCAAGCATCAGATTTAGGAGTGAGGACGAACTCACTCTTTAGGTTGGCCTACCCCTGATGTCGTAGGACTGTAGCCCTAGCTTGTTGCGTGCTAGCTCCTCACATCCCGTCCACCAGCACCGCACCAACACTTTTGATTTGTCACCATAGTTGTTCCCCGCCGACACGACGGGCGCTAGGCTCATCATAGTTGTCGCAACACCGTTGGAGGCCAGTCCTCGCTTCACAATCACTGGTGAAGGTGTGAATAGGGGTGGCGGTGGGGTGATTCTACTTGGGAGAGAGCAGGGGACGGGGAAGAGAGTGGAGAGAAAAGGAGAGATGGGAGGGGAAGTGCAAACTGCAAAGCATTTGGGCAACGACAGATGGTGTGCAGGAGGTAAAGTAAACATATGCACGGTCGAAATTTAGTCTTAAAAATCCACCCTCTCCAGAAAATACAGCTCCACAGTGTAATATGCACGCACCCTCTGTCATGTCTCGCATCCTTAGACTATCTCCGACCATATTCCCTTCATTTCGTTCCCTTCCCGATTCCCTTCCCCTTTCTTATTCCCTTTATTTTCTTTCATCTCCAACAACTTTCATTCGAGGGGAATCGCGAAGAGAAAGAAGTGAGAATCTCGTCCCGAAGGGAATGACCTTAGGAATCCCTTCATGACGGGAACCGTAAAGTGAAACCGTTAGAACGTTAAAGGGAACAAAAATCCCTTCACGACGTGATTTTCATCCCCGAAGGAAAGCCCTTGGCCATGGTCTTAAACCATCCCCAACCGATTTCCGTCAAGACCCAGAATCCCTTCACGAAGGGATTTTTGTTCCCTTCAACGCTCCAACGGTTTTCCTTCACAGTTCCCGTCATGAAGGGATTTCTAAGGTGATTCCCTTCAGGACGAGATTCTTTCTCTTTTCCCTTTATGAATCCCTTAAAAAAATTATTAAAGATGAGAGAAAATAAAAAGAATAAGAACGTAAAAAATAATCAGAAAAAAAAATAAAATAAAAAGAATATAGTTAGAATGGTCTTAAACCTCTCTCCCCTCCCCTTCCCTTCCCCGCCACCATCGCCTTACCAGCCATGCCTGTCGCACGCGGCCGTGGGTCCTGCCGTCCTCCGTCCCGCGCGTCCGAGACGACTTTTGCCTCCCGTTCAAGGACCTGGCACTCGAGCTCGCCCCGTCTCCTGGCGTCTCCATCCTTACGGTGTCCCGCAGTGTCTTCACCCGCAACAGCTCGAGCCCCGTAGTCCCCGACCTCCCCGGCCACCGGTACCCCTTCATCGCCTCCTTCGACCCATGCGGCGGCGCGCTCCCCCTCTGTTCCAACCACGTCTCGCTGGGACGCCGATGCCAACGCCCACCACCACCACTGGCGCCCTAACGCCCATCGTCGGCACGGACAATGCCACACTCTTCTACCGCTCGCCGAAGACGGACGACAGCTGAGCCCTGGAGGAGCTCGAGTGCGTGCGGCCAAACAACGGGAGGCGGTGGGGGAACAACGGAGCCGTCGCCCTCGATGGGAAGCTGTGGTGGATCGACCTTGCGTGTGGGCTCCTGACCAGCAACACCTTCGCTTGCGACAAGGTGGTCCGCTTCGTCCACCTCCCTCCGGGCTGCGCCCTGCTCGACACCCCCAGCCGCGACGTCTTGCTCGATCTTGACAAGACCCGGAGTGTGAAGGTGAGTCAAGGGAAGATTAGGTACGTGGAGATCCACCGGCCAGATGGCTTCGCCACCGTCACCATGTGGTCGCTGGACAGCGCGGGTGGCGATCACCAGAGAGAGTGCGACTACAGGGTGCCAATCGGCGACATCTGGGCCGATCCGGGCTACGCCGCCGCCACCGAGCAGCTGCTGGTCGAAGAGATGCCCGTGATCGCTCTCGTCCACCCCTACGATACCGCCGTTGTCTACTTATGGCACGGCCATCGCATTTTTCTCCATCAACGTCCCCGCCAAGAAACTGATCGAGTGCGGCGAGCCATTCTCCACGCCGGACTATGCGATCCAGGAGAGGGAGTTTCCCTCATCTCGCTCTGTCCATGCATGGGAGCTACCTCCAGCGCTCCAATGCTCCATCGGCAAATTCAGGGTATGTATAAGCGTATCCCAGCCTTCTGCTTTGATACTTGTTGGGTGTTCAGTAACTGAATTTGTGGCTGAGAGCATTTATGCATATTTAGGGCTGAAAGTGGTATGGATAGTTTCTGATCTGCCAAATCCAATTTTTAAAGATATGTAGAATTAGTGACAAGAAAATCGATCAAAAACAATTCTACATATCCTTCTCCTCAAGGATTACTGTCAGAAAACGATCAAAGAGTCTAACAGTAGAGAGACGAAATGTTTCGTTCATGAAATCCGCATCTTACCATGCGGAATTCTCAGGGGGCAAGTTTAGCCACTGGAAACAATTCTTTCACCAATACATGGTATTATCATTACTGTGTTCCGTTCGAACATCTGCTTAATAGTTCTTAGGACCTGCCACATGGAAATTTGTTCCTTATAAAACCTGAACTGGATGAATTATATCGCCTGATTGACATAGCAGCCTTTTTCAGGTCATTTGCTTTCCAGTAGGCTTCACTGAGTGTAGTTGGCCTGTGAGTCTTCAATTAGTTATTGACGCCATCTCTGACAAACCTGACAACATAATAAGCTTCTTGAAGTGCTAGATTCTCTTTCTTAACCAAGGCCATTAATTTCTCAAACATACCATTGTCTGCTCTTAATTTCATTGCAATATATCTTATAATGACTTCATACATGTCTGCTCTGATATACTGCTCTTCCATAACATGAAGGACCAGGCGGGTGTTTAGGTTTCTTGCGTGGGATGCTTAGCTTCTGTCAAATGTTCGAGGAGGAGGAGGATGCATCATATAAAAGGATTCGACAGATGGCCTTCCCCACACGCTTCAACGGCTAAAACTTCATCTCTTTCTCCGCCCCAGATTTTTGTTTTGAATGGGTGGAATGTGTCGTTAAAATCAGTGACGGACTTGAAAATTTTAAATTTTATCTCAGAAATTAAAATAGCACGACGCACTCTATGTTCAATATAAGTAATTGTTCAAAACACATTCAATTTCACAAGATCTACGTAAAAAATAGCAAAAAATATAGAACACGATATAAAAACAGTAAATTTTTCTAACATGGACTCGTGATGCTTGAATCACTTCTTAGATATTCGCAAAACTTTAGAGAATTTAACAGGTGGCTTAAAAAAAATGCATGAATTCAAGGTTAGTCACAAATAGTACCTACAACAAACAAGATAACATAAAAAATTAAGCATACATAGTTACAGAATAACACATCAATACAATACTCATCCATCAATACTCATCACAGATGACTAGATGTTTAGAACTCTAGATTAGACAATCAATACTGCACTACGCTGATTGTGATTTGGGGAACTTACCATTCCGATGTCGGTAGAGGAGGACGGGACATTGGGAGCAGAGGATCGGGTTACATCGGGCAACGTAGTGTCTAAGCTTCTCTCCATCACCATTGAGCAATCAATGGCTCGGCGTCGCGCCATCGTCACCTGTTGCGGGCCTCAGGAGGATGGGATCAGGGTATCATAGGAGTCACACCCTCACTGCCTCATGAGAGAATGGTGTTGCGGACGTAGGATACCGAACGGGCTCGGACACTTGGGGATCAGTCTATCAGTGCATCAGGCGGATCAGCTATGCCGCCGCCGCCACCTGCTAACTGCTATCTCACTAGGTATCGGGAGCACTCTGCAGCGCAGATCACTTGGGATGCAAAAGACTAGACATTTGGACTAGGCAACTTGAGTCCACAAGGAGCAGATTGGGCCAAGAGTGGACAGGGTACTTCAGGTTCGACCCAGGTACCCGGGGCAGCTGCCCCTGCTTGCCCCTAGGGTGGGTCCGCCCCTGGTTAAAACTAGTCCTGACTGGTTATAATATGCATTGTTGTTGGTTCTAAGTATCTGGAATCGACAAGCGTGAGTTTCATGTGAATTTGGCTGAGTAGTACTGAAATTCATAATCAATGTGAGCATCTACTGAAGAATTTAATGTGAACTTATCAATGTAAACATCTACTGAAGAATTTTGCCTCAAGTTGCTGAAAGTTTTCATGACATCGAAAACCCCTCTGGTCAGCAAATAGATGAATGTGTGGCTTGAGGAAAAGGTATCACACTTCAGGTGCTGATTGATTTAGAGAAATATTCTGTATGGCATTAGTGTCTGACTATCTGTGGCTACCTTCTGTTTGCTGGATGTGATGCCCGTTCTCTCCGCGCCAACCGCCTCCACGACTCCTACTCCCACTCCGTCGAAACCACCAAAACCGTCACCACGATTTCCCCTGTCTCCATAACCGTCCGCCTTCCAATCGTCTATAAAACCCAAATCAAAGCCTTGCCCGGGCCTCCCTTGGCCTCACCGCGCCTAAGCCCCCGAGTTTCATCGGATTTCCCCCACTAGAGAGTTTGTGCGCCTTTGCCGATCCTTCGCCGCAATCTACCACCGTCACCGAGCCTCTCCGCGCAATCCTGACGCCATCCGATCTTGCGACGGTATTCGCTGGCAACATCTCGTCGTCATCTGCCACTCCTCGCTGAGTTTCCATCACTGCATCGAGCTCGCATCGCTGCTGAACTTCCGTCGAGGTGCGCCATCGTCGTCGCGCTTCTCCGAGTGGTCCCGAAGCCCGGCAATCCGTCAAACGAGCTCGCCGCAGCCCCAGGATCTCCTTTTGCCGCTCACTGTGAACTCTCGAACTACGCAGTACCGTTTCCCCTTCTCCGGCGATCCTTTGTCATCCTCGAGCCGCCACCGTCGTCGATCCCAGCCGGAGCCTAGGTGAGCCCTCGCTCAGCCATCCGATCTTGCGTAGATGGCCCAGATTAGATCCGCTGAAACCTTACCCCCTTTGTCCACCATGGACCGGTGGACCATGCCACCTCAGCCGGTCCACGGGACCATAGACCCAGTCAGCACCCACGTAGGCGCCACGTCATCCGTTTAAGCCCAATCAGTGATGACGTCAGCATTATGCATTAAATGGAATTTTTTGTAAAAAATAAATCCTTTTATTCTCTATAATTATGTCTTTTACAATTTAACCCCTAGACTTTTTTGTTTTAAAAAAGACCCTATCAGTGTTGTTTATTTTACATTTAGCCCCTTGAAGCTTTATTTATTTGCATATAGTCCTAAAATTCTATAAATAAGCTCTAGAGCTTTTCTATTTTTACTAAATAGCCCCTGCCTTTTTACAAAAAGAGCCATGTAACTTTAAACCTTTATAACTTTTTCATACGAGCTCCGTTTTAGGCGATTCTTGCGATCGTAGTAACGAGTACATTCCGTTAGTAAGCTTTTTTATAGTGCTTTGCTGCTGTTTCGTATACTGTTCTTAGCGTTTCCTTTGTGTTATTTGTCGATAGTTTTCACGATTAGTTGATAACATTCTGGAACAGTTCGAGAGACTTCAAGATTAAGATTTCGACCACGCTAAGCAGCATCTAGGAAAGTGTCTTTGATCACATTGACCCTATTGTAGGGAAGTGTATCTTTTACTTTTAGTTGCATGCTTTTCAATATGAATCCCATTGCTAGGGTTTACTAGATACTTCCATGATTATCCTTGTTGCCTATGTTGTAGTTTGGGTGTCAATGGTAGAAATGTTTAGTCGTGCTGTCGAGTTGGGTAGTTTAAATGTTAATCTGTTTAATAGTTTTTGCAACATGAACTGGTTTAGGTAATCTTTGTAGCAACAAGGAACATAGGGATTTTGAGCAGGAGATGGTACGATAATGGTTCATGTATGCACTGTGGGTTGGTGGTAGTACCTATTTAGGATCCTAAGGACAGGTTCTTGAAGCCTATAATCTGGCTGAACAGTGCAACTATAGGTACGGCCTGGCCAATTAGTTAGCAACCCCTCTATTTCTTTAGGCACCAGTGGACGATTGAGTGGCACAAGAGGGGGCCTCTGCAGTGATGGAATCACTGTTAGTGGTAAAACCTTAGAGTGTGCTTACAGGTCGGTGAGAGCTTTATAGAGGCCTTGTAGTGATCTCCTAGTAGAACACCATCAGAAGTATGCAAATGCTTGATCAGCATGGTAACATGGAGATTGTCACCTGGTAATACGGGTGATGAAATCACGACTCGTGGGTAAAGTGTGTAAACTCTGCAGAGTATAAAACTGATCGATCAGCCGTGCTCATGGTTAAGAGCGGCTTGGACTTCTTCTTGATTAGTTGGGATCAGGGTTCTGGTTTGGATGGTCGGGTAACCAGGTAATAAAATTACCTGGTGAGTTTTGGTAGTTAGATGTTATCTAATGAGCTGTTCTTCTTGTTTAAGTGGTATCTTCACACTTAATTAGGATGTTTGTTCTTGGAGTTACAAGATAAGGTTGCTCAATGCAATAAATTAGTGTTTAACCTTTTCTTGACTAAAACTTCATGTCATGTTTTTACATACTTATGGAATATGATACGTACTCACACTTGCTATTTTCAATAATAAGTACTGCTTCATTGGAAAATACTATAAGGAGATTAAGGAAGCTGAAGACTATAATGAAAATAAAGCGTTTTAGGTCGCGTTGTCCCCAGCCTGTGGTGTGCCTTGAAATTTTCGTTGGAGTTTCATTTTGTTTTTTCGCTGATGTTTAAAACTCTGGTATTTATTTCAGTAAAGTTGTTTTATTTGATATAGAATTATATATCACTTATAATGTTATCATATGTATGATAAAAATTATCTTAGCATACATATGAAATACACCTGATTATTTTTAAAAAAATCGGACGTGATACTGGAGTATCTACGATAGACAATTAATTGATGGTCAACTCCAGTGTCTAGAAGGAGGTTAATAGATGATTGTTTTATGAAAATTTTGCCCTCTTGTGGAATGGAAGGCCATCTATTCATGAACAGAGGAATCCCTAACAGAAAAAGCATCTGGGCGACGAGGTGATGAGGAACTGGCAACTCACCATCGCTCCAATCGATGAGATACGCCGCGGGTGGCATCTTCGCCGGGATTCAACAAGGTCAAAGGGTCGATGGAGGGATCAGAGAAAGCGATGCGCATGGCGAGGGAGGAGATGAGGCAGACGGTACATGTGTTAGCATCGCAGGCTGGAACCTCTGAGCGACAGATTCCCGGCCCGGCGAAGCTGAGCACGACTCAGCCGACGGATGAATGGACGCCGGTAACCAGCGGAGGTTCGCGGTGGTGCACAGATCCCTTGATGGGCAGGCAACCAGAAGGATCAGGCTCGAGGATTTGGGCGTTGGCCGGTAACGAAACCTCTGATGATGGTGACTCCGACGACGAGAATTCCATTTCATCGGCCACGTTTTTACGGGATTTTTTAATAATATTGTTCTGTATGGAAATTCCAGAAATATTGCATAAATTCGAGAAATTACAAAAATAACCCACTATCACTCATCGAAACAGCAAAAAAACAAATCACTCTTACAAAGTGCGAAAATATTTTCTATTATCAAAAGAGAAAAAATTCTGATTTTTACTCTTTGGATGAGTGAAAACTCAAGATTTCGCTCCACTAGTGAGCCAAAATACCTTTTGGGGCGGGGGAGGGGGGTGTAGTGTGAAAATAAATTTGCGGTGGACTGTTATGTGAAAATCCAAGTTTTCGCTCTTTGGGTGAGCGAAAATCCAAATTTTCGCTGAGCAAAAATTGCCCAGTGTGGGCTCGTGCACGCGCTCCTCACCTTTAATCCAGTTGTCGGTCATGCCCGCTCACCACCAATTTGCATTCAACCAAATTTGGAGAGCAGAGGAAAGATGAGGAAAGAAGAAAAGAGGGAAGAAGAATAGAAGGAAGAAGAAGGACAGGCAGCGGATGGAGAAGAAAGCTAAAAAAATTTAGCATGTTTCTGTTAGTTTAGTTTTCTTTTAGGTTATGTAATTTTAATTAGATATGTGTTTGTTTTAGATGTATGTAGCATTATTTGTTAGTTTTAGAAGTATGTAGAAATAATTTGTATTAGGATAATTGAGTAGGGAACAAATTTAGATGTATATGGAAATTATATTAGATGTATGTAGAAATGTTTGTTAGTTTTAGATGTATGTAGAAACAATTTAGATCTATATAGGATGCAATATTTACTTTAGAAAAAATGAGGAGGAATAGAAATTTTAGATTAAGTTTTGTTATCATGTAGATGTGCAATTTAATTTGCGATATTTATTGTAGGTTATACATATTGAATTTTGAATTTATAAATATATGTAATGATATAGTATTAGTCAATATAAATTTTGATTTAGTCTAAGAATATTTTAAAAAAATATATTTTAGTTCGTTGTAAATTATGTCATATCATAGATATGTGAAACGCTATAAACCTTAGAATTTTGTAAGTAAAATTTATTTATTTTCTTTGTAACATTGTTTTAAATTTATACATCTATATAAGATTTAATTAGAGATTAGAAGGAAAAAATTTACGTTATGCTGGTTTATTATGTATGTAAGATTACGGATTAGTAAGATTAATTGTAGGTTACGAAGATTTTATTATGGTATAGAAATTAGGTTTTGAAGAATTTTATTTGTAATTAACGGGAAAATAAGTTGATAATTTGTTTTGATATATTTTTATACGTCGCAGTTATGTCAAACCTTATAAGTCTTAGAGTTTTATATAGAAATAGTCAAATCCGGAATGGTCCATCTGGTGTTGATTTGAGCAATTTTCTATTTACTCTTATTGAGCACCCAAACCCTGAGGGTATAAGGATGAAGCAGATGATAATATAGTTCGTCCGATATTTTCAATTGGACCCTGACATTTAATCTGTTACAATACAATGCATGTGGACTCGTATATTAGATCTAGTTTGTTAGCTAAAGTTGGTGTGTCGGACGGATAAGTGGTTAAAATGGTTGGAATTGCGTAGGCAGCATGGGGTTAAGTACAATATGCTGGTTCAGACACCTTCGTCCACTCAGCAGGAGACGTAAGACATCTACGGTTTCCAGTTGCCCAGACGCGAGTGTTGTGAACCTAATTGGTACGCACCATCTGCATATGACCATCCTTGGGAGAAGGAGGAGGCAGCTGGACCAACATTAGTATGTAGGACAAAGTGTGCCAGAGGTAGGGCACATGATAGAGGTCAAGGTAGGGGTCAGACGTAGTCTATTTTACTTGTATACTTAAGCAATGTATTTTGTTCAAACTGTTGTAAGACTATTTAATTTGTTTAGTTTTTCATTTTATTAGTTCAGTTTGATGAGTATATGGTTAATATCTTGTATTAATGTATTATGTTATGAATTATTTGTGAACTTCATGTGTAATCAATGTGATTGTTAGTGTCTTATATTTGTGATTGTTAGTATCTTATGGTAATGTACTATATTGGTTTTCCTTCCTAGTGCACGATCAAAAACATGCACAATTCTTTTAAACATGTGAAAAGCAATACTCTTACGGTACATATGGGAAGAAATCTCAGCTACTGTTTAATAATATTTTTTGCTCTTTGATGAGTGAAAAAGAGATTTCACAGCGACAATAGGTTATTTTTGTAATTTTTCAAATTTGTTCAATATTTCTAAAAATTCGGTACAAAACAATATTATTAAAAAAAATTCGTTTTTACGTACGGCCATGGAGGCCGGTTTCTCCACGGTAGACGTCAGGGAGGCGGAGGCTAGTTTGCAAAGATCTGCGGCAAGGAAAAAGGTATTTGATCTTGTGTGTCCTGCAGGTGCAGATAAAAACGTCACGCTCGCGAGGTGAATTGTAAATGCAGTGACCCAACGCCGTCCGACCGGTGGTGCACATGGCGTGGTCCTCAAGGAAAAAAATCAGCGAAATTTCGCTAATTTTGGCCTAGACCAAAATTGGTCCATTTCGGTTAAACAATTTTGGTCCAGTTCAAATATACCCGATCCTAATTGATTCAGTAACCCAAACTCATTCCAACTCTAACCTTAACTCCTTCAAATATCCAGCCATTTTTGAATTATTTTATTTTCTATATGATCTTATTCTCTTGCCTCCCCACCCGAGTGACCAAACTCCAGTTCCTATCCCACCCGAGCGGCAGCGGCGGCGTCACCACCCAGGCGGCACGGGGTGGCTCAGCGGTGCGCGGGGCACGGGCGGCGCGACAGCCGTCTCTGGTTTCCTGCAGCTCAGCTCGCCGCCGTCTTCGCTAGCGCCGTCTCAGCTCAGCTCGCAAAATTTCGAATCCAAGTGGCATATCTCTGAAGTCTATTGGCCTGTTTGAACAAGAAAGTACATAACAGTTACGCACTGAAGAAACTGGTTCTCTGTTGATGGACTTGCAATTTTTACGATGAAGTGTCTTCTTTCTTACTTGTGAGTGCTGAACGGCTCTGTTTTATTGCTTGATGATTAGTGTTAAAACTCATCTTAATGTGCAGCGTGCACGTTCATTAATTTCCGTTATGGGTCATGCATGCCTGCAGAAGCTCCAGTAGCTGTGCAATTAGACACTGCCTACCAACTCTAGCTAGGGTGCTGCTTATCACTTAGTTAAGAAAGTTTCAGTACTAAGTTGGGCTAGAACAAGTGAAATGATACGATGCAGATAGCTTGTTGTGATCTGAAGTTCTGCACTTGCTAGAAAAGAAAATAGACATCTATCTAAAAATGAAGAACGCTACTACTAGACAAAAAGAAAGACACTGGTCAGGATCTCTGCTCGTTTCACAGGATGTTCTTTTTCTTTCTGTTATGCTATTTATTTGCCACATATTATTTGCAAGTTTAGGTAGATTGGTTGTGACGTATATTATAATTAGTTACATTTTTTTTCAAACTATGCTATTAAACTGGGGTCATTGGTTGCAGTTTGCCGAAATTTTGCCCAAAAGTTTGGTAATTTCCATCAAATTTTGGCCGAAATTTTTGAATTTTGGCTATGTCACTTTGTCCAAATTTTTTGAATTTTTTTCTGAATTTCACGAATTTTGGTGTTTTTGTCCAAGGGCAAAAAAAACGTCTGGAAAAATTTTGAACCCTGTGGTCCTCTACCATCACCGAGAGTGTCACCACCTAGAACCTTCGGGGACATTGTCATCCGAGGCTGCCAGCAGTGATCTGGCCAACAATAAACCCCAATCGAGAGCAACCAGGCATCATCTAGTAGCTGAAGGAACAGAGAAATCCGGCGAGCAGGAGAACGGAGGCGAAGGGGACGGTGATACAAAATTTAAAATTGGATGCCTTCACTTTGGGTCCACAACAGAACTAACACTAGCAAAAAACCGTGAATGTAGACGGAGTGTTATAGACGGTTTTTTAAACCCGTCACTAACAAAGTACCATGATGCTAGACGGTTTTTGAAAGAAACAGTCTGTGATATTGTCACAGGTAGTTTCTTTGAAAAAATATCTGTGTCTAGATGTGATAGACATGGATGAATTATTAAGAGAAACCGTTTGCAGTTTAAGATCATCTTTAGGAAGGAGACAAGGCACACACGAGTTTTCAGACAAAGCAGATAAAGCAGCGCAAGAGGGTAGGAAATTGGTAGATTATGTTTGAGCAGGATAGGAAAAATATCTACTGAGGTCCCCTCTTAATAGGTTTGAGTAGGGTAGGAAACAATTCTACTGAGATCCCCTCTTAAATAGGTTTGAGCAGCAATATTATTAAAAATCTACTGAATGTTTCTACGCGAGTTGTAATAGATTGATTATTCAATAACTGTTATGCATTGGAAATCACAGATAGCAGACTGAAGTTAGATGTACCTAGAGAATCGTACTTGTGATGAGTTTCTTAGTGGCATATCTGGATTTATGCGTGTTGTTGAGGCGGATATGTTGAATAAGAATGAGAAATTTATTTCGTGTCCCTGCATTGATTAAAAAATGAGAGAAAGTTTCAAAAAGCACAGAATATACATGCACATTTGATAATGCGTGGATTCAAAGAGAACTATAAATGTTAGACCAAACATGACGAAGAATGCATGAATGACCCTGGTAGCGATATGCAAGAAAAAAGTATTTCTAAGTGTGACATGTATCAAGTTATTCCGAATAGGGATATCAAAGAGTGTCCAATCTGAGTAATTTGTGCGCGTCAACATAGGTAGCGATAGAGCGTCATTTGATTCTCTCACCACCTTCTAAATCACCATCGACTAGCTCTTGGCACAGCCATGTGCGCCCGAGCCACCGTTGCCACTATCCGTGCGGCTGCCAGACCCGCTGTCGTTTGTCGGTGCGGATTCTAGTCAGAAGAGGTGACTTCCTGGGAGAGGGAACCATCGCCAGACATCATCGACGGTTACCCACAGCTCTGATGCCACTTTGTTGGAGATAATCATCAAGCTCATGCCCACAGATCACTGAAGAACTGCTCACGCTCCCTAAATTGGATTTGCGCTCGCTTACTGACGAAGCAGGCGTTTTCTGTCAATGAACAGTAACTGGAAAACTGGAAAAACACATAGTTGGTTCGGGGTAAGGGGCGGGGGGCTCAATTGATCCCCTGTTTTGGGTTTTCTTTTATTCGCCTGTAGGCACTCACACGACGTACACGATCACCACTTCCCTGACCGATTCCTACACTATCGTGCTGCCTCTCATGCCCCGAACCCGATTGAATTGGCTGGGACTCACACAAAACCTGAAAATGTACACTCCGCTGAACTGAAGACTGAAACGAGTCCGTTAGATCAACTCTGAACTCACGCAAGCGCGCGAGCAAACACACACACTTAGGACATGACTACACAACAGAGCTCACACCAGTGCGTCTTGTGCGGCGATAACGGGCGCCGCCGCAAGTTCTGGGCGTACCGCTCGTACTACACATCGCGTGTATCAAGGAGAAGGCTCGCAAGAGCTGGGACGAAGCCTACCACAACCGCATCGGATCATTCATGGCGTGCTGCAGAGCTTGCCCAGGAACGCGCGGAGTAGCAGCGGGTTCGACCTGTTCATCAAGATCGTTGGAACTGTGGTGAGCATCATTATTGCTGTGATCTCTATGAACCCGTTTGCCATGATCGCCGCCGTTGCAGGGCTCGGTGGTTTTCTACGGGATTAGTGATCCATCGACCCTAGTATAGTACCAAATAAATGCGCTACTGCGAATGCATGGAAAGAAATTGTTTATTCATGTGATTTTGTGTTTAGAGCTCACTGTTTCACCTGTAATTTAGGACTACAATAAAATCTCTGATTTGCTTGATGTGTTAATCTAAATCATTTGTATTGAACATTAAATTTGTATCAGATTTGATTTCTTGTCTAACAATATATTTCTAATAATAAAAAAAAATACAGCTGACCCCTAACAAATATTAAACCACCTTATAAAATAAGCATCCATCATAAAATTTTATTTATGGGTATATTACCACTGTTAGAATATATGAGTTTAGCCCATTATATTTGTGTAATTCTAAATAAATCTTGAATGCCTAACTAATTGAAGGTGGGGTGCACTTTTAGTCTCACCTTGCTAGTGAAGGTAGAGAGACCAACTTATAAATAATTGTCTCCACCACCCACTTAGCCTGTGTGGATAAGAGGACTAGGAGAACATACACAGGCACTCGCTCGTCAGGCCGTGACCGTGGCCGGGGTGAAGGGCGCGGACGCATGGCACTTGCTTGAATGGTCCGTTGAAATTGGATCCAATTGTTTGTGCAGGTGTGGCTTCTTTTTGCAGATTTATTCTCTTTTACTGCATGAAAAAACACACACGTACACACACACATATATATATATATATATATATATATATATATATATATATATATATATATAAATCATGTCAGTTAAAAATTTGATCGTAGCATGTAATCGAGCCTAATCGTGGTACATCTCAACTGCGCAATTATCTCTATATATTTGTCAGTCGCCACCACAAAGCTTGCACACAATTAGAGTTTTGTCTATTTTCTCTCTGCAACACCGTCACACGTAGACTACTCCATCCTGCTACGTCAACGTGCACCGATGAACTAGAGAGCAGATCTCCAGAACCCGTCGCTCATGGAAACCTGCACCTAGAGAGGATAAATAAGATTTTTGGAAGTGCTCGGCGCGACTACTCGTGATTTGCTTCATCATCATCAACTGTTTGTGCAATCTGCTTCCTAATCATTATCTAGTCATCGTTTACATCATCATGGTCTGTTTCCTCTACATTCCCTTCATCACCGTCTGCCGCATCACCGTCACGGGGGCATCTACATCTCATGCTACCGACAGGTGCGTTCAATGAGATCCGTCATGTTTAGCATGTCTGTTTTCTTGGTGCTTTTGTCCCAGAATATATTAGAGAGATATACATCTATGATAGACTCTTGCAGTATGATGATGATAATTGATATATTGTTGTTCATGTTATATTTAGGAATTAAATTAAATCTGAAAGTGCTATTTTTTTCAACAATTCAAAAACTTTATTGTAGGCACTTTTATTTAACAATGGCTGGTTTTGTCAATGCACTGAGGCCGGATAAGTTTACCGGTGTACACGCTAAGAGATAGCAGGTCAAATCCACTCTATGGCTTACAGTTATGAACTACTACTTGAGTCTATAGATGCTACTTTCTTTGAGAATATTTTTCCTATGAAGAATATACATAATACTTCTAGTCAAACTACTGAGATAATTCTTGAACCTATCACATCACTTGAATATTCTGAACAAACACAAGAGCTAGTTCCTGAGAGGAGGATAGTGAGACTCTAAGAAGGAGTAAGAGACAAAGGATAATAAAATAATTTGATGATGATTTCACTGTGTATCTTGTGGACAATACTCACAAGTCTATTTCAAAAGTATATGGATCTCCAGATACAAACAACTGGAATGAGGCAGTCCGTAGCAAGATGGATTCCATTCTCGCCAACGAGACTTGGGAAGTCACAAATAGACCTAATAATTGTAAACCTGTAGGTTGTAAGTGAGTGTTAAAAATATGCTTAGACCTAATAGTACTATTAAAAAAACTGATTGAGAGAATTTTTTTTTTTAATTTTTAGTCGGTTAAAAAACTAAAAATTTATTATAAAAGTCAATAGCAAAATGTCAAAAACCAAAAACTAAAATAAAAAACTAAAAGCTAAAACCCTCAGCTCAATCAAATAGACTCTAATAATCATGTGGCTTGGGTCCCGACGATTAGCAATAATGGTTGTAGCAAGCTGTCCCGTAGTCTCATATCCTAGTTATGTTCCTTCGTGTCTGACGGCCAGCAATTTCATTGCATTTTCATATATGAACTCATACTAAGCTGTACATAAATCGAGACGTGATCACTGGTCGGGGAACAAGTAGATATATGCATGCGCGTGGTGTACATGCACAAGGGACTTTAAGTTCAACTCTGCTTAATTATTACTCTGGATTCCGTTGTTAATTTAATCGATCGGGTATTTAAGACTTGAGACAGCTATCTTCAGTTTAACAGACATCTTCGGGGACTCCAAGTACAACTGTCTCACGGTGTTTGCGAATAAGTCAGCCTCTGTTCAAACAATGTAAAATTGTCACTACCTCCCATGTTTTTTGTCCGGGCTAATCTGGACGTCCATGTGGATGACATAGAGCGGATTAAAGATACCTAAAGTTAATTTAAGTCTGAAGTTGTACGAACCATAGTAAAAAACAAAAAAGGTATTCAAAGAAATGGGAAGACCAGTCTTCAAATAGGTAACATGTCAAGGTCGCTGTATATACGTTCGAAAAGAAAGGCCCCTGTATATTCATATTATTAGTTCTGTAAACACTCCATCAAAAGATACTATGCCGGTGGAAAAGATTTTTTTCAACAATTAGAGGAACATTGGTTCGTAATTGCAAGAATAATTAGAGGGGCTCTATTTTGTGAATAGCCCCTCAACATTTATAAAAACCGAGAAATACTATTTTTAAACTTAGGTCGACAATTTCTACAAACCTAGTTCAGCAATTTTTGGAAACCTTACAACAATACCTTAGTAAGAGTTCATTAGAATCACAGCTTAACTCTACTAGTCGACTGTGATCAGCCCGTGAAACATTATCTAGCAAGCTCCAGTCATGTTCCAACTTCTACTGCTGACAAAGCTCCATGGTTTGCATCCACAGGTCTAAATCGTCGCCCGAGAGCAAGAAGGGTAATGGCTCCTTGCGCGTTCTGACCTCTAAGCCACGCTCCCAGATTCAGTAATGATCTTTAGTATCATGTGTGTCAAATTGTTTTGAACCTTTAGCTGAACTGATAAGCATTTTGTCTTTCCCATGTGAAGTTCTGCAAATCATCGTGTAAAGATTGGGAAAAAGATAGGAGTTCAAAGAGGTGGGGGACATCATTAGGTCAAGAACTCCGTTTACTCATATGATTGCGTCTGTAATATTATCTCTCGCAAGATTCTATGTTAGATGATAAGTGTTTTTTAGAGTAACCATGGTAAGGTGCAAGATTAATTTCACAAAAAAAAACTGTAGCAGAAATTTGGTTGCCGCATATAGTTCAGTTCCCAATCGTGTGCATTCGGCTGGTCCAATATGGGGACCATCTCGGCAATGCCTGGTTACACGGCCCATTTTAGTCGAAGTCAATGCAGCCTTGCATATCCACAATTTAATGTAACCAGGAAGCCCGGCCCATTTGATAGCTCTGGACTCTGAAGTCTATTTAATTCAGTGCTCTGAAGCTTAAGCTTTGAAGGCTCCTCCAGTCCTCCACCGCCTTCCCTTCCCGATGCATGTTTTATATTTTTTTTCATTGAGTCAACCTAAAATCTAGAAAAATAAACTAAAAGTTCATTTTCACCTTATTAAGTTAAAAAAAAAACTAAGTACTGAATCAGAACTATCTATTAAGTACTCATTTACGTTCATATACCTACGATGGTTTTCGTCCTACTCCACCCCTCCAAGCAGCACCTCTCCTTCCCATGCTCTTGCAAAACTCTAATCTCGTGTGGCTTCATTTTCTGTCGGCGTAGATATCAAATAGAACTCTCACTAGAAAAAAGAAGGGCAAATTCCTTATTTGCCATCGAAAAATTCTGTTCTTCCCTCTACGCCACTGCAAAAAATGAACTTCATTATCTGTCATCAGTTTCAATTTTTAGTTACTTTCTTGCCAGTCTGTTACTATAAAAAAAAATTGATGGCGACCTTACGCCACTCTGCAAACATAACAGAGTGACAGGAAAGGAACAAAAAATTAAAACCGGTGGGGGATAAAGAAGTTCGTTTTTTTATAGTGGCCTAAAGGGAAGAGCAGAAAATTTTGATAGCAAATAAAGAATTTGCTCAAAAGAATTTGAGTTCAAGGTTCTTCGTTCTGAGTACAAATTTCTCCGATTCTGAGTAAAAGGTTCTTCGTTTTGTAGGCAAAGTTCTCCGCTTTGAGTCTAAATTTCTTCAATTTTGAGTCAAAGGTTCTTCAATCCTTAGTATAAAATTCTTCGATTTGAGTGCAAAAATCTTTGATTTGAGTTCAAATGCGTAAGGCCGGGTCTCATAGGACATCATGCAAATGCAGAGTGCCTGCGACTTCCCGGGTGGAACAAATGATTGGGTTGGTCAAGGTCTCCGCGGGTAATATACATGTGACCGACTGTGAGTTAGCTATACCTACTACTGGATCAACTAAAGCGACAGCCTTAACTAGTTCATCTTGGCATCGAAGCAACAACCCCCAAATGCTTGCTTCTCTTGTGCAAGCACGGCACCAATCGACACGCGGATGGATCGATCCTCGATCGAGTTGACTCGCAGCTTGTCAAGCCTCCATCTTTGATTGTCTGAATCTGATGAACCGTGATTAATTCGTAACATGAGTTGTGTACTAATTATAGAGGTGAAAAGTTGCACAAAAGAGGCTAGAACACAAATGAAACATCTGTACACATGAACGAACAACCGTTTTCAAAATTTTAAGCACCCCTCCCACAAACACACTTTAGAAACTAAAACAAAAATCTCGAGCAATTCAAGAGTTATGTACACCTTTGACCCTTGCTTTGTCGAAATGTATGTAATAAACAAAATAAATGAAATATGTTGGCACGGGAGAACATCGATGGTGAGTCCATTGATGTCATCTTTGTTTGATAAACCTAGCTCAACTAGCTCGATGGTCGTTAACCCCGGAGAAGACCACCTGGACCTGCTATGGCGGCCATCATGGCCACCGGGTTCCCAAAGATCACCGCGATGATGATGCTCACGACGTTGCCGACGATCTTGCAGAACCCCTGGAACCCGCTTCTCTTCCGGGTCTTTCTGGGCAGGCTGTGCAGCATGCGGTCCACGGAGGGCGCGCTGGCCTGAACGATCTGGCCGCCACCGACGCGATTCTGGTACTCGGCGTCCCAGCCAAGGCGAAACATCTCCTTCATGCACGCCACGTGTAGGTCGACGGCCTCGCCTTCGAAGTAGGAGCGGTACGCCCAGAACTCGCTGCGGCGCCGGTTCTTGCCGCCGCACATGCCGCACGGGCGCGAGGACTTCCGGTGGAGCTCGAAGACGCGGCCGTCCTGGATGAAGCGTTCCGGCAGGTGCGCGCAGCACGGGTGCAGGTCGAGATCGTCGTCGAAGCAGTGGTAGACGAACCCGGACGCGCGCTCGCCGCAGGCGTCGCAGACCCTGCCCCTGCCTTGGCCCCTGCCCCGGCCAGTACTGGTGTCCGGGGCCTGGAGAAGGAACACAAACGTGGCGTCGCCGAACAGGTAGTGCTTCAGGGTGGGCACCGCGCAGGCGCAGCATGTGTGGAGGTCGAAGTTGCACCGCTCGTGCTCGCACCTGTACCGGGTGCCGGCGCCGCGGCCGGGCTCCATGCAGCCGTCGCACTTGAACTGCCGGTCGTCGGTTGTCACCAGCTTCAGCTTGTGCTCCGGGTGGGCCGGGTGGCCTGAGATCGCCGGAGGAATGTCATCCAAGATCGTCATGGCTGATTACGTCGTCTTCTTGTGTGATATCTGGACAAGAAGACACCAATCAATAACCTATTATTACGCAAAAGTGGCGCGCGATCGTATTTATACAGGAACGAGGACGACGCGTTCTCGAAGTTGATTGGCATCTTCACACTCTTAGAGCATCTCCATCCGACCCCCTAAAATTGACCTCTTATATCTTCATGTAGGGGTTCTCCCTATCCAAACTGATCCCCTATTTCTCTGTGCGCTCCAACCGACCCCCTAAATCTGACCTCCTATATTTCACTCACCCATATTTTAATACTATCCTTTAACTACCAAATTAATTGTAACGGCTATATTTCTAACGGTTTTTTTTTTCAACGGCTATTTTTTGCAACGGCTACTTTTTTTCAACGGCTATTTTTTCCAACGGCTATTTTTTCCCAACGGCTACTCTTTTGTCCAACGGCTATATTTTTCCAACGGCTACTTTTTTCAAACGGCTACTTTTTTCTAACGGCTACTTCCAACTCTATATAAACCCGGCCAGTCCCCTGTTGCCATTCACAAGTCCTACTCCCTTGTAGTTCCCTCTCTGATCGAAATGAGTCATCGTTTTCTGGTAGATTCATCGTCGTCGTCAGAGGATGATGACGACGAACTCATTCTTGCTACACTACACCAAGCACACACTCAATATGCGCTTTTGAATGCTGCACGACCTGGGGGTTCTGTGCCTGGACGTCAGTATATCAACCGCAACAGAGAAGCCGGGCATTGGAGGCTATACGAAGACTACTTTTCAGATGCTCCTACCTACGGTCCAACTTTCTTTCGTCGCAGGTTTGTAAATGATCTGTTTTTGTTTGTTCGTTATTTTTGTGCATCCTCTTGGGTTCGGCTGATTCTTATTACTTTCTTCAGATTTAGAATGTCTCGTTCTCTATTTCTTCGCATACTGCAAGCTGTAGAACAACATGATGATTATTTTGTGCAGAAAAGAGATAGAATCAAACGTCTTGGGTTATCTCCTTTGCAGAAGATAACCGCAGCATTTAGGATGCTAACTTATGGAGTAGCAGCAGATGCTACTGATGATTATATTCGGATTGCAGAAAGTACTGCTGTAGAAAGTCTTAAAAGGTTTGTGAAAGCTATTGTTGAAATCTTCGGTGATGAGTACCTGAGATCCCCAAATGATAATGATACAACTAGATTACTTGCAATTGGAGAGCAAAAGGGTTTTCCCGGTATGCTTGGGAGCATAGATTGCATGCATTGGAAGTGGAAGAATTGCCCTGCAGCATGGCAAGGTCAATTTACCGGTCATGTTCACGAGCCCACCATTATTCTAGAAGCCGTTGCTTCACATGATCTTTGGATTTGGCATGCCTTCTTTGGTTTACCAGGATCTCACAATGATATTAATGTTCTGCACCGTTCTCACCTATTTGCAAATCTAGCTGAAGGGCACGCTCCAGAAGTGAACTACACCATTAATGGTCATAATTATATAATGGGGTATTACCTTGCAGATGGCATATATCCTCAATGGGCCACATTTGTTAAGCCAATACCATCTCCACAAGGGAATAAGAGGAAATATTTTACGAAAGTACAAGCAGCGGTGAGGAAGGAGGTGGAACGAGCATTTGGAGTTCTGCAATCTCGTTTTGCCATTGTTCGTGGGCCAGCAAGATTTTGGGATCAAGACACACTAGGACAAATCATGACAGCTTGTATCATCATGCATAATATGATCGTTGAAGATGAGCGAGATGCAGAAGGTGACCACCATTTCGATGGGATGGGAGAAGTTGTGACAGCTTCCCATCGTCCTACGGCTGAACTGCAAGTGTTTCTTCGAACTCATCTAGCCATTACTAACAGGGAAACTCACTCACAGCTTCGTGATGATCTAGTCAAGCACCTGTGGGAAAAATATGGAGGGGTATAGTGTATGTAGTTGTACCAATATAGTCGGTACCTATCATGTAATGTTTTAATTATGTATGCACTTGTAATAATGTAGTCAGTACCTATTATGTATGTAGTTGTAATAACGTATGGTAATATATGCAGTTTTTTCATCACACAACAACTAACATAGATAGTCCATACAACAAACATAGATAGTCCACACAACTAACATAGATAGTCCATACAACTAACATAGAGTTCGTACAACATACTTAAAGTTCATACAACATACTTAAAGTTCATACAACATATTTAAAGTGCCAACAAAATACTTAAAGTTCCATATATGAAGTAGCTCAACCCGAGCCTGTGCCAAACCGCCGAGCGATGATCTCATCCTGCAAACTCGTATAGTATTGTCGTTGTCGCTCACTCATACCACTAAGATCCATATTCATCACCTTATCATCTTCAATCCTTCTCCTTAACGCAATATCTTGTTCCTTCAGTTCAATCTTTTTCTTCTCAAGTGCAAGTCTCTCATCATAGCGCTCTTTTTTTGCAACCTCTTTCAGGGCTTCTGCCTCTTTCTTCTTAGCCCACATGTTTTCCAACGCTTCCATGTAAAGATTATCTCCAGGAGAGACAGGATTTTTACCTCGCCGTTGTCGCTCTTTCTCCGCCTTCCTACCTCCTGGCCTAACCACAGGCTCTGAAGTATGACCCTCCCCATCATCCTCTAGATGACTCTCGTTGGTCTCAGGAGTGGACGACAGACTTCCAGTGCTGGATGTCTTCTGTTTTTTCTGAACGCACCTATCCTTCCACTTTTGCTCGTGCTGCAAGATATTCCAACAATGCAACAATCCGAACGATCTGCCCTTCGGGTCTTTTGACTTATACAATTCACATGCATGCATTACCTAGACATATAAATACGCCTTATTAGACTTGCACCAACATATGAAATGACAATCAAATAAAGAAAAGAACATTATACCTTATCTTGTTCTGTCACGCCGCTTTGCCTCCTGTTTTGAATTTGGACATAACATCCACAAAACCGGTTAACACCTTCTAGTATGATAGACCAACGGTGCTGGAGAGAATTGGAATTACGATCAGATGCAAAGTCCTTGTTCTCGTGAAAATAATCAGTAATTCTTTGCCAATACGTAGCACGGGATTGTTCATTCCCTTGTATAGCATCCAAACTAACTTCTAGCCATGCCGACACCAACATGTTGTCTTCTTTTACACTGAAAATTTTTGATCTAGCCTTTTTTGCTTTTTGGGATGCACCAGCTTCTACATGTGGCAGTTGTTTCTCCTCATGTGGGCTTACAAATTGACTATCATCCCAATACGGTCCATTGTCTTCAATGTTTTGTTCACTCATCAATTCCAAAAAACCATCCATTGTTATAACCTGCACTACATAACACAAATTGAACCATGAAACTAATTTCTAGCATTGCAAAATAAACTAATTATGGATCTGCTCATGAACACTGGGGAACAACCCAGGTGTAAGTATGTGTAGTTGTTTCAATTAAATAGCATAGTCCTGAGACTTAGACGTGTGTTTGCTTCAGTTCATAAGTAACCAGCCAGATATCTTCCGAATATTGTCCTTAGTTGTTTAATGGTGGAATATGGTACCTTGTTTGTTATATTAGACAGGATATGTGTCTATACTGGAGTTAGGAATCATGTAAGAAATGCTTATTTAAGTTGCATATATTTTTTTCCCCTCCAAATAAAATATTTGATCATTATTTTGCACTATGTTTTGGCAAGGTCATCTCATTTGGACGATGAAGCTAATCTGAATACACTGACTGCTAACTTAGAAATCTTCTTAGGAACACTCCATCAGCAGCCTTTTCTCCTTTTTTCTTTTTTCCCCCAAAGCATTGAGTTTAGGAAAATTTTCCATTGTCACCGTAGTGGACGATAAGACTGAAATGTATACACTTTTTATTCTGAACATGTATAATTGCATTTTTACCATGAGCAAAGTTTAGGATTAGTACCTTTGCCTCGATCACATTTACAATTCCTTCGTAAGGAATTCTTGCTTTATTACTCCTGTGATTCTTTCTCTGACAGCCGGATTAATCTTGAAAAAAAATACATTTCCATCAGGAAGTTTTTCAATGGATCTAGCACATTCACCGGGGAACAAAGACAAGATTATTTGGGAGCATAAATAAATAAGCAGATGCGAAATTGATATATGATCTCAAGTCGTCTGTGGGGTAGCAGGAGGGGCACGGCGCGGCTACATGATATATATGGCATACTCTTTTCATGATTGAGTAAAAGCACAATTTTCATATAAAGATTGGGTAGCAGGTTCACTGAAACTATTGATCATTACAAAACAGAATTGTCAACTGCAAAACCATAAACTCAACACTAACTATGTTGTAGGGAAAAGGGGGAAAATGAAACTTGCAATAGCAGATAAGGGCACCCGATGATGAGAATTTTTGGGATAAAATGAAATTCATATAGAAAGACTGACCTCGCTGACTAGAAGACCAAAAGTTGCTTCAGAAATAACAGCTCTAACTGCTTCAGTAGATCCAAGAAGAGGAGCGCCTGAAAGCACAGGGAAAAACGATAGCATGAAGATAGGAAATAATGATGGTACTGAATTAAGGCTCAAATAACATGCGGTACTGCTAATCTTTTTCAAGAAGGACCATCATCTTGCTCCGCTGTTCTGTGCTTGGCCGATAGAAGAAAGGAGGAAGAAAGGACCAGTTGCTGCTCCTTGCAGCCGAGAAAGAAAAAGGAAAAGACCAGGAGGGAGAATGAGGGAGATGGGGGCTGGGAAGAGGAGGTTCTGGCATCTCCTTTGTGGTGGATCTGCGCAGGGAGGAGGGAAGTGTTGTTGTTGTTGCTCCGGTTGTGCTCAGCCGAGTGTGAGAGAGGGTGGGCAGAGAGAGAGAGAGCAGCATGGAGAGGGGCAGCAGGGAGGAGATAAGATGGAAGCGCCGGGGGGGGGGGGGGGGGGATGGAGGTCGTCGGCGGAGAAGCCAAGTTCGCCGGCGGCGAATCGTCAACGACGAATTGCGACCGTGTCGGCGGATTGCGAACGAGGAGTACCAAACCGAGCAAGAACAGGAACCGGAGGGGCGGCAAGCTCACCTTGGGGTTGGGGATGGATCTCGACCGCTTGCTCCCAGGCAACAGCCAGCCGGACGAGGTTCTGCGACTACAGGGCCGAGTGAGCACTACGTGACCTCGCCCACCTGCACGGGCTCCGGAAACACGAACGACGCCGCCTCCTCCTGCTCCTTCTCTTCCTCCTGCTGCTTCTGCTGGGGCGGCTTGGGAGGGGCGGAGACGGGGGCGGGGGCGGGTGGCCCAGGGGGCGGCGGAGCGGGTGGTCAAGGGAGCCGGCGGTGCGGGTGGCCAAGGGAGGAGCTGGCGCGGGGCAAGCCGCGTCGTCGCCGGAAATGTCCGTGGCGGGAGGGAGCGACGGGAAGGAGAGGTCGTTGACGGATAGGGAGTCGGCAGCGGTTCCTAAATCTGAGGGTCGACGGAGGTGAAATGGGGATCCCTCAAAGATGAGGAGGCCGATGAGGGATCGGTTGGAGAGACGTTCGAGCGTTTTTTTCCTAAAAAATAGGATGAGGGGTGCGTTGAGGGTTTGATTGGAGATGCTCTTACTTCGACTCCAAGGTACGGGCAAAGTTCAGGTGTCGTGGCTACTGCAACTGTACACGATGTGTAATCCGTGAATTTTCAAATCCAACAGTCTTATTCACTGCTACAGACGTTCACTGTAGTGATTTTGCTCCAGTGAAAATTAAAGCTGGTACATGTTTGCTCAGTGTTAATGCGGTTGCAACTTAAGCAAGCAGTTGCTGTTGCAACTTGCAACTGCGTAGGACCTCTGTCTGCTAAAGTACGTGGATTTTACTAGTTTGACCAGTAAGCATGTCGTTGAGCGTAAATTGTATGGCTACTTCCTCCTGCCAGAAATAGATGGCATTTAGGAAATCATAACGACTTCTGATTTGAAAATTGTTTCAGGTTTCTGAGTAAGATTTTCAGATAGAGAGACCCCCATTGATGGATAGTTTATAGTGACGGTTGAGTTATCAACAGGGGAAAGCTATGCGAGAAATAGTAGTATATATACTAGCTGCCTACATGTCCAGTGAGGCGCGCACGACAAAGCTTAAAACCACAAGTAACTGAGACATGATATATAGATTACAATTGACACTACTTACTAATCAAGTTCCATCCGGTCAACTGCTATTGGAAAAAAGAGGTGTCACTAAAAGATTCTTGGTCACCTAAAGATTTGATTTATTGATATTCAGTTATATCATCGGTCATCATCATTGCTTGGTTTAGGCTTTGTGCATCTCCAGACCCAGAAACCAAGATTTATGTTCCATTACCTAGAACGAAATCACCTTTACTGCTTTCTTCATCCTTACCTTCCTGCAATTTCGTAGCATTTTCTGAGAAGCTCAAAAGCTGATCGTCAGGACGCGGTCGAGGCAAGGTGATCATCAGGACGCGACATCGAATGAAACACGGAGAGCACAACAGATATACTTACGTGTAGCGTCCTTGCACAAGGGACTTGTCAAAGCTGCTTAACTATTACGCTGCATTTCGACTTCTTTTTTGTTGACTGAAAAATATGCTGGATTAAGACAGTCAGTCTTCTGCAGTTACGCAACGGTGGTCGGCTCTACATACAATCATATGTCATCCGCGCGCGGAGACCTTGACCTGTCCGGTTGCATCGGAAGTCATGGAAGCGGTCTAGCTGTCGCCGTTAGCTAGTAATTATTAAGTGAGCATCAGTTCTACGATCCTTGAAATTAATCTCCCATATCTGTGTTTTCTTTAACATATAATATAAACTACTACAAAACATCACATATGTAACGTCTCATCAGTATCGGTTCAACAGTAATCGGTACTGAAGACGTATAAGTAGCGGTTCTTAAACTTTCACACGCGAATAACAGCTGAGGAGATAAAAACCGACCCTAATAGTGACTGTATCAGTACTAGTTTTAGCCACAAACCGATATTGATAATCAGATACAGTGCTGGATCTAGCCACGAATCGACACTGATAATCAGTATCAGTACCGATTTAGTTACGAACCGCCACTAATGATTGCTACTATTATAGCTCATCTTAAAAAATTCATACCTTTTTCATACGAAGTCGGATGGGGAAAAACTTTATATGAAAATTATAGTTATCGATGAGATCTACAACTTTGTAGTTGAAAACTTTTTAATTTGATGTCATTTAAATGCTCAAATAATTATAATAAAGTTGCAGCAGTTGTCGATGGCAGATCACATTAAAAAATTCATAATTTTTCACACAAAGTCAGATGGGGAAAAATTTTATATAAAAATTGTAGCTCTCGACGAGATCTATAACTTTGTAGTTGATCACTTTTTTATTTAAGATCATTTAGATATCCAAATAGCTATTCAAATGTTCGATCAGAATATATCAAAATAATTTATTTTGCTACTATACTCACAAACGAATATCTGAGAAGGTTATAGGGGTTATGAGTGCGCATAGACTGTGAGGTCTTTAGTTTGAGTCTTAGTTGATGTATGTAAGTGAATATCATGTGACTTTGCGAATATTGAGCATGGTCGGGTGGGCAGCCTCTGGTCGGGTGCAGTCACGGAAAAAAAAATTAAAACTCTTTTCGATCCGAAAAACGTTGAATCGAGACCAATTATCAGTGTCGATTGGAGCCACCAACCGGTACTGATAGTGATTTTCAATACCGGTTCTATACTCAGCACTGATAGTCAGTGACTATCAGTGTCGATTGGAGCCACCAACCGGTACTGATAGTGATTTTCAATACCGGTTCTATACTCAGCACTGATAGTCAGTAACTATCAGTACCGAGTAATCAGTGTCGGTTTAAAATCTATTATTGATAGCGATTTTGAACTAGCGCTAATGAAGTGTTTTGGTGTAGTGACATAATATCCTGGTTGATTTGGTCCTCTACTTGTCTACGTTCTTTAGGCGACATATATACAGTACTGGCTATGTCCCGCCTTGGTAAACATATATTCATATACGTTTTAATTCCTTTTTCCCTTTGCTTAATTGAGCAGCAGTGCTCCTGCCTTCTCTTCAAAAGGAAACAATACTAGCAGTTCCTACAATAGAAAATACGTTTATAGCTAGGCACATGTAGCAGTTCAAGTTGAAAAAGAAAAATTGGCATACTTTCAAGGCAAACTTCGGGAGCGGCCTATATATCGTAAAACTTGGGTAAGAGAGGAGTCGTAGACACAACCAAATTTTACTCTCCTTTTTTTTCATCTGAGCTAGCTGATTTGAAGAGATTTGTTTTTAGGCCTTGAAGAGAGAATTTGACGAGAATAATCGAGAGTGGGCCGGAATGTAGCAATCCTGGGCCAAGACGGAGGCCCAATCTGAGTGGTGATGCAATCCGGTGACTGCATGCTAAGCGAGGGACGTTTCCAGAGGTTTCAGGGCGCGCGGAGCATGAATGCATGCACGGTTGAAGCATTCTGTGGGAAACAGATCGTCAGGTCCTCGGAAAAACAAAAACAAAAAGATCGTCGAATAGGTCAAGGTCTCCGGGGGTAATATATGTATATATGGCAGAGGCCGGCCACGGTTAGTTATAGCTACTATTCGTCGCTGTAGCGAAGCAAACCAAACGCTTTCGCTTCGGCTGGCTTGTGCAAGCACGATAAGACACGCACGATGATCATCAATCATCCCAACGAGTGCTAGTCGTCTAGTGCGGGCCAAGTAGGCCCAACAGGTCGGTCCGGCATAGACATACCTAGGCACGATCCGATTAGGTATAGTCTATCAGGTTCGCGTATTGGAGGTTCAACCAATAGCACAGCCCGTGAAGCAATATGCCAGGTCAACCCAGCCACGACACAGCCTGTGAAGCAATATGCAGGGCGGGGTTGTGGCAGGGCGAGGCAGCAGCACTGCAGGGTAGGGCGACAACAAGGTAGCTGGGTAGGGTGGGGCAGCAGGTGGGCGGGGTTGTGCCTAACCATGTTGTGCCCAGGGTCGAGTCGTGCCTATGTCGTGCCGACACGCCGTGTCGAGATCTCAGCCCAGGCACGATCCGACTTATCATGTTGTGCCAGTCCAACCCGTTTATCGTAGTGTCATGCTGTGCTCGGGCTAGGTCAAAACCTCGTGCCTCATGTCAGCTCATTTGGCTAGGCCCACTTGGTCAGCACTAGTCAAGTAGTCTCCTGACTTCCTCGTAAGTACAATGTGCTGTGGAAAAGTAACACAAGGTACTTACGTAAAGCCTCCTGTACTTCAGGGTAGGCTGCATGCCCTACCTAAGCAAATTAAGCTAATGGTCGATCAACCATCCGTTCACCCCAGGGGTGGCCAACTAGATCTGACGGGTCGGCCCGGCACGAGCACACCGAGACACAACCAAGTTAGGGCACGGCCTGTCAGGTCTAGCTAGTCTTCCGAGTCATGCCATGCTTGGCAGCAGGGCGGCGCGGCGACAGGGCGAGGGCGGGGCGAGCGGCAGCAGGACGAAGGCGGGGCAGATAGGGTGTAACCCTGCCGAGCTGAGCCAACACGCCGTGTTAACGCTTCGATCCAGACACGATCCAACTGATCGTACCATGCTAGCCTGACCCGGTTAAAATCGGATCGTGTCGTACTCAAGTCGAGCCAAAATTCACATACCTCGTGTCAACCTTTTTAGCCCATCTCATTTGACCGGCACCCAACCAAACACATCCTAACTAAACATACGGTTCACCGGTGCCTCGGTGGCAAACCACCGCTGGTTGCTTCTCGAATTTCTTCAATTTGCATGGCACTGTATTTCAACGACAGCCGTGTTGCCCGTAAGTTTCAGCGAAATTTGCTTCCTTTCCAGGTTGCTTAAGGATTAGTTATGCGGATGGATCGTTTTCAACTATGGGATAACCGCCTATAAGCTTGTCAGACCAACCGAATCAGTCTACTGTACCTTGCACTCCAAGGAAGGTACGCAAGGAAGATGCACATCAACTTCCCAAGACAGTAGCAAGTTAGCGCAGACACGTACGTACTTCGTTCTTAGGGTATATATGGGCCGACAAGCTTTCGTTCTAATCTCTTACCCCCTCCGATTTTAAATATTATACAATGTTTTGATTAAAATCCAATCCAATTTTTAAAACTTTTACCATCAATAACTTTTAAAATATTTATTTTAAAAACTTAAAATATAATATTATAAAAGTATTTTCAAGATAAATCTACATATGTGATTTTTATATTTTTAAAATAAATATTTTAGAAGTTATTGATGATTAAAGTTTTAAAAATTAATTAGATTCTGGTTAAAGTGTCTTATATTTTAAAATCAGAGGGAGTAAAAGACTACGCCTTCGTCTGTACAATCATCAAGCAGCTAGTACCCAGGCGTACATTCAAGGGCAAGTTAGTCATGAAGATGTACGAAGATCCTCCGCCGGAGATCTCCCACCACGCCCACCTGGCGCACCCGCTCAAGCTGTGACCACCCGGTGGCGTGCTGTTCGTGTGCGACGGCTGCAAGGAGCCCGGCGACGGGCCCAGGTACACGTGCGACTGCGGGAGCCGCAGCTTCGACCTCCACCCACCCCGCGCGTAGGTTCATGTACCACTGCTTCGAGGAGGGCCTCGACCTCCACTCCACCCGCCCTGCGCGACCCTGAGGGCGAGCGTCCTCGATGGAGACCACACCTTCAAGCTCTGCAAGATGAAGAGCTCGTGCCGGTGCGTCTTGTGCGGCGATAAGGGGCGTCGTCGCAAGTTCTGGGCGTACCGCTCGGACAACGACCATAGGTCTGTCTGTTGGACTTAATCCTAGTCGTGGGTTTCGGGGACTCATTTTACGTAGCTCGAAGCCGTATTCAAGTAAGAATCTTAGTTTGAATGTGTTTATGACTTCGTAACATGCGGTGTGCACGGATCTAGTTTGAGTCAGAATTAGAATCCAGAATCGGATCACGGGATGGCGGGATTCATGTTATGATTTGAAGTTAGCAAGTCACTATAAATATAGAGTTATAATCCTTAGATTGTATGCTAGATAAGTCGAAAAAAATCGCAAGTTGAGAAAAGTTGAATAGAGTAAAAATTCCTCCAGAAATCTTTCAATCTGCCTCTGGTCTTTGTAGTTCTCTTCGAGTAGCATTTTGTTTCTCGTCGAGTTCCTGGTACTCATTGCGTCTGATCGTGAGAAGCGTTTCTCGTCAACTTCCAGCCTTGCTTTCTTGCCGCGTGATTAGGCGCACGTGTGGTCGCGACTTGTGGTCGGGCGCTCACGTGCTTGCATCGTACTGGTCGCTTAAGCACGAAGTTTCTCAAGCACGTACTGAGCGGCCAGAGTGGTCATGAGAGTGCTGGTCGCGCTCGTTATCCTGGGCAGAAGCCAACATTTGGTATCAGAACTGGTAGGGTGCAGCACTAACTCGTGAAGATGTCGATCGTTCCTCAGGACGAGGCGATGCGGGAAAGCAGCGGTGGGCCATTCCTATACCCGCAGTTGACGGTGATAAACTACACGAGCTGGGTGATTCACGTACAGGCGATGATGAAGGATCAAGGCATCTGGGAGGCAATCGAGCCAGCGGCTGGTGTGGACGTCGACGTGAAGAAGGACAAGAAGGCGAGGTCGTATCTCTTCCAAGCACTCTCGGAGGATCTCCCGATGCAGGTGGTAAGGAAGAAAACTGCAAAGGAGGTCTGAGACTGTCTCAAGACAAGGTTAGTAGGTGCGGATCGCATCAAGAATGCGCGGCTGCAGACATTGAAGAGCGACTTCAACGCTATGCGCATGCAGGAGGGAGAGACGCTGGATCAGTATGCCAGAAAGCTCAACGCCATGTCCATCAGGTACGCCAATCTGAGGGATATGCTTGACGACGCTGGACTGGTCAAAAAGCTATTCGACACCGTGCTGGATCGATTCCTGAGTGTGATCGCTAAGATCGAGCAGTTCTACGACCTCCACAAGTTGCCTTTCGAGGAAGCTATGGGCGAATGAATGTGTTTGAAGAACATGCTCGCCCACGTGCACCCGGCAGCAGCAACAATAGTGATGGCCAGCTTCTGCTAACTCAGGCGGAGTGGCAGGCGCGACACGAGCAAATACTACCCTCCTACAAATAGCAAGCGCGGCCGAGGTGGTCGTGGATGCGGCAAAGGCTGTGGCAGAGGTGGTCGCGGTGGGACGTCGCACAATGACGAGGAGAGTGGCTTGGGCGGCGATCGCCACAACAAGAGCCACATCAAGTGCTATAACTGCTACAATATGGGGCACTACGCAAATTAGTGCAGGGCACCTAAGAAGAAGGAAGAAGAGAAAGGCGAGTCTCATCTCACATGTACCGATGACACCGAGCCGACCTTATTGCTCGTAGTGTCGGAGGAGATGGTACCGGGACTGCAGCAAAGGCGGGATGCCATGTTGCTGAATGAAGAGAAGTTGAAGCCAGAACTGCGTGACACATTGGAGGGAGGTTCCCGCTCTGAGGTCTGGTACTTGGACAATGGGACCAGTAATCACATGACCGGTGATAGAGAGAAGTTCAAAGTGCTGGACGAAGATGTCACTGGCAAGGTGAAGTTCGGGGATGGCTCCACGGTACATATCATGGGCTTAGGGTCAGTCGTGTTCAGCTGCAAAAACGGCGATCAATGGCTGTTGAAGTAGGTCTACTGCATTCCAAGACTTTGTAGCAATATCATCAGCCTAGGACAACTTACCGAGGTTGGACACAAGGTGATCATGGATGTTGAACATCTACACGATTGCTGATGAAAGTGAGATGAACTCCAAATCGCCTCTACAAGATCGAGCTACATCAAGCGACACTGCTGTGTCTCTTAGCCAATCTTCAAGACCTGGCATGGCTCTGGCATGCGAGGCTCGGACATGTCAACTTCGCAGCTATGAAGCTACTTGTTGATAAAGAGTTGGCAGCGGGAGTGCCGCCGATCACACATCTAAGTCAGCTATGTCAAGGGTGTTTGGTAGCAAAGCAGGGGAGGCAGTCGTTCTCGGCAGTGGCAAATTATAGGGTGAAGAAGCCACTCGAGCTGCTACATGCTGACCTTTGCGGGCCGATCTCACCTTCGACTCTCACCAGTAACAGTTATTTCATGTTAATTATTGATGACTTTACTCGGTGGATGTGGGTGTACGTGATCAAGTCTAAGGACCAAGCCTGCTCCGTGTTCAAGAAGTTCAAGTTGCAGGCCGAGAACACGAACGGGCAGCGTATCAAGACGTTGAAAATTGATTGTGACAGGGAATTCCTCTCTGCCGAGTTCACCCGGCTATGCGAGGAGGCCAGGATCGAACAGTACCTCACCACTCCATACACGCCACAGCAAAATGTCATGGTGGAGAGGAGGAATAGGACCGTAATAGCGATGGCGAGGTCCCTCCTCAAGAGCATGAATGTGCCTGGAAGATTTTGGGAGGAGGCAATGCTGCACGCGGTGTATCTGTTGAACCGCTTGCTGACAAAGGAGCTGGATGAACGCACTCCATTCAAGGCATGGAATGGAAGGAAGCCGCATTTGGCACACCTTTGTGTGTTTGGTTGCATGGCACATGCAAAGGTGATAATGCCACACTTGAAGAAGCTTGACGACTGAAGCCAGCCGATGGTCTATCTTAGCATCGAGGACAGTTGCAAGGTGCATCGTCTCTTTGATCCATGGTGCGGGAAAATTCATGTAAGCCGTGATGTTACATTCAATGAAAGCGTGGAGTGGAGCTGGTGTACAAGTACAGGTGGTGAGGAGGTGATTAGCACTGAGCTAGCGGTGGGCGGCTCTGTGCCACTAGCAAGTGGTCCGGCAAGAGTGCCTCCGCCAGCGGCACATGGTGATCTAGCTCCTTCATTGACTCCGTTAGTCGGTGAGATGACGTCGGAAGGGCCAGCAATCAGGACACATGCTGCGGCACTCATGACAGCCACCTCTCCAAGAACCCCCACCACTCCAGTGGTGCTGCCAGCACCTGAATTATCGGTGGACGATCTGGCTACACTGCTGCTAGGTAGCAGCAGCAACAACACAGATGAAGGCCCTGTGCATTACGGGCACATCGACGACATCATGAGAAATGCTCCAAGAGTGGATCTCAATGGGGACATGGAAGAAGAGGCCATGCTTTTGGAGACGGAGAAGCCGTCTTGCTACCTTGAGGCCGCTGGGCAGCAGGTCTCGGAGCATGCCATGACCAAGGAGATCGAGTCCATAGAGAAGAAAAATACATGGACTCTCACAGCGCTGCAGGCTGGTCACAAGCTAATTGGACTCAAATGGGTTTACAAACTGAAGAAGAACACAAAAGGAGATGTGATCAAGCACAAGGCAAGGTTGGTCGCGAAAGGATATGTGCAGCAGCAAGGAATTGATTTCGAAGAAGTGTTTGCGCTAGTGGCCAGGCTGGACACCGTGAGCGTCATCCTTGCTATTGCAACCAACCGAGGTTGGCAAGTTCATCATCTGGATGTCAAATCGACATTCTTAAATGGTGATCTTAAAGAGGAAGTATACGTGGCCCAGCCAGAGGGATTTGTAGTGAAGAATAAAGAGCATCTTGTGCTCAAACTCAGCAATGCGTTGTATAGACTCCGGCAGGAGCTCCGGGCATGGAACATTCAACTTGACAGAAGCTTGAAACAGATTGATTTCAGCAGGTGTTCTCAAGAGTAGGCCGTATACACAAGAGGATCAGGTCTTGCAGGTGTGATAGTCGGAGTATATGTTGATGACCTCATTGTGACAGGAGAAAGTCCAAAAGAGATCATGGGATTCAAGCCGCAAATGATGAGTGAGTTCAAGATGATCGATCTCGGATTGCTCAATTACTATCTCAAGATTGAGGTGGTGCAAGAAGATGGGCGAATTACAATGAAGCAAACAGCGTATGCGAAGAAGGTCTTTGGTCAATTCGGTATGCTGGATTGCAAGCCCACAAAATTCCCTATGGAACAAATGGCGTAGCTGCATAAGGATCCTGATGGACAGTCGGTGGATGCAACGAGTATCGACGCATCATTGGTTGTCTAAGGTATTTGCTCCATACAAGACTTGACCTTTTAATTGTTGTCGGGGTGGCAAACAGATTTATGGAGAAGCCCACGTTGATGCATCGCAAGGTAGTGAAGCAGATTCTTCGGTATTTGAAGGGCACCATTCATTATGGGCTTGTGTATACGAGAGGAGGAATAGAAGAAGTAATCACCGGGTATACTGATAGTGACCTGGCCGGTGACATGGATGACAGGAAGAGTACCAGAAGTATGACTTTCTATATCAATGATAGTCTGGTGTCATGGAACTCGTAGAAGCATAAAACGGTGGCTTTGTCTTCGTGCGAGGCTGAACTCATGGCGGCAACGGTGACGGCATGCCAAGCACTGTGGCTTAGAAGTCTATTAGGGGAGCTGATAGGAGAAGAGTCCAAAGCAGTTAAATTGTTTGTTGATAACAAATCAACGATTTTTTTGATGAAGAATCCAGTGTTTCATGGCCGCAGTAAACACATTGACACCAAATTTCATTTCATCCGTGAGTGCGTTGAAGGAGGCCAGATTGAGGTAGATTTCATCTGTACGGAGGAGCAGCGAGCTGACGCTCTGACAAAGGCATTGCTGGCTGTGAAACTGGTGGTTATGCGATATCTATTGGGCGTTCGTGATCTTGGCCCACATCAGGATTAAGGGGGGGTATATTGGACTTAATCCTGGTCGTGAGCCTCAGGGACTCGTTTTACACGGCTCGGAGCTGTATTCACGTCAGAGTCTTAGTTTGAATGTGTTTAAGACTTTGTAATGTGCGGTGTGTACGGGTCTAGTTCAAGTCGGAATTAGAGTCTAGAATCGGATTGTGGGATGGCACGATTCATGTTAGGATTTGAAGTTAGCAGGTCGCTATAAATATAGAGTTGTAATCCATAGATTGTATGCTAGATAAGTCAAAAAAAGTCGCAAGTTGAGAAAAGTTAAATAGAGTAAAAATTCCTCTAGAAATCTTTCAATCTGTCTCTAGTCTTTGTAGTTCTCGTCGAGTACCATTTTGTTTCTCGTCGAGTTCCTGTTACTCGCTACGTTTGATCATGAGAAGCATTTCTCGTCAACTTCCAGTCTTGCTTTCTCGCCACGTGATTAAGCGCACGCGTGGTCACGATTTGTGATTGGGCGCTCACGTGCTCGCGTCGTACTGATCGCTTGAGCACGAAGTTTCTCAAGCACGTACTAAGCGGCCGGAGTGGTCGTGACAGTGCTGGTGGCGCTAGTTACTCTGGACGGAAGCCAACACCGTCTACCTCCACATCGCGTGTATGAAGGAGAAGGCTCACTGGAGCTGGGACGAAGCCTACCACAACCGCGTCGGTGGCGGCGGCTGCATCGTTCAGGCGAGCGTTCCGATCATGGAGGCCGTGCTGCAGAGATTGCCCAGGAACGCGCGGAGCAGCAGCGGGTTCGACCAGTTCATCAAGATCGTTGGCTCCGTGGTGAGCGTCATCATCGCGGTAATATTTGGCAACCCCTTGGCAATGATCGCCACCGTGGCAGGGCCTGGTGGTTTTCTTCGGGATTAGCGATCGATCGAGCTACGACTATATATAGTAGAAATTGATTAGTGCTTTTACAAAATGAAGGAGTGTGCATATACAGCAGGGTGATTGCTTTGTTTATCTTTGTATAGTTTTGCTATTTTCGTGAGTTGTTTAATGTAGCTTTTCTGTATTTCATTCAGAGATTGGTGTATTCATGTATACGTGTTGTAGCATTTCTTATGCAACTAGTAGAATAAATCAGGTACTTGTTTAACTGTATTCTTGATTCGAAGTTACTTTCCGTGAATGTCGGATTTGTGTAGAGATCATTGTGTTGTAAATCTAGTGGATTGGAATGTAACTTATCCTAAACAAAGCGCAGGTCATCACAAATAAACAATCCTATAAAATTTATTCTGCTTTGCTCCTTTTCAATCGTCGGAAAATTTGTATATTTCTCTATCTACGCAGATATCTTGTTCCAATACTACTGTGAGTTGAAAAGAAACGACTAGAAATCAACAAAATTTCAATCGAACTTGAAACTATATACTCTCCATGATATAAATCACTTTATGTTTTTACTGTTGCAACAAGACGTTATGTCTTGACGGTATATTTTATTCATAGTTCTTGGGAACACTCTTTACGTGTGGTGCGGAGGCATGAGAGTATATGACATTTCTCGTGCCTCCACTATCTAGGATTAAAATCCTGATGCTAAAGATTTAAATTCACACGAGTACATTCAGCGATAATTTTCATATGTGTGTGACATAAGACACACTTGGCGTGTGTGATCTCGTAACAAAATGGGATATATTTTGGGAGTAACTTCGCGTACACGCACATGTGAACAGCTCGAGTCAATTGTCAAGACCGTTAAGACATATATGGTTCATCAACCGCGGCGAAATCTTGCGTGTGTCGCACGCCGGGCAATGAAAACCCTCGCGCGCGATGGACGGCGCCACTTGGTTGTTCAGGGACCGTGTTGCGAGTGTCAAGAATTTCGACGAACATGCACGCATAACTCGGCGACCTCGGTCGGTGAGGCGCATCGCGGACGTGGCGCAGACCTTGTTGTGACAGACGGGGTTTGAGACTAGTTTTAGAAGACGCGTTTGCCCGAATTATCTATTGTTAGTAATTAATATTTTCAAATCTTTTACAAGGAATAAATTAGGTGAGCAATTTACAAAAGTAGGAGGGACTCTTGGTAATCGGTACAAACAGCGTCCACATAACAAACACGTCCCATGCCAAAGAAAATTCTATAAAACCAGTTTCTTTAAAAGATTTTCTCTCCCAATACAACACGTGTCCTTTTCTTTCTCTCTTCTGCATGCGTCAACCGCTAGATTAAGAGAAGGATGACATATATCAGAATCTCACATAAATCTTTCGCGTACGTCTATCTGATCTAAACAGCGTCCACAGAAGAGCATTCTTCCCACTTCTCTAAATAGTTGCCCACCTTTCCTATTTTTAAAATTTTGGAATTATTAATTATTATTAATGAAATATTCGGTGGTGCTAATCTCATCTACACAGCGCGTAATATTTCAGCTGTGGCCTAATGGTCGATTAATTTATTTTCTTTTTTGAAATGAAACGATCAGGAGAGCTGTTTATTTATATAAAAAAACAGGAATAAAAGCGCCAGACAGGTGAAGAAACAAACTCTAAAAACGCAAAACACGGTCGATTAATTTAGCATATGCTTCGAGACAGGACCGAGCAAGTACCTAATAAATAGTAGTAAGGAAGTTCCCATCGACTCAGCTGCTGTTTCGTTACTAGCTTGGTTCCTCCTTTCGGGCCGCAGTTTCGTTAGTATTCGTTGTACTAAATATCCAAAGAGAAATTTTCGGAACGAGGTGTGCATGCACTGGTTATCTAAACCGTTTATATATTTCACGTGCCAATTTTAAAGTAAACTAAAGAAAAATACTGAAAAAAGACAGATTTAGAAATGTACATGTCGGTATAGCTAAATTCTGTTGGAATGCGCTAGTTTTACGGTTTTATCGGCTATACTTTTCTTGTTTTTTGTTATGTTGTGTATGTGTTTATTCTGGTGGGATTGCCACGGTTTGGAGTTGCTTTTTCCGTTCTGCCTGAATGTCCTCTCATTTTTCAGAGGAGTGACAAATAGCATCTCACGTAAAGGACACGTGTGTCATCTTCCCACGACTACTTTTCTCAAAAAAGGGGAGAACTACCGGACAGTCAGATGAGAATACGAAGCTTTATACTCGACGCGTCCGATACACCGATACAAATCTACCAGATAACATCTATTTCAGTTGTTTTTGTTTGTCTATTAACAGGCCCACAAACATGTACCCGTTATTCGCCTTAGTACCATACATTTGAACATGATATTCTATTCCAATTCCTCTTAAACCCGCAAAAACTACAGGCAAAATAAAAATCAAAGTATTGCTGAAAAGTTTTTACCTTCATCGGAGCCTGACATGGTATAGACTTCTAATTGAAAAAACATTTGACCCATCTTAAGAGTATAGTATACCGGATTCACTCTAACAACGGATAATTAACCGGAAGAAGGTAAATCCTACCGGTATATGGTTTGGACGAATTTTAATCAACTTAATTTTTTTTTGTTAAACTTCAGTCATATTTTATCTCAGAAAGAATCAAAGGATTTTGCCCTTCAATTTTCTGGTTATCACCAATAACCTGCCAATTACTATCACCGATAACTTGCCGTAATCTGCTTCCAATAATTATTTTGAACCGAGGACCGAGGACACGAGAGGGACCGAGGACGCATGCATGGTGCCGCGGCGACGTATACTCCGTGGAGAACCGATCCACCGAACAGGGGACATCGAGGTCAAGGTCTCCGGGGGTAACATGCATGTATATGTCCCATCGAAGACCGCGCCCGGGGTCAACAACAGAGACAGTCCTCACTACTTCACCTCTGTACTGAAGCAACCGCGGACGCCTCGCTTGTGCAAACACGACTCGATCGCGCGATCTGGATGATTAGTGTTGACCAGATTGTCAAGTCTCTTTTGATTAGTGTTGCAACGGCTCCTGATCCTTGTCCGTACCTTGGTGTCCAAGTAAGTGACAGAAGAAAGCGATAAACTTCGAGGGAGACAAACGCGTCGTCTTCGACGTGAACCCGGAACACGCTAGTATAACTGCCACGATCAATTTTACGCAATTGTTATAGGTTCTTCGTAGGTGTCTTCTTCTACGCACATCAAAAGGAAGAAAAACAGATAATCAGCTATGACGATCACCGAGGACGTTCCTCCGGAGATCTCGGGCCACCCGGCACACCGGGCGCACAAGCTGAAGCTGGTGGCGACCGACGACCGGCAGTTCAGGTGCGACGGCTGCATGGAGCGCGGCGTCGGCACCAGGTACAGGTGCGAGTACGAGCGCTGCAACTTCGACCTCCACACCTGCTGTGCCGTCGCGCCAGCTACCCTGAAGCACCCCCTGTTCGGCGACCGCGCGTTCGTGTTCCTCCTCGAGCCCCCCGCCACCACCGGAGGCAAGGGCGAGGGCAGGAGCAGGCGAAGGAGCAGAGTCTGCGACGCCTGCGGCGAGGACGTGCGCGGCTTCGTCTACCACTGCTTCGAGGCCGACCTCGACCTCCACCCTTGCTGCGCGCACCTGCAGGAGCTCATGCTCCAGGATGGCCAAGTCTTAAAGCTCCGCCGCGAGGCGTCTCGCCCGTGCGGCATGTGCGGCCGGAACGGGCGCCGCAGCAACTTCTGGGCGTACCGCATCAGTTGGGAAGGCGAGGCTGTGGACCTGCATGTGGCGTGCATGACGGAGATGGCTCGCCTGAGCTGGGACGCCGAGTACCAGAACCGGGTCGGCGGCGGCCAGATCGTACAGCCGAGGGGCCTGACTGCGGACGACATGCTAAAGAGCTTGCCCAGTAGGACGCGGAGGAGCAGCGGGTTCCAGCAGTTCTGCAGGATCGTCAGTGTTGTCCTGAGCGTCATCGTCGCGGTGATCTTTGGGAACCCCATGGCCATGATCGCCGCCGTAGCAGGGCCCGGCGGCTTTCTCCGCGGTTAGACATCGCTGAGCTAGATTTTTGCAATGAAAATGATGTTAATAAACCTAGTCGTCAGAAATCTCCTATGTTTGTTACTCTATTACATTACATGTACTTCAATATTGTAAATGTCAAATGTGCGCATTAGAGTACTAGAGGGAGTAGAAAAGAAATGTAGACAGGAGATGTGTTTGATTTGTTTTATCATTGTGATTGCGATTTGGAAAACGTTCGTTTGTTCATGTCTACAAATGTTTGCTTGCAGCCTTTTTTATGCAACAATTTCACCTCTCAGTTTCGCTGACTCTCAAGTTCTTGCAAACAACTTATATTTAAATCACCATTCTAGGGCCTTAAGTGGATGGACGTTATTTCAAGAGCCTAAAATGATGAGTCCATCAATCCGTGCATTTGTACGACCTAAAAATTTTAGAAGTCATTAGATAGTAAAAAGCGGTAAAAAAAAAAAGAACTGACGATGTTTTAGATTTATTATGATACGGGAAAGTACATATTATGTGGGAGTTCAATTTTTTAAGTGCTTGAAAACACCATATTTTACCTAAACCATTAGGTCAAGGTCGATCAACACCCAACAACTCATAGCTTGAGATGGTTGGATTTTATCGAAGTGTCTAGATTGGACAGAAAAATAAGTTGCTTTCTGGAACTTGGAGAATAGTTAGACACATGAAATGGTTCCATGGTCATTGCACAGACCTGGACCGTTGGTTTCTAATCAGGTTATGCTAATGCACCTGCTTAAGTTGCAGTTTGGTTTGACAGTCAAGCATGCTATTGAACCTGTCATGATCTTTAAACATCTACTCTAATCATTTGATTATTTCTTTAGTACTAGTAACCATGCACGTGTGATATTTACGTGTAATTTTTGCGCATGCACGTAGATGTACTCCACATCCATTACATTGTATAGAAGCCACGTATCTAAAAATAAAATAATGTGTATAATGCATAGACAACTAGTAATTCATTTGAATAATGATCGCCCCATGTACATCGGTTGGTGTTACTGACAACATCAAAACAAACAAAATGAACATTATATGCATATATGTGACAAGATAAGAAAAAAAAATAGATATGCAATTTGAATTTTAGTCTATGTAACAATCAGCTAAGCTGCAACTAAATAGGTTGCATTTTATTGCAAACTTTAATATATTTATCTTGGATAAGGAACTGCAATGATTGTTCATCTATGATATATAGGCAGGCATATTTTATATAAACTTTAAATGAAGGTGCTAAAAGAACACATTTACCTTATTAAAGAATAAACAATCTCATATCTGGACATTTTTACAAAGTTACAGTTTTATAAGCATCTTTCACAAAGAGAATATTATGTTAAAGCCATCTATTATGAGCACCCACATGAAAATAAGATCATGTTCAATAGCCAACCAAGCTTTAGATGATTAAAGTTGCTATAATGTATTCTCATAGTCATTGGAAAGTAAATTTCACTTTCTCTGAACTATTTTAGTGAGCATGTCATGCACTGTGATCACATAATTCTAACATCCATGCTCCACTTTGCATGTACAAGATACTATTTCCAACGTTGATTATAATGTCTCCTTGTAAAAGGCACCCTGTCATTACTGATTAAGTGTAGCACATGCACATAGTTGCTCTGTATAAATAAGAAAATATAGAGCAAAAATGCTTAAATAGTGTAAACCAAGAGGACAATGCCTATGAGTTGAAGATGTTGATGTGACTATGCAGCTCTAGCTTTCTCTACATATTTACCATTATGCATGTGATCTAATAACAAGATGAAAACAATATAATTTGAACAAGTTAGCCTGCACAATTATGATGTCATGATACCAATATATGGAAGCTTGCTTGGCTCCTAAAGTGTTATGTTTCTAGAAAATATATATTAAACATAGAGTCATTCTCAAAACATCTACCTTATCTAACAATGAATGGCTCCTTGTTAAAATTCTCAACAATTGCCAACAATGAAAAGCATACTAATTGAAAATAAATGTGTATCTCTGTGGGAAATTAAAACAAACACAAGGTGGGCCATTAAAAAAGTTTCATCCGTGAGAAGCATTTTAACAAGCATGTTCCCATCATGTTGCTATTCATATCAAAGGTGACACAAGTTGGTGACAAAATAAATCTAGTACCATACCCGTGCGGTAACAAAGAATTGTGAGTTCTTTGTCATAGATGATTCTTAAGACAAATGATCTGAATATTTCATCAAACTTCAAAGAATCTAAGACATTCCTGTCGAACCTTTTGCTTTCTAAATAATAACCAATCTTGGTAAATGTGACTTGAAAGCAAACCAAATCTAGGACAAAACTTAACATATATTCCAAGTAACCTTCAGCGAGAACGGATAGGTGAACTAATGAACAACATACCTTTTATTCATAAAATTGAATGTGCTTCCTCTCATAATCTTTAGTATTGATATCAATGGGCCAAAGCTCATTGTCTCTTTCAAAAGCATCTAATTATTGGCGCAGAGTAAAGAAGTAGTGTGAACGTAATATCTGACAAATTAACACTTCAAAAAGATTCTCAAGAAGAATTATGAACCTGATTGGATGCATTGTGTCGAATTAAATTATTTAGAAGTTCAAGGCAATCCTGCTCCAAGGAAAGGACATATTAGAGCACATAAAAGTTTATACACCTATAGAAACAACTTTTGAATCAGAAATGTGATGAGAGGGTGGTCATGAACATGGTCTCATCAAAATTGGTAAAGAAAGTTTTCAGCAAATTCTGGTAAGGAACAACAAAAACATATATCTTCCAAAATCCAACAATGGTGTTCCTAGATAATCACCTGGACAACAACACCTTCATCAGAATATCCCTTCTCTCTGATAATGTTGAATATCTTCTCAAACACACCCTCAAATACAACAATTTTTTGAATTTCCTGGAATAGAGAGATTAATAGTCAACTTATTCATTTATCAAAGGAGTGTTGAGAAAATAGATCCATAATGTAATAAAGAAACAACAAATATAGAAAGGTTTAACCTCTGCATCCCATGTCAGATATGTAAGAAGTAACAGTGCTTTATTCCTTATAACATGCCAAATATAACCAAAATAGGCGAGCACATGAGAAACAAAATACCGAAAGGAGTGGTGGTGATATATTATTATGAAAATCAGGGGTCTAAATGATGAATTATCAATAATGCACCCCAGCAAAAAGTAATATATTACTATATTTACAAAAGAACTATATTTTCAAAAAACTAATATATACTAGTCACTGGAGTCTATGATAGAATTAGGTGAGTAACAATGTTTTTTCACTATTAGCGTAATGTGTGAGGACACATGTATCAGCTCCTTCAGGAAAGGATAGATAAAGGTCCAGACTAAATTGATTGTATAGCATTCATTTATGAAGTCATTCTAGCAAATAACTATAACTGATCCTAATCTTATCTGAGGGCACAAATAATTTACAAATCAGTATACATGTTTCGCACAAACATCATACTGTCCTAACTTAGATAGATAAGGATAGACAATAAAAACATAAAAAATGTCATGAATAACATATGTTCTTGCTCAGAGAAAGTGAGATAAAATGCAGGAGCGTTAATGTTCAGACCTCACGATCCATAAGCATGTCCATTAGAACTATTATACCACGAGGAATCAAAGGTAGTAATGGCATCTCAACAGGACAAAAAGACTTACTGACACCTTTTCAGCAAGTTTGTAAGTAGAGCTGTTAAAAGCTGAATCGTATAGTATCTCACATTAAAGTCTTCCTCTGACTTCAAACCAAACATAAGGACAGATAAATCAGGAGTCATGACACATGAAAGAGGTGTGGCCAATTACATGCTTTAAAGGAAAAGAATGTGCACTCACCAGTAAGCTCAAAAAGAAGAGCAATATTTTCTGTTTCTCGAGAAAGTAGATCGGAGTTGACCGATGCAAGTTGAACCTCAGTTTTTTGCCCTTGTGATGTCTCAATAGGAGTCCATGCGCTCACAAAGGTCTCCAGGGCACCTTTCACAAGCTCCACATCCTCACGGTCTTCTTTAAAAATGCTGAGGAGGATAGGAAAACCTATTTCGAAAAATAGCAAGAAATGCATCATGGGCCACTCTCGCTAGATCAGCTGGAGAACGAATACCATGGTGCTGAGAGAAACAAGATACCCATTGCTCTGAACAACATCTGCATCGATCGGTTCTCCACCACAAGCAACTACAGCTCGATCATGGCAAACCTCCTGTCGTCGGGTATCGTGCCATTTCTTATCCAGTTGAGATATCTCTCAACATAGTTGTAGCATGCGACACAATGATAACACATCTAAAAATCACAGAAGGGTTTGTCATAGACGTGGATGGGCTTGTATGTGAGCCCGATGACCGCTAAGGTGTACGACCTGCCATGTTAGGTGCCCATCTGCCAGAACAGCGTTGCCGCACTACCCACCACCACCGCTGGTGCCCTGATCCACCCCACCGCTATCGGATCTATTTGCCCCGCTCGCCATCGTCCCGATCGGGTGTCACCCCGTCTGGATCCGCGCTACCGGTTCCGATCCGACGTCGCCCTGTCTCACACTGGTTGTAGCGATATGTGATTGGAGGGGGAGAGCGAGCGAGGAGGAGGAATGTCAGCCAGAGGAGGGCATCGGTGTAGCGGTAGCACGGGACTAGGCGGGTGGCGACAGGGCGACGCTGTGGGGCTGGCCACGGACAAGCGAGCTGGTGGAGCGGGGTGTGGGCGGGCGGGGGTGGAGGGTGAGCGTGGGGAAGCAAGAGGAGGGGGGCCGGTGTGAGCAGCGTGTGAAGCGGGGCAGGGGCGGCGTGTGAGGGTGGGGGCGTTGATTCTGTTGTGGGGCCAGGTTAAGGCAGAAAGACAGAAAAAAAGTGACGCATTGCAGTGGGGGGTGACGGGACTGTTAAATTGCAGCTGCATTAATACTATTTTTCCCTTCTGCCCCTTCATCGACTTTTATTACATCATAACGTGCATAATCTTAGATCCGCTTTGATTGAGCCTGAATTGTATAGCTACTTCCTCCGTTTCAGAATAGATATTTAGAAATAAGCTAACCTCGGTTTGATAATCGTTTTGAGTTTGGCGGTAACACTTTCAACCAATATGCCCCTATTTGGTTGCTAAGTTGGTAGTAATGTTTATGAGTAATCATCAATAGGTTGTAATTGACTATGCAAAAACAGAACAAAACAAAATATACCCTAACTCCCTACGTGTCCAATTCAGAAAGGATGAGTTGTTGATTGAGACTAGGGACTTACTAAGCAAGTTCCAAGGACACGGTTGGTTAAAGGCAAGATGATATGAACACGGCATCGAATCAAATACAGGGCACGCAGCGGATGTAGCACACGTAGCATTCTTGCACAAGGGGCTTGAAGTATTGAACAACTGCTTAATTAAAATTCTTTTTTGGTCTATTATGACATCAACATGGTTTTCAATATAACATTTTGACTAATAATCTTTATAAAAAAATATCATATTTTAAATATAAAGAATTATGAATTATGAAAGTATTTTTCACGATGAAACTAATAACATCAACCTTTTGTTACCAATCTATATAATTTTTTAGCTATTGATGGTCAAAGCAAAAATAGATTTGAATTAGGACAAACCTAAATAGATCTATACTTCCTCCAGTATAAAATAAATATCTTTTTCGACATCGACACGGTCCCCAAAATACAATTTTGACTACTATTTTTTGTTGTAATATATTGATAAAACATAGCAAAATTATATTATTATGAAAGTATTTTTCGAAACAAATCTACCCATATCATTTTTAAGTATCAAAACTCAATACATAAAAAAGTAATTTGTAGCCAAAATTTGAAACAGTTGACTGTATGCTACCCAAAATGACACTTGTTTTGGACTGGAGAGAGTATATGGAATTGGAGAAAGTAATTTAGTATGCTAGATTTATTGTTTTCTTGATGGAGATACATTGGATTAAGAGTTTAAGACAGTCGCATTTAGTCAGGCAACGGTGGTTGGCTCCACATATATCACCTGCGGAGACCTTGACTGTTTCGATTGCCTTAGAAGTCGTTGGAGAGGGCTAGCCGTTGATGTTAGCTGCTCCCATTAGTCATAAATACTTGATATTTTGGACAAGGTCTGGTAAAACTTTTATAACTTTGACTATCAATAGTCATCTTCGACACCGGCAAGGCCCTCGGATGAGTGCTCGTCTTGATAGTTCCAGCTTTGAAATCAATTGTTCCCTATTGAAAGAATTTGTTCCACTGTTAAAACCAAAATATTACAATGGTAGTGTTCCATGGGAAATAGTGACTTATCCCATTTGCAACGCCACCTCCCGTCACACCTCATCCGCATTAGGCAAGGGCAATGGTGGTGTTCTGGGGCCACCTATGGTTTCCACTCGACGGGCTATGGTGCGGGTGATGCCGGTGAGAGGCGGCGTGGAGGCAAGAGAGCAGGTGTGGGAAGGCGTGTTGGGTTTGTGATTGTGGTGGAGATGGTGGCAGGATGGAGATGAAGGAGGCAGAGCACCAGAGAAGAAGAGCAATGGCTTGAGATCAAAGATGAACCTGGCACGCGGGGCCCTCCTGGCAATGAGAAAGCGAGAGGTGTGATGAGGGGTTTCATGTAGGCGAATGTGATGATTAAAAAAGTTAGGGAAACCAACCACCATCCACCCCCACTCCCCTCACAACCTGGTGGGCTTTGCCATTCCCTTGCCTCCACGTGCCTCCTGTCATCGTTCTTCCCACCTCTACGAAACTCCCGCGTGTCATTCCTCGCCTCCACGTGCCTCACTGTTGATCCCTAGCTTCTAGGCCGCTGGACAAATCTTGAGCTCCTCGATTGGCAGTGTGCACCCCTCCGTGCTCCCCAAGCCCTCGCCCTTCTGCTTCCTAGTCTAATCGCAGCTACTCCCCATGCTTCCAGTCGTCGAATCCCCACTGTGCTCCTAAACATTCAATTGAAATACTTGGAGCATTTGATCTACCATGGTGGTGGAACATTTGATTTATTTTGATGGTGGAACCTTTTTCTTTAATGGGGTTGGAGCTCCTAGGTGTCTGCAACGAGAAAGCGATTGTTGCGGCAGGTGTAGAGGAAGAAGACGAGTGCTACATGAGTTGGGCCTATATTTAATGGGTGGAATTTTTTGTAGTGGGACAAGATGGGAGGGTGTGAGGGGTGGGCCGAGGGCAGCTTCCATTTGCCCTGGTTGGACCCGAACAACCCATGCAGGTCAGGTCTTTGTCATTAAAATATACTACCTCTATTCTCTTTTACTTATCATTTACGATATCGATATGGTCTCCAATATACATATTTTAACATTAATTTTTATAATTATTTTTTAGTGAAATTTGTTAAACATATAATCATATGAAAGTATTTTCATGGCGAATCTATTAATATCATTTGCATATGTCGAATTCTAGTAATTTTATGTGTATTAATGGTCAAATTTTTTGAAGTTTGATTATATGCTTTCTAAAATGACATCTATTTGAGAACAGATGTATTATTTTGTATGGTTCATTTGGAGGAACTTTGGTAATCAGGCAGAAAACTGAAAATGGACCGGGTAATCAGGCAGGCCGAAATGGCCCACTTACTGGACCTTACGACCCATGATTCTACAATGAGGAAACCGGGGCCATGTTCAGCAACCAAATGTTACATAGACTCGGCCCAAATCTCGTGCTCAACGCTAGGATTGGCCCATTTAATTTGTTACCTGGGCCCATTCAGTACTCTGAAGTTACTTTTGTAGTACATGCGAAGACGAGTATGTATACATTGCATGTACAATCGCCCGGTACTTTGTTAACTGGTAAGTAATACTGCAATAGGTGCCATATTGACCTGTTACCACTACCCGTCTTCTGTTTGGACTTCAGATCTCAACGTACGTGCCAATGCAATCAGCCAACAAAAAGAACATGCATGTCACGAAACTGGTTAAAGATGAAGAAACACCTGAAACATTATCATCGATCGAAACAGTTATCATAAATAAGTAGTGTAAACCATCAGTAGAACACGCATATGTACAAGCCTGTACAAACAGCAAAGCAGTATATATACTAGTATAGGCATAGCTAGGGTTGTACAGATACATCCGTTGAATAGTTAAAACTTTTGCCAAGTGACAGAGGCGACCTCTGCACAGTCAGCACAGAGATGCAGCAGCGTCCCTGCTAAGCTCTGCATGCTCTGGAGCCTGGAGAACAGGCGATGAGGTGAATGCAGGCAGCGATGCTGCGATGGATTTAATACTGCTAGCAGGACGTGCCTACCTGCCATTCGTTCTTTAACTGCGAGCTGAGGTTGCAGAATGAATTCTCGCAGGCCCATCTAGTTAGAGAATTCGGTTTAAACTCGGGGGCAGCATGGTGCAGAGATCTGGACCGAACCGACGACGAACCTAGGCTATAAATCCATGGATCCACCTGCGATCTATCGATCCGACGAGGAATATCCTACGTGTCTGTGGTGACTGGTGAAGAGCATTTATTTATCCACGCTTCCTATTGCTGGCGATTTCATTCGACTAAGATTTTGAACGCCCGCCTTAGGGAGGAGGGGTTTTCGGGGTTGGGTTGATGTTCCATCGATGCCGGGCGTGGAGGGAGGTCATTGGGAGTAAGCTAGGTGAAGATAGATGACTAGAGTAGATGAATAGATATTTTATAATTTTTTATAAAATAGATGATTTACTCTCTATTTACATAATGTTTCTAAAAATACATAAACAAAAGCATAAACTTTTAAAGTCAAAACAAGGAAGAAAACTTCAAGGCAATATGACTTCTTAGATAGAATATGAACTATAAGATCTGTTCAAGATCATTTTATATGTCTTTGTGTATAAAAATTTAAAACTTGAAAAAAATAACAAAGCAAAAAAGACAGTCACTGAAAGAAACAACTCTCCAAGTTGATGATCTAGAGGCAGGAGATTCAAGATCCTCTCAAATACATGAGTATATGAACAATTATATCTCTAATAACTAGAAGAATTACTTCACAAAGGTGAAAAAAAAACTACAATTCAAAAAGAAAAAGAAAATCACAGCCGGAAAAGGAAAACTTGCAAACTTGCAGCAAACTAATAGAGAGACTAGAAGGAGAGAAATTTAAGTATATGCAAACACATAAACTTCATTACTCAAAAAGATCAGCCGTATTTTAGACGAATTACAAGCATTTTTCTCTTAAAAACTCTCCCATATTACATAGGCTAAGCATTCATCTTTCTCTTCTCTGAAACCCTAACACTAGATTCTCAAAGTGGCTGGTTCAAAATCTCTTATAGCTCTACCCTTCTATTTATAGGCTTAAGAAATTTGACCCCTAAATTTCCTAATTTGTTACCAAAATATTTCTCTTATAGTACACTTCTACTTACCACCAAAGTCATTTAGTCTATCGAACGGTCACGATGACTTCACGACTTAGCTTCGCATCGACGTTGTCGGTGAATCAGGAACCAGGGGTCCCCGAGTCCCGAGGCCAGGCCAGCAGTTTGCCACGTGGCGCCCTCCCGCGGGGACCATCTCCGCGAGGTGCGAGAAGACTAAGTCCCGGAAGGGTGCTCGGGCCCATGAATAGTGGTTCCCGAGTACCCGAGTTCCTCGATGATCTGAGAAGACCGAGTGCCGGGAAGAAAGTGCTCGGGGCCGTGAACAGTGGCCCCCGAGCACTCAAGTCCTCCGATGACCAGAAAAGCCGAGTACCGGGAAGGGCGTGCTCGGGGCTGCGAACAGTGCCCCCGAGCACCCGAGTACCCCGAGGACCCAAGGAAGGTAGTTCTGGGAGAGAGTGCTCGGGACTGTGAACAGCGGCCCCCGAGCACTCGATTCCCCAGGGATCTGAACAGTCAATTCCGGGAGAGAGTGCTCGGGGCCGTGAACAGTGGCCCCCGAGCACTCGGTTTCCCGAGGACCAAGACAGGGCATATCCGGGAGAGAGTGCTCGGGGATGTGAACAGTGATCCCTGAGCACTTGGTTCCCCAATGGCCTAAGAAGTCCTTCACCGGTGGCCCCCACAGAGGTCCAGCGGTGAGGTGTCAACCAGTGAAAGGCCGGATGCCGCATTTAAGAAGGCGCGTGGCCTGTCACTTCCAACTGCTCCAGCCACGCTCGGTGTCAGTCCCTGTCACACTCTGACAGGAGGGCGTGGGGACATTTAATGCACGGGTCCAGTTCCGCGTCATCCGGCGCGCCGCGGGATAGCATCGCGAGGCCCAAGGCGCCCTGCCTGACGCCCTGCTGTGTCAGGCGTACAAGACCGGGCGGGCACGCCGGGCCATTCAGTGGCTGCCCGGTGGGCCCTCTTCGTGGTGCACGTTGCAGAACGCCATCATGACGACCGAGACCGGGCGGGGGGCGCGTTTTCAACCCCCCGTCACTTCGCGCAGCAGCCCATGATGGTTGCTTTTCCATTTATGGCGCTTTGGAACTCGTGCCCTCCCTTCCGGGGCACGCTACCGCCGGCAAGTATTTAAGAGAGCCGGTGGACATGCACAGACACACTCTCTCGCCGCCGAATCCAGACACATCCGAAGTCCGGACGAAGATCGAAGACAGAAGAATACTCAATACAAGTACAGAAGCTGAGATCCCCGAAGAACAAGGAGCCCAAAGCTCTAGGATAGACAAATATTCTTGTAACCAGCAACATCCCTGAGAGACATTCTCGGTGCATTTATAGCATCCACACATGAGTAGGATATTACGCTCAGTGCGGCCCGAACCTGTCTAAAAACCTCCAGTGCATTTACTGCGTTCTGCATTCGATCATTCCATTCCACCTGCCATTGCATTTACGCTCCTTTATTTCTCCCGCAAATAGATTCAGAATCACCCCCCTGGCCGAATCTCAAAGGGGGTCCCTCCGGATCCCTGCTTTAGGAGTTCACCCTCCGACAGCTGGCGCGCCAGGTAGGCGGGTTGCATCCTTGAATTTGTTTGTTTTTCCTGCAGAAAAAATGGCAGGTGGCCATCGTCTCCGACGCATCGGCTCCAGCTCCAGTGAGGAAATGGAGCCCCTCATGCAGGAGGCCCCAGTCGCTGTTGCTCCTCAGCAGCAGCCACGGTCCGCACGCACGGCACTCCCCTCTCATGGGGACCATGGAGTTGGGCCCAGCAGGGCCAGCGCCGCCGTCACTAGCGCATCGACTAACCCACAGCAAGCAACAGAAACTCCTGCCGCGAGGTCCACGTCTGGATAGCGCCTGGCGCCATTGCAGCGCAGGCTCGCCTTTGGCGATGCCAGTCCTGGGAGTGCGCTGCTTGCGACGCAAACTCTCCTCAGGCATCCGCCTGTCCAGACGGCGGGGGAAACCCCAGAAGGCCGCTGGCTCCAGGAGGTGGCCGCCTTGGTGGGCACGGCTCACCGTCAGGTGCTGGCCGAGAGTGCTCGTGCTACCTCCCACCGCAGCACAACCAAGGCCGGCCCATCCTCAGGTGGCGGCCGAACCGGCTGGGGGGCCTCCAAGCGGAGTGCCACCCCCCTGGCCGCTACCGGAGCTTAGGACTTCCGCTTGCACCTCAATGAGCGGAGGGCCGTTGAAGATGCGCGTGTTATCCTTGAGCGCCAACGGGAGTCCTGGCATGAGGCTGAAGCTGAGGATCAGGCCTCCTCCATTCCGACCCATGACCGCCGGGGCTCCCCGGCTCGCCGGCGTTCACCGCCCAAGGGCGCTGCCCGCGCAATAGGGTACGGCACAGGCTACCGCGCCTTCACCAGCGAGCTCCGCCGGGTCAAATGGTCCACCAAGTTCTAGCCAGAACTGCCGGAGAAATACGATGGGTCCATCGACCCCGTCGAGTTCCTCCAAATCTACACCACCGCTGTCCAAACGGCTGGCGGCAGTGAAAAGGTGATGGCCAATTATTTCCATGTTGCCTTGAGGGGCTCTGCCCGCTCTTGGCTTATGAACTTACCCCCAGGTTCCATCGGCTCCTGGGACAACCTATGCCACCAGTTTGTGGTGAACTTTTAGGGCAGGTTCACGCGCCTCGGCCTGGAGTGCGACCTCCACGCCATTAAACAGTAGGAGGGGGAGACGTTGCGGCACTTCATACAGCGCTTCAGCCAGGTCCGCAACACCATCCCGTGGATAACCCCCCACGCTATCATTGTCGCGTAACGGCAGGGTGTCCGCGACGAGCGGATGCTCGAGAAGCTGGGCACGCACGAAGTTGAAACCACCGCGGAACTCTTCGCGTTGGCCGACAAGTGCGCCAAGGCGGCGAAGGCTCGGACGCAGCATGTTCCGCACCCTGAGCATCCCACCGCTGATCAACCAGGTCCTTCCCGCTCTGACAGGCGGGAAAAGAAAAAGAGAAGAAGACGCGAGGCAGTCCCTGTCATGCCGGCCCAGGGCCCTGCCCCTGGGCCAGCCCAGGAGCCCGACAGCCGGCCAGCTCGCCGGGTGGCCGCCGACTGAAGGCCCACGCTCGCAAGGGCTCCGCCTTCATCGACGGAGGCGCCTACATGCCCTCCTCCCGCCGCAGTGTCAAGACCAGGCGGTGTGAGGTGTGCTCGGTGACCCCGAGCACTGAGGCCGCAAGGCCCCTGAAGTGGTCGGACTCCTCGATCACGTTCAGCCTGGCCGACCACCCCGCTAGTACTGCAGGCGTGGGGCGACTACCTCTGGTAGTGTCCCCCACCATTTGCAACGTAAAGGTCAGCAGAGTGCTGATCGACGGGGGTGCAGGCCTGAACCTCCTTTCCTGGGAGGCATTCGAGAAGCTGCAGGTGCCTTCCAGGTGCTTAAAGCCGTCACTCCCCTTCTACGGGGTGACGCCCGGGCACTCCCTACCCCTCGGGCAGGTCGAGCTGCCCGTAACATTCGGGAGCCGGGATAACTTCCGGACGGAGAACGTTAACTTCGATGTTGTGGAACTCCCCCTCCCCTACAATGCCATCCTCGGGCGCCCGGCGCTCGCTCGATTCATGGTGGTCACCCACTATGCGTACGTCACGGTCAAGATGCCGGGCCCTGCGGGCCCTATCTCCATGTCTGCCGAGACCGGCAACGTCGTCTCCTGCGACGAGGAGTTATACTCGGCCTTGGTCTCAGCTTGGGCCAAGGTCGAGGGATACCCAGGGGGCCCAGGACCCTCTTCATTCAAACCCCGACTCGCTGCCGACGCCTCCGTTCCTACGAAGGAGGTCGTGGTGGGCGAAGACGCTTCCCAGGTCGTCCGAATCAGCGGTAACCTGGGCGACAAATAGGAAAGCGCACTCGTCTCCTTCCTCCGGGCTAACGTCGATGTGTTTGCTTGGAAGCCGTCCGATATGCCCGGGATCTCTAGGGAGGTGATCAAGCACCACCTGGCTATGCGCCCGGACGCACGGTCGGTGAGGCAAAAAGTCCGGCGACAGGCGCCCAAGCGTCAGGAGTTCATCCGGGAGCAAGTAAGTAAGCTCCTTGACACCGGCTTCATCCGAGAAGTCCTCCACCCCGAGTGGCTGGCAAACCCAGTCATCGTCCCGAAGGCCAGCAGCAAGCTCTGCATGTGCGTCGACTACACCAACCGTACTGGTGGCCCCCTCCGAGGGTGAGCCTCTACTGCTCTACGTCTCGGCCACTCCTCAAGTCGTGAGCATGGTACTGAAGGTGGAGCATGATGAGTGCTCGGGGCAAGGTGCTGGGTCCAGCTCCCGGCCGCCCTCGGGCAATCTCCAGTGCTCGCAGCTCCTCCTGAGCAGGGAGTCGAGCCCGAGCACCCGGCTCCTCCCGACCAGGGAGTTGAGCCCGAGCACTCGGCCAACCCCGACCACGACGCTGAGCTCGGGGGCTGTGACAAGCCCTCGGGTGAAGCCGCAGTCCGGGCCCGCCGTGTAGAGCGACCGGTGTACTTCGTCAGCGAAGTCCTCCGAGACCCCAAGACAAGATATCCTCAAGCCCAGAAGCTACTTTATGCCGTGCTCGTCGCTTCCCAGAAGCTGCGCCACTACTTCCAGGCGCACAAGGTCTCGGTGGTTACCACGTATCCGCTGGGGCCAATCCTCCGGAACCAGGAAGGCACTGGGCGCATCATCAAGTGGGCGGTGGAGCTGGCGGAGTTTGATCTGCACTTTGTCAGCCGCCAGGCGATCAAAAGCCAGGCGCTCTCTGACTTTGTGGCAGAGTGCACGCCCGTCCCCGAGAGCAACCAAGAAGAGATTTCTGCATATCCCGGGCACGATGTGCCCGGGTATTGGATTATGCACTTCAACGGTTCCCTCACGCTGAAAGGCGCGGGGCCGGAGTGGTTCTCACCTCCCCATCGGGTGAAGAACTCCGGTACATCGTGCAGCTGCAGTTCCGAGCAACCCATAACATGGCGGAATATGAGGGCCTCATTGCTGACCTCCGGGCCGCGGTGGGCCTCAGGATTCGTGGCCTCCAGATCAAGGGAGACTCCCAGCTGGTGGTCAACCAGGTGTCAAAAGAGTACTAGTGCACGGATCCTCAAATGGCGGCGTACGTGGCGGAAGTCAGGAGGCTGGAGAGGCACTTCGACAGCCTGGAGCTGCGGTATATATCTCGCCGCGATAACGCTCTGGCCGATGACCTTTCTCGCCTGGCTTCTTCCCGTGTGCACGTCCCTGCCGGAGTCTTTGAAGAAAGGCTCACACGACCTTCCGTCCTGCCTGCCGACCAGGATGAAGGGGAACCCTCGAGCCAAGTTGAGGGGACCCAGGCGGCGCCCTCAGTGGGAAGCCCCGTCAGGGTGCCGCCGCCCGGTGAGTGCGCTGCGCTTGCCGGCGGTTCTCAAGATGCCTCGTGGATGGACGAGATCCGAGGGTGCTTGAAAGAAAAGTTCCTTCCCGGGGATGATGCCTCTGCCGAGAGGATTGCACGGCAGTCCAACGCTATGCCATAGTAGACGGGGGTCTCTACCGGCGCGACACGGACGGTGTCCTCTTGAAATGCATCACCCGGGTAGAAGGCGGTGAGCTTCTCACTGAGATCCACGAGGGCGAGTGCGGTGGCCATACATCATTCCGCACGCTGGTTGGGAAGGCCTTCTGGCAATGTTTCTACTAGCCTACAGCTCTCCACGATGCTTCTGAGTTGGTTCGGCGCTGCAGGGCGTGCCAGTTCCACGCAAAGCAGATTCACCAGCCAGCTCAGGCTCTTCACACTATCCCCCTGTCATGGCCCTTCGCGGTCTGGGGGCTGGACATCCTGGGTCTATTCCCTCAAGCAATCGGGGGCTATGAGTACCTCTACGTCACCATCAACAAGTTCACCAAGTGGCCGGAGGCGGTTCCACTCATCAAGGTTACCAAGAACACGGCGCTTCAGTTCATCCGCAGTATCACAAGTCGCTTCGGCGTCCCGAACAGGATCATCACCGACAATGGCACTCAGTTCACAAGTGCCTGGTTCGGGGACTACTGCGAGGACCTCGGTATCAAGCTCTGCTTCGCCTCTGTCACTCATCCTCAGAGCAATGGGCAAGTCGAGCGTGCCAATACTGAGATACTGAAGGGGCTCAAAACCTGGACCTATGACGTGCTCGCAAAGCACGGGAAAGGGTGGATCGATGAGCTACCTGTTGTGCTATGGGCCAATCGGACCACACCAAGTCGCGCCACCGGGGAGACTCCTTTCTTCCTCGTGTACGGTGCTGAGGCGGTCCTCCCCTCCGAGCTCACTCTTGGCTCCCCTCGGGTGCATGCCTACTCCGAAGGCGAACAGGAACAGCGAAGGCGCAACGACGTCAACTACTTGGTAGAGCGCCGGTGGCGTGCCGCCGTCCGAGCAGCCCGATACCAGCAAAGCCTGCGGCGCTATCATCAGCGTCACATCCGGGCCCAGTCTCTCGAGGTGGGGGATCTAGTTCTTCGACGCGTCCAATCGCGCGAATGAAGGAATAAACTGTCCCCTATGTGGGAAGGCCCCTTTACCGTGATCGATGTCCCGCGAGAAGGCTCTTTTCGGCTGGCTACAGAGGACGGGCAGCCGCTCCCAAACACGTGGAACATCGAGCATCTACGCAAGTTCTATCCATAGGTGGCATGTTTGTGCTCGGGCCAACCTGGCCGGGGGTCCCCCCGCCCAAGTTGGCTGGGGGCTACCACTAACCATGTAAGTCACCTAGTCTTGTACAAAATTGTCAATATATATTATCATTGTCCAGTTCTGGAATCCATATATTTAATTTGTCTGGTGAGATGCTTGATTGTGCGAGAAAAACATGCTCTCTCATTTTTCCCGTTGATAAAAGAATCCCGATCGGTATGCGCGCAGGCAGCTGCCGCTGACCTAAGTCTGTTGTGGTAGGCTGTGGTGTTCGGTGTCATGGCAGTATCCTGAGCATCACCGAGCCTCTGAGGTTCTCGGGTAATCCTACCACTTGAGCAAAGAGTGGTCGGGAGCCTAGACCCCAGGGTCGGGCTGTCGGTACTCGGTCTGGTCAGTCCTTCCTGGGCGCCACCAAACCATAGGACCTCTGGGTTATGCCTCTGTTTGTATACTTCGTCCGTCCGGGTATTCGAGAGGTCTCGGGTCAAAAACGAGAGCAGGCTATAATGAGTACCGCACTAACAGAGCGCACCAAGCAGAGAATCTTTTCCTACTTTCTTAAGCTACAGATCAACGACCGAGAATAAAAGCAGCTTGACTGCGAGGGCCTCAGTGCTCGGGCCGCTGCTCAAGCCTAGGGGGTCCTCGGGTAGTCCTACCGCTCGGGCATGAGTGGTCGGGACTGCCTGGCCCCGGGCTCCCTCCCATGCTTTCCAGTGCTCGAGCGCTCCAACCGAAGGAACCAAGTTCCCAGGTACCCCGAGCTCGGAGCGCATACCCCTCCTGGATCGGTCGGCCGAAAGGCTGACAGCTGTCCGGTGAGTGGCTGAAGTCATACGAATTTACATTCTTATGTATTTAGCAAATCTATTATTCCCGAGCTGTCCTCGGGGCCCTCGCATTCTAATCTGTTCGGCGAGATGGTCTCCTCGCGGACAAAACCATGCCCACGCGTTCGCTTTTTTCGGAACGACAGAACAGACAGTAGAAAGGTGTACCGTACGAACGTCAATGTCTGACCGAAGCCCTTCATGGTGGTCGTGGTGTTCGGCCCGCTTGGCAGTACCCCGGGCACTACCGAGCCTCTGGGGTTCTCGGGTAATCCTACCGCTTGAGCAGAGAGCGGTCGGGAGACTAGACCCTGGGGGCGGGCTGTCGGTGCTCGGTTCCGTCCGTCCTAGCCCGGGAACCACCAAACCATGGGGACTCTTGGTCGCATTTCCGCCTGCACGTGTCTCCGGTCTGCTTGTTTGAGTGGTCGCAAAGTGGAAAAGCGTTCATTGGTCGTGGCGTGCTCCGTGCTGGATCGACCTATCTCCCGAGCAAGGAAGTTCGTGCATTTGTCGCTTGACTTAGCCGCTGCGGATTCGCGAGGGCTCGGGGTCTAAACACGCGGAGAGGCCTCACTACTCGGGCAATGAGTGGTCGGGGTGACTTCATTCTCGGCCGGGGAGGGGGAGGGGGGAAGGTCGGGCTCGGTCCGGCTAAGTACTCCATGGGATGTCAAGTGAAAAGAGAAAAGACTTCATCAAGCATCAAGACAACATTGGAGTTGCGATCCCAAGGAAAGGCTTCCATTATATTCAAAAAAGGAGCTATTCAGAGGGATCACTCCCATATTTACAACAAGTCAAAAAAGAAAAAACAAAAGCCTAATCTAGGTCGGCGGGCTCTGGAGGCGGCGAGGAGTCCTCGCTGCTGTTGCCACTGCTCTATACCGGTGGCGACTCCCGTGTGAAGCAAGCCGCCACCTCGGCGGTGACGCCCTGGATAGCCTCCCGGGCGGGCCCTTCCTCAGCCTTGACCACCCCCTATCGGGCTGGCTCCAGCAAGAAGTTGGGGTCCCGGCTCCTGTAACAGGCTAGGACATGCTCGACCACCGCTTGGGCCAAAGCGCGCCCTTCCCGGGAGGCTAACTCCTGCACGGCCTGGGGAAGCGCCTTAAATCGCCGGCTGATCTCCTCGAAGCCGAGGGCGATGTGGCCGATGGTCTCCCGATCCATCCCCTTCTTGCCCACGTTTACTCGCCCGAGCCCGGCCACCCTCACGGACCTCCGTGCTTGCCGAAGAATGTCTCGCATCATCAGCTTGACGTTGGCCCGCTCGGCGATGACGGTCTCGAGCTCGTCCTTCGTGATCTGCAGCCGCTCCTCGAGACTAATCTCCTCTGCCGCGCTGGTCGGGACGCTGCTGGTCACCGGGGCTTGGCCCCACTTCACCTGCTTGGTGAGGGCACTAAGGGCCTGCTCCCGGGCGGCCAGCTTGGCTTCCCACTTGGCGGCCTGCTCCTCCCGAGTAGCTACGGCCACCGACGCCGTGGCAGCCTCCTCCTCGCGCAGGGTAAGCTGCTCCTCCCGGGCATCCTGAGCTGTCGCCGTGATCTCAACGTCAGTCTCGCGGACCGCCACCTCCTCCTCCCGACGGTGGACTTCGGCACGACTCTGCTCGAGCTCGTCGTTCCGATGGGCTAAGTCCGCCCAGGAGGCCTCCACAGCCTTCTCGCGTGGCACGATGGCCTCCTCCCGAGCACGCACCAGTCGCTCCCTGGCGAGCAACTCAGCGGCCCGTCGTCACGATATCTCCCCCAAGTGGGTGGCTTCCTCCTGCGCGGCGACGGCCTCCTCGCGCACCTCCTCCAGGGCCTCTTGCTCCTCGGCCACCGCACGCCTATCCCTCTCATGGGCGACGTGGGCTGAGGCAATGCGGGCCTCCAAAAGTCGGTCGACCTCCTCCAACTGCCCCCTCTCCTCTACGAGGGAGGCGCGCTCCGCCTCGAGCTGTGCTCGCTCCCTTGCCATGGCCACCTCCAGCCACTCGATCACCTCCCGGGCGCTTCCTAGCATGTCTAGGAGGGGTTCCGCGGCCTGGTTGGACGGCGGCCGGGCGCTGGATCCCCAGCGAGCCCTCTCTGCAGAGGCGCTTGGGGTCCCCGATTGCTGCCACGTCAGCACCGCCCTCGCCGCGGCCATTTGCCCCGCCCTCGAAGTGCTCAGGGCGGGCTCGGGCGCGGCCACTGCCCTCGGCTCAGGGCACGGCGGTGCCTACGGCTCCAGCTCGGTCGGCGCGCTCGGCTCAGGCGCGCTCGGCTCAGGCGCGCTCGGCTCAGGGGCGGGAGCCAGCCTTGGCGCTTCCGGTCGCCTTTGGTCTCTGGCGGCGTCTTTGGGCGGCCTGAAAACAAATGCAGGTTAGTCCCCTAACTTACTCCGGGCGAAATGCACTCGCGAAAAAAGAAAACTTACGCTGACTTTGGTCCACGGTATTGCCATCGCGACTCTGGGATCTTGAACTTCGGGCCCGGCGGCTTTGGCCCGGAGTCCGCCCTCCTTCTCTTCGGCGGGGGGCTCTGAGGGACAGCTGTGGAGCCCTTCTTTGGTGGCGGGCCGGCTTGGGCACTCGCTGTAGACGCGCTACCGCGCCAGCCTTGGTCTCCGGGCTCCGGCGCCCAGGGCCTCACCTCCGCCGTGGAGCCCGTCTTTGGCGGCGGGCCGGCTTGGGCACTCGCTGTAGACGCGCTCCCGCGTCGGCCTTGGTCTCCGGGTTCCCGCGCCTTGGACCTCGCCTCCGTCGCGGACTCCGCGCCGGACGACTGGGCGCCCCGGCCTCCCTCCTTCGCGTCGCCCGCCGACGGCCGCTGCCGTGGAGGCGACGGTGAGGACGAGGATGACGGCTGAGGCACGAACGTCCGGGGGCCTTTTCCTTTGTCCCCCGGGGCCGCCGCCGCTCTGCTGGCGGCAGTGCCTCTTCCGCCGGCCTGATGGCTGCTGCCTACGGTAGCCCCACGGCTGGTCTACGGCCTGCCGCCCACGGCGCCCCCACCGCCGATCTGCGTCCGGTCGCCCGCGGCCCCCCTGCCGCTCGCCTGCGGCCTGCCACTTGCGGCGTCCCCACCGTCGGTCCTCGGCGCGCCACCGGTCGCCTCGTCTACCCCAGAATCTGGATAGTTCTGGGGTTCCGGCGCCCTGGCCGGTTGACCAGACCCTGGGCGTCGAACTCGGGTAGCGTCGCTTGCAGCGCCACCCGGTTCTGGTCGGCGCAGAGTGCCAGCCGTTCCCGGGGAAGCACCTCCCGGGTAAGGTCATCCACGCCGGTCACCACACGCAGTAGGCCCGCCAGCGCCGCCTCATCCAGGTCCCCGTCCTCGCCGATCCGGGTCCTAGGAGCCCGTGTACATCCAGCTGGGGCGGCCCGCTCCCACAGAGGAGCCAGGTGGTGGCGCAGGTAGTCCGCCGCCACCATCACCGACGTTAGTCCCACCTGGCGCAAGTAGTCGATGCGGTCCAGGACTGGCCACAACCGCTCTTCCTCCACCGGCGTTGCCTCCCAGATCGACCTCTGGGGCTCCGCCACCAGCTCCGACAACATGAGGCGGTCGTGGGGGCTGACGTCGACGTAGACCTAGTCGCGCTGCCAGTCGTCCCACTTGCTCCGCATCACTTGGGGGATGTACAGCTCCGCCAAGCCGTCCCGCAGCCGGAAGTTGCAGCAGCCGGCGACGTCTGCGGTGGAGGAGCCCCTCTTCTTCCCAGCCAGCCGCAGCACGAAGAAGTGGTGGAACAGCACCATCAACGGTGGCACTTCGACGAACATCTCGCAGAAATGCGCGAAGATCGTCAAGATAACCACTGAGTTCGGGCTGAGGTGCGCCAGTTGAGGATCTGGAGGAGGAATGTTGAGAATGCCGGCACCAGTCCAGCCGCCACGAAGGAGACAAAGACGATGATGCGCTCCGGCCGGTCCGTGACGGGCGGGAAGCTCGTCGGCCTCACCACCGAGGCCTCCCGCTGGCCTTCGGGCACCATCAACTTGCGGACCTTGTCCACCCCCTCTTCGTTGACGATTCTCAACTCTGGCAGTATGTTGTCGGGTCCCTTGTCACGGCGGCTGCCTCTTGCCCTCGGCATTGTGTCGAGGTGGGGGGTGTGCTGGAACGGTGGGGGAAGAAGGGTGCACTGTTCGCCTAAGGGAGGGCGAGAGCTCTGGAGCGCAAGGAAGAAGAAGAAGGCTTCATCGTGAAAATGGCGTAAAGGGGCAACGGTTCGCTCCCCTCCTCCTTTTATACCCTAAGGGATTTCAAATGACGCCTGCCGCGGTGCGCTCGGTGAGACGAACTTCCTCGGCCGGCGCGAACGCCAGGCGAATCTCCCTCGGTCTGCGCAGATGTCAGCAGTTGTCAGGCGCACTACCCTCGATATGCGCAGTTGCCACACGCGCCGCCTGCCTCGTTATCACACGCCGCCTGCCTCATTATCACGCGCCTCGGGAGTTGGCTTGACGCACGTCCGTTTGGCTCCCCGCTGGGCCGTACCAGAAGCCTGGGCCGAAGAGGCCAGCACCTAAAAACACGCCACGTGGCGTCGGTGCTGGGTTCGGCCTCAATGAAGACGAGGGCCCCATCCGTAGTCTCTGGGCCATCGCCTGCCAATGGGCCCGGGGGCAGCTGTCGTGAATCAAGAACCAGGGGTCCCCGAGTCCCGAGGCCAGGCCAGCAGTTTGCCACATGGCGCCCTCCCGCGGGGACCATCTCCGCAAGTCCCGGGAGAGGGTGCTCGGGGCCATGAACAGTGGTCCCCGAGTACCCGAGTTCCCCGATGATCCGAGAAGACCGAGTGCCAGGAAGAAAGTGCTCGGGGCCGTGAACAGTGGCCCCCGAGCACTCAAGTCACCCGACAACTAGAAAAAACGAGTACCGGGAAGGGCGTGCTCGGGGCTTCGAACAGTGGCCCCCGAGCACCCGAGTACCCTGAGGACCCAAGGAAGGTAGTTCCGGGAGAGAGTGCTTGGGGCTGCGAACAGCGGCCCCTGAGCACTCGGTTTCCCGGGGATCTGAACAGTCAATTCCGGGAGAGAGTGCTCGGGGCCATGAACAGTGGCCCCTGAGCACTCGGTTCCCCGAGGACCAAGAAAGGGCATATCCGGGAGAGAGTCCTCATGGATGTGAACAGTGACCCCCGAGCACTCGGTTCCCCGATGGCCTAAGAAGTCCTTCACCGGTGGCCCCCATAGAGGTCCAGCGGTGAGGTGTCAACCAGTGAAAGGCCCGATGCCGCATTTAAGAAGGCGCGTAGCCTGTCACTTCCAACTGCTCCAGCCACGCTCGGTGTCAGTCCCTGCCACACTCTGGCAGGAGGGCGTGGGGATATTTAATGCACGGGTCCAGTCCCGCGTCATCCGGCGAGCCTCGGGATAGCATCGCGAGGCCCAAGGTGCCCCGCCTACCGCCCTGCTGTGTCAGGCGTACAAGACCGAGCGGGCACGCCGGGCCGTTCAGTGGCTGCCTGGTGGGCCCTCTTCACGGCGCCCGTTGCAGAACGCCATCATGACGACGGAGACCGGGCGGGGGGGGGGGGGGAGGGGCGTTTTCAACCCCCCCGGTCACTTCGCACAGCAGCCCATGATGGTTGATTTTCCATTTATGGCTCCTTGGAACTCATGCCCTCCCTTCCGAGGCACGCTACCACCGGCGAGTATTTAAGAGAGCCGGTGGACACAGACAGACACACTCTCTCGCCGCTGAATCCAGACACATTCGAAGTCCGGATGAAGATCAAAGACAGAAGAATACTCAGTACAAGCACAGAAGTTGAGATCCCCGAAGAACAAGGAGCCCAAAGCTCTAGGATAGACAAATATTCTTGTAACCAGCAACATCCCTGAGAGACATTCTCGGTGCATTTATAGCATCCACACAGGAGTAGGGTATTATGCTCAGTGCAGCCCGAACCTGTCTAAAAACCTCCAGTGCATTTACTGCGTCCTGCATTCGATCATTCCATTCCACCTGTCATTGCATTTACGCCCATTTATTTCTCCCACAAACAGATTCGGAATCATCCCCCCGGCCGAATCTCAAAGGGGGTCCCTCCGGATCCCTGCTTTAGGAGTTCACCCTCCGACAGACGCAAGCTTCACGATGGTGCCACATACTCCTTCAGTTCTCCCACGGCTTTGAGGCCTAACCGTGAAACTCTCTACATGCTTCTCAAAACATGACTCGCCACTTGCTTACACCATAAGTCAGCACTCTGATGTCGATACGTTTACTTCATCTTGCGATCCTGACCGCCCGTAAGTCTCTTTCGCTTCTGACCCACAAAGTTGCATCTGTCACCTACACACCATAAGACAAGGAAACATATTTCTCTAACTCTAACTCCAGTTAGTCCATAATAAAAATGCTCAAAACAAGCTCAAGGATTCCAAAACTCGACAAACCAAATCGACAACCTTGTCAATCACTCATCACATATAAACCAAGGTACATTTCAACTTGGTTTCTCAATCTCCCCATTGATGAGTGTATTGACAACATCTCAAAACACAAAGATTTTAGTTTGAAGAAGATAGACTCATCCAAGTGATCAAAAACTTAAGAAAGAGCAAAAATATGTCACTTGGTATAAGAAAGGTTGCATAAGGCCTAAGAGAGGCAAAGATAATCCAAAAATCTCAAAAGAGCAATAAAAACTCAAAAACACAAAATCAAATGCTCCCCCTTGATGAATACACATTTTTCATTTATGCAAGATTCTTCTTTGCGATTTGGTGCATATTTTTTATTTCTCCCCATTTTCACTAATTTCTCCCCCTTTGGCAATGCAAACATCAAGGACAAAATATTATGCAATGCATGAACATGCAAACCTAATGACCTTTCATAGGTATACCACAAAGCATTTGTAAATGCTAGAAACGTGAAAGGGCTATGGAAAGTAGAGGATGTAGCTCACAATTGCACAAAGGCTCAAAAAAAGATAGTGACATAAGAACATAAAGCTTCACAAGCTAAACTCGAAGAATTGATTGGTGCATTTAATTTCACATAGCCGAATCATATTCAAAGCGGCCACCACATAAGCATCCACTTGTGCCGAGGCAATACAAGCCTTAAGAACTAGCCAACTTCAACCTCAAACTAGGCAAACAAGTATTCATAACATTAGACTTTGCAAAAGCTCACATATGAAATCAAGACTTAGTTAGATCAAATGATTAAAACAAAATTGATCTTTTAGGCACATTTCTTTCATTTTTTATCCTCAAATTACCTCTTATCCAAACGAAGTGTCGCGTGACTAGATACGACAAATACCTCGAGGCTTCAAGACAACCATATTGGATCACAATTTTGCTCAAGAAACTTGATTTTCACAAGATTAATCAAATTTCACAAGGTATCAAGTTTTCACAAAATCAAGTCAAGTAGTATCTTTGCGACACAAGGAACACATATTCTCCTAAGTTTCTATCATGCACTAAACATTTGACAAAGACAGAAAATATAGTGCAATGTTCTCCAATCCACTAACTTGAACCAAGAAGCCCAGAGCAAGATATTTATTAAACTAACCTTAACACAAGCATTGACTAAGTTAAAGTAATTACGAATATGATGATCAAGAATGTAGCATTTCATAGTCTACATGATTCATAAACTTGTCAAATTTTATCTTAAGGAAAGCTAGCTTGCTTGAAATGTTTCATGTCAAATCATTAAAGGGAGCCAAAGATTTAAAACTTGCTCCGCACAACTACTCAACTTAGTCCAAATTCAATTCTAGCAAACGAAAATGCTAAAGACATATAGGTCAAAGCTCAACTACTATGATTATCTTACATGATGCGATGCAATGCAAATGCAACAAAAATATGATAGAGTATATACAAAGGTAACTTCCCCTCACATAATACCATAGGGATGACACACATCAAACTATCCTTTCAAATAGGCAAATCTAGTAGTATATAGAGGCTTGGTGAAGATATTGACTAGTTGATGTTGGGTATTAATGTATTTTAAGTCTATGTCTCCTTTCTCATTGTGGTCTCTCAGAAAGTGGAATTTCACATCTATGTGTTTGGTTCTAGAGTGCTAGACTGGATTATTGTCTAAACTTATAGCACTGGTGTTTTCACACAAAAGTGGCATACTCTTGAAATCTAACCTAAAGTCTCTCAAGGTAGCAACCACCCACAAAATCTATGAGCAACAGCTAGCAGCAACTACATATTTAGCTTTAGCAGTAGACTACACAACGCCAGACTATTCGCGAGAAGACCAACACACAAGAGAAGTACCCAAGAAATGACAAGTACCAGAAGTACTCTTCCTGTCAATTTTATAACCAGCAAAATCCGCATCGAAAAAACCTCAAAAAGAAAGCAAAGAGGCAGCAGAAAGCCAAAGTCCATACTCAAGAGTACGCTTGAGGTACCTCAGAATGCGTTAAACAGGTTAGGCACAACCCATTTAACCCATTAACCCGGGTGTGCCCCCGCGTGCCCTCTCGTGTCGCCCGTGCATAGCTGGGCTAGCCCCACGCGCAGCGGCTCCTGATCGCTCTCTCGTGGTCAGGATATGGTAAAACACCCGTGAATCTAAGGTTGCTAACAATTCCATCAAAACGAACAAACATAGCATTCAGAGATTCATCGGGCCCTTACATAAACATTTGATATTCTTGGTTGTATGTGCTTTGGCGTCTGGCCTTAATCTGATTAGTGCCTTCATGAAAGACACTTAGAGTAGTCCAGATCTTCCGGGCAGTACGAATGTGCTAAACCCTGTCAAACTCATTCCGATTCAAACTTGTGAACAAAATATTTCTGGCCTTATTGTTAGCCTCATACTATTTGATTTGAACTTGAGTCGTGCGAGCAGCAGAGACTGCATAGTTGGAATCAACTATTTTCTATATTGCACTTCCTTAACTTAGAAGAAAAGTTTCCATGCGCACCTTCTAGTACGAAAAATCATGGCTATCAAACAGCAGAATCTTCCCACTTCTCTCGATGTCGTCTATGGATCACAAAGGCGGTTAAGGTCAACAAGTGATCAAACAGATTCCGACACTAATTGCAGGACCAAGATAGGTGACTAGAAGGGGGTGCATAGGTGCCTTACTAATTTCTTGCGAAATAGATGACCTACTCGTTCATCCAACGCTCCTCAGAAATGAACAAACGAAAGTATAAACTTTAGAGAGTCAAAACGAGAAAGAAAGTTCTAAGGCAACATGACTTCACGGATGGAATATGAACTATAGGCTCTATTCAAGACAATTCTATGTATCTTTGTGCACAAAAGCTTAAAACTTGAAAGAATAAAAAGCAAAAAGACAATCACTGAAAGAAGCAACTCTCTAATTTGATGGTGTAGAGGCAAGGGGATTCAACAATATCTCAAATACATAGGTATATGAACATTTATGCCTCTAGCAAGAAGAAGAATTACTTCATAAAGGTGAAAAAAAAACTGCAACTCAAAAAAAATCATAGCCAAAAAAGAAAAACTTGCAAGGGAATAAATAGAGAGACTAGAAGAAGAGGAATTCAAGGACATACAAAAATATAAACTTCATTATTCAAAGAGATCAGCCCTATTTTAGGCAGATTACAAGAATTTTTCTCTCAAAAACTCTCACCTATTACATAGGCTAAGTACTTATCTTTCTCTCCTTTAAAACCCTAACGCTAAGCTCTTAAATGGGTGACAAGAGGCTTAAGTGGCTGGTTCAAACTCTCTCATAGCCTTACCCCTCTATTTATAGGCTTATAAAATTTGACCCATAAGTTCCTAGCTTATTACTAAAATATATCTCTCTTGAAGTACACTCCTACCTACCATCGATGGTATTTTGGTCTATTTCTTGTTTCGTCCATCGAATAGTCACGACGCATTTACAACCTAGCTTTGCCTCGACGCAAGCTTCGCTATAGTGCTACATACTCCTCCAGTCCTCTCACGATTTTGAGGCTCAACCATGAAACCCTCTGCACGCTTCTCAAAGAGTGACTCACCATTTGCTTACACCCTAACCAAGCGCTCTGATGTCAACATGTATACTCCGTCTTGCGATTCTGATCGCTGGTTATTCTCTTCTGCTCCTGATCTCTCGAGCCACCTTATCACTTGCACTGGCATCCCTGTCGCTTGATTTTGTCAACACGTCGTCTTTATCCTCTGTTTTATACTTTGCTTGATCTCTATATATACATCTAGGATCACTTTTAACTTTGCTTGGCCTCTTTAATTATCCGGCACCAAACACCTTCTTAGCCTCGATCACCTGTCATCGATCGCTAAATTATATCCGTCACCTGCACATGATGAAATAAGTAAACATATTTCTTCAACTCCACCTCTAGTTAGTCCATAATCAAAATGCTTAAATCAAACTCTAGCGATCTAAAACTCGAGAAACTAAATCAATAAACTTATCAATCACTTATCACATATAAATTAAGATATATTTTGATTTATTTCTCACATACCTACCGTATGGAGGAGGCAAGCGACGAGCGGGTCAGCGAGCCGGCGGGGTCGCAGGTTGCTCTTTCACAAACATGTAACCCCGGGACGAGACTCGTCCAAGTAACAAAAACTCAAGAATCTAAAACTAGCAGTTGCACGGCTGCGCGCGCATCGGCCTGGGATGGGCCCTTCGTGGCCCATGCATAGATTGGCGTGTGTGCAGCCGTGCGGAGGGGCATGCATTGATGAAGTTTCCCGCGACTTACGTGCATGCATGCATGCATGTGTGTGGACCTTGGGTGGGTACTCGTGCACGATGCTACGTCCCCAGCTGTTACTCTCCATTGCATACACGCATGGACCATGCATGCATTACCTTAGTCAGTGCTACTAGTCCCAGGTTGTTTATTCTGAGCATAAACTTATTGATCGATCTCTGTTCAATTCTGTCCGTGCACAATGATGAATCTGGTGAAAATTGTACAATGCTAGCTCTAATACTTCCATCGGTAACAACTACTTACTGGTAAGCACAAGCTCAAATAAAGTCTGCAACTGTTTTGCCGACATGCGTACGTGTTGTAATACGTCGTACCTGCCGGCAGACATACTGTAATAGTCCGATACTCCGATACTATACGCGTAAGCCGTCAAGCTCGTCTCAGTACGTGCGTACCTGTGACGCCGATTTGTCTGTCTCTCTGCCACTCAACTACGAACGTACCCAATCATCTTCGTGGGTATACATGCACCGTGTATAAGTACGCGTGTGCGGCATGGAATTTTTTAAATTTTGGCTTTTAAAAAAATATTCTACAAATAGGCCCTGTGAAAATAATTTTTGAAAATAAGTCACTTTGTATGGCGCCATGATATTTGGTGTCACGGTTGAATAGTACGGCACCGTGACAACTCGCGTCATGCTAGCTACTTCCTATGATTTTCTTCTTTGAACTTGATAGATCATACGCGGTACACAAATATTATGATGCCGTAAAAAATCTATTTTTTGACGTCGTTTTCCTATAGATCCATACGTAGAAAAAGTTTTTAAAAATAGTTAAAATCTAATAATTCCACCATGTGGGGCACACGTTCTAGTTAAGACCAGTCGTGACATTTCGTAGCCAAGGTACGTACAAGCTTCAAATTTTCACAAAACACAAGTTCTGCGAAACCAAAGGTCATACAAGTATACAATTTGCTTTCCCTGGGATTAAAATAAACCAGAGAAAATCTCCGTACAAGTTCTGTGAATCAAAGGTCAATCCAATTTCAAGTTTGATTACAAGGATATATAGAAAGGCCATGAGAATGGGAAAAGAAAAATCAAATCTTTTAATTAGTTTTATAGAGCCAACGAAAAATGTTGGGAGCAAGGCCTGGTTGCATGTCAAGATTCTGTGTTTTGTTTGGGTCTAGATCGGAAGCTAGCGCGTCGATCGTGGTATGTTCTGCACGTCTGCTCCACTGGATGGGCATGCACGACAGAACAAAACAACACCTTTTTCCTGCGGCTGAACAAAGTGGCAAGATCTGATGGATCGATCTCCTAATCGTAAACACTGATTCAGTTTTGTGTTTGTCGTTGGGTCAATGTCTGTATATATCATCTAGAATCTCTAGCACAAGTTTGTGCTCGATCTGCACAACATGCATGCAGTCTCCTGGACCATTGGGGCAAAGCTTGGGATCCACCGATCGAGGCCTCCCTGCGCCGCCTCGGCCCTACGGTAACATCCCGCCGGCGAGGATGGAGAAGGCAGAAACGGTTTCACTAAGTAAATGAAGCGGCGGTTCCGAGGTGCCAGCAAGCAGAGTAGCAGACAGGAGTAGTGAAGCACTGCAGCATATATACCCCTAGTCCTGTCCTGCAACGTAGTAGGTTTGCCATTTCCTCTGAGCCTCTCGAGTTTCAAATCCCAATCTCACACTCTTTGTTTTAGCATGGTGTAAATTATGCTTTTGAGTTTCCGCCACTGACCAGCATATATATGTGGGTCTAAGGAAAACATTGGGTTGTCCATGGTTAACTAAAGCAGAGACGAAAAAACAAAAAGTTGGGGCCGGGTAACTTACTGTATCATCACCAAATACTCAAAAATGAGAATTTTCCAAAGGAAGTTCTAACAGATGGAAATTTGTAAAAAGAGCCTAGCTAGATACTGGAGTTTTAACTACCTCTCGTGCTCATTTTGCGATTTTGGGTTTCAATGGGAATCATGTATATGACTCCTCTCTACCTAGAAAATATTACGTCTGGCCACAAAAATTATAATTTGGACACGGACATGGTTTCTGCAACAGAACTTTGACCATAATGTACGTATATCGCAATCTAGACTTGAATGTCAATAAATTGTAGTATTTTTTGAAAGTATCTTTGAAGACAAACATTCATATACCATTCCGTGTGACCAGATACAAAAGTAGAAAATGTATTGCAGGGAAAACCCGTATAGCTACTTGAAGACGCGCGACAGTATATGCGACAGATTTGCTCAGCACTTGCAAAGGTTTGCATTGCGACTATTCAATAGCAACGCTTTTTGTTGGATCCATTGGCTTTAATGGACTATCTTTCTCTTTGGATCAGGCTTTTGGGGACTTTTTGTAGTACTTGATGGCTCGTTGATTTACAGCCCCAACCTTTTCAGGCTACTTGAAAAAAGAAACAGTTTCGCATTAAAAAGTATAATTGGAAAAGCATCTAGTTGGGACCACCCATTTTCAACCTTTCTCCTCCAGTCCAAAGATTCTGGGTATATATAGCTCGTGTAATGTTGCGTTCAAAGGTGAACTCGGTGGATCAGGACAATTTGGTCAACTAATGATTCTAGCTTTTCCTTAAAAAATTACCAATGATACCCCATGCTGTGCATGTGTCTTAAATTAAAGGAATGAACTAGTTTTGTTAGGGACAAATATACTGTTTTTTAGACCAACAAATATACTGGTTTATTAGGTACTATATCTACGCTGGAAATGCGTACATATACGATGAGGCAACTAAAAAGATAGAGGCAGATGCCACTGGTGTACCTGTTTTTGTTCTGGTAAAAAAAAAAGAGCAAATGTAACTGTGATGTGTATAGTCTTTGGGAATTCATTAACTGGATTACTTTTATTTAAATCTTTGAAAAAATAAAACATAAAACAATGACAAATCTTTTTAGATGCAGCGGCACTTTTGTCAGATGTCACGTTTTAAATACAGTGTACGTGACACGTAGGCATCAACGCACTATGGCATTTTTGGAGGGATATCACTGCTACGATAGATAGTGTTGTGGGGTGATGGTGTACGTTGTTGCAACGGTGGTGTGTGCAAATAGGCAAAGACCGCAGAGGTACAGCGGTGCAAGAAGACGTGCAAGCTCCAGAGTACACATGTAGTGGCACATCACCGTGGCACTACGTGGTCTTATGGGCCATGGCACGTCACCAATTTCAATAACATCTATTGATTTTTCGGGAAACTTGTGTGCAAACGACCATCGAACATATGATCGATCATTTCCGTAACTCGCTTATTCCAATGTTCGACATGCTTATCGATGCACATATCCTAGCTAGAAAGAAGAGCATATCTGCGAAATTTAGCCTGCACTGTCTTGTGTGAAATTACGTTTCAAACGGGTCTGACAATCTAGAGAAAACCTGGATTTGAAGCCTCTTTACACGCCATTGTACATTTGTACGTATGCCTTCAAGTCTAGGAGTCCGTCCTTAAACCCAGACTATAGATGTGAGATGCAACTCAACATATCTTTATAGACCAATGATATATCTCATCTATTCATTTTTCTTAGTACATGATATTCATTCATCTGTAAATTCATAATTTTATTCACCTCAACTGATCCGCGATCAGCCGTAGAGTGGTCTCGCTGCCGTGCCCAGCAGAAGAGCCGTGCCGGGGCCGGGGCCGGGGCCAGTCAAAAAGAAATGTAGGCAAACAGTTGGGAATCAATGCCCTGCCGGGAACGAACTCCCGCCATTAATCCCCGCGGGTGGCCACCTCCTTCGCCATCGCCATCCGTCTGGCCATGCACCTCTCTCGATCGCGTCGCCCTCCTACACACAGGCACAGATACAGGCAGAGGCAGACATGCATGGCAACGTGAGAGTAGTAGCCTGCATCCAGCGAGAAAGAAAGAAAGGCCACAGCTAGCGCCTGCATGCATGTGCGTTGGATCTCTACCGCTTCCATGCATGCATGTACCTCGACTGCCAGGAATTTAATGGCGACTTTGACCTTGTACCGGTGTGCTCTGTGCTTCGATCACGGCGACGCTGCAGGCACGCAGGGCGCCGGTCAGGGGTCCGCACGTCCGGCCGCGGTTGATCGAACGTACGTACGTGGAGTGCCCGAGTACCTAGAGCTAGTTGTGTCTGAGGCCTGGACCTTATATGTACGTACGACGTAGGTCTCGATCGAACGAGTCATGCATGCATTGCGATGAGAGTACGTACTGACGTACTCGCGATGCATAGATCGAATCTGGTATTCCGACCATGTTTCGGCCGGGGAGGGAGCTCGAAGCTCTTGCGTTGGTGCATGCATGCATGCATGCTCACTACTCAGTGAGTCAGTGTGTGCACGTATGTTACGGCGCCACTGTGGTAGCAGCTAGTTCGTGTCGATCCGTTACTGATGCCGGCCACGGCCGGCGGCCGTCCTTGCGATCGATCTATATGCATCCGGTTGATGAATCTTGGAATTTTATTAGGGCAGCATGCAGCAGGCAGGCATAACGTTAACGCACATGCGTGCATGCGCAGAGTGGTCAGTGAAGACATGTACATGGACATGCGCGCACGCGCGCGCAGGGACCAGGCGGGTAGGCTGACACGAACCTTGCTATACAAGGCTGCGTCCAGTTGATACCGGGCGTTGCTTGACTTCAAGAGACTGATGGAAAACTTATTGCTTTCACTCAAATTTGAGATTGATGTGGCTTGGAGGTTTTAAGTTGTTTATTGAATGGGAAGTGAAGGGTGACTGAAAACTTTCTATTTTTCAGTAGTCAATTGAACGCTAGGCAGTCCATTTTTATTTTTGAACTCGGAAGTAGAGAGGACCGGGCTTCGCAATGGCCACCAATAGAGGCCACGGCCCCTCCTTTCCTAGAGTCCAGAGAAGTGTTTAAGCAAATAGGTACATCGACCCTCTTTTTGTTCCCCTGCGAGTAGTTCTACCTCTTGATTTCATATTTCCACGGTCCTTTTAAAATGCACAGTGGGAAACGCCGAGCACGATAAGAGTTTTTCAGCCGTCTGAGAAACAAAAGGAAGCAATTATTTATCCTTCTAAAAATATGTACATACAAATATATGCAAATTTCTATCTCTTTGGTGACAAAAAGATCTTGGAAAATTCATTAAGTGCAACACTACGAGCGCTTACTATTCTTTCGGCCAATTAGAAAATAAATGTCATCTATGCATTTTATTCTGAGATGTCCAGCCAGCTGCGAACACACACAAAATAAAACATAATGCTTAGTTGTTGTCAAGATCTAGAAGTTTCATAATTAGTTGTATATTTCGACAATCCATGTAAAATTAATCATGGGTGACAAGAGGTGTTCTTAGAACTCTTCTTGGCTCATAAAAAATTGCCTTGGCAGCCAGCATACTTTGATGAAGTCCTATATATGTTATCATTTGTCTTCAGCTGACGTAGAAGGGAAGATAAAGAGAACTGATTTGGCCTTCTTTCTTCTTGTCGTGAAGTTTTGCTTATTAATTTCACATTTCGCTACTTCCAAATGTTGCTGGGCAGATAAGCGTTAGTGACACGATAACCTAAATGCACTAAATGTGACACATGTTACCTTTAGAGCTCTTATGAACCTTCAAGAGTAACAATTGGTGATATGCATGGCAATTTCTACATACTTATCCGTTCATAAACAATGATGAATAAGAGAAAGATAATGTTAAGAGTGTTTATTTTATTTTAGAGGCCTTAAAATTCTATTTCTTCACTCCTCCTTCTCGAAGTTGTAAGCAGCAAAGCTTGAATGAACAGCATACCGTGTCATGTACTTGACAAAGATGTTGTTTAAACTGATATACATGGCTAACGCTCTAGAATACGTAGCGCTTAAATAGCTGAACGCATTTCACGAAGACCAGCCATTTTCTACTGAATTCCGAACAAAATCACACTAGAAGTCTTCTAATCACTGCAGCAAAGACCAGAGGTTGAAGAAAAACCCAAAATTTCCGTCGCAGAATTCCCACGCCGACCGACCACGTGTGAATTCTGCGACGGATCGGCCGATGCCAGATACGTGCCCGGCGGAGCGAGATACCCCGGCCCGCACCACATCTTGTCGTCGTCGTCGTCTTCGCAGCGCAGAGTGCACCTGCAGCGTAAGCAGGCATGCTCGCTCGCTTGCTCCATCTGGGTGGCCCGAGCAATAATTCCGATCTTGTCTCACCAGCAACACAGCGCAACAAGAGAAGCGGCAAGCGCGAGAAAAAGCTAGAGAGAGAGAGAGTTGAAGAGAGAGAGGGAGGGAGAGAGCTAGAAAAGGAGAGAGAAACCATACAAAACCCCCATTAATTCCACCGTGATTCCATCTCATTTGTCCTCCTTCCACCGCTTCTTTTTAAGCTCCAACCGAGCAGTCCTCTCTTCTTCGTCACACTCCTCTCTTGGATAAATCCTACCTCTCCTCCACCTCTGCATTGCTCCTAGAGTAGTGGCGCGGTCTGTGTCGTGGCTAAGCTTTGCTCTGTGCGAGGCGTTGTGACGAAGTGAGGTGAGCTGAGGCCACGAGGAGCTGGGCGGCATGAGGGCTGGCGGGATACTGTGCCGGTCGCAGGCGGCGACGGCGGTGTGCGTGCCGGGGGACGCGCGGTCCATGGTCGTGGCCCGCCGCGCTGACCGGACCATCGTCGCGGAGGACGCGCGCGTCCTGCATGACGTCAGGTACGCGCGCCTCGGCGGCAGAGGCGACGCGCGCTCCAGCACGTCGCGGCGGCTCGGCGTGCCGAGGGCGGCGCCGCCGCCTCCACCTCTGCCTCCTAGCAAGTCGCACGGGGAGACAAGGCGGCGCGGGCGTGCGCCCGTGGCCGTGACGCTGCCCATGGTGACCAAGAGCCCCAACAGGGAGGCGCCGGCGCGGGAGCTCGCGGCCGCCGCCAAGCGCATGCTGCCAGCGCCGACCGCCGCGCCGTCTGGCGACCAAGTCCTCCAGGTACGTAATAACTTACTGGCCATTCGTACTTGTTTTTTTCTCAACCAAAGCTAACTTGTCACACTTCTTTAGAAAGATTTGCTCACTGGAACCCAAAGATGCTTGCTTAGTTTCTTTGATTACCAACCATTTAGCATCAGAAATTAACAGTTATTTTGTTCGCACCCACATCAACCTTGCCTCTCTTTCTTTTTTTACATCTCGTCAGCATTCCAATTCATTGCTAGGTCAAGCACATATTACAGTACTACCTTAATCAAAAGCTTACTGACGTAGGTGCAGTAATTAAAGGGGAAAAGCTGACAGTTAATTGCAACAAAACCTTAATCAAATCGAGCCGCCAGGGAACCGGGATATATACGTTTAAATTTCTCTCTGCAGCAGCAGTAAATTTATCGCTGTTTATATTTTATTTACGGGCGAGTAGTGAAAACTGCGGATGAGTGAGATACAGTAACACCATTTACGACAAATAAAGAAGCAAAAAGGACTATGGCTGGGAACAGCGAAGGGCTTGAGTGCCGCAGAAGAGGGTTGAGATTGCGGCACAGTAGAGTGGAGCTGGTGATCGATCGGTGGAGGGGCCAGGCGTCATTCCTGGACGCAGTAGCTCAGCTAAGTGCTTGCTCGGATCAGATAACTGTGCCCTTTTTTCGGACAGGCAGTAGTGTGAGGTTGCAGAGAGAGAGAGAGGGGCACTGTTATTCGTGGACCATGTACTATACACTTGCTGCGATGCACTGTTACTTTTTCATTTTACTATCTTTAAGTTACCGTGTTGTTAACTGTCAAGTCTTCTGTCCAAAAACTTATTAACTGTCAAATGTGTTACAAATTAGAATTACAGATGTGATTTGCATTGGTTAGTTGCTGCTGGGATCCCCTTTTTTACTCGGTGGTTGAATTTCACTGCGGTGTACATATACGTGCAGGTGGTGGTGATGAAGGTGGCGATACACTGCCAGGGGTGCGCAGGGAAAGTGAGGAAGCATATCTCCAAAATGGAAGGTATATACGTCCCTTTCTTCGTACCCAAATGCTACCGTTCCATTTCATTTTGCTGCGGATCTTGTCACGACGCATCATGCATGCACGCTGCCTTTTTAGTTCCTACGACGATGCTCGATCCCTTCAATTCCATGTAGCACCATATCTCTCCTCGATTCTCACACTTCACTCCTTGGAGGGGAAAAAACAACAGAAAGTATAATACTGAATCGGTACCTGAAATTTGGAGGTGTTACTGGACCTTCGTGCAAAATTGAGGGATTCACGAGGGAGATAATTTGACACGGTCGTCTACTGAAGGGAGAGATCACATGCGTCTGTTTGCTAGTTGCGCTTGCGCATCTCCTTTGCAAAGGACATTACTACATGCATGCATGCCCTAGAAATAATAATCCTACGGTTAGGATATATCCATGGTTTAATTGGCACCAACTGCATTTATAAAAATCAACCTCCATCGACACTACAACTTCAAATTTTAGCAGTACTAGAAGTGGTGGTCAACATAGTAGGTACTTACTCCTTATACATAGATGTATACATGTTTGCAAACTTTTGTCAACGCAAGCAATTTCTGAACCTCTGAAAATTGAATTCGGTAGCCCGAAATGAAGACTGCAGATATGTGGTGCCCAACTACTATTTCAATCTGTACGTTCAGTAGCATGCAGCAATGTACATAGAGCTGAACGAAAACAGTTCACATGCATGGAGAGAGGACCTTTTAACAAAGCTAGTCGTCGGGGGAGCACCTTCTAACAGACACCATATTGGTTATTGAAACAAAGCTAGTGTTGAGGAGATGTCAATTAGAGATGCTTGCATCACGCAGAGGCTCCGAAAAGGCTCTGCCTCTGCAGACGTTTGGAGCTCAACGGCCTTCGAAAATTCTACAGTTTCAGGGACCTCACATGCATGGAGAGAGGACATGACTCTCTCTCTCTCTCTCTCTCTCTCTCTCTCCTGGTTGCTACTAGTATTTTGTGACGTACGTATACTGGAGAGGTCACGTGCCAGCCAGCACTATACGCGCGCACAGATACGTAGTTATATTTCTACTGCAGAGCTGGGACACGCATTGCATGTTTCTGTGCAGCGATGCAGCGTCTGTCGAAACTGATGCATGGAAGCTGATGAAACAAGACCTGGAGTAGTAATTCTAGAGACAGATCTCGTGTTTATTCATTAACTTTTTACTGACGGCGTGGAAGCATGCATGGCTGGCTGTGTGCTGCAGGGGTGACGTCGTTCAGCATCGACCTTGAGAGCAAGAAGGTGACGGTGATGGGCCACGTGTCTCCCGCCGGCGTCCTCGAGAGCATCTCCAAGGTCAAGAAGGCCGAGCTCCTCGTCTGACATCTCCGGCCATGAATGCTCGAAAGTGAAGGGAGGACGGGAGGAGGAAGACGAAGAACCTACCTTCTGCTCGTAGTCTGTGTGCAAGTAGGTAGTCTCTGTTGGGTCAGTAGAGTTAGAGAGAGAAGAGCAGACAGATCGAGAAGGTACCTGGAGAGAGAGAGAGAGAGAAACTAGGAACATGCATGGTATATCGGTACATCGATGGATGGATGAAGGCATGCGTGCTGGCAGAGGCAGGCATGTGTGCCGATAGCTGTGGCTGGCACCTGCTAGCTTGTCAAAGTGCCGTTGTCGTCGTCGTGTGTGCAACTGTGCAAGCTTATTACTTTATTGCATACATATATCGTTCAACCTTTTATATCTCATTTCTTCTGATCTGTGGATGGATGGATGGGATACAGTATGTGATCGAGGTGTGTGTGTGGCCATGACCATGACCTGAGCTTGGCTGCTTCCGTTTGGCACTGCCCTTTTGCCTGCGTATATATGCATGTACCCCAAGGATGAACCAAGATCTGATCTAGCTAGTACAGGAGTTTGCAGACACTGCGCTGCTCACTGACAGGCGGGGCCGGCGTGCACGGTCCAAGTGAACACGGCAAGTGATCAGCAAGAGAGAGTAGCTTCTGAATTCTTGTCAGCCATTGTCCGCGGGCATACATGCATGCATGCAGCCAACAATATACCCTTGACAGAGTAGACGGCTGAAATCACACAGTTGAATTGCACTACGTCGAACATGTGCATGCATACAGCGATCATGCTCGACAACGCTGTTTGTCGGTCTGGGTGTTCTCGAGACGACCCTTTTTTTCCCGAGAAGATAACAAGAGCTCTGCCATTTATTAAAGAAGAAAATAGTTTTTACAACAAAGCACAGCTACTGATTAAAACGAATTAAAACGAATGAGATGAAAAACTATAGAAGATCAAATAGTAAATGTCGTCTTAGCACATAATAACGCCAAACACCTCTAATATATACACAAAGGAGAGCTAAACAAATGCTCAAAATACTCCTATTTTTACAATGACGTCTTCCTTTATTAAGATTGAAGCATGATAGAATTTTAGAAAGTCCCCATGCTTCTCTCCTTTTAGATATTTCAACTCACACAGATGAAAATGATCTTGTCTGTCTTTCTCGAGGGCCTTGGGATTGCTGCTATTGTGGCTCTCCACCAATCATCAACGTTAGAAGAAATCTGCATTAAGATGTCATTTATATACACACATTCACAAAATAAGTGGACTGCCGTCTTCGGTTGTTGATAGCAAAGAACACATACATTGTTGTGGGACCAATTTTTATTTGCAAGGTTACCCGAGGTGTTGAGCCTACTGTGCACTAACATCTATACAAAGAACTTATATTTGTTTTCAACCTGGGCCTTCCATACTAACCGTGTAGTTAAGCTATAGAATGAACCTTGGAATTGCATATTGGAGGCGGATTTGGCACTATATGTTCCATCTGATGTCCACTTCCCAGAAATACACTATATAAGAAACCATCAAAGGAGACATCATATTAATAACGGTTGTTCAGCACATGTCACTAATGTCCTATTAGTGAAGGGTCCAATAAAAACGCGTCACTAATGTGCCTTCAGATCGGGACCAGATATAGACCCGTCACTAATGACTATTCATTAGTGACAGGTCGTAACATGACCTTTCATTGATGATAATAGTGACAGATCAAGTTATGACCTATCACTAATGACCAGGTTATCAGTGACGAGTTGTCCTAGACCAATCATTAGTGATGGATCAAATTGTGACCCATCACTAATGATCAACTTATCAGTGACGTGTCATCCTAAGCCAGTCATTAGTGATAAATCAAGTTATGATTCATCACTAATGACCCACTCATCAACGACGAATCATCCTAAACCAGTCATTAGTGACAGGTCATGACCCATCATTAATAATGATGGTATTAATTAGTGCAGAACTTTGGTAAGGGCTCTGCTTGTGGTATTTGCCATCGATAAAAATACATAGAAATAGAATTATACACTGTTTAATAACATGCTAATCTTCATCTACTCAACAAGTGTTTCCTGTTGACATAAAACATGCTATTTTAGCTCTCCATTTAAATGCTCAGTAATGCAAATTTGATCTTGAGGTATTCACAAATATATTTTTTATTTTTTTCTTATTTTTTCTCACCTTAGCAGCACTAGAATAGGAACCATTGTATGTTTTTACTCAAGTTTGATGTAAGAGGTGACGGTTATAGACACAAATACGTGTTTCAAAAATAGTGCAGAAATTTCACGAGGCGAGAACTCAATCTTCCAAGCCAAATTTGCCAAACATTTTTTTGCCGAATTCGACAAGGTTGGTGAGAAGTGAATGTAACTTTTTTTTAGATATCCGTAGAGTAAAAAAAGGTCAAAATCGGAGACCGTATGCTAAAGCTATGCCTGTTTTACCGAAGACACTCTGAGTCACCTATGAAATTACAATCATTTGCATGAGATATTCAGAAATTCATCACACATATTAATACAAATTTGAATGAAGAAAATTTTTATATGTAAATTATAACTCTCGACGAAATTTGGCAAATTTAGTCATTAGTGATGGTCAAAATTATGACCTGTCACTAATGTTCAGTTATTAGTAATAGGTTATAGTTATGACGTGTCACTAATGACTTTCGGCAAAGAAGGTTAAAGGATAAAATATCTAATTTTTATCATAACTACATGATAGCAGAGGTGGTAAGGTGGCTACATGCGTAAGAGAAGGTTGCCGGTTCGATTCCCACGGAACGCAAACTTGAAAAAAGTGTGAAGCGTGGCTTGTGAGGCATATGCGAATAGACATACATCGGGATATTTCAGATGGAAAAAAATATTTTTTGTTAACTTTTACATGTTAAAAAACGCAAAACCATTTATCAACCATTAGTGATGGATCAAGATTATAACCCGTCACTAATATTTAGTTAATAATAATGTGTCACAGTTACGACCCATCACTAATGATCTCAGATCATAATATGTCACTAATGATCTATTATTAGTCATGCGATAAGATTGACATGTACTAATGATTAGTGATACGATAAGAGTGATGTGTACGAGACCATCAATAGTTATCACCCGTCACTAATGATATATTTTTCACATAGTGATACTATCCGAAATGCTAGGTTAAAGCTTAATATCACCGGGATATAAATTCTTGGAGCTGTTCCTGAGTCGTTATGTTTTGGACCTTGCCAATCCAATTCCCGTTCCGAAGTTCATATGCCACTGAGCTGTTTTTCCTAACGGTAATGTTGTACAGATTGGGCGCTAGCTCCTCATGCCATCTCCAAGGGCTTCCTTTCGGGGACAAAAATTCTATCGTGAAGAGATTTTTGTTTCGTTTAGCGTTTCAACGATTTCTCTTCACTATTTTTATCACGAAGGGATTTTCAAGATCATTCTCTTTAGAATAGGATTCTCTCCTCTTTTCTTTTACGATTCTCCTTAAAAATAAGTTGTTGAAGATGAGAGAAAATAAAAGAAATAAAAATAAAAAAGAGAATTGAGAAAGGAATAAAAGGAAATATAGTTGGAACGGCCATCTAGACTCCAAGGACCGATGGTCTGTATCGTCACAAGAAGCTAGCTCGTGACGACTATTGACTTGTCTGCTTTACTGTTTACATGTCTAGCGTGGATTGACCTGAAGAGCGAAGACGCCAGTCCAATTTCCTTTTGGTTTTCATGCATATATTATATTGGCGATCCTGTGATCCCCGTGACCAGCATATCTCGTGCCTCATGCATGCAACCATGTCGTGGCGCGCAGACAGGCATCCTGCGCGCACCGCACTCATTGAAAGAGCACAAAATCGTGTGATTAGTTTGATCGAAGCAAGGTTTGGGGTTTTCTCTGGCCCTTGATGTACATAGTTAATCATGCAAGCAAGCAGCTAAAAGAGGATAGATTATCGAAGAGAACAAAGCAACACTACAAGAGAATGGAGTATTAACGACATAATATTAACGACCATCAATAATTTGCGGTCGCCGGTCCGCATCCGTCCTAGGCTAACCGCGCTGCCCGACATGGTCGCCAACCAGCAACCATGCTGCGAATTGATCCGCGCGGAAGAGATCGATCAGTTTTTACCCCCAAAATAGAGAAAAAATTAAATAAATAGGAGTGCGACTCTTCCTCCTAGCTTAGACACATCTCCATGTTTAGGGACAATATCTATCGGATGAGAAACAGAGAGATGTGTTTGAGCCTTCATACTGGTTCAATGTGGATTAGTTGAAATTTTTTGAAGAGCTATATTATAGTATCTTTCACTGTACTAAAATTTTAGAATTTTTCATAATTATTTTGATAGTATTTTAAATTTTAAGAGTAATGTAACATAATATTTTTTATTTTTAAATATGTCGTTTGTGGAAAAGACGATATATTTATTTTTTTAAACCTTTCGTTAGTCGGAAAGATGATTCTAGCCGATGATAATAGCCTAACTTTGTAATTTTTTCAAGCCGACATCTATTTTTCAATTTTTTGTTTTTGAAATGTAAAAGTAAAAAAGCTCTGACAACAACCGGCCCTGCTAGAAGCTGAGGATAAATTCCATATGCGCCTATCACTACACGCCACGCAGGCACGCACGCAGCTCTGGCCCGTGCTTGTGCAGCAGCAAGCGAGCGAGCGAGCAAGCGTACACGCGAGCGAGCGACAAGGCGTGGCAAGTTGCACGCACGTAGACAAGGCGTGGCAAGTTGCACGCACGTAGACAAGGCGTGGCAAGTTGCGCGGTTTTGAAGTACACGCACGTAGACATCACAGGGAGGTAGCTGCAGTATGCGAGTGCAGCGACGTCGCAACAAACACAAGATGCATAAGTGATGTGGTCTTCTGTCTCTCCGTCTCTCTCACTCACTCTCTGTGCATGCGGAGCAAGGACGACACGACCGATCCGGCCCGTCTCTAGGTAGTAGCCAGCCTAATGCCTCGATACACTTTTCTAGTTTGGTATCGGTTGGCGTGGAATTTTGCAATCCCCTGAAACACAAATTTATTTTTTTCATAGCGATACGTGATTTGTCTACTGATAAATTTTGAGATTACTATCTGAACGATTTACAAGTAAATTAATAAAAAAACTACCATCCAAATTACGAGAACTTAAAGTAGTAGCGAAAAACTACACTAGTATGTAGGAAAGTAAAGAAAAACGAAAAGTAGATATAATAGTTACGATTAACTGAGTTGTTGTTGCAATTAATCTCCACCCTCAACTATTTATAAGGGGGACGTGATCTTGATCTTAAAGAATCAAAGTAGGACACTATTCCAATACCAAACACATTCTGTTCGGCCAAAAAATATGAAAAGAATCTGAACAGATCTACGAATCCAATTCGAGTCGGACTCGGACTGAAAATCAGATGGTCCGGTGAGAACAAACTTTTGATCACCGGACTATCTGGTGAGTTCGACTCGACTGGACTCGAACTCTTTCCTAATATACACCGGATAGTTTGGTGTTTGAAATACACTCATTGGAGGCTATCACCGAACTAATATTTACAGAGAGCAAATCCTGCTGCAAAAATTTAAAATACATGCACCGGATGATCCGGTGTTGACACCGGAAGCCTCACCGGACTAATTCTCGCAGAGAGCAATTTTTTCTACAAGTTTTGTCATTGAACTCACCGGATGATCTGACACTACCTCGGATAACACACCGGACTATCTTTTGCAGAGAGCAATTCTCTCTACGTGATACAAGCTATAAGCACTTGATAGTCCGGCGTTTGCCCTGGAACCCTCGTTGGACTATTTTTTTGTAGAGAACATAATTTTCGGCGAATATCAATTTACAAGCACCGGATAGTTCGACATTTGTATCAGAGCACTCGCCAGACCAATTTATGTAGGGAGCATGTTTTCTATACAAAATCCACGTCTACTCACCAGATAGTCCGATGATGACACGGCCTTAAGGACCATACTATCTGGTGTGCACAAAAAGTTTGGTCATGCCATTTTTGCTATCAACACATGCCCCCTATTTTTTAGTAAAGCTTGCGAACCGAAAAACACTTTTACATAGTACAATCATCAAATTATTCATTATTCATCTTCGGCTACTACTTAGATGATATATAAACAATATATCGGTCACATGTATGTTCTTAAGGGTGATAGTAAATACATCGTTCATGTATAACTATATATCTTAGGACAATGAAAAATTACATCGGCCAGGTATGCTTACCTCTCTTCTCAAGTGTCTTGTCACACACTTGGATAATATTTCTTCATGCATTTTCCATTGATAGCTCGAGGTATCTTGTTTCCTTTTAAATATTGCAATATATACAAATTTTTAGGTACAATTTCTGCAACTTTAAAAGGACTATCCCAACTAGGAGACCACTTTCCAAACTAAATCTCCTACGTAAAACAATTCTTCCTTTACTTTCTTATTATAGGCTCTAGCTATTCTCAATCTATACTTTTCAATTTCTCTCAAAGCTCTAAACCTTTCATCATCCAGGTCATCTATTCTGTCTACCATAGCATTATAATAATCCACGGTCGATAAATCATTTTGTCATGCCACTCTCAATGCGCCAAGATTTACCTCAACGAACAAAATGACTTCTTATCCATACACCAACTCATAAGGAGTAACTTTAGTAGCACTATGTTAGATATGCGATGAACCTACAATGCTTCACTCAACATTATGCTATTTTTTTGGATGTTCTCCTATTTTCTTCTTTATAAGCTTAATTAAAGTTTTATTGCTTGACTCAACATGCCTATTGGCTTGAGCATAATATGGTGAGAAATTGAGAAGCTTAATTCTAAATGATGCAAACTCATGCACTTGATGAGAAATAAAAAAAGACCCTTGAACAGTAGTTGAAGTTTGTGGAATGTTGAATCTATAAATAATATGTTCTAAAATAAATTTGATTACCTCTTTATGCGTCATATTCTCCAAAAGGAATAGCCTCAATCCAATTTGTAAAATAATCTGTAGCAATTAAAACAAAGCGGTGACCTTTGGAAGATAAATGATGGATTTGGCCGATGAAATCCAAAGCCCAGCCACATAATGGCCATGGTTTGATGATAGGATTCAACATATAGAAGCAGGAGCTAATTGTATATCACCAAACTTTTGGCATACTTCACATCCTTTGTAGTATCTAGAGCAATCATCAAACATACTCGACCAATAAAACCCAGCTCTCCTTAATAACCACATCATTTTGTTAGCTGACTGATGCGTACCACAAATACCTTCATGTACTTCACCTATAGCAATTTTACTTTGCTCCAAACCTAAACATTTTAGAAGCAACCCATATATGGTTTGGTAATATAATTCATCATCCAACATCGCATATTTTAAAGCTTGTCATTTAATCTTTCTATCTACTGATGAACTAGGATTATCTAAATATTCAATCATCAGCTTTCTCCAATCACTAGGTAAAGGCAAATCTGATTTTTTTTGGTAAAACTGAACTCTCCTCCTGCTGTTCGGCCAAATGGACATTAACACAAGCCAACAACGGTTTTTCTAATACAAAGAACATCCTTCTGTTGACTCTATAATCGGATGCTTACTACGCTAAATCATTTGCCCTCATATTCTCTTCTCTAGATATGTGAGTGATAGTGAAATAATCAAATTTTGTTATGATATCTAAATATTTATCTAAATAGCTATTTAGTGACCCAGCAAAGCATTAAAAATTTTTAGAAACCTGCTGCACCACTAATAATGAATCACCAAATATCTCTATATGTTTCACATCCATGGACTCTAAAATTTGCAAACCACAAAAGAGCTTCATACTCAGCTTGATTGTTGGTATAAAAGTATTCTAAACGAATCGATATTTTAAAAATAGCACCTCTGGGTGAAACTTAAACAATACCAACACCTTGAACTTCTCTACAAACCGAACCATCAAAATATAGTTTTCACAGACACACAAATAACACTAACCGATGTATCATTATCAATGCGATGATCAACAATAAAATCAACAACAGTTTGACCTTTCATAGATCTCAACGTTTCATAAGCCAAATTATATTCAATTAAAGCATACACCTACTTTCCAATTCTACCACTCAAAATCAGCTTTTGGAACATGTATTTAATAATATCGATTTGGTATGCAACCACACAAGTACTAAAAAATAAATAATATCCCAACTTGGTGCATGCATAATACAATGACAAACATAATCTTTCAATAAACACATACCTTGTTTCCGCATCCAAGAGACATCGACTTAAATAAGTGATCACACATTCTTTTCCTTTACTTTCTTGTGTAAGAACAACACCTATCACCGTCTCTTGTGCAGCAACATATAGCCAAAATGGAATCCCGGCTTTGGGCGCCCTCAACACGGGGGTTGATGATAAATATTTTTTACCTCATCAAAGACTTTTTGTTGTTCTGTCCCCCAAGTAAAATCGGCTTCTTTATTTAACTGAAGTATTGGAGTAATAACTTTACTGGATAAGTTAGATATGAACCACCTCAAGTAATTGACTTTTTCTAGCAATTTTTGAACATCTCTCTTTGATTGTGTTGCCCCTAATTTGTCTAGGGCTTCTATCTTATTGAGATCTATCTCTATACCTCTCTTATGTATTATGAAACCAAAAAACTTACCCGCTGATATACCAAAAGTACATTTAATTAGGTTCATCTTTAAACAATACCGACACATTCTCTCAAAAGCTAAACACAAATCAGTTAAATGACTATCCATAGCATCCGATTTGACAACAATATCATCAATATAAATTTCTAAAATGACACCAAGCAAATCATGGAAGATCAAATTCATAGCTCAAGTAGCACCGACATTCTTTAAACCAAATGTCATGACAACCCACTCAAATGAACCAACAAAACCTAGATAATGAAAAGCAGTTTTAGACTTGTTTTCTTCGGCCATAAAGATTTGATTATAACCCGCTTATCTATCAAAAAACTAATGATCCTATGACCCGAAGCATCATTAATCAACATATCGGCGATATGCATAGGATATTCATCTTTAGTAGTAGCTTTATTTAAATCTCTAAAATCAATGCATACTCTCAACTTACCGGTGTTTTCTTCTCAATCAGGACAATGTTGAATATCCAATCAGCATACCTACAAGGATGAATAAACCCCGCAGCGAGCAACTGACTTATTTCTTCTTTAATTCACCAATACATGTTAGGATTAAACTTTCTAGCTGGTTATTTGTGAGGTCTAAAACCCGATTTTATGGGAAGCCGATGCTCTACAAGCTCACGACTAAGTCCCGATATCTCATGATATTCCCAAGCGAAATAATTGATATACCTTAAGCAATACAAACATTTTACCTTTTTGAACATCATGCATGTTTTTGTTCACAAATGTCAGCCTAGAAACAGTACCATCTCCTATATTTACCTCTTCTAATGGGTCGGCCAATGAAAAATCTTGTCCTAGCTTTTCTACCTCATCAAAATCATCAACAGTTTAACAAATATCGTTCTTTTGGACCGATATTGTTCCACATGATGTTGCAACAACTGTAAATTGCTTTGTTTATCCATTTATAACATTACATTATTAAGCCGAGATGAAGAAATTGGCTATACAGACACGGGTATAAAACCATTCCTTAGTAACACTAAGAAAATCATAACCTGAAAAGTCTTGACCGGATAAACATTGAATATTCCCGTGTTGCCAATCTACTGAAGCATTAGCTAAAGAAACAAAAGCCGATGTATCCTCATATACAATCTCTACTTCATCATCTACCCATTGAATTAAGAATTGGTGCAAACTAGAAGGTACACAATGATTTTAATGAATCCAATCATGACCTAGTAATATATTATAGTTACCTTGCACATCAGTGTCAAAAACCATAGGCACCATCTTGCTCCCAATAGTGAGTTCCATGGAAATCACACCCTTGACCTCCATAGGATTGCCGGTGAAGCCATTAAACATCAAATTTTTCTTCACAAGCTCATTATCTTCTTTTCCTAGCTTTTTGAAAACTGAATATGGCATTAAGTTCACAGTAGCTCTACCATCTACCATCATTCTAGAAATTGGACTTCCATCAATATGTCCCTTGACATACAATGGTCTCAAATGATGGCTTGATTCTTTAGGCTTCTCAAATATGGCTTCATCTGGACCAAGATTTAATTGAGCAACCTCTTCATCAATAGCTCGAAACTCCGAAGACAAAATGAAAACCATATTGATATCTATAATATCATGGGGTGGAGTATTATCTCTAATTACCAGAGAGTCTTCTAGCATGTCATCCTCATCATCACTAGGTGTCACAATAGGCGATGCAACTTGCTTTACTCTCCGTTCTTTTCAAATAGGCAACATCGGCTTAATTTCATTAAACACTTGATCCCTCACCTTTTCAGCTTGAACTTCTCCCAACTCTTGCTTGTGTAACCTTTGTAGCCTTCTCTTTTGGGAGTGTGAGAGACCTCTAGGACACCATCAAGACTATGGTTTAGTCTCGGGCAGCAAGGACATCTTTCTTTCAATCTTCTGATCGCTCGAACTATCGATCGGCTTAGCACTAGAAGTGGCCTCTTCAACCCTTGATGCCATGAGCTGTGGTGCTGCTATTGGAGACGCCAATTTGGTCCCAAGATCCGTACCAATCACCTCTACAACTTCCTCTTTGTTGCCACCTACCAAACCGTCATTAGCCGATTGTTTTTGCACTTTATTTTCATCAACAACCAGCTGTTTTTCCTCTCTATCCAGATCTAATTTCTCATTAGAATGCTTGTATTCTTCATATGATATACCTTTTTAACTTCTTTTATATCCCTCTCATCATTTGACCAATTTTTTGAATTAAATAGGTCTTGTCTAGAATGAGATAACCGGTCGAATACCGAAGGTCGTGGTGCTGTCCACCATAGATGGAATGATGCAAATGGCATAGGAGGTGATGCCCAAGGTCCACACAAACCCCATGGTGGACACAAGGGAAGCACCATAGGAGGAGGCCCTCACATCATAGACATTGGTGGCCTGAAAGGAGGAAACAGAGCTACTGCAAATCCTTCCATTGCCTTTTCCTCCCTCCAAACTCATGCTTTGGAGGTGATTTTGAAAATTTAAGAGTATTTGGCTAGTTTCCTCCTTTTTGGCCAGCCTTGCCAATGTCATATTTAGCCAAAAATACACTAAATATAGGTTTTGGCTTTTCAAATCTCCTAGTGACCTTGTTCTTATCTTCATTTACCTTCCAACGGCCAACTTCTGGACTTTTAGGTTCGATCATCCTTGGCCTCAGATTATCCTCACTAATGATCATATTCTTGCCTTTAATCGATTTGGCTTGAGATAGCCGAATCAAGACCTTCTTCCTCTCAAAGTTCGTCATGTTGATGGGGAATGGATCATTATCTAGCTTCATCTTTGGACTTCCAGAAAATTTCAATCGTGCTTCATTAATGGCCGATTGAACCTGTCGACGGAAGATATTGCAATCATTAGTAGCATGAGAATATAAATTATACCACTTACAATATGCACTCTTTTTAATCTCTTCAAGTGGTGGAATAACATGATTAGGTGACAAATTAATTTGCTTTTTTAAGCAAGAGATCGAATATCTTATCACACTTAGTGACATCAAATGTAAATTTCATCTCTTCTTGTCGATTCTTTTGTGGAGTCAGCTTTAATGCGGAGCATACAAATGGTTTAAATTTAGACTTCCATGTCCACATGTCTACACTATCATCATCTGATGAATCGTCCTCATATTCAACTACATTAACACTCGGATGATCCACTTTGTGTTTTCACTAAATTTTTAAACTTTTCTATGCTCTTTGGCATGACTTTCTTGAGCCAGAGCCCGCTGCAAAACTTGGTTTACATCTAAAAATTCTTGCCCCTCTAACCTCTCTTTGATGTGTGTATGCAACCCAGAAAAAGCTAATTCAGCTAAATCTCTATCAGAGAGTGATACATTGAAACATCAATTTTTAGTATCCCTAAACCTCCTATTGTATTCAGAAACATACTCGTTATACTTTTGTGTAATCGATGTCAAGTGAATTAACCTCAACTCCGTGTCTTTGGTATAGAAATATTCATGAAATTTTTGCTGAAGTTGTGCCCATGTATGAATAGAGTTAGGCGCAAGTGAAGTAAACCAAGTAAAACCATTGCCAAAAAGTGACAAAGGAAATAAACGTAATCTTAAAGCATCACTACCACTGGTTTCACCACATTGCACAAGAAATTGTCCTATGTGTTCTATTATGGTTCTTCCATCCTCCCTATTGAATTTAACAAAATCAGTAACTTTAAACTCACGGGGATATGAAATTGTGTCATAATAGTCAGGGTATGGTTTTTGATAAATATGTGATTTACCTTTAAGTGCTACCCCAAAATATTCCCTCAAAATATTAGTCATTTTCTCTTTAATGCTTTCAGGCGCCAAAAGTGTTTCGGCCATGGCCGGTTGGATGACACATTAGCATATGGTTGCGACTTAAAAGGTTGTGGTTGTGGCGTATCTTGAGAGTGTGAAGCTATGGGCTACATGTGTGGAGTATTTTGTGAAGACACATTGAAATAAGTATCCGTCAATAGACCATAAGGTATGTCGGTACTTGTGGGGGTATAAGAGGTGTGCTATATGCCACGGTGTTGTAGGGAACTAGTGGCATTCTCGCTGAGATTTCATTAGCTCGGCTATTAACCGCTTGTGGAACCGAACTAGTTATGCCAGATAAAGTGCCAGGAACCGGAAAAACAAATGAAGAAACATCCGGCTTGCACTTCAATGTATTAAATGGATGTGCTATCATGTTGGCTGAACCTTCATTGGCTTAGTTATTGGTTTGCTGCATCGGCATATTTTATTGTATAGGCAAAGGTGACATAAATTGCCGATGAACCTATGGGTGCTTGTTGAATTTTGCTAGTCATTGGAATTAGAGGTGCTAGAATCATGAAATTGGGGCTATTTTTTTTTTACCTTTTTCATCTTGCAATTCAATAAATAAAGCCCTAACATGACTAGACAGCACATGATCTAACCAATGTTTCATAATTATTGAACATAGCAGTACTAACAGATTGATCAACCATATGTGCAATGTGTTATTATAAATCATGAGTAGAATCACTTACATTGGTCTTTACCTCATGCTTGGCATGGACGATTGACATTGGATCGCCCTTCTTGATGACACCATGACGTGTTCTGATAGCATGCAAGCATCATCTTCTCCACCTCTCACTTTTGAGTTTCAATAGCTTGGCGATCCTCCTTGGGAAGCTCCTTAAGTGTCGGGGCGATGATGTTGTCGGGGTTGATTTCGGTCCCCTCTTGAGACATGGCACAACAGTAAGTTGTAGAGGGTGAAGTCACCGAAACCCTATGTGAAGATGCTGATGGAGAACTGTCGTTCCCCAGTGGAGTCGCCAATTTGTTTGGTGGAGGAATTTGGCAATCCCGTGCAACACGAATCCATCCGGGATAACTATCACTTTTTGCAGCGACACACGACTTGTTTATGAGCAAACCAACAACCTTGAGGATTGCTACCCAGATGATTTACAAGATAATAGACAAAGAACTACCACCCAAATCGCAGGGACTCAAAGTAGCAGTGAAAAACTACTCTAAAACTACTCAACTCGTCTGGACCCTGAACTCTTTCCTAATATACACCGGATAGTCCGGCATTTGAAATACACTCACTGGAGGCTATCGCCAGACTAATATTTACAGAGAGCAAATCCTACTGCAAAAATTTGAAATACATGCACTGGATGATCCGGTGTTGACACCGGAAGCCTCACCGGACTAATTCTTGCAGAGAGAAATTTTTTCTACAAGTTTTGTCATTGAACTCACTGGATGATCTGACACTACCTCGGATAATACACCAGACTATTTTTTGTAGAGAACAATTCTCTCTACGCGATACAAGCTATAAGCACTTGATACTCTAGCGTTTTCCCCAGGACCCTTGTCGCACTATTTTTTGTAGAGAACATATTTTTCGGCAAATATCAATTTACAAGCACTAGATAGTCCGGTGTTTGTATCAGAGCACTCGCCGAACCAATTTGTGTAGAGAGCATGTTTTCTACATGAAATCCCCTTCTATTCACTGGATAGTCTGGTGATGACACGACCTTAAGCACCAGACTATCCGGTGTGCACAAAAGTCTAGCCGTGCTATTTTTGCTATCAATAGTGTCCAACCAATGGATTTGGTTGAGACGATTCTTATATGGAACAATACCTGATGCATTGTGTTCATTGCATCTAGGAGTGTAGAGAAAACATTTCCTCTTGTATACTAAAGTAAGGTCTAATTAGTTGATCTCTTTGTAAGTTGGTGTAACATATAAGTCGATTTGGATCAATTAATCTACCCATTTTTCGTGAGCAGTTTCACCTAAAGTTTCTAAATTAATGTGGCCAACTGACAAGAGATTTGCCATTGACGCAGGTTGGGATTAATAGTGTCCATATTTAATTAAGATGCGATCATGAATTGCTGGAATGATCTGGTGGACACAGAACTAGGAACCTCTACCATTGCTTTTTTTTTTTCAAAAAGAGGACATGAGCTCTACCATTCATCGAAGAAGAAGAGAGTTTTACAATAAAACACGCCCTTTACTCAAAATGAAGGGGATTAGAAACTACATAAAATCAAATAATAAAGGCGCACTAATACAGAAGGGGTAAAAAGTAGCACCCTATCAGTATTGGTTCAAGAAAAACTGTGACTGAAGGTGCATTGGTGTGAGCTCTTAAGCTCCCACGTACGAACTATGGTGGAATCGCTAAGAACCAGCATTGATACGTGACTATCAGTGCCGGTTCATGTTACAAACTGGCACTAACATCAGTCTTAGTTTGTAACACGAACCGACATTGATAATTAGGTATCAGTGCTAGTTCGAACCACAACCGGCACTGCTACAAACGTACCCGAAATTTCTATTAAATGATGTTTTGGCTCAGCTCACATCCGTTCGACTCAGCTTGCGTCCTTTATCTCTTCGTCTCCTCCCTCCCTCTCTCTCCACCTTATCTCTTTCTCTCTCTCCCTTCCTCTGCCTCTGAAGAGCAATAGCCCACTCATCGAGCCCATGCTCATTGAGAGTGTCAAGCTCTGTGAGCTCCCAGTCGCCACTCTGGCCTCCTCTCTCTCTCTCTCTCTCTCTCTCTCTCTCTCTCTCTCTCTCTCTCTCGAACTGGATATCCTCCTCTCTCCTAATTTGGGGGCGCCGCCGTCCTCCTCCTCCTCTCTCTCTCTCTCTCTCCCTTACCTCTTTCCTTTCCTCCATAGCCACAAGCGGACTCGGGTGGTGGGCGGCTCAGGCACAGGAGAAGGAGGAGACTGGCCTTCGAGCGACGTATGGCTCAGGTGCAGGAGCCGGCGAAGGTTGGCCTCCGAGCAGTGGCCTCCGCACGGCGTGCGGCTTGGGCACAGGAGCGGGCTGAGGCTAGCCTCCGAGCTATGTGCAACTCAGGCGCAAGAGCGGCATGTGGCTCGGGTGCGTACTGGATGTCCTTTTTTGTATTCTTTCCATTCGATTTGATCGTGTTTGTGTTTGAGATGAGTATATGGATGAGATAAGTATATGGATGAGATTGTGTTCTTGTGTTCTGACAGAGATGAGTATTTGGATGAGATGAGTATATGAATGAGATTGTGTTCTTGTGTACCGGTAGAGATGTGTATATGGTGAGATTGTGTTCCTGTGTTTGAGATGAGTATATGGTCAGAGCTGGTGACAGGAGCAGCGGTGGCGGGAGCGTCATTTGAGCCAGCTTGGAGAGACGACTCAGATGCCGCTCCCGCTGCTGCCATTTTTCTCTTTTTTATTTCTTGGAAATAGCATTTGTGCCGGGTGGGAAACTGGCACTGATAGTTGGCACTATTAGTGCCGATTTAAGAGTGCTGGTTGAAAAATCGGTAGTGAAGTCATTTTTCAACTCGCACTAATAAGCCTTTCTGTAGTTGTAGCATAAGAACACAACAACACCAAACACCTGTAATATGCACACAAAAGATAGAGCTAAATAGATGCCCAAAACACTCCTATTTTTGCGATGACATCTTCCTTTGCCAAGATCAAAACCTGACTTGGTTGGAGATTCGAATTTTAGGAAGTCCTCATGTTTCTCTCTTTCCGGATATTCCAACTCACATAAATGAAAATGACATTGGTTGCCTTTCTCAAGGGCTTCAAAACTACTGCTATTATGGCTGCCCACCAATCAGTAACGTTAGAAGAAAGCTCTATTAACATGTCTCTAAATTCATGTATTTGTGCCCATCCTGCTACATGCACTCAAACCTCCTTTGCATACACGCATTCACAAAATAAGTGGATTGCCGTCTCTAATTGTTGGTCGCAAAGAACACATACATTGTTGTGAGGCCAAATTTTCTTTGCAAGGTTGTTGAAGTGTAGAGCTTATTATGCACCAACAACCATGCAAAGAACTTGCATTTGTTTTCAATCGTGGCCTTCCATACTAACCGTGTATTGAAACGATAGAATGAACACTGGAATTTGATATTGTAGGTGTATTTGGCACTATATGTTTGATCCAATGTCCACTTCAAAGAAATACTATCCGAAATACTAGGTTGGAGCTCAATATCATGAACCTTAGACCAAAGAGTTATGAATTCTTAGAACTGTTCCTAAGTCGTTATGTTTCAGACCATGTGAATCCAATTTTAATCCTGGAGCTCATAAGCCACAAAGCGGTTTTTCCTATTGGTGATGTGGTATAGGTCCGACGCTAGCTCCTTAGGAGCTTTACTACACAACCATCTAGATTCCCGTAACTTTGCTTTTTTTGTCCATCACCAATGGTTATCAAGGTGGAAGCAGCGAATAACTGACATTACCTAGTTTTTCTTATACTTACTTGAATAACCCTCATAATGGCCGAGAGTATATGAGTAGTGCTTCATCTAATCATGTTGATCCTTATGCTACTAGGATTGATGTAACACAAAACCTGTATCAAATACCATATGTTAAGCACCATGCTTCTACTTCGGCTCCAGCTTATAGACCCGAATGTTATCCTAATGTGCAAACAACATATTACCAAACCATAGCTTATAGTTCTCCGCCTATACCACCTCAAGGGTTAGGTATCCCTTATGGTCTGACACCTACATAATGTTTTGCTATGCCACCTCCTATTACTTCCTATGCGCCGAATTTGCCCACATCACAGCTTGAGCCAATAGCTAACCTTGCTCGGCCTATGGCTGATTATGCTAAAATCATGTGAGAACAAGTAACTACTGTGCTAAGGGAACAATTCAGCGTAGTGGTTAGAAGAAAAGCTCTTGCATACCAGAAGCCATATCCTGAGCAATATGATACAATCCCGTACTCCCGCTGTTTCAAAGTTCCTGATTTTGTGAAATTCACCGAGGAAGATAATAGAACAACTAGTGAGCATGTGGGTCAATTTTTTGTGCAATTGGGTGAAGCCAGTTCTAGTGATGTCCCAAAAATTAGATTATTTCCTTTTTCATTGTCTGGGACTGCTTATATGGTTTACATCTCTTGCTCCTAGTTAGAAAAAAGTTTCATGAATATTTTTATAGTACTGACTCTGAATTTAGACTTTCGCATTTGACATATGTTAAGTAGATATGCAATAAACTTGTTGCTAATTATATTAGAAAGTTTAGGGATACAAAGAACCTATGTTTTAATTTGACAATTTCTAAAAAAGATTTGGAAAAATTAGCTTATTCAAGCTTATTGTCACATCTTAAGGAGAAGCTAGAGGGTTATGATTTTCAAGATGTTAGTCAAGTCTGAAAAAGAGCTCTGGCACAAGAGAGTCGAGTTAAAGAGTCTAGAAATTTTCAGAGGTCAAATGACAAAATAAGAGTTGATCATCCTAATGTTCACATACTTGAGTATGAATCTGAAAATTTGAACGATGATGATATTGATGTGTGTGTGGCTGAATGGGCCTGGTCCTCTAAGTCCAAACCATTCGTTTTCTCTGCTCTTAAGCTGATACCTCCAAAGAATTGACAAGAAGAGATTAAATTTACTTTTAATGTAGCAAAGTGTGATCGAATTTTTTATTACTTGCTATAAGGAAAATAGATTAATGTGTCTCATGGTCATATAGTTCCACCGTTAGATAAGTTAAAGAGGTGAGTTTATTGCAAATGCCACAATTCTTATTCTCATGCAACAAACGATTGCAATATTTTTCATTGACATATTCAATCGGCCATTAATGAAGGACAATTGAAATTTGCGGAGATGCAAATAGACAAACAACCGTTCCCGGTTAATGTGGTCGATTTCCAAGACAAGTGCATCCTAATTGGGCCAAATGAAGCCAAATCAACTAGAGGGAAAAATGTAATCATTGGTGAAGAAAGACCTAAGCCTTTGGGAAAAAATAAAAGCTTGTTAAGAGAAGTGTTACTTGAGAAGACTCCCGAAGGTAAAGAATCAATCAAGATTATGGTGCACACTTTAGCTACTGAGGGGCATGATCACAATGCTAAGCCAAGGATGATCAAACAAAAAAGCTTGGAAGTTGGCAACTGAAAGGTAATGAGGCGAGGAGACAGGACAAGGTTGAGAAGATCAAGCCAGCCTTTGAGCAGCTTTTGTTTAAGTATGAGAAAGACCAGGCCGTCCAGGCACATAAGAGCCGACGAAGCAGGTTTAAGCAATCAGGGTCACCTTCAAGGCAAGAAGCATGTGATCATCATCGACAACAAAATGATTGTGCTATTGCCATTTATCCACCACTTGGGCAGTCAGCGCCACTGCTATGGGCACTCCCTCCTATGATGTTTCCTCCTTGCCCAAAGTGGGGTTATGACGGTATGTAGATGCTTCCTCCTCCCATGCAATTTCCTCCTTTTCATTCGGATGGATAGCACTACGGAGACCAGTGTTTGATAGAATATCGCGTCCTGTTCATGACCGATTGAGGGGCATAAATCGGCCTAGTAATGTACAACATACCATTGCTATGAAGAAGGTAACCATGATCTTGTTGCGGACTTGGAGGCAGTAACCATGGAAGTGGAACCTACCCTGGATAAGTACATCCGAAAAGGGAAAAAGATAAAAGTTTGAAAGAGATCAAAGAGAATATTAAAGTAGGCAAAGCCCCAAAGTTATCAGAGGACGAGAAATGCATAGTATGGTTTGGCAAGCGCATCTGTGTACTAGACAAGAAAGAACTTATGAAGGTAATCTTAAGAGAAGCCCAAGTCAGCATACTTTATTCACCTAGGAAGTACCAAGATGTACCAGTATCTGAAGGATCGTTATTGGTGGCCTGGTATTGAAGGCATCGATGACATCCTAAAAGGGGGGTGAATTAGGACACTTAGAACTATTTTAGCTCCAAAAACTACATAAGATAAACCTATATAAAATTCTATCTAGATGTGCTCTAGGTTTATCTAGTGTGTCTACTCTACCGATCAAAGCAGTTGCAACCTATCTAAGAAGGTAAATTGTAGGAATATAAATGCAGATATGTAAATAAAGTAGAAAGAGGAAACTCGACACAATGGATTTTTTTTCCGTGGTATCGATGGCATGAATGCCACTCTTAGTCTATGTTGGAGCTCCACAAAAGATATGCTCCCAGTCAGCACCCGATCATGGCTCTTGAGCCAGTAAGTCACAAAGATAAGGCCTCCACCCAGAGAAGCCACCAAGCCACCAAGGCAAGGTCTCACCACTAGCCTCTCTTCTGTTTCCTTGCCGTCGTGATCACTTCGGAGCTTGAGTCACCAAAGCAAGGGTCTTTGCGTCATCGCACAATCGCCTTACTGCCGCTCCACACCAAGTTAGAGGGTCAAAAAGCTTATCAGCGAGTCACCAAGAGTCCAAGGTGCCGACGTACCACTTGGTACAAGGTTGGATCACTCCTTGATCCACTCTCTAGGCAGCAATCACCTAGCAACACTCTCTCTAGACCTATGAACACTAATCACTCTCTAATGGTGTGCTTAATCGTCTTGAATGACCACTTTAAGCATTTTGGTGGCTTGGATGTCTTCTTAGGTGTACATGAACTTCTTTGCACTCCAGCAGCATGCCACACCTTCAAATGATTGAGTGGAGGGGTATTTATAGCCTCAAACCCGCGCACTAGCCATTAACTCAACGACTCTGAAAATATGTTAACACCAGATGATCCGATGAGAACAGTAGTACTAACCAGATCATCCGATGAGTACACTCTCACAAACTAGCCGTTGGAGCCCCACTCAAGCCTCTGTGAACACCGGACACACCGGTGTATACTTCATCTCCATCACCAGACTATCCGGTGAGTTATCCTTAGCCATTAGAGTATTTCCTTTTTCTCTGTGTAAATTGCTCTGGTGTATGCATCCGATGCTCATCACTTCATCACCAGACTATCCGGTGAGTTGTCTTCAGCCAACCGAGCCAATGCAACCCTCTCTGGAAATAATGCTCCGGTGTTACACAACCTTCAACACCGGACCATCCGTTGGGTTGAACTTCGTTCTGGTTCTTTACACTGTTCATTGTCCGGTGTTCATTCCATTCACACCGGACCGTCCAATGGGTTGAACCTTCAATCTTCAGTAGCTTAGTGCTCTGGTGTATTCATCCTTCTCAACCCGGACCATCCAGTGGATTGAGCCTTCTCTTCTTTTCTCTGGAAATGCTCCAGTGCAACTCCCACTAATCACCGGACTATCCGGTGAGGCTTAACCTTCTTTCTTTAGCACATCACCTTCTCCAGAAGAATTGCTCTGGTGAGCACTCTGCTCAAACATCGGACCTTCCAGTGAGGTCTTTAGGCCTCTTTCCCATTTGACAAATATACTCTGGTGAGTTCAAACACCCAGCACCGGACCACCCGGTGAGTTCATTTCTCCCGAGACTTCTCCAATTCAATCAAACATTGTTCTGGCTGCGGTGGCTTCTTCATGTATTGCATCCACGAGATCTATTAACATATATTCTTAACAAACATGTTAGTCTCATTGACTATGTTGTCATTAACCACTAAAATCACAATCATGGCCTAATAGGACCATTTTTGCTACAGGTATGAAGCGAGAAATAGCTGAGTATGTGGCTGTGAATGATGCATGTCATTGTGCCAAAGAAGAATATTAGAAACCAATAAGTGGCCCCTAAAGATACCGGAATGGAATTAGGAAGAAATTGGGATGGATTTTATAGTCGGATTACCTCATACCCAGTCAGGCTATGATTCAATATGGGTTATTGTGGATCGCCTCACTAAGGTAGTTCATTTCATACCGGTTTAGATAACCTACAAAAGAGATAAGTTACTAGAGCTGTATATGTCAAGGATTGTGTGCCTAGATGGAGTTCCACAAAGAATAGTGTTAGATCGAGGGACCCAATTTACCTCAAGATTATGGCAGTAACTTCATGAATCGCTGGACATGAAGTTGAACTTTAGCTCGGCATATCACCCATTGAAAGATGGACAGACGGAAAGAATAAACTAAATACTCGAAGATATGTTGCGAGAATGTGACATCAAAATTGCAATAGTTGGGACAAGAATTTACCGTATGCAGAGTTTTCATATAATAATAGTTACATGTCTAGTTTACAGATAGCCTCAGTTGAGGCATTATATGGAAGGTAGTGTAGAACACCTCTACATTGGAGGGAGACTGGAGAAGGTCAAGTGTTTGGACCTCAGATACTTAAGGAAGCAGAAGAACAAGTTCAGGCAATGCGAGAAAGTTAAAGATAGGCAAATCCAGAGAGAAGAGTTATGTAGATAACCATCGCTAAGACTTAGCCTTTGAGATCGGAGATTATGTGTATCTCAAGGTCTCGCCTCTAAGAGGACTACGTCATTTTAAGATTGGAAGCATGTTGGTACCCAGGTACACTGGACCATTTAAAGTAAGTGCTAGACTTGGAGAAGTGGCCTACCAGTTGGAATTGCCGCTCAATCTAGAAGATGTGCACAATGTGTTTCATATATCGCAGCTGAAGAAGTGCTTACGAGTACCGGAGGAACAATTGCCATTGGAAGAAGTGGAACCGCAAAAAGATTTGAATTATTCAGAATACCCGGTCAAGATTTTGGAAACGGCAAAGCGAGTGACTCAGGGAAAGGTCATACATATGTGTACAATATAGTGGAGTCACCATAACGAAGAAGAAGCAACCTGGGAACAAGTAGAAGAGCTAAAAGCGGAGTTTCCTCACCTATTTGGAGATCAGCCCGAATCTCGGGGATGAGATTCACTTAAGGGGGTTAGGTTTTGTAACATTCCAAATTCCCAAAACCAAGAAAATAAAAACTTCTTCAAAGAAAATAAAAGTGTTCTGCAAAAAACTAAATAAAACCCTAAGTGTATATGTGTGCATGTATGCATATACACATATATGTGAGTATGTGTATTACATGTATAAACATATATATACATTGAGGGCTATTTTTCTTAAAGGAATATTTATATATATGTATATATATCGGTTGATTATTTGTTTAATTGGTTGGTTGATTGTGTGAGCTAATATAGAAGATATATGTAGTATATATGTATATATACATGTGTATATACAAGAGGAATAGAAACAGAATTAGAAAAGGGATAAGAAATAGAAAAGATATCTTGGGCAAAAACCACTAGAAACTAGCCGACCTATTTCCCTCTCCTCTCTCTCTAGCCAGTCGGACCCACACGTCTGTCTCATTTCTCTCTTCTCTGTCTCAGCTCGGTAGCAGTAGAGCTGGCCACCGCATGCATGGACGTCGTCGACTCCGAGTCGAAGAAGTGCGCCTAACCACCAAAATGGATTTGCCGCAACCTCTAGAAGCTCAAGCTCGCATTGGATTTGCCAAAGCCCAAGACAAACACGAGATGAACACGTGAGCTCAATCGCTGACTGCACGGTATCCCAACCAAATTTGAGGGATTGAGCTGGAGATAAGCTAAGAAGCAAAAGGAGGAAGAATCTATAGAGTATACACGAGCTTTTGCCCAAGAGATAGGAGTTCAAGCCTGTTTGAATCTCTCAAATTGTGATTTGACCCACCGTTGACGCCTCGTTCAAATCCGAGTCGAATTGGAGATAGCAGAGCCTCCCGTGTATAAATAGAGACCCCTAGACCATCCTTAGAGTATCCTGTAGCCTTTTCCCATCGAGCCAAAGCAAAATCGTTGCCCAGAGCCCATCTTCGATGAGCTTTGAGAGCTTTAGCCGCCCATCGCCGTCGCCCACCTCATTGGAGCATCACCAACGCCAACGTGTGCCATAGGTGAGTTCACCGTGTTGCCCTAATACTTTTGCACCGCTCGCCGAAGTATTTGGACCATAGGAACACCTTTCCAGTGAGGTTTCGGCCATGCGCCGCCGCGGGACAGTCGCCGTCGCCCTCTATTTCGTTGGAACTGAGTACGAGTGCATGTGAGCCATCCGATCTAGATGAACGGTTGAGATTAGATCACCCGTACCCCTTCTTTTTGAACCCAGTCAGCATGGTGATGTGGTAGCCACATGGGCACGTGTATCCGACGTTTCAGCATTAGGTGCTCAGTCAGCATTCCCAGTTAGCCTTTCTTTTTCTTTTATTTGTTTTAATTACTGCTCACATCATAACGATTATATATTGCAAAATAAATAGATTTCTAATGTAAAAATAATTCTAAAAAAATAATAATTAGGTAATTAATTTTTAATAATGTTTAATAGGTTTATTTAATTCTGTTTAATAGTTTAATGTAGTTTTATAGTTCAAATAAATGCTAGAAAATTCTAGGAAAATCCTAGAAAATCATAGATGACTTTGGAAAAATTCTAGAAAATTCCTAGCAACATAATTTTATCTACAGATAATCTTTCAAGCTTTGTTTTAATCTTTATAAAATCATAACTTGTTAACTGTAGCTCCATTTTGACCCATGAAAAAACCACGATTATATGACCATCTGTATATCATTTTTTTATTTGATCCAAAAAGTTCTTTTTTGGATTCCCTTTTAGAAGGGAATTTAAAAAATTCAAATTCTGAAAAAAAGAATAAGTGGATCCATAGAAGATATATGCTATGAATAGACCCAAAATAGCTAAACTTACAGAAGAAATTGCATTAGTGAGAAATTCATATGAATTTATAGAAGAATTAGAACTTTCCTGGAAAAAGTTTATTGAGGGAGTTAGCCACTTTGCTAATATGGTTAACTCCGATATTCCATTATCCATTGCTCCATTATCAAAATGGATTCCTATGGATCCAATGAACAAAGTAAAAAGCAGTAATATAAGAAGAGGAAATAGCATAGTATTTCCCGTTTCATGAGGATAGACAAAAGTGTTTTTAGCCCCAAAGGGAGTACTAAAGGATCCTATCCTATTTCTTGTATTACGAGGAATTTGCGGTATATTTTGTGAAAAAAAAGAAACTCCTTATTAGGTTCTGTTTAGATCTTGGTGTTTATTTGTTGTCTTTTCGCGTTTGTAGCGAGTAGACGCCAACATTCTGGAGGAGCTAGAAGGACAGAAGTATCAAGACTTAGAAGACCCAACTGAGTTCCGTGAAGGCAAGGTGTGTTCTTGACCTTATTTATCCCATTTTTAAAAATGTTTTGCTTTACAAACATTCATGCAATTAAATTGTTGGGAAACCTAAGAGTTAAGCTTTACTCTAGTTTTGCCTTATCATCCTTGTCGCCATAGTTATGGTTTGGGTTATGGAAGGGTAAATGATGCTTAGTCTTGCTTTGGGATGGTGATCATGATAATTGCTCCATGAATATGATAATAGTCATATACAACAATGATAAAAGATGATAATAAATTTTGCAGCAACATGGCATAGGGATTTGAGCATGTGGTATGAGGAGATCGGTACATGATGTACTAAAGGGAATGTGGTAGTCTTGCTCAAATCTAAGGATCGGTTTGTGGGTGATCTTTCTGTGTTTCCAGTGCAACCACAAGCCTGATATGAGATGGGCCAAATAATTTGCTTTATTCTCAGCATAGTGAGACCAGGCAGATGAACAGGGAATGGATGATATTTTCTTGGAACCTTGAGATTCAAGAGGTGGCTTCCATTGTTGAGGTGTATTCACGCGGCGGTGAAATCTTAGCGGGTATACATGCTGAGAGAAGCATTGTAAAGGCTTTGTATTGAATTCTTAGCGCACACCTTGAAAGTTGTAAGAGTTTTTTGTCGCCAATGGATGCTCGACAAATGGGAAGAAACATTTTGTGGGTAAAGTGTGCAACTTCTACAGAGTGTAAAACTGGTTAATTAGCCGTTCTCACGGTTAAGAGTGGCACAGAAAACCTACCATGATTAGAACTAGATGGTTTGGTTAGTTTGCTCAACTTGTTGGTGGGAATTACAGTTGAGGTGTTGTCAATCATAATGGTGAAAATTATGATTGAGGTGTGATCAACCTTAGTAGTTACAACCATGGTTGAGGTGTTGGAAAGTTGATTAAGTCAAGATGGTTGGAATCTTGAGGTGATATGTTATTTATAGTTATTTACTTAATCGCTATTGCTTTTTAAATGCTTTCAAAATCAAAATACAAATTTATGCAAAAGAGCCATGTTACCATATTTTTGTCAAAGCCTTCATATGCAAACTATTCCTTCACAACTTGCTGAGTATGACAAGTGCTCACTCTTGTTATCACCAAACACTCAGTTGGAGATGGTATCGAGGAGTTCGCTGAGGATGGATCGTTCTAAGATGCTTTCTTCGTCGATCATGCTTGTGGAAGAGTTGTAAATGATTAAAATAATCATAGTTCATTTAGGATCTACTGCAGTTTATTTGTTTCCCTTGAAGGTCACTTGTGTAAGACAATTATTCGATTAAGTTATGAATATTGTAATGATTTATGACCAATGAAGTCACTATGTGTTAGGATTAATTCTTGGGCTTAGTACATAGATGGAATTGCTTTGTTTGTTAAATTGGTCTCGACAGCTGCCGACCTCGCCATTGCCACAAACGGGCTAACGAGGGAGTGAGAGCCCCCATGATCATGGTCTCATCTAGGTCGTAGACACGACTTGTAGCTAGTTGCCGCTCGCCACCTGATTAGGATGCACGGCGCCTCAGGTGGCCATACTAGTGCGAGTGTAGCTTGATGGGGCTATCCATGTCACTTTGTAGCCTAGCTTGATGACGACGTTGTCCATGGCCATGTTGTTGACCACCGTGGGTAGTGCCTACATGGTTGCGGATAGTGCCACGGTCACCACGACAATTAGCGTCTTAGGTCTTGTGGGAGACCACCTCCACGTCTCTCAGAGCACTTGAAGGTACCTGGGAAGGGGATGCATCGGCGGACTGGCTCCGGACGTAGGAGAGTAGCCTATGTGATGTGGTCCTCCAATGACTTCTTGATGGGAGGAAAAACTTCAGGGTCAAGAAGCGGTGGAGGCGGGGGTTGCTGCTTATCGGAGGGAAGCTACTGGCCCTCACTCCAGAGATGATGAGGAGGGTGGTTCTTGAAATGGCGAGAGGGACACCAATCAGAGCGATGACCCGAAGCAGAGCAAAGAATGCAACATGGTGGGTCTCGACAAGCAGTGACTTTGTGGTCTGAACCAAGGCACCTGAAGCATCTTTCACTCGTCTCTTCCTAAAGAGTGCCAAAATTGTCGAAGCGTTGGAGTTGATAGATGGGGCAGATGAGCTATGCTTCCTTGCACCATCAATCCGTTGTTTCTACCACCATTATTTCATCTTGACTTTCATCTACCCACATAAATCGTCATTGTTGTGACCAGTATTGACTGCCAGTAAACAAGCTCGATCCCTAGCTCGAGCATTGGCCTCAACGGGCAAAATAGAGCTAGATCCATGGAAAGTGGAGTCAGAGAGCACACTGATGACCGAGTTGAGCTGCTGCTTTTGATGGGCATAGGCAGGGGAGGATGGGGGAATAAAGGGGATTTTCCTTTCTACCCCGCTGGGAAATGGCCAGCCAACAAGCTCCTCTCCAACTTTGCTTGCATGACTTTGTCTTCAAAAGGTGGGCATGACAACACGTCCCTCCGAATCAGCCATGGGGCCCTCTCGTCGACCTCAATCATGGGTCCTAAGCCACCTAAAGCCAGAGAGTTTTTTTATTTTTTTATTTTTCTATTAAATATTTAAATAAATAGACTCCTAATGGCAAGATTTACAAAAATAGGAGCCTACCGCCATCTGAAATAGCTGCAGCCCTTTCAGAGGGTAGTAAGGATGCAACGGTGGCACTGCCACCTCATACCGCCCTCTCAGAGGGTGGGTGGGGCCCACTCCAGCGCCCGCCGCCCTAACCGCTCTCTCAAAGGGCGGGTAGGGGCCTCCATCGCGTCCACCACCCTTACCACCCTCTGAGAGGGCGGTTAGCCCGCTTACCGCCCTCTCAGGGGGAGGTTAGGGGCCGCTCCCACCCGCCCTCCTCTCCTCTCCACCCCTATATAATGGCTAAAATTTAGGGAAAAGGCACATTTTAATCTGGAAGAAAAGAAAGGAAGAGTAGAGGATAGGAGAGGAGGAAGATAAGAGAATATGAGAGCAGAGGAAAGGGAGGCAGCACGGTAAAGCCCTACTATTTTTGATCTGCGGATTTTGGATCTCGCTTTCCGGTAATTTTTTTATACTTATGTTTTTATTAGTAATTAAAGTATTACTAGATCTAGGGTTTAGCGGTATAACAGTAGTTATATTAGATATGACCTAGGGTTTAGAAATATAGGATATACTGTATATTGTAAATATATTGTAAATATAAATTACGATATGGTAGGATAGCCATGAGATGCATAGTAGTATTTAGAGTATGGTAGTTTCGAATATCTAGATTTTACAGAATAATGATGTAAGTAATAATTATAGCTAATTAGAAACTTTAATAAATAGATGGAGGGTTAATTAGTTTAATTTGGTTAGTTTGCTTAGGGGCAAAATTAAACAAACCTATTGTTAGGTGATCATCGGTGTCGATAATTTTTTTAGAGTTTCGATAATGAGAAATATAGTTTTTTGGTATTAACATTGGATATATTTTTTGATGTTTCCAGGGATGTTAGATAAATTATATTTTCAGATATATTATGGTGAAGATCAAATTAATTATGGTCCTAGCAGTGTAGATCTCTCTGGATTTCAACATGTCGTTAAGGGACTTTGTAGAGCCAATGAGAGGACCATAGTGGGCGTGTGCAAGTGGTTGATACACCATTTCAACTCGATCCCCAGCAACATGAGGTTAAGCTGAGAGATTTGCTAAGCCGTGCTAATCAAGGGTACTTTGGGGAGCTCGTCCCGATCAATGCGACATCTACTTGGAGGCAGTATCTAGATATATCATGTGACCGTGGTCTCCCTCTTTTGCTGTTAGCTGAGGAATACCAGAAGGATCAAACAGAGGTAAACTCTGCGGAAGCAATAGCGGGAACAAGTCAGACAGTGGTAGATGAAGCAAACCCGACAAATGTCGGGACGAGCAAGATGTTGGGGATGTGTGTGAGATGCAACCGAGGGGTGTAGCCGATGAGGGGGAGCACATCCCTAGAATAATTGAAGAGATGGAGATGGAGGATCAAGTGCTCGAGGAAGCCATTGCCAATGAGGATTCATCCAACGAGGAGGGAAATGCTCCTGTTCCTGCAGAGTGGAGGAATCAGGAATTTTTGAAGCTAGTGGTCAGTGAGGCTCATCGGACACCATGGGAATATCATGAGAACAAGGTGTCCCAGGGTGCTATGTACCCTAGTAAGGAGGCTGTTATTGATGCAGTTAAATTCTGGTCGCTGTCTCTTCGGAGGCAGTTCAAGGTTGTGAAGTCGAGTAAAAGGGAGTACGATGTCAAGTGTTTGGTGCCTGATTGTCCTTGATGGGTGAACACATTCATGGGGAAGTGGGTTGACTACTGGGAGTGCTCAATAGTCAGGGAGCATAATTGTCACATTGAGGAAATAGAGTTCTCCCACCGGAACTTGTCATCTGTTTTTGTTGCCAATGTTATGTATGGGGAGATTGTGGACAACCTGAAGTATGAGCCACGATCAATCATCCGTTCTATTGAGTAAATGTTCTAATACACAATAAACTACGCCAAGGCATGAGGGCGAAACAGAAGGCTATTGAGATGAGGTTTAGGACATACGGAGATTCATATGCCAATCTACCACAATATGTGCAAGAAACCCTAAAAGTTACTATAACATCAAGCATTACCCATCGACTGATGTGAAGTATAGCAGGAAGCGAGTATTGCAGCGTGCTTTCTTTGCATTTGCAGCAACCATCAAAGCATTTAGGCATTGCCGACCCATCATTTTGCTTGGACGGGATGTTCCTCACTGGGAAGTATAAAGGATAGATATTATCTACAATTGGGGTCAACAGGAACAACCAAGTCCTGCCACTGGGGTTTGCCTTTGTGGAGAGTGAGAACGGAGACAATTGGTATTTGTTCCTCGAGCAGGTGAAGCATGCTATTGTTCTGGACTGACCAGATGTTTGTTTGATTCATGATAGACATGCAGGGTTGTTGCAGGCTTTGCTGGATATGCAATATGGTAGTGTTCAATGGTGAGTTACAGCAAAGTGTCCTGACTTGATGAGCAGTGGTGCATGAGGCATATGAGTGCAAACTTTTACAGACAATTCGAAAACAAGGACTTTATGAATCTTTTCAAGAAATTGTGCAGCCAAAACCAGCAGAGAAAATTCAATACCCTATGGGCAAGACTAGACGAACTAACCATGAAACAGACAGCTAAGATAGAAGCCACAGGAGATGAACCGATTGCTCTTGGACCTCTCCCAACAGATACTTCTCAGATAATAAGGAGGTCAGGGTTAGCTATCAGGAACTCCCGACACGAAGTGACCACACGACTGAGCTTTAACCATGAAATGACAACACCTCTGTCCTGACATAATCTGTAGACACGAAGTGACCACACGACTCAACTTTAACCATGAAATGACAACACCTCTGTCCTGACGCAAGCTGTAGACAAGAAGTGACCGCACGGGAGAGCTTTAACCATTAATTAAATGACAACACATGTATCTTGACACATGGAATCTCTACCCAGCATCAATGCGACAATTTTTCTATTCTAGAACAGGGAATTCAATGCTCCAGCCCCACCAAGCCCATGCACTCAGTCTATACACCAGCCTTCAGCCACTATAAATAACTCCACCTTCATCCATAGATACACCACTCATTCCTCAACTTTCTCAACTGCAATGTCTTCTCAGCTCTACCAAGTCCACCCAGGATTTTCATCCCACAGGGGGTCGAACCACCGATGTGCTTCTGTGGTGACCTTTGTAGGCTTCGCAAGTCACAAGACATCTCCTACACCTATGGCCTATGCTTCTTCATGTGTGCCAACTACCAATACGACAAGCCTCAACATGGACCGTATGAGTATCCACGGGTATAGCGACATAGATCAGTCATGTGGCACTTGCCACATCTTGTTCCTGATGTCATGCACTGTTTTACTAATCTCACGTCTTGTTTTATTTGTCCAGTCTCCTCCACCTATCTATGACTTCATTGAATGGCTCGACATTGAGCAAAATTAAGACCAGAAGCGGTGGATCAACATGAGCATGCGGTGGAGGAGGGAAGCGTACGCACGTCAGGAGTACGAGCAACAGCAGGAGGAACTACAGTTGAAGCGGCAGGAAGAGGAGCGCATGAGAAAGGCAGCGCAGGACCATACCGTGGCTCAAGCTCGCAAAGCTGAGATGGCAAGGAAGCGGGAGAGGGCCTGTCGCGCTAAGGTGGCTGGCCTCGATACCTTAAGAAAGGGAAAATATCCTAGATGCACTCAGTAGAGAGCATCTAATGTAACCCGGCATATTTTCACTCTCTAAGGCATGTCAGGATTAGCAGTGGCACGCTATTAGGTTGGTCTTTAGGCGTACCGTACATGCCACCATTTTTTATTGTCGTGTCTTTATGGTTAGGGTCTCATGTAATATTTGTCACCGTATGTAACCTCTATGCCAGGTATAAGCTTCACATCTACAATTGGTCATAAAATTAGATTTTGTATCCTCCCAACAATACATCACTAAAAAATTACTGATACAATTTTACATCAAATACATAAACAAATATCGACAAATTTACAACGATCTACAATTTCCAAAATATCACTACTCCGTGATGCCGTTTTGGCCACTTTTTGACCGTTTCGATCCAAAATTTCCAAATTATCAATTTCTAACATTTTCACTGAATGAATGTGCACTATTTTTCAAATTGAGCTATACAAATGTTAAATTTAAAAAAACAAATTTCACCAAGACTACTCATCCTATCAGTGAGCGGGCAGGGGCTACCCGCCCTCTTAAAGGGCGAATAGGGACCTCAGAGGGTGGTTAGGACAGCGGGCGCCGAGGTGGGCCCCTACCCTCCCTCTGATAGGGCGGTTAGGACGGCGTGGGCCAGGGTGATCCACCCTTTGAGAGAGCGGTAAGGGGTGGTAGTGCCACCGTGGTATCTTTACTGCCCTCTAAAAGGATAGAGGGTAGGCGCTAATTTCTGCAAATCTTGTCATAAAAATCTATTTATTTAAATATTTAATAGAAAAAATATAAAAATAAAAAAACTCAAAGCCGGATATGGACCAGGAGAGAAGGCCAGGTCCAAACGATCTTGCTGGCTGAAATCTGATGGGAAAACGGGCTTTTTGGTGGCTGTCGAGCTCCGGAATGGACACGCGACAGGGGGCTGGTGGGAGTTAGGTTGGGAATAGGCTCCGCCGATGGGGGGAGTTCCGTCACCGATGTGGTCGCCACGCGTCGGTTGGGGAAAGAGACATAACCGTCACCGAATGTCCTCGCAGAGGTTGTCAATGGACCCCACCCATCATACACATGCGTATGACACCTCACTAATGTTCTCCTCCCCCATCGCGTAGGCCTCGCCCTAGCTCTGCAAGGGAAGCCCGCCATGCGGGCCACACCACCACAACATCGGCCTCGCCGGCGATTGATGACTAGGAGCAAGGAATGCCCCACCACCGCCGTGATGATGCTCCCCACCCTCGATGAGGTCAACCCAGCTAAAAAGAGCAACATCAAGTTTGATAGTATATACCCTTTCTTGTTCAGCGCTATCATAAAAGGGATGTACCTACCTTTGAAAAATTGGACCGTATTTTATCAACTACAAAATGAAAGCAAAAATATCCTTTAGTGACGGTACAAGCCTTAACTAGAGAGATCTCTGATCATACGCCTATATTGTTAAGTACTGGGAACCCTTCTCATAGTGGTAACAAATCATTTTTCAAGTTTGAACTGAGTTGGCTTACTATAGAAGGTTTTCATGATATAGTAACAGATGCTTGGTGAAATGAGACAAGAGGTAACTCACCGTTAGAGAGATGGCAATACAAAATCAGAAAGTTGAGACAATATTTGAGGGGCTGGACTAAAAAATATTTAGGAGCTTTTTGAAAGAAATGAAGGAACTTCTAGTACAACTTGATGAGCTAGATAAAAAGGCTGAGCACACATTATTACAACCATATGAGGTAGAGTTAAAAATCATCTAAAAAAAGCTTACTCAGTTGTTAAGGGAAGACAAAATTAAATTGTTCCAACGATAATAAAACAAATAAGTTGCTCAAAGGTGATGACAATACCAAATATTTTTAGCTATTTGCTAATGGAAGGCACATCAACTCGTATTTTTAAGCTAGAACAAGAGAAAGGGGTGATAGAAGGTAATCCAAACCCTAAGGGTCTCTTTGTGCCACTGGAGGCTAATCATCTCTCTATGGATGAATCTCGCTAGCATGATATTCCTCAAGTTTTGGATGTAGAAAATGAGCTATTAACTATGCCTTTCTTAGGAAAAAATGAAAGAGGCAATTTTTTAAATAGAACTCAATAAAGCACCTGGTTTGGATGTGGTTTTCCAACATAATTCTATCAAACTTTTTGGATATCATTAAGGATGATTTAATGGTTCTTTTTAATGAGCTTCATGATTGTGAATTACCTCTTTTTAACTTTAATTTTGGCATTATACTGTACTGCCCAAAAAGAGTGAAGGTATGCAAATTCAACAGTATCATCATATATGTCTGCTTAATGTTAGTTTTACAATGTTCACTAAAATTCTACTAATAGAATTAATCTGGTAGCTCAAAAAGTAATCAGACTAACCCAAAAAAAAATTTATGCTAGGGAGATATATAATGGGGGGTGTGGTCATTTTGCATGAAACAATATATGAGATGCATAGAAAAAGGTAGATCAGGTTATTTTAAAACTAGACTTTGAAAAGGCTTATGATAAGGTAAATTGGTCCTTTTTACAACAACTTTGTGAAGTAAAGGCTTTTCACCTACTTGGTGTAAATGGATACAACAAGTAGTGATAGGAAGGGGGGAGTGTAGGGGGAAAAATTAATTATGAAATTTGTCACTACTTCCAAACGAACAAAGGACTAAGATAAAGTGACCCCATTTCTCCTATTTTGTTTAACATTGTTGTTGAAATGTTAGCTATCTTAATAGCCCGAGCTAAAGAAGATGAACAAGTAATGGCCGTTCTTCCTAATCTTTATGATGACAGCCTTTCAATTTTACAATATGATAATGACACAATCCTTTTTATGGATCATAACATTGACCAATCTAAGAACATGAAGCTCTTGCTATGTGCATTTGAGCAATTGTTTGGCTTGAAAATAAATTTCTAGAAAAGTGAATTATTTTGTTATGGCAAGGCGAATAATGTGAAGAGGTCTACTCACAAATCTTTGAATGTGATATGGGAAAATTTCCATTCAAGTATTTAGGAATCCCTATGCATCATAAGAAATTGCTAAACAAAGATTGGAATGAGGTAGATGATAGATTTTAGAAAAAGTTAAGTTGTTGGAAAGGAAAACATTTGTAATTAGGAGGTAGACTAGTTCTAATTAATTATGTTCTCAGTAGTCTAGCTGTGTTTATGCTATCATTATGTGAAGTGCCTAAGGACATCCTTAAAAAAACTAGATTACTATAGGTCTAGATTTTTAGGAGTAATAGGCATAAAAAGAAATACAGACTTTCTAAATAGAGTATTATCTGGACACCTAAAGATCAAGGAGGCTTGTGCATCGTTAATTTGGAAGTGTAGAAGAAGTTCTTACTGAGAAAGTGACTATTCAAATTGATAAACAAGGAGGAGGTGTTGCAAAGTCTTCTACAGCATAAATACCTGAGAAATAAAATAATTTCTCAAGTTGAACATAAACCTGGAGACTCAAAATTTTCGGCTGGCCTAATAAAGGTGAAGCATGGATTCTAGAGATTATGTACGTTCACTTTGCAAAATGGTTCACTAATAAGATTTTAGGAAGATGTTTGGCTAGGACAAACAACCTTACATTAACAATACCCTTCTCTTTACAACATTGCCTACAAGAATGCAAATGTGGCACAAGTTTTAAACTTTGAGCCACTTAATATTTCCTTTTGAAGGGCACTTGTGGGCAATAAGTGCATGACATGATCTTGTTGCTAAAGTTGTTCTAATTCAGCTTAGTAATGACAAGGATACATTTCAGTAGTCTCTACATCAGCATGGAAGGTTCTCTGCCCAGTCTATGTATAGTGCTTTGATTAATGGTAGTGTCATTTCACCAAACCGCTACATATAGAAACTTAAACTCCCATTTAAAATTAAAGTTTTCCTTTGATTCCTCCACAATGGTGTCACCCTAACCATTGACAATTTAGTAAAATACCAATGGCATGGAAGTACTAAGTGTTATTTTTGTAATATGAATGAATCAATACAACACCGCCATTTTTCTAAAATTTATGTTGAGCGTACAAGTTTCTTTTAACATTAATCCACCAACAAGTATTTCTCATATGTTTGGAAACTAGCTTAATGGGATTAAAAGGAACTTGAGTATCAAATTCTGGTAGGGGCAAGTGCTCTTTGTTGGGGGCTATGGTTAATCCGTAATGGTATGGTTTTTTACAAGATCCAAGCTTCTACTATGCAGGTACTTTTGAGAGTTACATATTGAATTCACTTCTGGTCACTACTATAGAAGAAGGCAGATCACCACCATATAAATGAGGCATGCCATCATTTGGAGACCACAATGATGAAGATCTTTGTAAGTCATGGGTGTCGGTTCAGTAATGAATTATATGCTTGAACTATGTTAGCCATGATTATGCATTTGAGATTTTTACTTCATTTACCTGGACTGTCATGTTTAAAACCAACTCTGTAATAATGAATGGTTGTGTGCATCTCTTGATGTAGAGGTTGAGATAATATTTATTCCTTACTCTAAAAAAAGCACACGGGGACATGACACGATCTCTTCATGCGTGAGGGGGTACCACTACCTCAGAAAAGCTTATTCATGATGGGTGATAACCCTCATTAGTGATGTGTGCCATATCCGTCACTCCGAGCGTGTCACTAATGTAGACTCATCAGTGACGGGTCTAGACCTGACCTGTCATTGATGTGTGTTTAAAAAACAAAAAAAAGGGAAACTAGCTAGATTTGACCTTGTTTATGTCGAATACAAACAGTTTTGAGCTTTGGTTGAGAAGAAAAAACATGCAAGCATTGATTGCATAAATGTACGTATCACGGATGTATGTATTTAACGGGCTAGCTCAAAGATTTGACTTGCAAGCTGGATAAAAGAAGAGATAATTCGAGGAACTTGCGGTTTACTGGCTTGTAGAGTGTAGTTGAACAACTTGGTTGGAAATTAGCTTGGAATGGAGTCTGTGCTTGTCGGACAAACTTGTACATCCACCCTTTTTGTTTGGTCTATGATATGCATAGGAAGGAAAATACAAAAGTTAACAGAGAAGGAAAATGGTGCTGCTTATCTAGCCAAGAATGTCTTGTACTTGCAGGGAAACATGCATCTAAATTATAAATTCATATTTGCAGGGAAAAACAAGGAGACATGCATGATTACGAAAGACTGGAATGCAGTGTTTCAGGGAAAAACAATAAGATATATTCACACCATATGTTTATGATTACATATCTCAATATGCACACCATATGTTACCACATTGGTAATGAGAGGGTTCTAGTGTTCTCCAATATAAGGTAGAATAAAACTAACTGAATATTTGAGTGCATCTGTTTCATCGGGAGCTAGATTATTACAAACATGACCTAGAATTTTCAAATTAATCAATCTAACCTGATATATGAATGCACATTTCCACAACATTCTCGTAGCTAGCTTGTTTAAAGAGTGAGACAGCAAGCAGGAATATAACAGCTCTACTGTAGCTTAGTGGTCTCAAATTCTCAATCTGTTGGAATCCTCCTGCTGTACGAACAGTTTGTTGTCCACATTATCATGAACACCTTGAACGCACAATTTCCCCAAAATAGAGAAATATAAGATAAATTTTACATAGAAGAAAGATCTGCATGTGCACTACAGACAAACAAATAGTCTGAAATCTCCCGTGGTAGAGAAGCGAGCAGGGGAGAGATGAACAAGAGTTGTGGCTCACCGCCAGGGAGAGGGTAAGGGGACCGGAGCGGGGGCACTGCAGTCGAAGAGGTCATGGGTGGTGCGGAGGTGGTGGGTGGCGTGGTGGTTGCGGCCGGTGTAGAGATCGTGGCCCGTGGTGGTACAGCTGCAATTGCACACAAACACAGATTAGGGATCAGGATGCGATGCTGCTCAGACCCAAATCTGAGCAAGGCACAGCGAGATGGCTAGTGCCATCAAATTAGGCGGGTGGAAAGTACCTTGACGAGGAGCTTGAGGTAGACATTGTTGGACTTGGGCGCTGTCAGAGGGTGAACTCCTATCGCAGGGATCCTGAGGGACCTCTTTTTGAGATTCGGCCGGGGGGATGATTCTGAATATGTTTGCGGGAGAAATAAATGGATGTAAATGCGATGGCAGGTGGGGTGGAAGGCTCGAATGCAGAATGCAGTAAATGCACTTGAGGGATTTAGACAGGTTCGGACCGCACTGAGCGTAATACCCTACTCCTGTGTGGACGCTATAAATACCCTGAGAATGCCCCTCAGGAATGTTGCTGGTTACAAGAATGTTTGTCTATCCTAGAGCTTCGGGCTCCTTGTTCTTCGGTGGTCTCAGCTTCTTTGCTTGTACGAAGATGTTCTTGAGTCTTGGCGTCTGTGCCCTCTCCGAACCTCTGAATCCACTGAATCAACTTGTCTTTGTCCGTGCCCGCCGGCTCCCTTAAATACTCGCCGGCGGTAGCGTGTCCTGAAAGGAAGGGCACGAGTTCCAAGGTGCCATAAATGGAAAGGCAGTCATCATGGGCTCGCCAGCGCGAAGTGACGGGGGGTTGAAAACGCGCCCCTGCCCTGTCTTCGGTCGTCATGATGGCGCTGGCAACGGACGCCGTGGAGAGGGCCCACCGGGCAGCCACGGAGCGGCCCGGCGTGCCCGTTCGGTCTTGTGCGCTTGCCATAGCAGGGTGGCAGGCGGTGCGCCTCGGGCCTTGCGATGTTATCCCGAGGCGCGCCGGATGATGCGGGATGGGACCCGTGCATTAAATGTCCCCACGCCCTTCTGCCAGAACGTGGCAGGGACTGACATCGAGCATGGCAAGAGCAGTTGGAGGTGACAGACCACGCACCCTCTTAAATGCGGCACCAGGCCTTTCACAGGCTGACACCTCACCGCTGGACCCCTGTGGGGGCCACCGACGAAGGGCTTCTTGGGCCGTCGGGGAACCGAGTGCTCGGGGGCCATCGTTTACCTCCCCGAGCACTCTCTCCCGGAATTGACTGTTCGGATCCTCGAGGAACCGGGCGCTCGGGGGTCGCTGTTCACAGCCCCGAGCACTCTCTCTTGGAACTACCTTCTATGGGTCCTCGGGGTACTCGGGCGCTCGGGGGCCACTGTTCGCAGCCCCAAGCACGCCCTTTTCGGTACTCGGCTTCTCTGGTCGTCGGGGGACTTGGGTGTTCGGGAGTCACTGTTCGTGACCCCGAGCACTCTCTTCCCGGACACTTGGTTTTCGCAGATCATCGGGGAACTCGGGTACTCGGGGACCACTGTTCATGGCCCCGAGCGCCCTCTCCCGGGACTTAGTCTTTTCGTACTTCACAGAGATGATCCCCGCGGGAGGGCGCCACGTGGCAGATTGCTGGCCCGGCCTCGGGATTCGAGGACCCCTAGTTCCTGATTCACCGACAGGCGCGGTGCTCTTGGTCTTCTTGTTCCGCCCGTCGGTGACAAGGTTGATACCCTGCAAGGAGAGGGGAGAGTCCATGTCAGTCAAGGTCCATGGTCTCAGAGATGAGCAACTAGCGAGAGGTGAGATGTTACCATGGTGGCACGCTGTGGCGGCGGAGGGGCGAGTTCTAGGGTTTTTGGAGGCAAATCAGGAGAGTGAGGCTTATATAGGGGGTGGGGGTAGTGTGGTGGATGCGACCCAAATGGGTTCAATCCCGCCAGGTTTTGCACGCAGATCATCAGTCGAGTAAGTTGGTCGAAGTGATGGGTCTCTTTGTAAACCGTCACTAATGACCAGGACATTAGTGATAGCTTGTCAAGTGACCCATCACTGTTGTTGTTAGTGACGGATGATTTCCTTACCCGTCACTAATGACATATAATTAATGACAGGTTTGAGATGAGTTCCAGTCCAGGGTCACATTAGTGACAGGACCTCATAGGACCCGTCACTAATAGAATATTACTGATACGTACTGAGTAGTCATCATCAATGACGTGTCTTTTTTATTAGTTTCTTATGTAGTGTGCATCCACCGAGCTTGCCTTAGCTAGCAGATGGCTGATTCCTGCGTTCTCCCTGGCCTCGCTTATGGTTCTCTTTTGCGTTAGCTGGCCTGGTTAGGGTCTGGCCACCTAACCAATCACAACCTTAGTCTCAGCTGGAGCTTTTACTGAGCTCGAGCCTAGAAAGGCATGCTCGCTCAAGCATGGACATGATATCGCAAGCCTAACGAGCTCTAGTTCAAATAATGTTGTTAAGCTTTGTATTACTTCTTCCAAATTTTTCCTCACATATTTTCCTCTTAAATTTTCAAGCCAAGCTTTTGTAGCAACTTTTACATTGGATCGAAGTTTCCAACTTTTCAAAAGCCAAGCTCGAGCTTGGTCGAGCATTGGCCAAACTCAGCACAAACCTATTTCTAGGACTAAGAGCAACTTAGGTAGTATTTGGTTTTGTTGTTTTGTAACATAATAAATTAACATAGGGTAAGCGATATAATCACTCATGTTTGGTTCGCTTGGGCCATTATCGCTTTATAGGGAATCGAATACCAGGCCCATACAATCTCATTACTGCTCCTACTCGATCGGTAACCCAAAACGATGCCACTCTCATCTTCCTCCGTTCCTCGCTCAAAAAGGCGAACAACACTGTTGCACACTTGTCCCTCCGCTTCCCAGGGTGAGCAGGTTCCTCGACATCTGGTGTGATCCTCGTCGCCGGTAAGACCTTGTCAATCTCTCTCTCTCTCTCTCTCTCTCTCTCTCTCTCTCTCTCTCTCTCTCTCTCTCTCTCTCTCTCTCTCCACTCTACTATTCTTGGATCTGGATTTCTTCGTGGCAAAATACTGGGTGCATCCGTGGAAGGACCTGCGGAACAGGAGGAGAGGATCTACGGAGATTTTCCATCGACGCTCGCTTAGGAAGACAAGACGGAAGCCTGTAATGCAGAGTTGGCATCGTCGTGAACGACGGCGGCAATGCGGATGGAGTTACGGCGGCGGCCATCGTCCGGTGGAGAGGTCAACAGCGTCGGCTACCAGTGAGGGGCGAGACTCTGCAGCGGGATTTGATATCGTGGTTGAACCAAACAATGCCTGCTTTCACTGATTCCCTTTGCATTACCACTATAATTTGATACCATTTACGTTTACGTTTGCAGTGCTCCAACCAAACACTATTTTAGGCTCACCTGGAGCCTGTAGCAAGCTCAAGCCTAGAAAGGCAAGCTCACTCGAGCTCAGCTCGTCAACAGGCCCAGAGATAATTCACCATCTAGCCTAAACTGATGATAAAATGTGAGAAACTTACTCAGGAAAAAAGTCTAAACTACACACTTGAACTTTAGTATTTGTCTAATTTATATCATGAACTAAAAACTGTCAACTTTACGACCTCAACTGTTACAACTTAGAAAATGTCTACTTTATCCCGTAGCCTTACCACCACTGTTTTTGCCGAATTGGCGATGGGTTTCTCATGCAAGCGGTGAATTACCAGTTCAGCCAGCAATACAATGATCAATCAATGGACAGAACTTATAAAACATGATGCCACATGAATGAAATACAATGCGAAGTGATCCGAATGCTATGAAAATGCACATGAAGGTATTGCACTAAGTAAAGAACATGATAGAGCAAGAATTATGTAAAGCAAAGCACCCAAGGTCATGGTATAACAAAGTAAATGAGGTGCTGTCCAAAAAGGATAAAAGAAAATAAAAGACGCGCATTAAAATGATGTTGGCGTTAACACAGCTTCTAGAATGCCATTCACTATTTTTAATGTGTAGTGTACACTAATAAAGATTTCTGAAGTGGACTCACACCTAAATTATTTTTATTAATTTATGTACAATTTTTAGAAACTATCAATGTGAGAACAATTATGTGCTAAAACCCTTGGCCAAACTTTTCTAACATGTTGACCACTATTTTTCCTAGAAATTAATCTATTTATCAAGATTAATCGAGCTAGATTCACAAATTTTAGACCTACCATTATTTAATAGTGATTTAAACAAGATTCAACACATTTAAATCAATAAAACAAATAAAATGCAATTTACATAAGCCACAATATCTTTATTTGGTAGAGTATGAATTTACTTTGCAATTTGTGGAGCTATACTGATTTTTCTATGTATTTTACATCACTTTAGCCGATTAAACAAGGTAACAATAATTTGATTTCGCCATTTCCTAAAATATACGAATTACTAAATACTCAACAAAAGATCCATCTAACCTAGTCATAGATCTGTGGGCTTGGGGCTTAGCTCACTAGATCAAAGCTTGACTTGGTTCAACCACCATGGCCGGCAACACTGTGCCAATTGGCCAGGATCAAACTATGACAAGTCTTGTCCATCGGAGGGCAGCAGTTGCATCGATGCACAGAGGGGGTCCCATTTTGCTTGGTCATGGAAACATGCATAGAGGAGAAGCCCAGCCCACCATGGAGCGGCAACCATGGATGTGGAGCTCACTGAGCTCGGCAGACGGCAGGGGAAAAGAGAAGGAGGGAGCTCTGGAAAGGAGAAGAAAGGGTCTTCGAGGATCACCTATGCATGGGTGATCTCACCCCAGGTTTGGATGGTGTGGGGAGGTGTTGCAGTGGCATTTGATGGCGAGGAGATGTTGTCAGCCAGAGTTGGAGAAGAAGGTCGTCAATGAACTTGGTTCCAGGAAGGAATCGATGGACTGATGGTAGGGATAGAAAGAAGAGGTTCTGGGGGTTCGCCTTCGGGCGCATTTGGTTGAGTTTGGGGGTGGGAGAGCGACGAGGTTGCTACTGCTCAGTGAGGAAAATGGGAGAGAGAGAGAGAGAGAGAGAGAGAGAGAGAGAGAAAGAGAGAGAGAGAGAGAGAGAGAGAGAGAGAGAGCAACAAGAGAAGATAAGGCTGTGGGGAAGCTGACAGGGGAGTTCACGGCGTCTAGGGACGAGAGGAGAAGAAGGGAGTGGAAGAAGACTGTGTGCTCTAAATTGAACAGTATCCGTCAGATTCTAATTTTCTCCTTCCCTCTTTCTCTATTTGGAGAGTAGGGTTGTCATCAAACTTATAAAATCCATTCCATTCCGGATGAAATTGGGTGGAATATCTCATTCTGTTGCCCAAAATGGCATAGAGCAGTCTACATCCCATACCGGCCTCGATACCGGCCATCCTGACCCAATCCACTCATTTCGGGAGGAATTTGACATGACATACGTTTTGGTACCAGCCCATTCTTAAGTCACCACTCCTTTGAATTGGGTTCAATAGCTCAGCCCAATATTAAGTTGTATTTGATTATTTTGGTGAGCTACATTCATTCCTGAAACCCTAGCCACATTTTGTTCGCCCCTCAAGCTTGTTGCCGTCGGTGCCACAACGGCAGATGCGACGTAGGTAATTGCTCAAGCTTGTACGATACTACGACTGACGGTTGATGCCGGTAAGAACTAGCAACCGAGAAACTCAAATCGATTGGATTTTAGTCTTGAATAGCAATCGATTAGTACTAGCAGACTAGTTGCCACAACATTAATGGATGTTGATATTTCTTTATTTCGCTAGTTTCCTTTTCTAGATCCAACGTTCTACAGATTTTAATAGATTTTTTCCTTTGCTTAGCTTGACCATGGCCTCATCATCGGCCTCGGAGTTTGAATCATCGCCTGCATTACCTCTAGCAAGGTTAAATGACCCTGCTTGGTTACATGGGAAGGTTGTGCTTGGTGCAAAGAACATTATGATTTTCCTCTACTGTGGCAAGAAGATTGGAGGTGGTGGCATCACTTGTTTGAAGTACCATCTTGCAGGGAAGAAAGGACAAGTGGAATAATGCAAGAAGGTGCCGGGAGATGTCAAATGGCAAATGAAATAGTTGATAAAGGATATTACCATAAATGGAGACAGAAGAAGCAAAACATGGAATGCTATTGGATTGATTGGATCTTCTAGCTCACAAGAAGATTCAACTAGTGCTCCAGAGCAGAGGGGAATGAGTTCAGGAAGGCCTACTATCCCATCTCCTAGAAGTTCAGCTACAACTCCATTTCTGGAGAAGAGTTTCTTTGATCCAAGAACAACACCTGGTTCTCAGTCATGCATCAGGAGTGCACTAGCAACAAAATAAATGATTGATCAAGCTAGAGATGCAATGGCTAGATGGTGGTATGATGCAAATATATCCTATTAGCATTGATAACATTGATCTACTTGGGTAATGGGTTGGTGAAGAGCCTGGTCTTCTTGATGGTGATGACTGCAACTGGGAGGCCATCGTTGCGCCTTTTGCTACATTGTCAATTTTAGAAGAGGAAGAGTTGGCTTTAGTTGTTGATCTGGTTGATGCACCAATAAATAGTTGTGGAATCGGGAGCTAAAAATGAAGACACTGATATGTTTGAGCCTCCACCAGACCAAGATCCTTATGTGTATGTTACAGATTTGACCGAGTAGTGCTAGATTATTGCAAGATGTCTGAATGTATGAATGTGACATTTGCATGACTACACAGTATTTCCTACTACCTATTATGTCTAAGCTTGATCCAAACTCATTGAACTATGTGTATCAATATTTTCAAGTTTCAATGTTATGAACTATGTGTCAATATTTTATCAAGTTTCAATGTTATAAACTATGTGTTATAAACTTATGTTTGGTCCTAGATTATGTATTTGAATTTTCAAGGTGAATATTAATATTTATGAATATTTATATTATTATATTAAAAGCCCGGAATGGTATGCCGAAATGGGCTGGAACTAGCTTGTTCCATTTCAAGAGGCAAACTAGAATAGCCTCTGGAATGGAATTTATAAGTTTGGTTGCCGTGCTCCAAAATTCATGAACCTTTTTCTGTAGCTCCCATAAATACTAATGAATCCATTAATAGGATTCACCTCAATATCCCATGTATAATTCAAATTAAAATTCTCCAAAAAAAAAAATACTACTTTTGTATCTTCTAGCAATTTTTAAGGACTCAATTATATTACCAAAAATCTAGGAAAATTGACTAATAATCCTCTCACGGGGTTTAATAATTTTGAAAATTAATTCCAATCCTGGATATATGGAGAAAAAGCAAGTTCCTTTGTAAAGATCCATTTAATTGTATTTTTCATTTCATGTGATTTTCTCTTCTTAATTAAATTTGAATTCTAATCAATTAAAAATTTGCACAACATTCATTCAAATACTTATGAAATGAATGTAAACATGAATATGCATGAATTTGGGATGTGATTGGTCAATTTCCCCTAGTCCTAGACTCTTCGACTATTATGACTGACATATTAATTGGGCAGTCAAGGAAAAACTTATCAAGGGAGAAAAAAAATTGACTTCCCCTAGCCCCCGACTGTGCGACTATTATAGCTAACATATTAATCGAACAATCAAGGAAAAACTATTTAGGGGAGAAAAAAATCAACTTCCCTTAGCTTCTGATTGTTTGATTATTATGGCTGACACATTAGTCGAGCAGTCAAGGAACAACTATTTAGGAGAGAAAAAATTGACTTTCCCTAGCCCTGACTATTCGTTTAAAGAAGATCTTTTCAATTGGATAGTCAAAAAGCGTAGAAAAGTCACATGATTCATTCCTACCGCAAAATGGTACTTCGAATGCCAATGTATCATGGGACTGGTGAAGATCTACCAGACTCGGGAATCGGCCATTAAGTAACTTGGGAGTATAAAGAGAAAGAAAAAAAGAAAAAAAACCAAACATTGTTCACAAAAAACATTCTGACTTTATTCTCAGAAAATGAACTACTATTAACCTACTCACTTACTAGAAAAAAAAAACTAGATCCGAGCTAGTGAGCTAATAGTCTCAATCAGGCCTATCATTTGAGGTAGGTGCACAGAGCGAGCTAAGTAGGAACTCAGAGAATGGTTTTAACCTTATTGCCCTATTTTGGGCTTTGAGGGTTTTGATTCTTCCTCCAGGGAAATGACTCGTGAAGGGGTAGTTGTCCTGCCAACTCGAGGCTCTTCTTGTCGCACTTCAATGCCATATGTTTGTCACTTACACATGGATTACCCCCTTTAGACTTGGAAGCTTTAGGGACTGGTACATGTAGTGAACAATAGCCATGAAGGCCGCGAGGACTGGTCAACCAAGGATCACATTATAGGTCGTGTCGAAGTCGGCCACATCGTATCAAATCTTCTCATTTCTTAAGTCCTCAACATTCCCAAATGTCATCGGTAGCGAGACCTACCCGACAGGTTTGGATGAAGCCCCCGGAATTATGCCATGAAAGGCATACTTCACCAGCTAGATCTTGGATCTTGGTATATGCATTTTGTCCAGAGCATGGAGAAACAAAATGTTAAGTGATCTTCCTCCATCGATAAGAACTCGATTTACCTTGCAATTGTTGATAGTGGGTTCGACCACTAGTGGATAGCAACCTAGGTTGTTGATAACTCCAAGGCAATCAGACTCGTCAAAAGAGATAGGAACATCGACCCATTTGAGTGCCTTGGGCAATACCATGGTGATGGAGAGGATCTCTCGCTCTGCATCTTTTATTTGTCTCTTGGACTCGTAGCTGGCTGATCTTCCAAAGATGTGGTTCGCCTCATGAGAGCCTACTTGGAATGTGAGATCATCACCATTTTCCTCCATCGGCTTGGAGCCTGAGGCCTTCTCTGAGCATTGTCCCTTCTGTTGTTGTTCCTTGAGTTGCTTGAGTCAGGTGCGGCAGAACTCAGTATCATGGGTGTCTGTCTTGTGAAATGTGCACCACCTTTTCTTTGAGTTCCCTCCTGACGCTGACTTCTTCCCTTATCATATGTCTTCCTAGGGGCGGGAGTATTTTCATGAGATGCAGCCATGATGTTGTGCTCCCTAGTCTTGCTCTTCTTATGGGATTTGTCCAACTTCCGACTAGGCTAGTGCTTGTCGGCTAATCCAACTAAGGATGTTTGTCTCTCTCTAATGACAAGTTCCAGGAGATGGCCTCTTCAGCAGCTGCGTAGCAATCTGCCAGCTCGAACAGTTCTTGAACATCTCAGGGAGGCCTCATAGCCATATCTTCAATCAGCCTCCAATCTCTTACGCCTTGTCAGAAGGCACGAATGATGAAGTGATTGGTAATTTCTAGGCTAGTGTTCCTGATGAGGATGAATCTCTTGATGAAATCCCATAGTAACTTGTTTAGGTCTTTGATGTAGACGATGGACATCGTCCTGCTTTCTTTGGCGCTTGTATGTCCCTTGAAAATTTGCACATAAGACATCGCAAAGTCATTCCCAAGAGTCGATCGAGCGTGCTGATCCTTCTAGAGTCATAGGAAGGTAGTTAGCCATGACCCATTCATCGCCTCTGCTGACCAAGATAGATGTAGAGTAAATAGAGAGAAATTCTAAAGGGTCAGTATTCCAGTTATATTTCTCAATTGATCTAAGCTGGTGAGTGAAAGCCTGACAACAAGTGACCATAGGATTTCTCTGATTGCAATCATCTCTCCCTCCAAAGTTCAATCTGGCCTAGAACTCATGAATTTGTCGAGGTATTGGTGAGGTTCTCCACACTATATGTTTCATGGCGAACATTGTCCTTTGAGTTCTAGATAAGATTGCGACGGGAAGGATCTTGCCGAATCAGAGTTCTCTCGAGTGCGCTGGACATCTTCTAGAGGCTGAATAACTCGAGGTGCACTGCTCCTTTCATTAGCAGAGTCTTTGGATACTTGTTGAGCTCTGTAGATACTTCCAGTCATCTCATGTAACCATTGGGCATTGGTTGAATATGCGAACCCTCCCGGAGGGATGGAGTTGAGGAGGATCTTGGCCCGTTCCAACAGCTGGGCTATTCGGGAGGTATATTGGGCATTAGTGAACGCAATAAAGAGGTTTTGAGGGACTAAGGGAGTTGTGACACCTCCGGTAGCTCCGAGAGTATCTACTAAGGGGACTAGAGTGACCACATGGTCGTCTCCTCTGATAGGAGCCATGCTTATTCCTCCTATTGGCTCAGCAGGAGCAGTCGAGGCTTCCTTAGTAGTCGGGTTGGAGGAATTATTTGGATCATCTCCATTTCCTTGATCTCCGACTTTGAGGGTATTTACCTCATGATATTTTTCCTTGTCATCAAATGAAAGGAAGACACATCAAACTAGGTAAATTAAGGCTTGTCTTCTAGGATGTTCTTGTCAAAGCCTTCGGTTCCTCGGTAATCCAAGTTAGTGGTAGTAGGAATTGATGGGGAGGTTGGGTGACCCGAACTCCCAATGAGAACTATTGAAAGACTGTCCTGTCCTACCGACTCAAAAGTCGATCTGTTGTAGATTCCCTTTAGAGATCAACTAATCTCTGGTAAATATTCCAATCGGGCATAGATGTCGGGGTTGAAGTTGTCGAAAGACTCGAGATCGAATACGCCATGCCGAGAAGTGCGATAACTTCATATGTTGAGTTCTTTGCTCGTATCCCCATGGACGACAGTAGCTGTCGATGAAGTGTACCATGAGCAAAGACACAAAGTTATACAGATCCAGACTTCTGAGTTGGCTAATAGCCCTACATCCTGTCTTACCTTAATTATTCTTGGATAACAAAGTACAATGTGGATGAGTCTAGTCCTAAGAACTAGGCAAATTTTGGTTTGTCTAAGGCTTAAGATCTAGTCGACTAAGGGGTTACTTCTGTCGAGGATCTTCGATGGATGTTGGTCTTCTACTTGACTAATTTTGTGGGTTTCGTGACTTTAAAGATCTGAAGGCGCGGTTTGCGATTGTGGGCTAAGATTGTTTCATTGCTTGATCGATCTGACTTGCGTTGTCTTGGACTGCCTCTTTCCCCACCTTATATACTTGGGGGAATTCAGGGCGTGATCTTACAAGGATATCTCAAACATATCCTACTCAGATTGTTAAACTCTCATAGATCTAAAAATCCTTCTCGAATAGGGGATAACTTTCATATCTGGGATAAGTAGTTTCCATGTATATCATTTTTATATCTTACTTTGTGGCAGCCAGGACTAGCCCCGTATCGAATAAGATATATTCAATCCTCATATACCTCTTATAGATATACACAATATATAGAATATATAATATTAATTATATATCCCATCACGGAGGTGCGTAGCCGTAGTCTAAGGGCCTGTTTATTTCAGCTGTGTATTATAAAAAACAGCTTGTAGATTATAGATTCTAAAAAACTAGATTGTGGAAGCTAGATTGTATAATCTACAGAAGCTGATAGAACTTAAATTGTTATATTGCTATAATCTGAATGCTAGATTGTTACAAGCTAGATTAGGATAAGAATATGTTTATTTCAACTTGCAAATTATTAATCACAATCTAAAATTTTAGTTGAAATAAACAAGGCCTAAATTACCAAGCCAGCTCCAGAACCTCTGTTTATCCAGAGTAATAAAGGCTTTGCTGATGATAGGTTTAACGAGCAAGATAAAGGCTTTGTTGCTTTTTCGTTGTAGAAACAGAGGTTCTGGACTTGTCGGCTGGGCTTTCTTTAGCTGCGACGGATCACTGATGCGTCACCAATAGGCCGGCCCAGGCGAAATAAAGGTCCAGCAGCATACAAGGCCCCCGCTTCGTCCCTCCAGTAAATTATTCCTTCCGATCGTCCGAATCGCGATCCAGCCTTCCTGCGGATCCGGCCTGCTTTCCCCTCCCACTCAACCCAGGACCTTGGCGCCAACACGCTAGCTAGATGGGTCGCCCATCAAACCAACCTACACCAGAGAACATAAATCATAGCAAACAGCTCGCAAGGTTGCCCGCATGCCGTCTGGAATTAGATCTCAGGAGCGTTCATCCTCGGAACTAAATCCTGGGCACTGCATGTTTTCCACGCATTAAGGATCTAGAGTACTATAATCTATCTCTAACGTGGGTAAGGGACGCACACGGCTACGCATGTGACTTGAGTAGGATGTGTATGAGTTGTGTACATGTACCTTTAAAAAAAGATGGAAAAGAATGGATAAAATGTAAAAATTTGTCCCGCCGCAGCGCTCGGCTTACACAGTACAGGGCACGGCGTTGATGACGTACTAGCTTAGCGTAATACTCGCTCCTCCTTTGTTTTGAAAGTAGAGCGCCGCTGACGTGATCCAGGTCGAAAAGGCGCAAAGACGTGGAAAACGGAGCTGCGACACCATTTGCGTTGGCTCTCTAGCTCTGCAACTTGCACTGATCATCCGATAATCATTCGGCATGGCATCTATCCGTGCAGTGCAGTTGATTATATAGTATCATCGCATCTTCAATTCGTACCACGGTTGAATAATTCAGCTTAAGCAAGTCGAAACCAAGTGATTGCAGAACCAACCATATATAATATAACGACGAGAAACAGAACAACCGCAAATCTTGAGAATTACACAAGGCAATCAGTCGAATTAGCAACATCATTTCTTATTCTTCTTCTTCTCTCACATGAATTTCTCGCTCGCTCTTATTTGGATCCCGACTCACACTGGGTTCATCGATGCCACGCCGGCTGCCGCCTTCCGGAGCCGAGAATTCTAGTATTCGTCGTCGTCGTACCCTCCGCCTCCGTAGGAATCTTCCTCCACCCTATCGGCGACGCGGTCCTCAAACTTGTTCTCCAGGTAGCTTGCCCCTCCGGCCAGCGCCAGCCCGCCCACCACTCCCGCTGCCGCACCCACCGCCAGCCCCGTCCCCATCCCCATCTTCCCACTCTTCTTAGATGCCGCGCCCGCCGCCGGTGCAGCTGCCCCGTACTCTGCCACTACGGGAGCAGGAGCAGCGCCGTACGCCGGCTGAGGCGGGGCGCCTCCTCCGTAGGCGTAGCCGGCGCCCGCAGCAGCAGCAGGGTACCCGACAGGCGGCGGGGTCGCGTAGTAGGCGTCGCGTGTTCCGCCAGTGGCGGGGTTGCCGTAGGGCGCCGGGTACGGGTTGGGTTCGTAGTACCGCGCGGCCTCCCGCACGGCGACGCGGACGTCCAGCCGTCCCTGCGGGCGCCCCGAGGGCCGCTTGAGGCGGAGCGTGCGCGAGGCTTTGCCCCCGAGGCCGGCGTCGTCGAGGACGTCGCGGAGCGGGAGGCGCGCGGATCCCACGAGCGGCTTGACCCCTTCGGCGGCGTTGGCGTGGACGACGTCGATGTAGAGCACGGCGTCCTCGAGGCGGGTGGTGGAGGGCGGGAGCGGGACGACGAGCTTCTCGTCCCAGGCGGGGTTCTCGGCGTTGTCGATGTCGACGCGGGTGGAGACCTTGGGTCCGTCGTCAACCCAGACGACGGCGTACGGCTTCAGGTCGCCGTTGCGCCAGTTGACGTTCTTGAGGTCGCGCGCCGAACCCACCGTCACCTCCACCTCATAGCGGGAGCCCATCCTCCTAGCTTCTAGATGCTTCTGGACCCTTGGCTAAGTGGCGGCGAGTGCCTTGCTCTGCTCACTCCTCTGCTCTGTTGTTGGCAAGGGAGGTATAAATAGGGGATGGAGAGCTGGGGCGGGGTCCACATGTCGGCGAGAGTGATCAGTGGTGGCGGCGCCTTGGGATGGACGGTGCATAGCCTGGCGACGGTTACTACTAAAAATGAATTGAAGGCTTGACTGGCTGGTCCTCCTCTCACTGGTTCATCGGTTTCTTCTTCCTGGCGCCGTTGCCCTTTGAATGCACTGGCGTCAGCTTCTTCCTCCTCCTCCTAATACTAAGAATAATCTGTTTTCTTAGGGGTTAAGAATTCTAAAAACTAAGAATAATCTGTTTTCTTAGGGGTTAAGAACTCTAAAACTACAACTCTCCATTGTGTTAGGTTTATTGTTGACTTTTTTGCCATCTCACATGTAACTGACGAAGGCATTGGTGGCAGCGATTATTCATTGCGTTCATGTTTCCCGTGAAAGCAACCTATTAGTTTCGTTTTCGGTGCTGCCACTGCCTCAAAAGAGATGCTCCTACAGTACTGGATGGATGATGCTGCGGCCGGCATCACACGCTTTGAACGCGTCTGCACCCAACACAAACCAGTCCGTCCACCCTTGGATGGATCGAATTGCATTTGCACCTCCCACTAGTGCTACCTCGCCCAAATCTCGCTTGCTTCTCTCTTTTTTTTTCTGTTGTCATCTCGACAAATTTTCATCTGGTACAGTACAGACGTGCAGGACTATCTGAAGCAAATTGTGCCTCAGTTGATTGGGCCTCAAATTTAGCAAAATTTATCATTTAAAAGATCTGGTAATAATCCAGCAAAATCATAAGACTTCTTAGAGCATGTTTGTTTCAGCTTCAGATTGTGGCTTTCGACTTTTACAATTCGCAGCTCAAACAAACAGATAGCTTTTGGTTATAGCTTTTTAAAATCTGCTGGTTGAATTGTGGGAATATGAGAAGCTGATTTTTCTCAGCTTTTGATAAATTGTGAAAGTTTATTTTACTATCTAAAAGCTTTTCACAATCCAGTTTTTTACAATTCAGTTTTTCACAATCTAGTTCTTATAAATTGTTTTTTAAAATCTCCAACTGAAACAGACAGACGTTTAATACACTACAATATCCTCAAACCCTGCTAGAGTGTGCTAGAACCTACCGACGCCGGAAAGGGCCATACCATACCAGAATTGTCAAGCAGGTTTCAGACGTTTCCCAGGCAGAGGGACCCATCCTGCCTGGTTGGTCTAACACTGCACTGGTCAACAATGCTAGGTAGTATTTGCTTATTATGACGAGATCAACACCACAAAACTTATACGAGTAATCGACAGAAAACATTGAGCCTGCGTAAGTTGCACGTTCTATGCCTGACAGCCACCTGTAAATAGAGCATGCAGCTAATCAGCAATCAAGAGAACAAACACACTGCAAACCCCACCAAGCTGGGCATCACACTGCTGGCACCATAGATCGTGCAAGTTCAAAAGGTCATATTCTCCGCCTGTACTACCAAAACTACCAAATACAAGATACGTTAACATACTCTAACATCCCACGTAGTTGTAGCGGAAGCGACGCGAATGGTTAAAAGAGGAAGTCAAAGGTGAGGAACCGACGAGCTGATATCTTGTAGTCATAACTGGAGCGCTATGGCATTGCAGACGTTGAGATTGGTGTGGAAACCAACGAGTTGCTCATATGGATGATAGTCCTTTGTGCCGATATCGAGATAGCCGAGAGCGAGGGCATGGTGACCGTGGTCAAGGTAGCCATGTGAGGGGATGTCGTTGTCAACATAGCCGTGACAGCGTAGCCACACATGAAGCCACGGGCAGAAAGAGGCGCCATAGAGCTAGGGTGCAAGGATTCGTCAGGGAAGATGACAGTGACACAATCGAGGCAATCACTGAGGGAGATGTAGATGCCGAGGTCGATGCAATTGAGGCCATCCAGGACGAGGTGCTCTTTCTCGTTTGCCAGACCTGGGGACGCATCGCGGACAAACGTACGCATCGATGTTTCTAGTACCATACGTTCGGTGCGCGGAGCGGCGAAAAGGGGTATGCCATTGTAGCATGTGGTTGTCGGAGTAGACAAAGTGTAGTCACGGAAGAGACTTCAACTATGACGATGAGATTGTGGCGGACAGGGACTAAAGATATGACGGACCCAACGTCCTGAAGTGGCAACGCCGATAGCCTGAAGTGGCGTGACGGTGGTGCTTGACATAGGTGGAGAAGAATCCAAGTTGATGAGCCCATGGCTCCTTCGGATATAATCAATACCGCCAATAATCCTCAAATCATACAAGATCCAATTACAATAGCACGTGCACGATAATTAGACCACCAGGTGAACTCCCTCCTTACTGTTCATGCTTCCTTAAATGGATTACTACTGAATTCTTGTGATATTTTATTGCTTAAGAACGTGAGAGAAGTACCACAACCTTACTCAGACGTCACCCCTCGAAGGTCAAGTCTACTCGGACTCGAGGCTGAGGTCGAGGTCATGGTCGTGGTCGAGTCACAGGACAACATGTCTGTAAAATGGGCATAACTCTCTCATATGAAGTCCGTTTTAGGTGATCTTGGATATTTTAAAAAGCTTACGACAAGCCCTTTCCAATGGATAAGAACTCGACTAAATATTCCTTATAGTTTAGTCAGAGTCAAAGAAATGAGGTGTTGCTCCATCGTTTTGGACCTTATTAGGTCGTGTGATTGTGTCGGGATCGGAGTCCAGGTTGTGCACGCCTCTTTCCACAGCTGCATAACCCTAGGTCGACCTCCTCACGTCCCTCCTGTATATATACAGTAGCCGTCATAGTTTAGGCTTATATTTAGTTTAGATTATTCTATTTTAAACAGTTTCGCCATTTATTGGTTTGTTGAACCCCAATTCGAGTACTTCATTGGTAATTAGCAATATTCAGATTGCATCTACCTATTCTTGCTTGTGTTCTATATTCGCTTGCAAGAAAAGTCTTTTTGGCGAGGTCAACCGCGTCTTGGCATGGTTGATAACCACAGAGTAGTGGTGTAGTAGTTGGGAGGGTTCTTGATCTGTTCTATTCGGAGTCTTTGGATCATCAATGTCGAAGCTTGTAACACCCTAAATTTTAATTTTTACAATAGTTTAAAATTTTGATAGATTTTAAATAGGTGTTGCAATTTTTGTTCAATAGAAAGAAATTAATTTTTAAATTTAATTGGACATAGGTTATAATTGTGCTTGTTGCATTCATGTCATAATAGTTGCAATAGGTTTTTATGCGTGGAAAATATTTGCAAAACATCGCTAGAACTTGCTCGTTCAAACCTCTTTTGAAATTTGGTTCAAACTCCAAAAAGAAAAGATTTTCAATATTAGAAAATGCTCTCGAGCCGATTCCTCCCCTTCCAGCCCATTTCCTTCTCCCTCCCCCTCTCTTTCTTTCCCTCTTGCATGGGCCACCGGCCTCCTTCCCACATTGGGATGCGTCCGAGCCGGCCTGCGCTGCCCCGAGCCGCCTGCTCCCCTTTCTCTCTTGCCGCTAAGTGGGCCCGGCTAGAGCCGTCGAGCCATCCCGCCCGAGCTGACTCTCCTCCTTCAACCTCCCACCCAGGCCGCTCCTCTTCACCGTCGTCGCACATCTCGCCCTTTCCCGCGCCCTCTCCCCTTCCAAACACGGTTGGATCCGAGGCATTGAACCCCATCAAGGCGCCTCCCATTGTTTTCCCGTCCTTAACCCCCACTTATAGCCCGAATCGATAAGAAAACCGACGCCATTAAAGTCCATGGCCGCCGGCCATTTTCTTCAAATTCTGGCCAATCCTCTTCCCTCTCTCATTTTTAAGACGCCCATGATCTCCGTGGCGACGTTCCACACCTTTCCCGCCTGTTTCTTGTGCGGTTTCTTCGTCGGCGTCGGATTTTTCTCCAACTCCCATGAGAGCTTGGTCGCCGCCCTATTTCTCTGCTTCTGAGCCCTATTTGACCCTTTTTCTTCTCCCTTTGGTGTCATAGGTGCTCAAGGGTCCGTTTGCGCCGCTTCTCGGCCTCTCCTCATCGCCAGAACACCATTCGCCCGAGCTCAAGTGCCCCTAGCCGCCCTTGGTCCCTCTCCGCCGGCGTGGAGCCCCCGGTGAGCATCCCCATGTCACCCTCTCTCTTTCAAGCCATCTCCCGTCAAGATCCATGCCTGCTTACGCCATTCCGACGAGAGTCCAACGATCCCGCCACTGCCGGCCGACCGCCCTCCCCTCTGTCCAGCGCCACCCGATCCGCCCCTTTGATTCCGGCCGCTCGATCTCGATTGGACGGCCTGGATTAAAAGGGGCATACCCCTTCAGTTTTTGGTCCACCGTCGACATGGACCGGCCTTCTTGGCCATGGTCCATGAGCCAGTGAACATTTTTCGTGAGTTTTTCAATTGAAGAATAAACTGGATTTGAATTATGACGTCATAAATAACAATTTTCAGTATAAAATTAATTTGGATTATTCTCGGAAATCAACTAAAATTTACAGAAAAACCCCTGGAACTTCAAAAGCTCATAACTTTTTGTTCGTAGCTCCAATTTGGGTGATTTTCATGCTCAAATGTTTGTAGCATCGTGTAGAATCTTTTTATAGGGGTTTTACCTAGATTTAGTACTGTTTGGTGTACTGTTCTTAGTGGCTTCCCTTGTGTGCTTTTCTGGTCTGCCGTTTAGGAGGTGAGCAGTTCAGGAACCTGCAAGATCAAGTCTTTGGAGACTTCGAGCAACCCTCAGCTAAAGACAAGTGCCCTTGAATATTTTGCCCTTGTTTTTGGATTCATGTGTAGTTTTTATTCCTTCTATGCATGTTTGTCTAAATTGGAATCCTATGTTAGGGTTTACTAGTTTTGTATGACAATTCCTTGTCGCCGTTGATGGATCAAGGGGTAAAATGGGTAGTATTTGCTAGTGCAGTCATAAGTTGAGAAAATGTTAATATTGACTAATAAACTATGCAACAAGAAATCGGGTATGGTAATCTTGTAGCAACATGGTATAGGGATCCTACAGGATGGTTGGTTTGAGGTGGTGCTATACAGCAAGTTTGTGTTTGTTCCTGTGTGGGGTCCTAAGGACCGGTTCTTGAACATGTAGCCAAGATAAACCGCAACCATCCACGGGGCCTATATGGGTATGGCCTGGCCAATTAATTAGCCCCCCTCCGGTTCTATGAGCACTGTTGGACGGTTGAGTGGCACAAGAGGGAGCTTCTGTAGCGATTTAATCGTCTGTTAGCGGTGAAACCTATGTGGGTGCTTACAGGTCAGTGGGAGCTTTGTAAAGGCCTTGTAGTGATCTCTTGGCACACACCTCGGAAGTGTGTAAGTGCCTGATCAGCACGGCAACACGGAGACTGTCACCTGGTAATGCGGGTGATGAAATCACGACCTGTGGGGAAAGATGGGCAAACTCTGCAGAGTATAAAACTGATCGAGAAGTCATGCTCATGGTCAAGAGTGGCTTGGACTTCTTCTTGATTAGTTGGGATCAAGGTGCTGGAATGGATGGTCTGGTAGCCAGGTAATGGGATTATCTGGTGAGTTTTGGTAGCCGGATATGGGATATCTGGTGAGTTTCGGTAGTCGGATGGAATCCGATGAGCTATTCCTCTTGTTTAGGTTAAGTCTTCACACTTAGTAAATAGGATGCCTGGTGTTGGAGTCATAGTTCATAGTTGCTTAGTGCAGTTAACCAGTGTCTAACCTTTCCTTGGCTTAAGCCCCATATCATGTTTCTCCCACACTTGCGGAGTAAATTATGTACTCACACTTGTTGCTCCCTTTCTTTCTTGCATTCTTTTACTGTTCAGAAGCCATCAATGAAGCTGAAATCTTCTATGAAGACGACTTCAACTCAGAGTTCCTGTGCTATGCTGGTGTGCCGCCTCAGCTGCGATCCCACCCTAGCTGAAATCCTACGTCTCGGAGGAGGTTCTAGCCCGAGTGGAGCATGACGAGGTCATCCCCTCGCGCACATTGATTGCCTACTCACCAACGGCGAGTGAGACAATCCCTAGTCCAGACATCACCTAGATTGTTGTCTTCCTTGATTTCTTCTGCAGTTGTTGCCGTCCCCCCCCCCCCATCCAGTTTCTTCCTCCAAGTGCTTAGCTTTTACGGAATTGAGCTTATTCATCTCAACCCCAACTCCATCTTCATGCTCAGTTTTTTTGTGCACCTATGCAAGGCCTTCCTGGGCATGCACTCGTTCGTCGGCCTCTTTAGGTATTTATACCTCCTAAAGGGTTTTACAGGCAAGGTCGCCAGCGGCGCTAGATTCCACCTCCAAGAAGGGAAGTCAGCGGAGTACATCAGCTTCTTCGCCAAGAGTTCCTGACCTGGGTGGCACAAGAAGTGGTTCTACTACCAGCCTGACCTACCCAAACTCCTGTATCAAGGTCTTACGTCGCTAGGGAGGTCGTTGTGGAAGGAGGAGCTAAGGCCCACCACTGTCTCCTAGGCTCTTGTCACTGAGATCCGGGAGCTGAAGGAGCAGGGGTTGATAGCATGGGATGTCGCTAAAGATTTCATCAAGTGCCGCATGTGTCCTCTGAGGTCGAGAGTTTCTGGTTCTTGGGAGTTTACGGCCATGGAGGACCCGTCCCGAGAAGGTGAGCTAGGTACTGACATATCCCGAGTAGCTATTAGGAGAGTTGTGGGCACATTCCTTATAAGTTGTTTCTTATCCACAGATCTACCTCCAGGTGTGGTGGAGCAGAGGACCAAGTTTGTTTTCAACACAGCCCCCGTGCCTAATTGACAGGGCTTCTTGCTCCCCATTGTGGAGATGGAGGCTAACACTTGGGCTGGGATCTTGTTGGTAAGCCTCATGTGCCTTTTCCTCCTCTTTCCTTCTTCTTTCTAAGTAGTCCTAATCCATGGTGGCAGTTGGCACAAATTATGAAATGTCCATGATGCGGGCAGCCCGACCCGAAGGCCGAGAACATGGGTGCTTGGGATGAGGATTTTGATGAGGTCTTTATCGCTGGAACTATAGGCCAAGCAGAAGCAAGGGCGGTGATGTTACTTCAGCATCCTCGCCCTCCGTCAGTAGTGACATGCTAGATGAGGATGATTTCTTGGTGGGCGACGGCTCACAGATTAGCGATTCCATGCTGTCGCCTGCACCGTCATCTGACCGCTTGGTTCCAGCCTTGTCCGCAGCCCCCAAAACCTTAGCCCAAGCTCGACTCCCATAACTCCAACCCTGACTCTGACTCTTGAGGCCTCGACTCCAACTCCGGTACCTGAAGCCCCGACACCATCTCCAGTTTTAGCTCAATTTTTTCATCAAAGCCCATAGCCGTAATGACTGACTCTACGTGCGTATAGGTGCCAGACAAGGAGCACAGAAAGGTAGTCGTTGGCACGAGTGCATCTGCCGACATTACCTTGCATACGTTAGGAGTAGGGATTGGGGGAGGTGGCCCTCAGAAGCCATCCAAGAGGCTATCCCCCATCCTTGACCCACTGAAATCCTTTCAGGGCATGAAGCGGCCCGAGTATGTTTTGTCATTATGGATACCCTCCTCATGTTCATAGGAGCACAAGCTTTAGATTCCTTTCTACGGGATGCTCAGAGCACCATCGCTAACCCTCAAGCTACAACCACTTCAGATCCTAGACATCCAGCCCTCCGAGGGGCTGGGAGCGAGCTTACCGAGCCCTCAGCACCTATCAATGAGAGCTAGGAAGTGGTTGCTCTGTCGTCCCAGGTAATCGTAGACAAGATTTACGAGTTGTCCGATGATATGCCTTGGAGGGAGGTGGTCCAGGGTGCGCAAGGTTTAGGTCGTCGTGACCCAGAGAATGTATTTAATTTATTTTTTATGGTTCGTGTTTTCCTGCAACATAACCATTTAGTTGATGAAATAATAGGTATTGACATGATATTTTGTTGTTGTACATGTCGCAGCTGCACAAATTCCATGGCGAGTCCCAACAGGCTATAGCTTGGGTAGCTGAACTCGAGAGGGAGGCCATCGAGAAGGACCGTCAACTCTCGGCGGAGATCTCTGAGAAGGAGAAGATGCGCTCCGAACTGGAGGGCCAGTCGAAAGGTGAACCCCAACATCTTGGATACACTACCTCTTTTACCTTCTTGCTCTGATCGTGATGCCTTACAGAGCTATCCAAGACACTCGACGCCCTAGCCCTAGAGGGGGCTCTGATGTCCTTCGCCCGACAATAGCTTGTCGCGGTCCTGGATGTATTCCAGGATGCACTTGCTAGAGTCAGGATTTAGGTGGAGCTTGTGGGAGATGCCAACGCTGTCGGACTAGCCACCCGAGCGACCAAGCTCGCTGAGGCCTACGAAGGCCTCCAGGAAAAGGTGGCCGAGCACGTGGAAGAGGCGATCACCCAGGTGCTAGCCATACTAAAGGCGCACTACCAGAACATTGACACTGACGTCCTTCAGAAGGACTTCCCGGGGGTGACGGATGAGTAGGTGTTCCAGAAGGTGGAATAGATGCTTGGGCCAGCCAAGGGATACGTGGACGCGATGACATTTGCGTTTGCATCATCGCCTTGAGATTTTTATTCCTGCAATTTGTAATAAAAACTCAGTAGTTTGTTAGATTCTAAGAATTCTGTTTTTATATGATTTGCATTTGATGCGGGCGATGGTATTGGATACGTTTGACAACATATTGTGGTAAACTTAATCACTTCTCCTTTTGATTAGTTCAGGAAGCGTCAGTTGCTAGTCGGAACGCTTATTATGGTCGGCCTTAGGTCTGCTTGAGTGGAAGGCGTCATAGCCTCCGGACACTCGTGGAATGCGATGAGGGACCCTTTCGTAACCCCAACGTTGCAACATAAAGATCCATCCATTCTCGTTGGAATTTGCTTTCAAAAAGTACACAATATGTCATTTTCAATTTTAAGTACTAAGTACCCGTTAAGCCCCCGACTGTTTGCCTAGGAAGAATTTCCATGTAGGCAGTCTGAATGAATAATTTAATGAAATGGAGAACTCATATTGCCAATGGATCGTAGGAAAGCTTTTTGCAACCCCGAGTGCGTGCATGGGCTAAGGTGACAAGGTGGCGTCTTACCCCGTTGTCGGGCATTAGAATGCACAAGTAGACAAATAAGGCAGAAAAAGGTTTTCAAATGACTTTTCAGATAATATGATATTTATTATTATGTAGGTACTCTTAGTACTTACACATACTTAGTGAGCTAATTGGTGTTCCACAAATTTTTGTAGACCTATTATCTTAAACCAAAACGACACATACTATATTAAGCTGATATGCAGGGACCCTATTGCTTTGGGGATAGCGTAGTGCCATTACATTGGCTCTGAACTAGCCATGGAACCAGATCCCTGCATTATCATATGTGCTTCTCAGGGCGCTGTGGTCATTGTCATGATGGAGGCTTCTTGTTCACCTTGATCCTTGAGCTCTTGGATTATTTGTTGAGTCAATGTTGAGATGCCATATCGAGACTCCATTTGTCGCAACGAAGACTAGCCTTGGGGCAACCCTAGATGGTAATGACCCCCTCAGGTCATGGTATCTTCACACATTGATAGGTGTAGTGCACGGTAGCTATGAACTTGACCATGGTTGGGCATCCTAACATGACATTATATGCCATCTTGAAGTCAACCACATCGAACAAAATCTTTTCTGTCTGGAAGTTATCATGCTTTCTGAAGGTAACGAGGAGCGATATCTAGCCAATTAGCATAGCTAAAGATCCAAATGCTATGCCATGGAAGGCTTGTGTAACTAGCTTGATGGCAGATTGAGAGATCTGCATTGCTTCAAGTGCGCCTACGAAAATGATGTTCAGGGAACTTCCTCCTGCCACAAGCACTCGGGAGACCTTGCAGATGTTTTAATCGTAGGTACGACCACTATCGAGAAGCGTCCTAGCCGTATGAAGTTATGTAACACCCAGTTTTCATGGAACAAAACCGGGCACAACACATGTATACCAGGATCAAGTTTCATACATGCGTTTACATCATCAGTGTATCATCACAGTGTTAAAATTACAATAACATTATTTAACTATAACAAAAGGACCCGAGGGTCTAAAAGAAAACACAGTGGAACTAAAGATCTTCAGCACCATCGGGGCTTTTATCATCCATAGGCGTCGACCGGGGGCACACCAGCCTAGAACAGCAACTCCGGGTCGATGTCATCCTCTTAGAAGGTAGCAACTTCATTGACGGCTTCTGATTAGCAAAGGGGATGTAAGAGAAGGGACAACGGGTGTGAGTACAAAAATGTACTCCGCAAGTGTAGGGAAAACATGCTATGAGGCTTAAGTCAAGGAAAAGTTAGACATGGTTAACTGCACTAAGCAACTTATCCTACGACTCCAACATTAGGCAAAGTATTTACTAGGTGTGAAGACACTACTATAACAAGAGGAATAACTCGTCGGATTCCATCCGACTACCAAGACTCACTAGGTAATTCTATTACCCGGCTACCTAACCAACCATACCAATCCCTGATCCCATCTAATCCTGAAGAAGTCCAAGTTCGCTCTTTTCCGTGAGCACGGTTGATCGACCAGATAGATACTCTGCAGAGTTTGCACAGCTTTCCCCACAAGTTGTGATTCCCGTGTTGCTTCACACTTCTGGGGTGTGGAGTTGGAGTTTCACTACAAGGCCTTTACAAAGCTCCCGCCAACTTGCAGGCACCCACTGAGGTTTCACCGCTAATAGATGATTACATCGCTGCAGAAGCCCCCTCTTGTGCCAATTAACCGTCCAACGGTGCCCACAGAGTTAGAAGGGTGGCTAATTAGTTGGCTAGGCCGTACCCATATAGGCCTCGTGCTTGTGCGGATTCACTTGGTTACATGTTCAAGAACCGGTCCTTAGGACCCCACACAGGAACAACCACAAGCGTGCTGTAATAGCACCACCTCAAATCATCCATCCTGATAGGATCCATATACCATGTTGCTATAAGATTACCATACCCATTTCTGGTTGTATAGACATTAGTCTAGATTAACAATTTTCCCAACTACGACTGCACTAGCATATACTACCCATTATAACCCATGGTTAAACAACGGCAACAAGGAATAATCACACAAAGCTAGTAAACCCTAACATAGGATTTCCATTTAGACAAGCATGCAATTGAATGATAAATAACTACACATGAATCGTAAAACCGGGGAAAAATGTTCAAAGACACTTGCCTTCAGTGGAAGGTTGCTCAAAGTTTTCGAAAGCTTGATCTTGAAGATTCCCGAACTGCTCACCTCCTAATCGACAAATGGAAAAAGCACACAAAAGCAACCTCTAAGGACAGTACATCAAATAGTACTAGATCTAGGTAAAACCCTATAAAAAGATTCTACACGTTGCTACGAACATTTGAGCATGAAATCGCCAAAAACAGAGCTACGAGCAAAAAGAATTGAGCTTTTGAAGTTTCAGGGGCTTATCTGCAATTTTTACTTGATTTTCAAAGAATAAACCGAATAAGTTTTATACCGGAAATTCTTTTTATTGCACAAGATGACGTGAAAACATGAAATATGAATTATTTTGGAATAGGAAAAGGGTGGTGGACTGGGTCCACAGATTGTGAACTGAAGGGGGGGTGGGCTTTGGTCCACCGGTCCACCGTGGACCGAGGGAGTCGGCGGCTTGAGCACGGTGGCGGGGTGGCCGGAGTTGGCCGGAAAGGGGGCTTTGGTTGCCGGAATTCTCCGACGAGTAGCGGAAGAGAGGGAGGATAAGCCGGTGAGCTCACCGAAGCGGAGATTGGAATCGGGGCGGTGCCGTGGAAGCCAGGCGACGAGGACGGCTGGCGGAGGTGGTTGGAGCGCATCGGGGAACGGGTTCCAGTGCTGAATCGAAGATGAGGAGGCTTGGAAACTCCTCCTAGGACACCTACAAAGTCGGGAGGGTGATTAGCTAGACGGAGATGACTCGGCGGTGGTGCACTACTCACCGGAGACAATGGCGTCAGCAAGCCGAGAGAGAATAAGAGGTGGGAATGGATGGACGGGGTGCACAAAAGAATGACGAACTCGATGGTATAGAAATTATAGAGGGGATTGGAGAGGGAGAGACGCACGAGCCAGCCGAACTTTATCGCCGGAGTTAATGGCTTTAACTCCGAGCGGGCAGAGAAATGGCAACGGCAACCATTTCACATGATTGAAGAGGGGAAAGGGAGGGTAAGGGGCACATGCACACAGTGGCTTGGTGCTCAGGTGGGGAGATGAAGGGGAGCGATGCTGAATTGAAGATGGCAGCGGTGGCGGGCGAGTGGGGAGGCGAGCGGCCTGAGGTAGGGGATGAGCTGGGGCGTCTCGGTTTGGCGGCATGGGTGCTGTGGCTCAGCTCCAGCCAGGCCAGGTGGCAGCGAGATAGGGCATGGAGGGGGTGGCTCAGGCGCACCAGCAGGCTGGCTCGGGCGACCCGGCGCGAGAGAAGGGAGCGGGCAACCCGCGCGGGGAAAGGAAGGGAGAGGGGGAGGGAGGAGGAAATGGGCTGGGGGAGAAGAATTGGCCCAAGGAGGGTTTTAACAATTTTGAAATGCGTTTTCTTTTATGAAGTTGAGCCATTTTCAAATAGGGGTTTGAATGAGCGATTTTTAGCGATCTTTTGCAAATGTTTTCCACATATAAAAACGTATAGCAACTACGACGGCATGAATGCATCAAACATCAAACATAAATAAGCTATGTTAAATTTAAATTTAGAAGTTAATTTCTTTCTATTGAACAAAATTTTACAACTCCTATTTAAATTCTAGCAAATTTAAACTATTTCAAAAATTTAAAATTTTAGGGTGTGACAAACCTACCCCCTTAGGTTGAATCTCGCCCTCGAGATTCAAAAGGATCGGAGAAAAGATGGGGAAACTCGGCCTTCAGACCAACTTCTCTTTCCCAAGATGCTTCCTGTTCTGAGTGATGCTTCCACTGCACCTTGCACATACGGACTCGCCTATTTCTGGTAACCCGTTCTGACATGTCAGAATCTTGACTGGATATTCAGAGTTACAGAGATCTTCTCGCACATCTAGTTCTTCCACTGGTAACTGCTCTTCGGGAACTCTCAAACACTTTTTTAACCATGACACATGGAAAACATTATGCACTCCAGAGAGTTGAGGTGGTAACTTAAGCTGGTAAGCTACTTCTCCCCGTCTTCCCAATACCTTGTACGGACCAATAAACTAAGGTGAAAGCTTTCCTTTGACCTTGAATTTGCGTAGACCTTTTATCGGTGATACCTTGAGATACACGAAGTCTCCTACTTTGAAAGTCAGTTCTCAGCGTAGATTATCTGCATAGCTCTTTTGTCTTGATTATCTTTGATCTCTTGCACTTGTCTTTCTGCTTCTCTCAGAACTTCAGGACCGAAAACTTGACTTTAAACTTGACTTTCCTTGGTCTGGTTCCAGAACAATAGGGTTCTACATTTCCTTCCATATAAAGCTTCAAAAGGAGACATCTTGAGGCTAGATTGATAACTATTATTGTACGAGAATTCCGCATATGACAGATTCTTGTCCCAACTATTACCATTCTTCAATGCACACACTCTCAACATGTCTTCAAGGTTTTGATTTACTCTTTCTATCTGTCTATCAATTTGCGGGTGATATACTGAGCTAAAATTCAACCTTGTATCCATAGATTCATGTAGGCATTGCCAAAACTATGAGGTAAACTGAATGCCACGATCAGATACAATTATCTTGGGTACTCCATACAGACACACAATCCTGGACATATACAACTCAGCTAGTTTCGGACCTCGATAGGATTCTTTGACTGGGTTGAAGTGAGCTACTTTTGTCAACCGGTCGACTATAACCCATATAGAGTCATATCCTGATTGTGTTCGAGGTAGACTTACAATGAAATTCATGCTGATTTCTTCCCACTTCCATTCAGGTACTTTCAATGGTTGTAGCAGACATGCTGGACTCTGATGCTCGGCTTTGACTCGCTGAAAGATATCATACAAAGCCACATATTTTGCTACTGCACATTTCATTCTGTACCACCAACAATGATCTTTAAGATCCTGGTACATCTTGGTACTCACTGGGTGAATGGAATATGCCGAATCATGAGCTTCTTTTAAAATTGTATCCCGAATAGCCTTTATGTCCGGAACACATATCCTGTGCTTGTACCACACTGTACCTTACTCATCTTCAGTGAAATCTGGGGCTTTGCCAACTTTGATGAGCTGCTTGATTTCCAAAATCTTTTCATCCTCAAGCTGGCCCTTCCTTATATCTTGTTCAAGCGTTGAGTCTATTTCCATTGCAACTATCTCGGTGTTGCACATCATTCCCATATTCAACTTCTCGAACTCCTTGCATAGCTCAGGACTTCCTTCTTGAAGAGTTATAGTGTTGACATGAAATTTTCTGCTCAAGGCATCAGCCACTACATTTGCCTTTCCTGGGTGATAGTTGATTCCCATGTTGTAATCCTTGATGAGCTATAACCATCTGCGTTGTCTGAGATTAAGATCCAGTTGAGTGAAGATATACTTCAAGCTCTTATGATCTGAATAGATCTCACATCTTTGACCTATCAAATAATGTCTCCAGATCTTGAGTGGATGAACTACTGTGGCTAGCTCCAAGTCAATTGTCGGGTAGTTCTCTTCATGCTTCCTTAACTACCTAGATGCATATGCTACTACATGACCCTCTTGCATGAGCACACAACCCAAACCTTGACGAGATGCATCGCAATACACAAAAAATGGCTTCTGGTTGTCAGGCATGATCAATACTGGAACTGAGGTCAACCTTTTCTTCAACTCATTGAAACCGGCTTCTCGAGCGGTTGTACACTTGAACTCTGCTCCTTTTTCTAGCAGTTCTGTCATTGGCTTCGCTATCTTAGAGAAACCTTCTTTGAACCGACGATAATATCCTACTAGAACCAAGAAGCTACAGATCTCCGAAACATTGTGCGGTGGTTTCCAGTTTAGAACATCCCTTACTTTAGATGGGTCCATAGACACACCTCTTATTGAAAATAATGTGACCAAGGAAAGGAACTTCCATCAACCAGAGCTCACATTTGCTCAGTTTAGCATATAGTTGGTTTTCTCTGAGCTTCTGCAATACCATTCTTAGATGTTCCTCGTGCTCTTCCTGGTTCTGGGAGTAAACCAGGATGTTGTCAATAAATACCACAACAAACTTGTCCAAATACTCCATAAAGACCTTGTTCATCAGATACATGAAGTAAGATGGGACATTGGTCAACCCGAAAGATATTACTGTGTACTTGTATAGACCATACCGAGTAACAAATGTCGTCTTAGGAATATCCGAAGCACAAATCTTTAGCTGATGATACCCAGACCGAAGATCGATCTTGGAGAACACACATGCTCCTTTTAGGTGATCAAACAAGTCTTCAATGCGGGGTAGAGGATACTTGCTCGTAATTGTTACTTTATTCAGGGCTCGATAATCTATACACATGCTTTGGGTTCCATCCTTCTTCGGTATTAAGATCACTGGGGCTCCCCAGGGTGAAGAACTGGGGCGGATAAACCCTTTGTCTAGTAGCTCTTGGATTTGCTCCTTGAGCTCAGCCAACTAATTGGCATCCATTCTATGTGGCATACCTGGCAAATGTTCCGGGAAGACGTATGGAAATTCATTGACCGCTCTGCTATCTTCCACTGCATTGGCCTTGTTGAGGCTAGCGGTGATAGCTGACTCTGTAGTGGCTTGGAATTCTACCTTGGTTCCATCTGTGTGTGACAACTGTACTAACTTTGTGGCGCATCCAATGACTCCATTGTACTTGGTCAACCAGTCCATTCTTAGTATGATATCAATTCCCTTGGAATCCAGAATGATGAGGTCGGAAAAAAAGTCTACCCCCCTTATGCATATACTTATTTTAGGGCATAGATGCCTCGATTCCATTTCTCCTCCAGGAGAACTAACTAATACCCGATTTTTCATTAATGCTCTTGGTAATTTATATGCATTCACAAACTGAGATGATATGAAAGAATACGTAGCACCAGAATCAAACAATACTGTAGCAGGATGAGAGTTTGTAGAAAACATACCCAGCGCTACATCAGGAGCATTCTGGGCTTCTTCTACTGCAATGTGATTGACTCCACCATGCATTGCATTCTGCCAAGGCTGCTGCTACTAATGTTGTTGCTTTGGGCCTTTGCTGGGCCTTGCTGCTTCTTGAGACATTTGTTGGCAAGGTGCCCAAAGTTGCACCAACTAAAACATGGGCTGATGTTGCCCGATCCTTGATCGGTGTGATTCTGCTGCTGGGGCTGGTTGTTGTTGTTGGGTCACTGCTACTGGTAGTTAGGACATGACTAATGCTACTACACTGGTGGTCTGTACATCCCTGCAACCTGGTTAAGCATCTTCTGTGGTGGCTTTTGTTGCTGATTCTGCCCTCCATGGCGGAACAATGGACCTGTGGCAGGAGGGTTGAAGCGGGGACAGGTGTTGCTGCCAGAAGACTGACCTTGCAGACTATGCTTGCGTTCTTCTCCCAGATTCTAGTGCATCTTCTCCATGATGAAAGCTCTATCCACCAGCTTCTAGAAACTGGGGTACTCGTTGGCTGAGAGGGCATACTGTAAGCCAGTGTTGAGACCCTCCAGGAAATAGTCTTATTTATTTTTATCAGTATCCACATCATTGGGGGCGTAGCGAGAGAGCTGGGTAGACTTGGTGAGGTATTCCCTTACTGACATAGGTCCTTGCTTCAGACTGAGGAACTCCCTCCTCTTCAGCTTCACTTCATCTGCATGGACAAGATGTGCACGGAAGCTGTTCTGGAATTCTGCCCAAGTGATCTCCTGGGGATCCTCGTGGGTGGCAGTGTAAGCTGTCCACCATTCTTGAGCTAGACCAATCAGTTAATGAGATGCGAAAAGAACTTTCTCCCTTCTAGTGCACTGAGCTATCTGCAGCTTGCTCTCTATTGTCTTCAGCCTATCATCAGCCTCCATGGGCTCAACTGCCTGAGAGAAGGTGGGTGGCTGAGTGCTCAAGAACGCTCTGAGCTTGGATTGTGGCTACTGCGGCAGTGCTTGTTGGTCTTGGGGTCGCTGGTTGATAGCCTGGACTAAGCCTTGGAGAATGGTCATCACATGATTGGCATCCATTAGAGGGGGCGGGGGTGGAAGATCACGCTGGTTGGCGGCATTGTCATTGGCGTTGTCACTGACATTGTCGTTGACATTGTTGTTGATGTTGTCGTTGATGTTGTCGTTGATGTTGTCGTTGACGTTATTGCTACACCTGGTGTTCACCATCTATTGGTAGTCAAGGTTCAAGCGGGGAACATAAGGGAAAAGCAAGCACGGATAACAAGACAAGAACATAAAATAACAGATAAGCACGTAAGAAATAAAGGGATTCTCAACTATTATTATTAACTGATGTAATGTAGAGGGGAAACCCCCATAGTACAACAACACTCATGCAAAGATCCAACTCAATACATGGATCACACTACAAACACAAGCACAAGCACACACTAGCACAAACGACACAAGTCAACTAGAATACATGAGACTGAACGACATATTTAGCTAGGGACATCCTCCTAGCTCGAGTCTACTCCTCGCTTGTTGTGCCTGAATGACCTGCTACATCTTCCAGACAAAGCTTCTTGCGCGGAGGGGAACGAGGCGGTGCAGCCACGGGTGCCACGGGAGCCTCCTTGGGGAACTGGTCAGGGTCCTCCAGTAGAATTTTCAGCTCGTGGACGCTCTGCTCCTACTCTGCTTGACGCAGATGCATATCCTCCAACTTGTCGAGGGCTCTGTCAAGCTCGGCGTACAGGGTTATAGTGAGGCGGACTTGCTCTCTCAGACTGAGATCTGGCTCATTGTTGACGTGCACGAAGATAACCTCCAGGCTGCTGGACGGGCGCTGCGGGAACTTCTCGAACTGAGTGAGGCAGAGGTCCTATCTGTTCTCCCAGCAGAGAATAGCCAGAGCCTGACAGGCAGCATCCTCGATCCCAGCCTCGAAGGTAGCTCTAAGGGCGAAGGTGGTGTGGACTCGGTGAACTCGGCGAAGACTGTCGTCAGTGGGCCTCTCGAACATGGTCACCTCCACTAACCAGGAGTAACCACGGCCTCCAAGCGAAACTCTGACCCCCTTGAAGAGTTGAGTTCGTGGTAGCCCAGACCCTGAAGCAGGTACCACAGCAAACAGGCGAAGTAGCTGGCGAGCTATCTGTCAGAGTAGAACTCAGCAGGGGGTTGGTGTGCCTAGACAGCACCAGCGGGGACCTCCAGCTCAGGAACCAGCACGTGCTTGCGCAGGGTGATCTTCATGCGGGCCATCTTAAATTTTGAAGAAGACAAAAAAATTAGTTACAGTTTTATAAAGAGCAATAGACAGGGAGAAGAAAAACTGAAAGGAAAACAATTTTGCAAAAGTAGTTTGTACAAACATATGTCCTTAGCACGTCCTTTCTATCTAGGTTGCATCCTACGGTCAATATAGCTCTAATACCACTTCTGAAACACCCAGTTTTAAAGGAATAAAACCGAGCACAACACATTTATGCCAGATCAAGTTTCATACATGCGTTTACATCATCAATGTATCATCACGGTTATAAAATTACACTCACGTTATTTAACTATAACAAAAGGACCCAAGGGTCTAAAAGAAAACACAACAGAACTAAAGATCTTCAGCGCCAGCGGGGCTTCCATCATCCATAGGCGTCGACCGGGGGCACACCAGCCTAGAACAGCAACTCCGGGTCGATGTCATCCTCCTCGAAGGTAGCAGCTTCATTGATGGCTTCTGATCAGTAAAGGGGATGCAAGAGAAGTTACAATGGGTGTGATTACAAAAATGTACTCTGCAAGTATAGGGAAAACATGCTATGAGGCTTAAGTCAAGGAAAAGTTAGACACGGTTAACTGCACTAAGCAACTTAACCTACGACTCCAACATTAGGCAAACTATTTACTATGTGTGAAGACACTACTTTAACAAGAGGAATGGCTCATCGGATTCCATCCGACTACCAAGACTCACTAGGTAATTCCATTACCCGGCTACCCAACCAACCATACCAAACTCTGATCCCATCTAATCCTGAAGAAGTCCAAGTTCGCTCTTGTTCGTGAGCACGATTGATCGACTAGATAGATACTCTACAGAGTTTGCACAGCTTTCCCCACAAGTTGTGATTTCCGTGTTGCTTCACACTGCAGAAGCCCCCTCTTGTGCCACTTAACCGTCCAAAGGTGCCCACAGAGTTAGAGGGATGGCTAATTAGTTGGCCAGGCCGTACCCATACAGGCCTCGTGGTTGTACGTATTCACTTGGTTATATGTTCAAGAACCGGTCCTTAGGACTGCACACAGGAACAACCACAAGCCTGTTGTAATAGCACCACCTCAAATCAACCATCCTGATAGGATCCATATACCATGTTGCTACAAGATTACCATACCCATTTCTGGTTGTATAGACATTAGTCAAGATTAACAATTTCCCCAACTACGACTGCACTAGCATATACTACCCATTATAACCCATGCTTAAACAATGGTGACAAGGAATAATCACACAAAATTAGTAAACCCTGACATAGGATTTCCATTTAGACAAGCATGCAATCGAAGGATAAATAAATACACATGAATCCTAAAACAACAGAAAAATGGTCAAAGACACTTGCATACAGCGGAGGGTTGCTCAAAGTCTTCGAAAGCTTGATCTTGAAGATTCCCGAACTGCTCACCTCCTAATCGACAAACCGAAAAAAGCACACAAAAGAAGCCTCTAAGGATAGTACACCAAATAGTACTAAATCTAGGTAAAAGCCTACAAAAAGATTCTACACGTTGCTACGAACATTTGAGCATGAAAATCACCAAAAACGGAACTATGAGCAAAAAGTATTGAACTTTTGAAATTTTAGGAGCTTATCTGCAAATTTTACTTTATTTTCAAAGAATAAACTGAATAAGTTTTATACTGGAAATTCTTTTTATTGTGCAAGATGACGTCAAAAAGCGAAATATGAATTATTTTTGTATAGGAAAAAGGGTGGTGGACTGGGTCCACAGATTGTGAACCGAAGGGGGGGGGGGCTTCGGTCCACCGATCCACCGTGGATCGATGGAGTCGGCAGCTTGAGCACGGTGGCGAGGTGGCTGGAGCTGGCTGGAAAGGGGGCTCTGGCGGCTGGAATTCTCCGACAAGCGGTGGAAGAGAGGGAGGATAAGCCGATGAGCTCACCAAAGCAGAGTTTGGAATAGGGGTGTGCCGTGGAAGCCGGGCAACGAGGACAGCCGGCGGAGGTGGTTGAAGCGCGTCGAGGAGCGGGATACAGCTCTGAATCGAAGACGAGGAGGTTCGAGAACTTGTCCTGGGACACCTGTGAAGCCGGGAGGGCGATTAGCTAGACCAGAGATGGCTCGACAGCACGAAATGGAGGTGGTGGCGCACTACTCATCGGAGACAATGGCGTCGACAAGCCAAGAGAGAATAAGAGGCGGGGATGGATGGACGGGGTGCACAAAAGAATGGCGTCGACAAGCCAAGAGAGAATAAGTGACATTTTCTTGAGTTTTTGGTCACTTGGATAAGCTTCTCTTGTTGGAAGTTTTCAAACCAAAATCTTTGTGCTTTAAGGGTTATCAATGTACTCATCAAGGGAAAGATTGAGAAAACAAGTTGAAATGTGCCTTGTTTTATATGTGATGAGTGATTGACAAGTGTGTTGATTTGGTTTGATGATTTTTAGATTGCATGAGCATGTATATGTACTACAATTATGATCATGGCTAACCAAAGTTACAGAGGAAATGGAGTTGGCATGCTTATTTATGAGTTTAGGAAAATTGTACACACCGGATGATTTGGTGCTGAGGAAAAAGAATGCGTCGGATGGTTCAGAGTTCAGATGGTGTACACACTGGAGCATTTCAACTCAGAAGAAAAGGTTGAAGTACACATCGGATAGTCCAGCGATGGGCACTGTGAACATGGAGCATTTCTTGCAGAGAGGTTGCAAATCGGCTCTGGTGGACTTACATGCGCCGGATGGTCTGACGATGGAAGATGTGAACACCAAAGAATATACTGGACCATTTGTTCAGAGAGATTGCAAAATGGTTGTCTGGTGGAAATGAACACTGGATGGTCCGGTGATGAGAAATTGTGTATGCCGGACTATTTCTTGCAGAGAAGATTGCAGACGGCCGATCTGGGGAGTTGAACACGCCGGATGGTCTGGCACTCAGGAGTTGTGGACGCCGAATCATCCGGTATTCATAATTCTTTCTGGGATATGTCTTATGCTGAGGATTTTGATTTGGAACTAACTAGAGATGGTTTGGAGATATGTGCTAGCTTGTCTTGTGTTATGCAAGTGATGGATGCAACTTGGCAGTCAACGGTGGGTTGATCGGGGCCAAGTGGAGTGCTTGGTGCTGGATGATCGAGGTGGACGGGCGGAGTCAAGAGTGATCCTATCCATGCACATGGAGGTCAAGCAAAGCATTTAAGAAAGGATGAAGATGTTGTGTTGACAAAGACAACCAAAATGGATGCCGGTGCAAGTGACTAGGCAGCCCGGAGGAACCAAGAGCAGTAGAGACTTGTCGAAGATCAAGATCGCAAGATGGAGTACACGCGTCGACATCGGGATGCTCGCTTGGGGTCAGAGGAAGGGCAGTGAGTCACACTTTGAGAAGCGTGCAAGGCGGTTTCACAATTTGGCCTCAAAACCGTGGAAGAATGGAGTGCACGTGGCATCATCAAGAATCTAGAGTCAAGGCTAAGCTAAGTCATGAAGGCGCCACGGCCATCAGATGGACGGAGAAAAATTCAGACAAAACTACCCCCGATGGTAGGTGTGAGTGCATTGTTAGGGAAGGGCAGTTTTGGGACATGATTACTTAAAGAGTTAAGCAAGCCCCCTTGGCGTATAAATAGAGGGGTATGGCTGGTGGTTGAGGTGAGCCTTAGAGAGTTTTTGGATAGTTTTGAGAGTCTTCCACTTGTGTTGTGTGGAGAGGAAGAGAGGAGTGCTTAGCCTATGTTTAGGTGAAAGCTTTTGTGAGAAAAACACTTTATAATTTGCCAAAAGAGGGCGTTCCTTGAGCTTAATGAAGAGAGTGTTTTTACATATGCTTGAGTTCATCTCCTTCTAGTCTCCTTCTTTTGGCTCCGTGTTTTGGTTCAAGTTTTTGGTGTTTTCTTGTTGATTTTCGTTTTCCTTGAGAGCTACTCCTTTTGGGTCATGTAAGAGGTCCTCTTCCTATTGCTAGAGGGTTAGTCTTCTCGTCTTGAACCATCTCAACCCTCAGGATCCATCAACTTGAAGAATATCTTTTTCTAGTGGTCAGTTCTCTTGTGTTTAGAAGCTTTTCTTCTAGTTGATTGCTTTCTTGTGGTATGAATCTCGATATGGTCTTAAATGGAATCTAGAGTTCTCATCCATCGAAAAGGAGTGTTAGTTTTGGAAGTCTTACAATATGTTCTTGTCTCTCTTGCTTCCACATGTGTTTTTGAGGTGTGTTGGGTTAAAGAATAGGAGAAGGCCATAAAATTTATTTAGGCACCTATTCACCCCCCTAGTCTCTGTTCTTGGTCCTACAATATCAGGTCCCGCAGATTTGGGTCTGCAATATCAGATGTTGTTGAACACATGTATGCTATACCCTGTCCATATAAGGTATACTCCTTATGTGCATATACCCTATATTTAGATATTCGATAGTAGCTACCTAACTCTACTCAGTAGAAGGGCTTCCATAAGCACCCACTAGAGTACCACTAAGTCCAAGATTGGTCGAGTAAGGTGGATCAAGCCTGTAGTCGAAAGAATCGAGCAGGAGGGGTCCTATTCCAAGTATCGAGTGGAAACACAATTGGGTCGAGCGCACAGCCATTGTCCGCACTCGAGAATAAAAAAAAGGTGTGGAACTTGACTTATCGGCACCTGACTCTTAGTAGAGTTAAAAAAGAGAACCCCAAAATTTGAACCGTTGGGTATAGGCGCCCTTAATGCGTGCGGATGGGTATGCAAAGATTCGCACGACTCCACTATTCCATCTTTCACACCGATTGAGGCATCTCAATGAAAGGGGTGGTTACCAAAAGAGATGGTAACTCCTAGTTATTTATACGTATAATGGACTGTACCCATTGTCGCACCATCTCACAGTCAATCTTCTCCCACAAGCTTTCATCTTTCTCCGCCCAGGCCCATGCCGCCACACAGAAACCTTGCTCTGTGGCTTCCATCTCCTCTGCGAATGCTGTGCCTACTTCCTCACCTGAGAAGAAGCCCGACGTGATGGCCACCGATGTCCCTCCCAAGCGAATTGATGAGATGAAGCTCTTGATGGAGTCCTGGTCAACCTCAACGGTACAAGAGTTGAAACTCTAGGAACTTGAAGCTAAAGGGATCATTCCTCCTTGCGAACTGGCCAACTGGACGCCGGCGTCGGGTGAGGAATTTCCATCCTACCAGTTTGATCATGAAATTGTGGTATTTGAGAGTGTCTATAAACACTACTTCTATCTTGCTTGTCTAGCATGTTATTGCCACTATTTCCTTGCTGATGAAATAGCGTTTGCATGAGTAGATGCAATACTAATTAGCACGTGTTAGACCATCCATGGAACCGACTAACTGCATATCCGTTGGCACCTGAAAGCCACTATACACGCCATTAGATGTATTGCCCTTGAGTAATCGCTCAAGGTAACCACAAGAATAAAGAAAAAACTAGTGCAAGACTAGAAAAAGAGACAACATGGTGGTTTTTGCAAACTTTTACCGACTTGTATATTTAGCCAGCATGTGAACATAAACTCAGTAGAGAACATATATGGGACTGACTCGAACTTTAGAACCTCGTGGGCCGTTAGGCTTGAGATGTCTAACAATCTCTAATGCTGTTGTGCCTTATGAGGTGTAGTTGTCCGTCATCGACCCAACACATGCCTATGTTGGTTCTATTTGTGTAGTTGACACATAGGTAGATAATTTTTTTTGCAAAAGCCATTACTATGTAGCCCCTGACTCTCTGGTCGAGGAGAAGATTTCTTGGTCAGAGAGTAAGAAAGAACATACATGTATCATCAAAAATATATTATGTAGCCCCCGACTCTCTATTCGATCATTGGATTTAGTGGAGAGTAGAAGCAAAGCATAAAAAATATGTGATGTAACCCCTGGCTCCCTGATTGACATGATAATCAAGACAGAGAATAGAGCGTAAGCATTGACTCAATAATCTCGACCACATGCTCGAAGGCGTCAACCCTTGAGCATATGGCTGTAATTATGTCATGGTCATCGAATGAATTCGAATAGTTGAGTAGGTGAACATTAAAAATCCACTCCCGTTCATGCTCATTTTCACCGCAACTCGTGATTCGACATTACATAATGATGCAGCATCCTGTCACACATGGATTGTACGAGCCATAAAGTCTCAGCGACGTCTTGGCTTCCTTCTGATACACCAGTCTGTGAACGCCAAGCAACAGAGGCAACCTTGAAATTGCAACCGGCGCTATTGGATCTTGATAGTTCCATGTCCATAGTTCAACCTGTTCCTATGACTATAAATACAGGGGACCCGAGGCCATCCATTTTCACCCCCATCTCCTTTCGTTTTTCCTTCCGCACTACTCAGTAGCCCTTGTAGATCCTGAGATCATGACCTCAACTCCACCATTGCCTCCCAAGCAATGCCAGGAAATCAATGAAGTGGTGCCTCTTTCTCCCGAGCCCTTGCTATGGTTCTGTCAGGAACCATCATCCTATCCTCTAATGAGGAGGACTTGAGTGAAAAGCCTAGGAAGAATGAATGTCTGTTGGTAGTTGTCGACCCTTCACGTGGCACCTTTGGTGCTTCCTCGACTCTGGTGCCATGGAGCGAATGGTGCAAGAGCAAGTGACATGGGTTACACAGGAGGAGGATGAAGATAGTGATGATCTTGACGAGAACATCGACCAGGTCGCCGGTGAGGTCTTCAGTGATGAAGCCCCCGAGTCTCCATTGGTGAAAAAAGCACGGTTGTCACTTCGGTCGATAACCACAAGATCATCTCTACGTCCTGTGGAGAGTCCTTCGACATCGCTGGTGCCGATCGGCAGCTCCAGCGCAGGCAGGGTCTTCTCCTTGGACACTTTCCCTGGTCCTTTCGTTGGCCGGCGGCCAGTCCTCGAGGCGATCAGCTACCACCCCAAGGAAGAGCAGAAGAGGTTCCATAACTCGTTTGCAGGCAAATAGGGTGGGAGAAGAAAAGGTATGTAATATAATAGTTAGTCTAATTAAATGTAATCAACTTTCCTTCAATTTACCTTATCTATCAATGAAACTATCAGAGTTGATCGATATTCCATGAGTTTTTGAGGACCTCATCATTTTTAGTAGATAATCGCAATAATCCAGGTTGATTGACTTCGACCACTATGTAGGCCCCTTCCCACTTAGGTGATAACTTGTAGCACCTAACCTATTTCTGCATCTTACATAGAACAAGGTCCCCAACAGTGAGTTTCCTGGACTGGATCTTCTGATTGTGATATCTACAAAATGCTTGCTGATACTTGGCTGCTCGTATGGACACTCGATCATGATACTGCTCGAGGAGGTTGATATCATTTGCCCATAATTGCTCTTTCCCTTCTTCTGAGTAACTTTCACTCGTGGCGATCCAAATTGCAACTCAGTCAGGAGCACTACCTCTGCACCATAGACTAAGAAGAACGGAGTTTCACCTGTGGCTCTATTAGTCGAGGTGCGGACGGCCCATGATATCGAGGGAAGTTCTTTCACCCAGCGTTTTGAGTAGGCTTTTAACCTATCGAATACCCGATTTTTGAAACCCTGCAAAACTATACCATTGGCACGCTCGACCTAACCGTTACTCTGAGGGTGATCTGCTAAAGCGAAACAAATTTTGATGCCAAATTCATCAAATAATGCAGTAAAGGTTCCGCTTCTGAACTGGCTACCATTGTCTGTAATTATTTGATGCGGGATGTCATATCGAGTAATTATGCTCTTTGTGAACTTCTTAGCCACTTCTGTGGTTATTTTTCCTACGGGTTCGGCCTCGATCCACTTAGTGAATCTGTCAATAACCACAAATAGGAACTTATAACCACCTTAGGCCCTTGGGAATGGTCCCAGAATATCCAAGCCCCAGACGAAAAAAGGCCAAGAAAGAGGAATTATTTGCAGAGCTTGGGCTAAGTGGTCTCTGCCTTCTGAAAAATTGACAGCTCTCATACTTTTTGACCAGCTTACAAGCATCCTGGAGGGTAGTCGGCCAATAGAACCCTTGGTGGAAAACCTTTCCGACCAAGGTGTGGTACGATGCATGATTACCACACGTGCCTCCATGGATATCAAGCAATATTTTATTGCCCTATTCCTAAGTGATGTACTACATCAAGATTCCATTACGCCCCTTTCGGTAGAGCTTGCCATCTACAAAATCGTATAGCTTGGACTTACAAATAATTTTCTCAGCAAACGCACTATCGTCAAGGATCTCTCGTCCTTCGAGATAGGATTGGAATGATGTCATCCAAGGTAGCTTGCATTCGAGTAGTGTAGCTTCTGCATCTATGGGTTCTACCTCGTTAATTTGACCAGACTGTTGGTTGAGTTGGGCAGCATCTATACCTGAGGCTATCGAGATAGATGGCTTGAGGAGTTTCTCGATAAAGACTCCCACAAGTGTTGGCGAACGAGAGGAAACAAGCCTGGCGAGATCATCAACAATTGGGTTGTCACTCCTCCAGATGTGTGTGACCTCCAGCCCTTCAAAATTTTGCTCAAGCTTTCGTACCTCATTCAAATAAGCTTCCATGTTGTTGTCCAAGCACGGGTACTCCATTCGTACTTGGTTTATGACTAGCTGTGATTCCCCTTTCACGAGCAGTCCAAGTGACATAGCTATGCAGAGGACGTTTACCAGTCCCTCGTATTCTGTAACATTGTTAGAAGATTTAAAATATAATTGAATGACATATCTGAGTTCATTGACGATTGGATATTTGAGTACAATGCCAGCCCTCGAGCCTTGGAGCGTGAGCAATTCATCAAAGAATAATGTCAAGTAGTCCTTGACCACATTTGGTTTTGTTTCTTCAATGTTTGTCCACTCGGTGATGAATTCTACTAGTACTCCAGACTTAACGCTTGTCGCTGAACCTTCGAATGAAGTCCTGAAGGGATTTGTCCTTGCCTTGGTTCAACTGATGGAGATCATCTTCTATTCCCGGGTGCTCGAACGTGCCCTTGCTAGTGCCGTTAGCTGCTCGAATAACAGTGGTGTATATCTGTAACCACTCGTTGGGGTTGAGCTTCCTATCATACTTCTGGATCAGCCCTGCTTTGAACTTCTCAGGCAATCATATCGACAGGAGCTCATGTGCGAAGACTTTGCAACCTCTGTCGAAGTATTTAGAAGGTGGTGGAGGACTATCACGCCTATTCCTTCGGACAATGGAGTCATGCCGACCATCTCGTCTTGGAGATCTGCTATCATTAAGACGATGATCATCTTCACGATGGTCATTGAGCACTTCCCGTAAGTTGTGCCTATCGTGAGGGATGTGGTTCCTCAGGTCTTCCTGATTCCTACGCCTATGGATGGGGTAGCTGCATTTTGACCTGTAGGGCTATGCTCGAGCTTGACCACCCGAGCTTCCTGTTTGCGACACCTCCACTCAGGGGTGTCTGCGTTCATGGCTCCTCAAACCAGTGCCTTGCTGGCTGGGTGCCTAGAGTCTCTAAGGTTGTTTACCCGAGTAGCATGGATCTGAACCGTATCGAGTAGAGTCTTCAGCTAGTTGACAATCGAGGTTAAGGGATTCGATAGATCCAACTCAGGAAAGGATCTTAGAATTAGATGTACACCCTAAATGTTGGCCTCCAAGTGCTGAAGACACCACTGCCAAGGCTCGGTTGTGGTCGAGCTAATGTTGACCTATGATTGCTGTTCTGAGGGAGTTCGTTCCCTGATCTTGGAGTCGTTGTTGGTGGAAGCATCACCTGTCCAAGATGTGTTTCTGCCACAAGTCTTCATCGAATATTAGGGTTCTCCTGACTCTCCGCAATATGTTGATGACGGGTGGTGTCAGGGACCTACAAGGCTCTAGCTGTAGGCGTTCCTAGCGGCAACTCTCCAGCGACACCGATACCTTGGACGGTGGTGCCGCCACTAGATCCTCATGGATTCCCACACTGTTGTTTACCATGGCGTTTGGATTTTCCACATTCTAGTTAGCGGGTAAGCCATCGACTCCTCTGACCATAAACACAAACCGATCTGTTTGGCTGCTCTAGCCAATGATGGAGTTGTCATGGCTACTCTCATGACCATTATCATCGATGTCTATGAACCCAAGAACATTAGTCTCATTGGGATCCCAGTCAAGGTGTCCCACTTTGTGGTATGCGTCCAATGGGTTGGACTCGATAATACTGATATGGATCAGTTCACCTTGATCATCCCAGCGGTATGCCATAGTTTCGAAGGTGGTCTCGGATCCGGTGGGAGGTGATGCAAAGATGACTACCGCCGACTCGAAGTGGTCATAGAAGCCAGCGTCGGAGAATCTGATGTGGACGCGCACTTGAGACATGATCAATCCTGAAAAATAGATGAACGCCCCTATCTAGCATGCCAACTATTGAAGATTAGTGTCCAACGATATATCCGTAATTAAACAAGGTACCTTCGAGATCAGGGATCGAGCAGGAAGCAAGACACACGATATATACAGGTCAGGGCTCCCAATTGGAGTAATACCCTATGTCATGTGTGGATGGATCTGTATATTGATCACCTCGAGTACAAGCAGCGTGGCTAGACCTACTACAATAGAGGGGATTGAATCTATACTAGTCTAAGATTGAAGTCATTGAGTATCTCCAATTGCTAAGGTCTTGGTGTCGCTTGCGTCCAGTTTCTCCCCCTTTCGGGGGTCTGTGTCCCTGCCTTATATAGGGGTTGAGGCACCGCCTTGGTTCCAACCGGAGTTAGTAGGGAGTCCTTCATCTTGTCAACCAAGGCAAGGCAACTAAATCCAACTTGGATACTAGTTGTACTTGATCAAGTAACCCGATCAAGACCTCCCTAGTACACGTCTTCATGATCTCCGAGCATATCAGGTCCTGCAGATTTGGGTACGCAATATCCAAAGTTGTTAAGCACATGTATGGTATACCCTATCCATATATGGTGTACTCTTATGCGCATACCCTATATTTAGATATTTAGCAAGAAGAACTCCAAAGGAGGTAAGGGCAAGAAAACTAAAAATGACACGTCCCAATACACCTCGGGGCAAGGGCTATCAAACAGGCATTAGTGAACGCTCCAGCAAGCCCTGGTAAGACCTCCACTAGACCGATGACCACAACCTCCAGTAATGCCGCATATACCTAAAGCTAGTTAAGGCTGAGATTGACAAGGCTAAAAAGAATAAGACCCAGGTCACGACCCAGAGCAAGGACTCCAGGTCCAACAACAACGACATAGACCTAATGTCCTGCCCGGAGGGGGACAGAACCATCAACCATATATCCAAACGGTAGTACAAAATGGTGTCCTGAGAAGTCCTAGTAGTGGCCCCCCAAGAGTCACCAGGCCATCAAGTGGTCAAACGTCGAAATCTCTTTCTACCAAGGCTTGTACTACCTAGAAAACCTCGTATGGCCAGGCTGCTTTCCAATAGTGGTTGAGCCTATGATAAACAACTACAAGGTTACCTAAGTGCAAATTGATGAAGGAAATTCCCTGAACATCCTCTTCACGGGTGCACTCGATGTGATGCAGATCTCCCGATCTGCCATAAAGCCAGTTACTCAAACCTTTCACAGCATAATACTTGGATCTTCGACCATGCCCATCGGCCAAATATTGCTTCTCGTTGTGTTTGGGAAGCCCGACAACTTCCAGATACAGAAGATTCTCAACAAAGCCTACCCGAAGGACACCTTCCCTCTATCTGGAATAGATCATATAGTCGACTCAACCTCTAGGTGTGACTATCTAAGCCTTCTCAATGCCTACTCTGGTTATCACCAAATCAGTATGCATCCCGTGGATGTGGAAAATACCTCCTTCATAACTCCTTTCAGAGTATTTTATTATGTAAAGATGCCATTCTGAATAAAAAACACGGGCGCCACATATTAGCGTGGAATGCAATTCACGACCAGATTGGCCGAAACATTGAAGCATATGTTGATGATCTTGTAATCAAATCCAAAAAAAAAAAGAAGATCTTATCTCTGACCTGCAGGAAACCTTCAACAATCTATGCAATCACTGAGTTATGCTTAACCCTAAGAAGTGCGCATTCAGAGTCGATGTAGAAAAGCTACTCGAGGTACCTGGTATCATACCGGGGAATTGTCACACCCTGATTTCTAGATTTATCAAATTTCTAAATTTTTCAAAGATTAGGTTATAGATTAAATAATTAGAATAGAAAAAAAAAATCCTATTTTCTAAATTCAAATTCAAATATAAATAAGGTTATAATTGTTTGAATGCATTCATGCTGAATAATAGGCATTTAGGTTTTAGTTTGAGTTGATGGTTTTCTCTAGATTTTATTGCATTTTATTTGAGCCTATTTGGAGTTTACTGATTTTAATTGTGCTAAATTTAATTTCTAAAAGAATCAAAATGTTTTCATAAGGTCAAAATATTTTTTTACCTTCTAAATGTTTTCAAAAGCTTAGAGAAATTTTCCTAAAATTTTTGGGTTTCAATTGATGTTTTGTATGGATTTTATTTGCTCTCTTTTTCTAGAAATTCCAAAACACAACAAAATCCTAAATCTAATCCAACCCCGCCCAACACTCAGCCACCATCCCTCCATACCCCGCCTCCTTCTCTCGGCCACGCACACGCTCCTTGGCCCAGTTGCGCCCGCGCCTCTCTGCCTCTCTTCGCACCGCTGACGTGTGGGCCCCACTCCCGCTGTCATCCTCCTAGACTCCCGGCCGAGTCCAAGCCAGAGCCGCCGTGCCACCACCCTCTTTCTTGGCGTGCGCGCCCCAGACTCCTAGAGCCACCGCATATATATAGCACACGACGCGCCCTCGTCTCTTTTCGCCGCAATCCATCTCCCCGTGCCCAAATCTGTCGAGACGCTGAAACCCTAGCCCGCTGTTCCGCCATTGTCGCACCTCGTTAGAGTTCATCAATCCGCCGTGCCCAAGTCTGTTCCGCCATTGTCGCACCTCGTTAGAGTTCATCAATCCGCCGTGCCTAAGTCATCTCCGCCCCATCTGAGTAGCCCCTCGGTACCGCGAGCTCATGAGGAATCGATTCCGCCACTTCTCATCGACTCTTCGCCGCCAGACAACCCTCCTCACCAAGCTCTGAGCTTCTCCGATGCCTAGCATCACAGTCGTCCGTCTTCCGGTCGTCCCCGAGCCGTTGTGACTGTATAGGTTAGTTCGTCAAGCCTCACTGATGCTCCTCCACTGCTCGCCATTGATTGCCATGCACCAGAGCGCCGTTCCTCCGATGAGTCCGCCACCGTGCCCGAGCTCTCTCCGCCGCCTCTGTTTTGAGCCATCGTCTCTGGTCCCTGGCAAACCATGAGCCAGGTACACCGACTGGTCTACCATCACCATGAACCCAGTCCATGATCCAGATTCGTCTAATCCAAGATGAATGGTCCGGATTGTATCTAATCCATCTCCTTGCCTAGTCGACACTATAGTCCCAGTTAGCTGCCACCTCCCCCTGCCACATTAGCCACCACATCAGCAACCCTGCTGATGTGTCAACCCATGTGTCTACCACATCAGCTCAGCCAAGCCCAGTCAATGCCCAATTAGCAGTCCAATATTCTCCAATACAAAAATAATTCCAGAAATTTCAATAATTAAGTGAATTTGCATAAAAGCCCCTGCAACTTCAATCTCTCATAACTTCTTCGTTTTAGCTCCGATTTGAGTGATTCTTGCGCTCAAATTTTTCTAAAAATAAGATATATCCAACCATGCTAGATTTAGATAGAAATTCCCGTATCTTTATAGTAGTTTTCTCACATTAACATCTAGATCCCTACAACATAAAGATATTATCTTGATTAGTAAATTTATGGTTGTCACAATGACATATAGGTCATGAACTACATGTCATTGTATCACAAACATGGATTTATGATATTAAAATAAGGTATTAATTTGTAGGTCACACATGTTAATACTTTAGCCAATCCTTTCTATCATTTCATGTGAAACCTTAACCCTAGTTCCTGTCTCTTTATCTTTCTTCGAAAGAAGTCCAGTCAATTTCGTTCTCTTTGTCCAGCCCAATCCAAGATCCCAGACTATCGTTCTATTCCTAGAGCTTGTGCAATTTGGAGTTTATTTGGTGTTTATTCGATGTTGCTTTTCTTTGCCGATAGAATTCGTGATTAGTCGACAACGCTTTAGATCTGTTCGAGGGATTTCAAGACCAATGTTTTGACAACACTGAGAAGCATTGGGTAAAAGGCAAGTGTACCTATTGATCATATTGCTCCCATATTTTAAACTATTTTGTTTTACAAAATTGGATACAGTGTCCACCTGATGGGTAGTCACCTATGGTAGGGTTTACCTAGATATTACCTTGTCATTCCCTGAAGCTTAAGTGGTTTATGGTTAGGTGTCTTTTATGGGAAGAAATGCTTAGCCATGCTGTCAAGATGTTGGAAAGTGTCATATGCTTGACTAATGAACATAAGCAATGATGATGGTTAATTTGTTAATGATTTAGCAACATGGAACATTAGGCCTTAAGCAGATAGGTGTTGGTGATGATGATCATGGTTATGTTGTTGGTTTAGTCTTTACTCAGGTAGCCTACGTAAGGACCGGTTCGTGGAGCGACAACCCAAGAAGTAACGTACCAACCATGAGCCCTTATGGGGGGCTGACTTATTAATTAGTGGATTCCTGTTTGTGTGTGCCAAATGGTAGGAGTGGATGTGTGGGGATGGCTCTTGAGCCAGAACCATTTGGTTAGTGGTAGTGGATGTTTGGGAAAGGGATCTTTGATTCTCCAAACCATTTGGCACAATAGGGGGCTTCTGGTTTGGAAGCGGATTCTGTAAACCCAGGTGGTGAAACCTCAGCAGGCATACACATACTAGGAGAAACTTTGTAATAGCCTTGTAGTGATCTCCTGGCTACACACCTTAGGTAGTGTGATATGTGCCTAATCAACACTGGTAGAATGGACACTTTAGTCACCTGCTTGCGGGTGATGAAATCACGTCTCGTGAGAAAAATTGGACAACCTCTGTAGAGTGTAAAAACTATTATAACAGTCGTGCCCGTGATTATGGGAGACTTGGATCCTCACATGGTTAGTTGGTTGTGGGTATGGAATGGTTATGGTTCCGGTATGGTAGTACTAATGGTACGAGATGGTTATGGTTTGTAAGATGGTTAGCTTTGGGTGAAGTATAATGGTTGGATTAATTAGGTTACATTACTTAATAAGTGTTCAATTGTTTTAAAGTTCAATTATTTTCTTTACTCGCCTTTATGCAAATACACCATGAGTCAGCCTGTCGTTGATATAATCCTGCATATCACTATTCTCCTATACACTTGTTGAGCGCGTCATGTGCTCACACTTGTTACATTCCCTATGCCATGTGACATGTGTGGTGCTACTCAGTGAGTGAAGATGTTGAAGACTATCAAGATGAGGTTGTGACGTTCTAGGTGCGTGTCTCCCGATCGGTTGCCTACGGTGTTGTTGGGCACCAGTGCTTCTATTCTGCTGTTGATATATTCATAGAAGACAATATATGTCAATTGCTATGAGAGTTAACAAGAGTTAACATTTATTATATAAAAGTATTGCTTTTGTTACTTTACCTGTGATGTCCTTATTTGTGTTGAGCATTATGGGCACACATAAGCCGCATCTGGTTTTGTTCATTAAAACTGGGTGTGATAGGAATTGAGGTCAATCATGACAATATCAAGCCCATCAAGGAAATGCAACCCCCCCAGGTCAGTATGTAAAGTTCAAAAACTAACCGGGTGCATGGCAGCTCTTAGACATTTCATATCCCGACTTGGAGACTGGGGCTTCCTTTCTTCAAGTTACTACGCCAACATGACAAGTTCAAATGGTCTGAAGAGGCTAATGAGGCATTCAAAAATCTCAAGAGGTCTTCTTCCCCCCTTTGCTAGTTGCTCCCTACCCAAACGAAGAACTCTTGTTATACATAGCAACTGGACCACGTGCCATGAGCGGAGTATTGGTGGTGGAGCGAGAATTCCCAAGAAATGAGAGAAGAGCCAGTGACCAGTCTACTACATCAGCAAAGTACTCCATGGTCCCAAGGAGTGCTACCCGCAAGTATAGAAGCCGCTATACCATCAATATTTCCACTCGAAGAAATCTTCCACAATAGAGAATCCATTGGATGAATCGCTAAGTGGGTTGTTGAGCTCGAGCAATTCGATGTTCGCTTCGTACTTCAAACAGCGATCAAGTTGCAAGTACTCTCTGACTTCGTCGCTGAATGGAAAGAACTTAACAAACCCCAAGACAATTGCAGTGACATATCCGATGCATGGACTCTCTTCTTCGATGAGTCACTTACACTCCAAGGCTCAGGGCTAATATTATACTCATCTCTCCCACAGGAGCAAGGCTACAATATACTTTGTAGCTTGACTTTTCAGCGACTAACAACATAGCTGAGTATGAGGATCTGCTCACTGGTCTTCAAGGAGCTTCTGCACTTGGTGGTAAAGCAAGTTAGCAAGGAGTATCAAACCTCAGAAAAGACCATGATAGATTACCTCACAGAGGTGAGGAAGCTGGAAAAGAAATTCATCGGACTCAAGGTCACGTACATCTGAAAAAATGATAACTATCTCACTGATAGTCTTGCCTGACTAGCCTCCTCACGATCTCCAGGACAAATTAGGATCTTCACAGGAAGACTCTCAAAGCGGTCCATGGAATCATCAGATGACACGCTCAAAGAAGTGGTGATCTACGAGACATATAACAACCTTAGGGGCCCACCAGGAATCGACACCCGAAAAGGAGTCACAGGGGAACTCGTAGCTCCTCTCGAGTACGAGGATGCATGGATGGATCCAATCTACAAGTTTCTTCAAGATCAAGTTGTGCCTGAAGACGATGCACTATCTGAGTAACTATCACATTGATCCAGGATATATAGCTTGGTGGATGGTGTCCTCTATTGAAGAGGCACCCATGGAGTACTCATAAAGTACATCTCTCAGAAGCAGGATAGAGAACTACTCTAAGAAATTCATGGAGGGGTGTGCAGAGCTCATGCTTCCTTCCGAACTCTGGTCGAAAAGGCATTCACAAGATTTCTATTGGCCTAAGTTTGTCCATGATGCGAGCGAGATGGTAAAAACATGTTCCAGCTATCAATTCCAAAGCAGGTGTGTACACCAGCCTGCTCAAGCCTTATAAACGATCCCCTTGTCCTGGCCATTCGTGACTTGGGGGCTGGATATTCTAAGGCCCTTCCTGGTAGCACCCGGGTGCTTCAAGTTTCTTTTCATCGCAATCGATACCTTCACCAAGTGGATCGAAGCTGAGGCTATTGGTAGGATCACCTCGGAAAAAACAAAGAAGTTCATCATGAAAAGCATCATGACAAGGTTCGGCATCCCGAGTAGGATCATCACCGACAATATAAATCAATTCTCAAGTGCGGCCTTTGTTCATTAGCTCATCCACAAAGCAATGGACAAATAGAGCGGGCCAATGGCTAGTGCTGCAAGGAATCAAGAGCCACGTCTTCAACCACTTATCCACCTACTCTAAAGCCTGGGCGTCTGAATTGTCTAATGTACTCTGGGCACTCTAGACAACATCTTGAAGGACGATAGGTGAAACGCCTTTCTACCTAGTTTACAGGACTGAAGCCATGCTAACCTAGGAACTAAAGATCAAATCTCTCCACATCAAGTTATATGCCAACAAGGATGAAATCACGAGAAGATAGGACGATCTCAACATTCTCGAAGAAAAAAGGACTCAAGTGTTGATACAATCGGAAAAGTACCAGCAAGCTCTCTGGTGCTATTACGACCAGAACATCCGAAAGAGAACCTTGCAACCTGATGATATGGTTCTATAACTTGTTCAGAGCTATCCCCAAAGTGAGAGGGTCTTTATACGGTGGTTGAATCTGATCATCCTGGGTCGTATAAGTTAGCATTGGAAGATGGTCTAGTCCTTAATAACTCATGGAATATCGACGAGCTTCGTAAGTTCTATGTGTAAGTAATTAATGCACATTTTGTAATAATAGCTATCATATTGCCCGAGAAGTTGAATGAATCCTTTTTTCACCTTTTTCTATTCGACCTTGCAATTCAATGTCTCGCAATGATATAAGCTGCTATTCGGGTCTCTATACCTACACGCTAACTCGAGGTTATGAAAAGTTTCTCTACAAAGGGCAGTATGACTTTTTTTTATTGTTTTTTCTGTCTTAGAATGTCTATCCGGGAATTCTTTCCAGATAATCATTTGGGGGGCTTAATGGGTACTCAATACTGAAAGCTAAAAATAGCATATTGTGCATGCTCTAAAGCGGATTCTAACGATAAGGGATGGCATCTTAAAGTCAACACTATAAGAAGTATTAAAAGGTCTCTTGTGGAGTCCTCGACTGCCTGAAAACCATGATGCTTTTCACTCAAGTCATACCTAAGACTGGCCAAGCTATGTACCCCAACAAGTGATTAGTGTCTCCTGAACTAATTGGAAGAAGAGGCGATTAAGGCTAAACATGATAAGCTATCACATGCTTTCTGCATCCAACACTCATGGAGTCCCAGATTCATACACAGGCATTTTAGTTGAAAGTAGAAATTCATTAATGAAATTTTGAGTTCTTTTTTATAGATAACTGACATGCAAAGGAAACTTTACATCCAAAAGAGGTCCTAAGTTCTAGCCAACGCTGTGCAGGAAGAGGAAGAAAGAGGAGACCCTAATAGAAGAGCCTATGCGTAAGGTCCCCCCCCCCTACAGAGCAGATGGTATAGTAGTTGGCTGCTCTGATATCGTTGTTGTTGTCATCGTCGTCGTCACTTGGGGATGAGGATGAAGTGAAGTCCATGGCCTACTCCTTCTCCTCATCCTCCAGGTCCTCCTCCTCCTCTATCTCCTCTTCCAGGAAATCCCAGTCCACCTCCTCTTGGCGTGCAGACAAGGGTCGGTGATCGGAGTTTCACCGAACTACTCAACCTCAGTGGTGGCCGGACTAACTATTGCTACCTCCTCCATCTCATCATCATTGGAGAAAATGACGTAGGCTTTGACACAGGAGTTTGACTCGATTGGAGAAGGAGGTGGTGCTAGAGGGGGAGACTTTGGTGATGAGGGCAAAGGCCCTTATGGTGATGATGGAACCCTAAATCTAATCTCTCGGGAGTTAGATGATGATGAGGACTCCATTGCTAGGTTTGGAGACTAAAACGGACGACTTGGAGTGACAAGTGCTCACCAACCTGGGTTTAAAAAGGCCTCCAGGCCGTGAGGCAGCCGCGACTCTTTGTCTTTAGGCATTGTACAATGAGTTTGGCCACATAATGATTCACGATAAACAAAGGGTCTATCAAAGGTCAAATCACATCTACTCAGCGAGCTTGTGAAGCTAAAGAGGCGCCTCCGAATAGTATGGTAACGGTTCTGACTACAACTCAGAGCCACAATATCCTGCGCCAACATCTTTTTGCATTCAATGCTTGGAATCTCTTTCGACGCATGTGGGAGCAATTGGAACAATACCCCTATGGAGAACAGCGCACTACTCCGCCTGATGCGCACAGTTTCCAAACGTCATCATGATCCTTTGCCAGGAAAAGATTATTTTCACGACTAAGCAAAATCTCTGTTGTGACGGTTTTAATTTCAAACCCGTTCAGCGATGAATCTTTTCTCCCCGTCCTTTCAAAAGGTTGGGATGGTATTTCTTGGACAACTTGGAATTCCTATTCAGATGGAATAACTTCTCAGGGACTCATATGAGTACTCTGAGGCACGGAATCCCGACTATATAACTTGGGGACTCCAAGATCTTGGCTAGATGTAACATCCTATTCGGGGACCTGAGTTACTACTCGAAGATGCAATCCATCGAACACATATTTCTTTGTTAGACTAAGTTTTTTATCTTTCGAAGCATCATTTCACATACTGATGGGGGGCTCGATGATGGGTAGTATAAAACTACCATATATTAGTATCTTATATGTATACAGACCTCCTAGGGTTTCCTGTATTCTTGGAGCATATGTTCGTGCCTGGAAAATAAGTCCTTAGACATATGGAAATTGCCTGCGGGTACCAGGGCATCTCACAAATATATAAGTTTATCTCTAAGGATATCAGGATCCTACTCGGGAAAGAGTCCAAGAGCCACATGGCAATCCCCATATATATACGGAGCCAGGGAACCCTGCGGAGGACAAGTCTATTGAAGTCCAACAAATAAGCCCCAAGCCTACAGGAGCCTCAAGCCTTCGAGCCTTCTGTAATTGTGATCAACATCGACATCTCTCCAAGACTTCAAGCAAAGAGCCCTTGACTAGGTTTAGATCCATCTAGACTAGCCAAGACCCCACGATAATATTGTCTCGAAGATCAATATAAGACCACAGGACGTAGGGCTATTACCCTTTGGAATGCTTGAACATATATCAATATGTGTGCTCATCGTATGATTCGGCTATAGGAAGTATCCCCTACATCCTTTACGTATCCGTAAGATCAGTGATTCACAAATCATCAACAACGATGAAGGTGATGCAGCAGCATGAGCCATTGGTTGTGGTGCCATGTCTGGGAAGGTGCGCATGGTAGCCGAGTGGCATTAACTATGGGTGGCGATACTACAACCCAAAGGGGTGTGCATCAGCATCCCCAGTGCTCTATGGTGTAAAACACATGCTTGTGGATGGGCATCTAAGGAGGGGCCGAGCGTGTCTCCGTGCGCTTGATTGGTTGATCAGACTGAGGGGTGCACATGACATGATGGTCGTGGACAATGCTGCGCATATCGGAGTTGCCTAACCCTTATAGATCAGGCAGCGCCTTGTACATGGTAGTGATAGTGTCGAGGGCGTCCCAAATGGTGGTGGTGATGATGAGCCGACGTGGAGGCATGCAGATAGGGCAGCCAGGTAGCAACGCGTGAAGGCATCCCTTGTGGTCGATCGTGCAGCACACATTGGAGACAAGGAGCCGGCCAGCATAGTCGACACCGATGTGGGAGTATAGGTGTGCCAGGACGACATGAAGTGGTGGGCGACTCAAACCGATCTAGGATTAGAAAACCAAAAAGAAAACAATGATCTCGCAATCGGCAAGAGAGAAAACCGATCGGTGGATCCAAAAAACTCTCTGAAGGGGAGGCCAATCAACTTAATCCGTTGGACAAACCCCAACTTTGGGTGGTGCAACCCTGATGGAGATTATGGGGATTGATCCCCCCGAGGGCAGCACAATGTGGAAGTGTGGTGTAATGCATTGTATGTATTGCTTGAGCCTCGAGAGCGAATTATATAGAATACAAGGTTTGAAGGGCAAAAAGTCTCTTCTAAAGATAAGGAAGGTATCGCGGGATTACAAATACAAAACTATCAAATATAGAGATATGCTCATATACTCTAATATTTGGGACTCAAAAAATTTTATGTTTTGAGGATCCTATCGAAAATTCCCTTGAACCATCATATTTCAAATGACGAGTTGAATGAAACAGGACACATGTGGTCATATTCGGTGTTAACACTATGGATTTGTTTCCAGCTACATGTTTTGGTAGTATGTATAATTTTGTTCTGACAGTCTGTCTGATGTGGGTTATTACATTGAATTGTGCCAAATTGAGACACACCCTCAGATATGAGAAGAAAAGGTAAAAACTAAAGAAAAAATGGATATTTTGTCACATGATTAGGGGTGTGGGGATGGGGATATGTCGAATTTCGTAGTGTGTGATTCGCTTGAAGAGTCGTGGTCCTGCTTCTCTGATAAGATCTCATTTTCTTCAGCTAGTTTAGGGTTGAGTTTAGGGCTAGACGTCAGGGTTTGGGTTGGGAAGTTCCCAGGGTTAGAGGAAACCTCATAGAAGCTGGCTGGTCCAGTAGTGGTTGCAAGTGGTGGGTGAGACGACGAGGTGTGGGGGCACCTCAGACCACGATAGCGGAGGATGACCAGTGGGTGGGGTTGGAGGCAGGAGCAACTAGATGAGAGGGGTTAGTGAGAGAGTGGGCAGCAAGTGCGTATCTAACGACAGAAGCTGTCAGAGATGGAGGAGGAGGGCGGGCGGGGGCATCACACCAGAGATGAAGGAGAGGATGATGCAAACACATAGGAAGAAGAAGTGTTCATCGGTTGAGGTGGAGAAAGGGCCAAGGGTTGGCAGCGGAGGTGGTAGCTGGTGACCACGCCGATGCCGGGGATGGTGAAGGCGGGGCGGCCAAGAGGTCGTGCGTGGGGTGCGAGTGGTGAATGGGGTGGCGGTGAGTATGGATGGGGGTGGAGTCTAGGTAGGGAGAGGAGATATGGCTCAGTGGAACTCCATTCAACGATGAGAAATCTGATAGATTTTCTAGTAAAAAATTAATTAACAATCATCTAGCATATCCTAAAATTAAACTCAACGGTCCAGTCGTAATAAAGTGAGAAAATCATCGAAATGCCGCATAAATTCTGCCGTTGTTTGTGAGTGTGACCGTGACTGGTTGGCTGGTTGCGAATAATCCACAAACTTGCTTCAAGTTCTTTGATAATATAACGCTCCAATTCTCCAACCTTAAAAAGAAAGCCAAAAAAAAAAATCAACTACTTCTACTCTTCTAGTACATTTTTTTTTCCGATCGTAGAGTAAGTGGACGTTCCTGGAATTGGCATCTGAATCCGTCTAGCTCGGCACAAATCCAAAACCTGGTGGCAGCTTCATTATCATGGTGGTTGGAGGTCGAAAGACTATTCCCATAGCACGCCGTGGCATTTCCATTCAATAGCCCAGGAAGCCATTCCCATCATCTAAGTCAGAGGTACTCTCATAGGTTGGTTGGGCTAGCAATGAGTAGGTGCTATTTTTTTGGTGGATTAGGTGCTATTTTTTTACCTATAGCACCACAGAAAGGACTCGTAGTCACACAGAACTGTCCAATAAAGAGCAATCCGTATCGATCGGCGAAGACTCGCCGGCACCGCAACAAGACCGTTCTTTTCGTAGCAAATATGCTGACCACACGTGTCAAAAGAATTTACTGCTCTTCGTTGGCCAGCAGTCATGTATGATGTGCCCTCTTAGAATTGCATGTACTTTTGTGCCCATGGTCTTTCGTCTGAACTCTGAACATAACGAGCAAGTTGGCATGGTTCCATGCTAGAGATTTCGACAGGAGGATATCTTAAAGCGCGTGGAAAAAGTATTACTTCTGCAATGACTCCAAGATCAGCATTTGGACACACTATTGGACCTAATTCTTTGAAAAATGCTCTCACTCCATCTCGAAATATAGGGTGCGGTTTCACCCGGAGCGGTCTCCAAAACCAACCTTCGACACATCATTTCTCTGATATTATTATATTGTTCGTAGAAAGAAAATAATAATCATAGAAAAGTACTTTCAAATGCTAATTTAATTGGTACCTTTTTATCATATAAAACCAATAAAACCAACATACTGCCAGACTAAGTGTTAGTCAAAAATTACAAAGTTTGAATTTTGAAATGCGTAAGTTCCCTATAAAAAGAAATGGAGAGAATGTACGTATGCTATAGGAATCAAACACTTTTCGATAGATGTTGAGGATGTCTTGGATTGCTTGTTCTATTTATGTAGAATAAATTAATTACTGCCTCTTTTTTTCTTAAGAAAGACTATTAATTGTAGGTTTGAAACTTGAGTAGAAAATATGTATCTCAAAAACTTGAGTAGAAGATATGTATCTCAAAGACTTGTACCATTTGTTATTGTGATCAATATTTCATGTATGAGAATGTCAAAAATAAATTTGTGCAAGAGGATTAGAGTTTGGAAAAAATACAAATACCCCCTTAAAAGTCACCTAAAGTTGCAAATACAACCCTACAAGTAAAATAGTTGTATTTACCGTCCCACAAGTCTAATGCCAGTGAAAAATTCCCCCTTAGAGTTCTTATTGGATCTCATATCAACATATTTGTTGTGAAGTGACTTTGAATATAATGTTGTATGTAAGCTTACAATAGATGAAGTAAGGATGTAAGAGGGTTTATCAGCATATTAGGGCCAACTCAACTAGTTTATGAAGCGAACTGAGATGAAATAGTCATGCATTTATTAGGCTTCAATGTGAGGTTAATACCTTCAATATTACCTTGTTCCCACCTTGGAAATCTACGTACAACACACAATGACATATTGTAGAAGATACATGACATAGTCTAAGCATCCTTAGGGTGGCTTTTACACCGGCATTAGACTTGTGGAGTGGAAATGCAATAATTAAACTTGTAGGGGAGTATTTGCAGCATCAGATGACTTGTAGTGGGTATTTGAAATTGTTCCCTTAATGTTTTGCCTTGACTTAATGCTACCTATAACCATTTTCTGTGGTTTTCTGCATTTGAAACTACATCACCCACCATTCAAAGTTCACGATTGCGGACCAGGACTTGCTGATGTGTGACTCATCCATTGGCACATTGTTTCTGTGAGTATTGTTTGTTGTTTTACATCATAGCATGCACGAGATCTAGTCCGAAATGACCGATATATAAAACCAAGAGCAGGATGCAGTTCATCCTGTAACTAAGAGTGTTTGGATTTCTCGCGAATGTGCATGAAGAAAGTAGATCATTCACCTCTTATGGTGGTACTTTATGATGGTTGTGGTGGGGGTTAACCTAGTCATAAGTAGCCACTTTAGGATAATGCATAGGCTTTCCCATAAACGAAAGCATGTTACACAACATATTATCTGACTTTTTTCTGCAGTGAAAATCACCAAACTTACAACCAAATTGAGCATGTTTAGATGGGCACATTTAGATGGGCGCCAACTTTTGGCTCACCCAACCTAAATTGGTTTTCGTCTGGAATGGCACCAAACTTTGGTTCGCCCAACCCTGCAGAATCATTCTAGCCAACTTGTGGGTGAGACAGTGGCGCAGAAATCGGCTGCCAATCTTTGGCGAGCCAACAGTTTGGCGGGGCTGAATCCAAACGTGCCCTAAGCTTTTCCAACGAGCCGAGTGGGTCTCCTCCATTCACGAACAAAAAAGCACAGTTCAATTAATAAGCCAAGGCCAAGCGGCAGTAGTGATCATGTTCGTGAGTTCACTGTGCTCCAAGCTACATCTCCAAGTTAATGTACATTTCCCAAAAAAGAATGTCTAGGTTGATGGTAAACTCTATTGTCCATGGCTAGCTTCGCAAGGTGGCCTACTGCTGGTGGTGGGGAGCCGAGGCTCAGAGTGCTCTGCCACTGTGGCCGCGAGCTAGGGAGGACGAATCTTGGTGGCTCTGATAGAAGTAATTGGTCACATAATTGTTGTATAATATATTTAAGCCACAAACGGTTACATATATATAGCCTATCATGACTAATAGGAACACAAGTCTAATGTGAGCACAACATATGATTAATGTGAACTCGAGAGGTTGAGCACATAGAAACAGTCTAACACACCCCCGCAGTCTAACACGCTAGGCATGCGCGAACCAAAGGGGCAGTCTAACATGCCCCCACAGTCTAAGCATCGCTGACACGGACATTCGAACTGGATCTGGACTCGGTGAAGACGGAAGTAGGTAGCCCATTGGTGAAGATATCAGCGTACTACGACGAAGTCAGAACATGGAGTACACAGACAAACAGATCGTGGTGGCCAAAGAGGAACTGTCACGGACTCAAAATCCGACAAAAAATCAAACACTTTAGATGATGGAGATTTTAGCTTAGCAAAAGGGAACGATGTCTCATCGAACGTGACATGACGGGATATGATAACCCGGTTGGATGAGAGATCAAGACACTGATAACCTTTATGATTGGAGGAATAATCAAGGAAGACACAAATTGTGGAGCGAGGTGATTGTTTGTGGGGAATTGTGACGCACAAGTTGGGGTAACACTTGCAGCTGAAGACATGAAGGTGAGTGTAGGTGGGGTGGACACCATGGAGGGAAAAGAAAGGCATGGAAAAAGATAGTCTTTTTGGGAAGATGATTGAGAAGATAAGTGGCGGTATGAAGAACCTCAACCCAATAGGAGGTAGGAAGGTAGGCTTGGAATAAGAGGGAACGGACAATGTTGGTGGAACGGATAATGCGTCTGGCCTTGCCATTCTATTGGGAGATTTAGAGGCAAGACATGTGAAGGGTGGTGCCATGGGTGAGGAAAAAAGTGAGAGTAAGGGAGTTATCAAACTCGTGACCATTGTCATAGTGAACGCTTTTGATATTACTGCCAAACTGAGTAGCCACATAGAAGAAAAAATTAGAAATAGTGGAAAATATTTTAGATTAGACGTAAGGGAAAAGTCCAAAAAAAAATGGGAGCAATAATTAAGAATGACTAAGTCAAAATTCTTGAGAGCTCGGGAGGACGAGGTGGCAAAAGGTGACCGTATATGACGACCAAGTTGGCAAGCATAACAAATAGTATCGATGGCACCTTTATTAGACAAAATAGCAGAAGTACTGGCTAATTTAGAGAGGGCCTCATGACCGGGATGACCGAGACGACGATGCTAGAGGGGGGTGGAGTCACTGGCTATGAGGGAATATGACAGGGGGACATATGATGGTAGACAAAGGATAGAGAGGCCTAAAGCAATTGCATTTGACGATCACATTTTTGGACTGAAGATCCTTTAGAGAAAGACCAGTAGGATCAAACTCAATAGAGCAATTGTTGTCAGTAGTAAACTGGTGAACAAACCTGAGATTCTTAATGATGTGTGGAACAACAAGAGCATTATTAAGATGTAGTGAATCAGAAAGAATAGTAGAGCAGTGGAGGTGATGGGAAGCAATGACCCATTACCGACAACAATAGATGAAGGAGTATATGACCGAGGGGAATAGGATAGGGAAAGGTTATCGGCGTCCGATGTCATGTGCGAGGTCGCACCAGAGTCCATATACCAGTCTATCGTAGTTGGAGGAGCAAGAGTCATGGTGTTGAATGCGTTGGACAATGACTGTTGATCCCACGAGCTAATGCCAGATATGGAGGGCAGGAGGGAGGACATGGTGCCGGTTGAGGAACTGGGGTCTGTGGCAGCATCCAGCCATGCTGCGACAGCAGGTACGGCATGGGCGGGGGGTGCGACCAGGAATGCCTACTACTACGATGGTGTGCCACAGGGGCAAGAATGCTGCGGCAGCTCAGTATCCGTGGATGGGATTGCTGGTTGTCGGGGCCCGGCCACATCTGGATTATGCCTATCCATTGGTTGTAGAAGGAGAGCCAACCGATGTTACCGTTGCTAGAGTAGTTCTTATTGTTGCCACCACCATTGCCATGATGATGGCGACGACCCAAGCCGTTGGAGCCGCTGGAGGAGGGGCCTTATTGGGAACCCTGTGGAGTAGCCACGGGACAAGGACCTGAGACGGTGCGAGGCCCCGTCGGGGAGTTCACCCCTAGCACCTGACCGATGGAGGGAGTGGTGATGATGAGGGCGGTGGAGGGCTCGGAATGGTGTGACTTCATCATTAGCTCTTCAAGGATAAGGTCAGTATGAGCCTCAATGAATGTTAGAAATGGTCGTTGGTGCTTGAGGAGGGCCGCCATGTATGAGGACTTTTCATTTAGCCCACGTAGAACGAACATAACAAGGGTGTGGTCGGGTACTGGTTCACCTAGATCACCGAGAGCATTTGCCATGCTCTTCTACTTGCCGCAGTAGTCATGTTGAGATTGCCTTGGATGATGTTACGAAATTCAGCATCGAGATACAACGCATGGGTTTTCTGGTTGTCGATGAACTACTGTTCAAGCCTGCACCAAACGATGCAGGCGGTAGTGCCAGGCGCCATCGTGATCACAAGGAGCTCTGCGGAGATGGTGTCGTAGAGCCATGAGAGAATGACACAGTCCATCCGATGCCAATTGGCGACAGTGGGATGGGCGTCATCGGAGATCACATGATCTATAACGGAGTATTTCATGAGGGTGAAGAGGAGCAAGCCACACCACTTTGTGTAGTTGCCCGTAGTGAGGTTGAGGACAACCGGAATGAGAGCCTTGATGTTCTCCACAGCCACGGCCTGGGCATGGAGAGAGGCGACAATGGCAGCCTCAGATTGATGAAAGGTGAGGACGCTCTCCTACGCGATGGCGACTGCAGTTTCGCGCTCGCGAGTGAGGGAGTTGGCGTTGTCTCCAACCATGGTGACGGTGGCGTGCGGATAGACGGCGAGCAAGATTAACGGAAGTGGAAGATCGAAGGGCCTATGGAATCTGATACCATGAAAGAAGTAATTGATCACAGAATTGTTGTGTATATTCAAGCCATAAAGGGTACATATATATAGCCTAACATGAGTAATGGAAACACAAGTCTAATATGAACACAACGCATAATTAATGTGAAATCAAGAGGTTGAGCACATAGCACGAGAAGGTTAGGCATGCAAGAAACGATGGGGCAGTCTAAGACTACTCCCAACGCTAAAGCTCTAGCACGGTTCTTATGTTACCACATCATGTTGATAATTCAATAAACACTCCTCTCCTAGTGCAGTGTTTCTACAGCTGGCCCACCTAATAAATATCCCTCCCTCACAATCTGCCTAAGATATCGTGCCAGATCTGTATCTTCCATAAGATACTGTTATCTCCTCTCTCTTCTTTAATTGCTTGACACATCAGCAAAAAATCCTACATGGCACCTCATTTATGTGCATGATACCCTGCACTGGGAGTAGCCTAACAGGCTCGACCACATCCACAACCTCCCTGCGTTCTATCCACGGGAGATAGAGCTTAGTTGAACTCCATGGAGCTGCAGCTCGATTGGGGGTAGGATGGACTCGTGAACAAGATGGTGTTTGTGGAAGGGACAAAGAGCCGGTAAAAGAAAAGTTGGAGTGTCTTCCATGCATCATTTGGTGCGGGTGATTAAGTGGGCTTTTAATCTTAACAAATATTTAAGAATCTATAAAATGGAAGTTTCCATTGTAAGTTGAGACTCTTGCACAGATCACTTGATGTTGTAGCATTCGTTCCTTGTAAGCGGCGGGTTTGCATTGTACACCCTTTAGTGGTACTAGTTCAGTGTCCGTGCGTTGCAATGGTTCTTAAATTTTAGACCCAATTATTTTTCAGATTAAGTGAACCATTTAGTTTAAATACGGAAATTCATAAACCTGTAAGCTTCTACCTATTAAAATAGGTTGCGATCTTTGCATCTATTCAGAAAGAAACACATACTAGTACTCTGCATATCTTATCAAAACATCCAACCAAAAATATTCAATACATGTAGGAGACGACACAGTTCACAGAAAATAAAAATGTCCTACAACACATATAGTATCACCCTAGCATGTCAATATTCTTGCAGTTCTAGGCCTACACACACATTTAACTATACACACTATACCCTGGCCCGTATAATGCCTTCGACTATCAAATTCAGGTCTACTCTTGAGGGTTTTGCTCTGCAGGAATAGAATGGTCATTCCCTTATCATGGGTACGTAAAATTCTACATATAAGCATAAATGCATGAATCCAACTTGGTTGCAAATTAGCAACTAAATAATTGTGAATGGCAAAGAAAATATTCATTACTTCTGGAGGTGAGACATTAGCATGCACATACTGTCTTTTTACCTTTAAGAATCACTTCCTGAGATGAGGCATCAACATGCACATAATGCACTTCGAACATACCAAATAATAAATAACTAAGATAACTGACTAAAATTTAGATCAAATTGGCACATTGCACAATGAGGCAAAGTCACACAGAAGAGGTGTATCTATTATGGCACCAAGCTTACCTTGTGTCTCAGTGCTTGTGCCCTTCCCTCCTAATTGGTACGAAAAAAAGTTCTCTAGTTACTGGTGTCAATATACCATGACCTGTTAATATGTTTGAATGTAGAAAAGTGATCATTCTTATGTTAAAGAACTATAAACACTTTGTGAGTTAATTATTACTATTGAATTTCCAAATACATGTTCATATTCAAAATTGGAACTGGGTTCTGCGTGGGATTCAATTTTACCATACTCAATATATTTTAAGCCATTGAGGAAACATAGATATCATAATGTTTCTTAAGGAGGTTGAGCTCCCAAAGGACTGAAGCAAGTGCACCACTTAGATATGGATCTTTAGCCTTTGGATCATATTTCTGGATAGAAGGCATAACATGATTAGATAAATACAAAGTGTCGATTGTCGATTATGGAAAAGAGAAGATAAATACCGCAACTAAGCAAGACAAGGAACCTCCACCAGAATCATTCTCCAACGTGTTGTGGCACTTCCTATTCTTTTGGAGAAGATGCTTCAGTGTTATTAACGCTGAAACATTCATAAAAAGAACACAACATTAGGTCAATATTAAAACAAACAACAAAAGGTTATGTTTGATAAAGGCTGCTCATAACACCACACAGGAATGAGATGAATGCATTAGATACCAGTCTGGTCTAATAATTATCATATAATCAAGGCAGAAGAATCAATCCAATGCTTACATGTAGCTAAACCATACGAACTATGCACAAGTTCTTAAATCAGGGTGGTATGCTAGATTACTATAAACTATAAAATGGTACAAAAGTGCTCCTGCAAATGAATAAATGCTCAGTGCATGCATCATTGCATCCTACTGTCAATCGACTTGAACATAACATGGCATTTGGCAGGTATTAGCTCAAAAACACAGGTCAGAATTCAGAACAAACCTGCTATTACTTCTGCAGAGCCAAATGATAGAGCAAATGTGGCAAAATGTTTAATGAAAGTAGTTGATCTTATCTTCCCAAAGAAGTGTCTTCAGAGTATCAGCCAATACCTCACCGGTATCCCTGGATGCAAAGAAAAGGATCAATTTGGCATAGCCCATTAATAAGTATGCTATAAGTGTATACTTTGGAGGACAATATGTAAGTAAGCTAGGATAATACCGTGAAATGGCTCTGCAACTTCTCTATGAGCTCATCCTTGTCCACTTTTATCCACTAAGCAATCTACCTTCTGAAGCACATCTGGGATTGGAGCAACGAACTCCTTACCACGCCACTTCTTTTTGCAGTTCAGAGACAATACTTTGCTGTCTGATTTTGATAATTCCCGTTCAATTGATAGGTCTCTATATGCTTGAAGGCAATATCCGCCTCTCTATATGCTTCAAGGCAAAGCCCGTTCAATTGACAAGTCTATATTTGCAGAACATGCCCCCGCATGAAATCGGGGACTCGGGGTGCGCCTGTTCTTCGATGGTTCTTCTTCTTCCAGTTCCTCTGCCTCTGCCCGTTAATAGAGGCAACATACGCCGCGCTCGCGGGCTGAGAGAGAGATAGAGAGAGAGAGAGAGAGAGAGAGAGAGAGACGAAGAACATGAGGAAGACGATGAATGAATGTGTACTGGGAAGGGCTTTAGCTCACCATAGAAGCTGATGATGCTGTTGGGAACGAAGAACATGAGGAAAACAATGACGGCCCAGCAAAAAATCTTGGCCATCCGGCCTCCATGGTGGATCTTGTCGTGGCGGTCCTTTTGTTCCTTTATCCCGGCCATGATGGCGGCGAGGATGATGAAGAAGAGGAAGTTGCTGAGGTTGACTTTGAGTACCACATCGGTCTCGAATCATTCGCGGTCCGCCGTGCTGTGGAAGTGGTTACTCCCTGTGAGGATGGTGAATAAGAGGAAGGTGATGCCGGCCGCGAGGGGCCTTCCATGGAGGCGGACGCGTCGGGCTGGGGTGGCATAGTGGGTCGGCATAGGGAGAGGAGCAGCATCGGCATCGCAGGGAGATGCTGTGGTAGAGTCGCGTGTACCGGAGGCATGACGGCGGCGGTGGGGACCGAGAGGAGGATGCAGAGGAGGAGAGCGGCGCGCCTTCGTGTGCGTCCGAATCCACGCGTGGTGGTGGGGATGGAGAGGAGGATGCGGAGGAGAGGGGTAGTGGGCACGAGAGGGGTGCGAGATCTGAAGGGGTGCGTCTCGCACGCTAAAGATGACTGTGGAGGTCGGAACTGTGAGCATCACGGTGTTATGGAGGTCAGAGTTGCGAGCGGTGTCGGCAACGTGGGGTGAGCCCATCTATCAGTGCACGAGAGAGTAAGACATCCTATCTACTGATGAAGACGGATCACTGTATATTCTTTTAAATAGCAGAGATTCAGGGAATCAACGGCAGCTCACCGGCTCCCATCCTCGAGTCCGCTGCCCACCGGCAAGCTACAGAGACGAGCTCAGTAGCCCTAGCCCTCGTGTCGTTGCCCCCCGCACGTACGATTCCACGGTCAGAGCTTCACAGCTTCCATTCCATTCTTCCCTCGCGATCGCTCGTGGCCCATCCCAGGGCGCACCGCAGAAACCGACGGCTGTTGACCGCGGGACCCCCTACCCCACTTGCCAGCGTCAGGCTCCCCTGCCACGGGGTCAACGGACAGCCCTGTGGGGCACGGTCGCCGTGGAGCCACAAGGACTTCCCAGCGCCCGGTCGTTCCTAGGCGACCGTGACGTCATCCTTCTTCCCTCGCAGACCCTCACCGTCTGCCTCGCTCGCGTATAACTGCGCCGCGAAATCGCTCTCCAATGCTATTGTCGCTGCCTTCCATTTGGGAGAAGGGGAATCGATCATTTGATCCTTCCAGTTTTTAATAATCTCTCGCGGACGCGGTGCGCGGCGTTCGACGATCTCCTCCTCGTTGCTCACGCCCGCGCCTGCGTCTTTGGCTTGAAGCCAAATGCGGCGTTCTTGGAGCGACGCTTGAACCGTTGAGCGGCCAGGCGCTCCATTGGCTGATAGGCTCTCAGGACCAGGCGCCCAAAGGATCCCTATTTATCCGGTCCGCGCCCTGATTCGCTCACTCCTACCTGTGTGCGTGCGTGCTCAAGGCGTTGGTCGCGTTCTTGATTTCGCTCTGCTGTTTATTCTTCACGTTTCTTACTTTCTTTCCAGGAGTTAATTTGGATTGGACTATGGCCCATAAGAATCTTGGGGTTCTTTTAAATTTTGGAATTTCATGCCTTTTTTCCTCGGTTTCCCGGGCTATTTTGTTCAATTGAGTTGCCATTGGTTCCCTCCCTTTATATTTGGCAAAACCAGTATCTTAGCCCCCTGTGTTTGGTAATTGATTATAGAAGGCACGATTTTATTAATCATTCAATCCTTATACAAGAATTGTTGCTAATTGAATAAGCCTGCTTGGTCTTTCAAACCAAAACCAGAAATTCCTGTGCTTATCAGAAATAATACTCTAGCTCTGTACCTCATTCTTCATACTGAACGTAGCATACAACAGAGTTTGTTGCTCATTTTTCTGCAGTGGTTATAAAATGGATAATAGAATAAGTAGTAGACAATTCAGAGAAAAAGATGACTGTTCCACAAGAGTTTTGTGGGGACAATTACACATCCTCTTGCTGTTAGCAGTGATTCATCCATAATTGAAAGTATATACTGTTCTTAATTTTCCCAGCTCATCTGGCTTGAAGGGCCATTAGCATTTTTTTTTAAATATGGCATAAAATTGATTCAGTGTTGCTCATCTATTAGTACTTACACCCCAAAAAATATTGGTTTTTTTAGAATAAGCAATCGATCATTGCTATTAATTTCAGTAAAAAGAAAGTGATGTTTTGGAATACATGCAGGCCAAAAACAAAAAGATTGCACATATGAAATTGGTGTGTGCAAATTTGTCTCAAAAGATACTTTAATAATACGCTTCTGTTTGATTGACCAACTTTTTGTGCAATATAGTGGGCACCTCATCCATTGTTTCAAAGTATCTATAGTTCCTGGTTGCAGTTTATTGTTCATTTTCCTTTTATTTTGAAGAATATAGCTCCTTAGTGTGTTGTGTTTTATTTTTGCCTCCATTGATGAAATTTGGGAGTACTTTTACCCTCCCACGGTCTCACCGATAACTTCCACTCTCTTATGTTGCTAAACTTAATTCAGTCCTTTTTCCAGGTTAATTAAAAGCCTTTCTTTTAGTATCCAGAGATGGTTCATCATATGCCAGATGAGGTGACAGCAGATGAAGCCAGCATCACCACACAGCCTCCCTCCTTTAACCCATCTCAAGCATCACTGGTGTACAAGGTCGGGTATCCTCAGAAGAAGAACTTCACCAGAGAGTTTACTGACACATTGAGGGAGACTTTTTTCCATGACAACCAACTACGCCAGTACAAGAACCAATCTGGATCGACAAAATTCATGATGGGGCTGCAGTTCTTGTTTCCAGTCTTTGAGTGGGGCAGGACCTACAACCTGAGCAAGTTCAAAGGTGATCTGATTGCTGGACTGACCATTGCAAGTCTCTGCATTCCTCAGGTATCAAGGTCCACTGCACCACCTATTGTTTGACAACTTAACTGTGCTGACATCGAATCTTGGACTAAATAGGATATCGGCTATTCGAAACTCGCTAATTTGGATCCACAGTATGGGCTTTGTAAGTTTCTCCTATTCATGCATTGTATTGATGCATTTGATATAAATTCCCGATGGTCTTATCAGTGCCATTGTAATTAACATTTTGTTAGTTGGTTTCAGATTCCAGCTTCATTCCACCATTGATATATGCTGCAATGGGTAGCTCAAGGGATATAGCAATTGGGCCAGTTGCGGTGGTATCTCTTTTACTAGGTTCACTTCTACAAAATGAGGTTGACCATAACTTAAACAAGGAGGAATACTTGCGTCTTGCTTTTACGGCGACCTTCTTTGCTGGTATCACTCAAGCAGCCTTGGGATTTCTAAGGTACATGATAGTACAGTACTTCTCGAAAAGAAATATGCAGATAAAAGTATGTGTATCAAACTCAGAATTGATATTTTTCAGGTTAGGATTCCTCATCGAATTCTTATCGCATGCTGCAATTGTTGGATTCATGGGGGGAGCAGCCATCACTATTGCCCTGCAGCAGCTAAAGTATGTGTTGGGTATCAGGAACTTTACAAAGAAAACTGACATAGTTTCTGTTATGGAGTCTGTATGGGGTTCAGTTCATCATGGGGTACTTATCTTGAACTTAACTCAGTATGATGAAAATATTACTGTCAGGCTGAGTCCTATAAGTATCTGACATGGTGTTCTTTTGCATATGCAGTGGAACTGGCAGACAGTTGTGATCGGCATAGCTTTCCTGGCTTTTCTTCTGCTTGCGAAGTACATTGTGAGCATCTTTTTTTTTCACATAAATTTCGGTTCCAACATTTCTTTTTAGAATACTATATAACCTAATATTGATGCTTTATATACACAGGGGAAAAGGAATAAGAAATTTTTTTGGGTGCCAGCTATTGCTCCTATAACTTCAGTTATTCTCGCTACCCTTTTTGTGTACATTACTCGTGCTGACAAGCAAGGTGTTCAGATAGTAAGTACTCAAGTTAGTATTATCTAGGCTCAATTCATTTTTCTTTCAAGAATACATGGGACAAAATGAGGAACCATGTATCTTTGATTTTAAGGAGGACAGCGGGTTTTGAAGCCATGACGTCAACCACCACAGCCATATGCTCTACAGCTGGGTCACAAGAGTGTCCCCACGGTTGTATTGACTAATAAAATTATTTTTTGGTACTTGATCAACACAGGTGAACCACATCAAAAAGGGCATGAACCCATCATCCTTACACAAGATTTATTTCACTGGTCCATTTGTCGCAAAAGGTTTCAAGGTTGGCGTTGTTTGTGGCATGATCGGTTTGACAGTACGTATGCAATGCAAACCCATCTTGTTTTTTTCCCTTCGTGTGCTTTTCCAGAACGCACATCAATCTTTGTTCTAATATCTTCACAGGAGGCTGTGGCGATAGGAAGGACGTTTGCTGCTCTGAAGGACTACCAGTTAGATGGAAACAAGGAGATGGTAGCACTTGGAACAATGAACGTTGTAGGCTCAATGACGTCTTGCTACATCGCAACAGGTAGCTATATCAACTTTTCTGAACAGCGTGACAGTAATTTTATCCGAAAATACAACGCTGAAACCTACTTGCTGCAATTCTTTCAGGTTCTTTCTCTCGTTCAGCAGTCAATTTCATGGCTGGCTGCCAAACGCCAGTGTCCAATGTAGTTATGTCAACAGTTGTGCTTCTCACCTTGTTGGTCATCACACCACTGTTCCATTATACACCAAATGCGATCCTTGGGTCGATCATTATTTCCGCTGTGATCAGCCTTGTGGACTATGAAGCAGCAATTATCATTTGGAAAGTTGACAAAATGGATTTCATCGCATGCATGGGAGCATTTTTCGGTGTGGTTTTTGCATCTGTTGAGATAGGTCTCTTGATTGCTGTAAGGGCCCATCCAAGTTTTGACTGTCCAATCTTTGTTACAGAGGGATAAGTGAAACTTACCTGATATTTTCGGTATTTTTACAGGTGTCAATCTCGTTTGCCAAAATACTTCTTCAAGTAACAAGACCAAGGACTGCACTGCTTGGAAACCTTCCAGGCACCACAATATACAGGAACACCGACCAGTATCCAGATGCTAAGCATGTTCCTGGGGTGGTAATAGTGAGGGTTGATTCTGCTATCTATTTTTCCAACTCTAATTATGTTAGAGAGAGGTAAGTAACATAACTTCACCGTGAGTTGAATTGTAGAACTTGACTACTAGTGTAATAAATATGAATGCATCTTCATAATGTCTGGTGCTCCATTGCAGAATTCTTAGGTGGTTGACGGATGAAGAAGACAAAGCCAAGGCAGAGGGATTGCCTAAAATCCATTTCTTAATAGTAGAGATGTCGCGTAAGTAGATTGTTCCGGTAATCTGATATGGTAAGAGTTCTTGGCAGTGATTGTACTGATGCAAGCCAATGAAAATTTTCATTGCAGCGGTTATAGATATCGATACAAGTGGCATCCATGCTCTTGAAGATCTGTACAAGAATCTTCAGAGGAGAGACATTCAGGTATGTACAGTGAACCTAAAAATTGGCTCACTCGATAAAAAAAATGCCAGAATAATTGAATCGACCATAATACTCGATAAAAAAAGAACTCAAAATATCATATACAAGGAACATGATAACGTAAAATCCCGGTTAACAAATGCTGAAGAAAGAATTGTTGCTGACATGATAAGTTACTTTCGTTTTACAGTACTATGCCCAAAAGCTAAAAAGAGTTATCATGCCAATGACTGTTATCGATTTATTTGCTTGTTTGTGTATGTGGAAGCTCATCCTATCAAATCCTGGTTCCATCGTCATCGAAAAGCTCCACTCATCCAAACTCACCGAACGCATTGGAAGCAATCACATTTCCCTTACTGTTGCTGACGCAGTGCGTTTCTGCACTTCAAAGTCGATGCAAGAGCCTTGAACTGAAATGGATTACGGCAGGCATGTGTATTCTAGTGTATGTATCGTACAATATCATAAAAGATAGGTACAGTTTCGAAGGCGGTGCTTCAAATAGGTTTCAAATAGTTGTAATTCTGTTGTTGCGAACAATATGTTTGATGTATAGCTAAATGCTGCGATCAGTATACATTCCAACTGAAGGAAATAATAGTGGAAGATAAACCTTTGGATTTTGCTACTCACTTGGGGCTCCAAAAATGTCTTGAAATTTGAGATCTTGACCAAAGTCTGGGAGGCCTAAAACAAATTCATATTTGGAGCCAAGAAATTTGATTTCATATGAGATTAGAAGGATTTACTGGTAATCTCCTCGTGGATACGAGCCGTGGATTGAGGATCCGACGGTGATGGACACCTGCAGGTCACCCCCAATCCACCCTTGCTGCCTCGCCTCCTCAATCCCAACGGCTCGCTGCTCATCCCAATCCTTCCAATGGCCCGCGCCGCAGCTCGCCTCCTCCCCCTCTTCCTCCTATGGCGGCGCCCTCCCCCACCCGGCCTCCTCCGCCGCCGTCGCCTCCTAAACCCTAGCGGCCTTAAAACCCTGGCCACGCGCGCCGACACACTCGTCCTCCCCGGCGACGAGCGCTCGCCCTCGCCTCCGCACCTCCCGCACCAGCCGCGCCTGGACTATGGCGGCGGGGGCGGGAGCCCTCCGGGGACGATCGCCGCTATCGTCACCTCCCTCGGCGGCGGCCCCGCGGCGGTCGGGATCGTGCGGCTCTCGGGCCCCGACGCGGTCGCCGTCGCCGGCCGCGTGTTCCGCCCGGCCGGGTCCAAAAGAGCGCCGGCGCCGGCGGCGTGGCGGCCGCGGAGCCACTTTGTGGAGTACGGGCTCGCGCTCGACGCGGAGGGGAGCGTCATCGATGAGGTAGGCGCCGCTGGTCGTTTGTTGCGCAGCTGCCTGCTACTGCTTCTCTACTGGGTGCTATGTGCGGACTGAACTGATCTTGCGGTTTTGCGAAGGTGTTGGTGGTGCCTATGCTGGCTCCGAGGTCGTACACGCGGGAGGATGTGGTGGAGCTCCAGTGCCATGGCAACGACCTCTGCTTGCACCGCGTGCTCCGGGCGTGCTTGGAAGCTGGCGCCAGGCTCGCTGATCCTGGTTGGTCGCTTACCCACTCCCTGTTAAATTATCATTAAGCAAAAGGCTCGTCCTGCAAAAACTACTATAGTTCTTGGTTGTCATGGAGAAAAAATGCCATCAGCTACGGATTCTTAGTTGCTGGAACCAACTGATTAGTCAAGATTTAATTTGTGTTGCTGCCCTCAACGAGCTCCTCACCAAATTTGCATTTTTCCAGGTGAGTTCACCCTTCGTGCATTCCTGAATGGGAGATTGGACTTGGCCCAAGCAGAGAACGTGTCAAGGCTCGTTTCAGCTAAGTCATCCGCCGCAGCAGACTCGGCTTTGGCTGGCATCCAGGTATGTCACAGGCTTACGTTGTTGGCACCAATTCCGTATGTTTAGGTAGGTCTTGAGAGTAATGAAGTATCCTAAAGCATTGAGCATTGGATTGATCTAAATTCTGGGGATCAAGAAGCTTAAGCCATTTCAAATTGAGTGTACTTGAAACAGATCCATATTAGGCTAAACTCCTTTCCTATTGGAAGCTTAAGTTAATTTGTTACCGCTTCTTTGAGAAATCTAGTGTAGGAGGCTTCATGGAGCTAAAATACTTCAAAATCGGGTCTGAGTTTGACATGTTCAATTGTAGGGAGGCTTTTCTACTCTAGTAAAATCGTTGAGATCAAGGTGCATTGAGTTGCTAACTGAAATCGAAGCTCGTCTAGATTTTGAAGATGAGATGCCTCCCTTGGACCCAATGGTGCTTGTCAGCAAAATTAATTGTATGAGGCAAGAGGTTCAGGATGCTTTGGACACTTCTAATTATGACAAGTTGTTACAATCTGGCCTACAGGTATTTGTTCCTTGCGTTTATATGGATAACACTTAATGACCTAAGGGTCAGATTCTAGAAAGAAACATAATGAAGATTGCTGAAATAAATTCATAATTTTGTGCAGATTGCAATAATTGGCCGCCCAAATGTTGGCAAGTCAAGCCTCCTTAATGCTTGGAGTAAGGTATGTACTTAGATGCCCCTCTTTCATGCATATCTCTTTGCAAATTGGACCTGCATATCTTGTTTGGTCTTTTCTTTTTATGATAACAACATTGCTAATCCTTTTTATTGTTTGTACCTTCATGTGAGACATGAGAGGCAAACTGTATATTACTCCATCTGTTCGTAAATATATGGTGTTTTAGAAAGCGTGCAGTCAAACCACACTAATTTTGACCACTTATTGAAAAAGAACTATTTGAATTGGTCATATGGAAAATGTATCATTGGATTTACTGCAAAAAATATTATCATAATATAGTAACTTTACAAAGTTTTTAATATAATTTCACATAAAAGGTTGCCGTCAAAGTTTCATATTGTAGACCATGTCGATGTCCAAAGCTTCATATATTGTAGACCAAGTCAAATGTTGGCCTGTTTGGGAGAGCTCCAGCTCTGAGAATTTGTGGAGCTGGACCTGCGAATAGACTAAGGTTAGATTAAAACCACTTTATTTTAGCCTAAAAACTCCATATTCTTTAAGAATCCTGGAGTTGGAACTCTCCCAAACAGACCCTAATACTTTCTGTTGTGGACACAAATCTGTACTAAAACAGCTATGGATTCCCTAATGACATGCGATTTTTATGGAGATGTAGAATTAGGCTAGTGCTCACATATTCTGTGATGAACAGAGAATTATCTCTGCTGTTATTATACTTGTTATTTTGGAAATCAGTTGCCCCATAATTCCACATAGTACATAAGACTGTTGTGTGTAGATGTATTTAGTAGTTGATATTGGAACGTTTAGCTTGCAGAGTGAAAGGGCTATTGTTACTGAAATAGCCGGAACTACACGGGATGTAGTAGAAGCAAATGTCTCAATTCATGGCATCCCTGTTACTCTTTTGGACACAGCTGGTATAAGAGAAACGGATGACATTGTGGAAAAAATTGGTCAGATTTTTTATCAGAATATATATTCAGTATTGCAGGGGACTAATTTTAAAGACAATGCTCAATATCTTGAATTCTGCTCTTCCATAGGAGTGCAAAGATCCGAGGCTGCTGCACTGGGAGCTGATCTGATTATAATGACAATAAGTGCAGTTGATGGATGGACTGATGATGATACTAAGCTTCTTGAGCATGTTTTGATTAATCAGGTACGTTTTGTTTCAATCTCATTATTTTTCCTCATAATACTTCCTGCTTGAATATTTCCTGCTTTGTTCTCTGACTGTTAATAAAATTGTGTTTGAGACCTTTTGAGTCTGTCCCTTGGGAAACTATGCAAGTGACTACTCTTTTTTCCATCCTTTTTTGGAGATTAGAGGTCATCAGGTTCTGCAGTTCCGATGGTTCTTGTGATCAACAAGGTAGATTGTGCACCGTTTGTTTCTGGAGAACAGTTTGAACAGTTCAGTGGCCTCTTCAGAAAACGTATACAGACATGCGCAGTTACTGGTAAAGGCATTTCTGAGTTGGAGAGTGCTGTAATAGAGGTCAGGGGTCTTGAGCCTGTACCTTCTGGGGAAGACGATGGACTGTAAACCAGGTAATTCAGTATGTTCAATGAATGAAAGCAGTTCTGATCTAAGAATTGTTGCTTTAATAAATGTTGCATCTGAAATTTATTGCCTGCTTTCTCATTCCATTCCGTATTATGCAGAGGCAATTTGAACAGCTCCTGAGGACCCATGAAGCTTTTACACGACTAGAGTCATCTATCAATGAGCAATTACCGATGGACTTTTGGACTATAGACTTGAGGGAAGCTGCACTTGCTCTTGCAACAATCAGCGGAGAGGACATCTCTGAAGAAGTTTTGAGTAGCATATTCAGCAAATTTTGCATTGGGAAATGATCCACCAGCTCCTGTAGATTATTATCATCGGCCCTCTCAAAATTGCGCATCCAGTAGTTCTGATCTGAAGCTCCTTCCTCGAATCAGAAACAAGGATTAACAAATAACAACACACTGGCACATAGAATGATGTGAGCAGGCACTCCACTTGTTCTCTGAAGTGCCAGATGAAGAACGTGGCCAGGAACTGAAGCCCAATCATCTAAGTATACACCAATAGATGCTGAGGATAGAGTTCATTGAATTCGTCATTTTGGGGTTGAAGCTGTTAAATTAATGTTCTTCGGAGTAGATTCGTTATACTTGCAATATCTTCCAAATTTGAACATCCGGTGATGTTTAGGACTAGTTTAACTATATATCGAAATAGTATGTTATACTCTTTCGTTCATCCACGTAGTTTTGAATGTATGCATCTAGTTGTGATGGGGTGAGATTGGTACGGTGGATGGCCTTGGGCTGGCTAGGGGTCGGGTGCAGACCAGCTTGAGCCAGGTTTCGTAGGTGCACCCTCGGTTGTTTGGTTTGCTGGTTTTGGATGAGCCAGGTTGAGTTATGCTTGTTTGGTTTGTTGTAGCTCACATGGATGTAGTTACCTTGGCTCAGGACTCGTGAGGACCTCAACTCAAGTGGGCTGTTTTGTAGCCAATACAAACATTTTCAAAGATTTAACACCGCAGTATGGACATAAAGGAAAGGGGGCAAAATTTCAGCAGAACTTGTAGATTTTTCATGAACTGGTGAATGAAATCAGGAGGAGAAACATTGCAAACCCTTCGATCGAATTGTCGAGTACAAAAATTACAAGACACAGGTACAGTAGAGTGGAGAATATCAAATGACAAGAACAAGAACGGCTCCCTTCTTTTCTCCAAAATACAGCTATATGAGCGGGGGGGGGGGGGGGGGAGGGGAAACTAGGATTGACGAAAGACTTTTACTAGCTACCAATTCCTCGCAGAGCACCAGTTCGTGTCCGATTCTTTTTACATGCAGATCTACTAATTACTCAATCTAATGGCCTGAGTTAGTGAGTCAAACTAGGAAAACCAACCTGTTTCAACTTTGATCAAGAAAATCCTAAGCATAATGCAGTGCTGAAACTCAATGCAGTGCTGAAAAACGGAATCAAAACTGAATCAATCTGGATGCGTAGCCCTCTGGAGACCAGGGAAGACCATCCCGGCGCCTTCGCCGCCATGCCATGGATGTGCCTCTCCGCGCTGCGAGCTGCAACGGCCGCCGACCGACGCGCAGCGACAGGAAATTGGAATTCGTCTGATTCGGGTGCCTGTCGCGTGTAACAATGGCTCACTCCATAACTTTTCCAGGCGAAAATGTAATAATTTTACCTCAGGGAGTCGACGCCTTTACCGATTAACAAAAGAAAGGAAAAACAAGAAGAAATTCCGACCTGCCGGATTCGAACCAGCGACCTAAGGATTTATCTGCAACGACTACAGTCCTCCGCTCTACCAACTGAGCTAAGGTCGGTTTGTGGTGTCAAACTTAATTAAATGTACTCATATTGAGACTGCTGCTAATCGCTGACCCAATCGTTACCGAGGCAATGGTTGTCAGTGTCGCGGTGTTGTCGATGAGTGGCGCAGTAGGTTAGCTAGCAATGTTGCCGATGATGGTCAAGACCTTCGCTCATTCGAGTGCCAAATTAGATCATAATTTGTTAATGGAGATCACGAGTCTAATCTCTATCAATCAAAGATCAACCACCAGCCACCCCTTTTATTGTGAAGCTAGGTGATCGGGACCACCAACCAATTTTGGATTCGGGGCCACCGATCAGAGTACAAGTGAGGTTTCTCGTTTCCCTGAGTACTCATCCCTATCTGTTAGCCGAGATCACAACTCACTGACAAGATCATTACTATAGAAAATATCTCCTTTGGAAGAAGATGGATGCAACCTGCAATAACCGTGGAAAGATTAAGCATTCGTTAAGGATGTCCCTTACAAGAAGACAACACTACTTTGATAAAGTGTGACACACCTACAACACCATAAGACATCCTTGTAGCTATAAAAATAACCTTCCCTATCATTCTTATACCTTATACAATTGAATCTCATTTGGACATGCATGTATTTTCTACACTACCAATCCCAATGGGCACATAATCTGCTTGGCCTGGTATGTGTTTTCTGGCAACATATTTCTCTTTGAAAGTAATTTCTGCAAGAACAGTAACAACTCTGTGAAGCTTGTATCAGACCATTCGTTGTTTACCTTCAATTGTAGCAGTGAAAGCACGGTACGCAACTTTGTGTACTCCCTCTCATAGCATGGGAACAACTGTGTTTTAGAGCCCTCTACCATATGCTCGAACTTTTGAAACTCTCTTTCCTTGGTGAAATTTCCCTCCCCATCGCGCAACATCTTCTCCAGATCATCGGCGTCGGCCAACATCTCCTCCAGATCATCATCGACCAACGTATCTCCGGCAGAGGGCATATCAGTGTATTCGTTAGCTGGCATATCGGTACATAAGTCTTCGTCTTCTCTGCCAATGTATTGCCCTTCATGTACGATCTCAGCTTCACCGTGCTCGGTCCAACGAGTATAGCCAGGCATAAAGCCCCTTGGCATCAAGTGGGAATATATCTGCTGGGTGGTGGAAAACTACTTCTTATTCTCACAATCGACGCATGGACAGCACATGTATTAAGACTGTGTATTTGACTTATACGCCGCGGCTTGTACCAGGAAACAATCCACGCCGTTCTTGTACTCTGCGTTCACACGGCTCGGATCGTACATCCATCTTCTGTCCATCTACAATTATATCATTATTGTAAATCCAAATTTATAACATCTAGAAAATTTTGCGATCACCAACAAATAAATTACCTCGTCATCTCCTACCAGCAATTGGCCCGGGTTGGAGCCGCCTTTTGTATGCTTTCACGTACGCTTCCGATGAGTATTTATTGGTGCCATCCCTAAAAAATTTCTTTTTTATTCAACCCTTTTGTAAGACTAATTAAAAAAAATACTCATACATAAAGTTTATATATTGGAGCTTGCTAATTAAATAAAATATAAAACATATAATTGGATCTTGCTACATATATACCTAAATATCATGGAGAAATTTTCTAATTTATTAAAAATCAAAATAAATACGCTCATACCTAAAGTTTTCATATCGGAGCATGCTAATTAATTAAAATATAAAAATATAATTGGAGCTTATAACATACCTAAATATCATGGATAATTTTTCTAATTCATTATAAATCAAAAATAAATATGCTCATACCTAAAGTTTCTATATAGGAGCTTGCTAAATTAATTAAAAAAATAAATATGCTCAAACCTATAGCTAATGTAAATCAATAATAAAGACACTTTTCACCATAAGCTACTAATTGAAGCTTCCGTATAATAAATGAGATATAATTCATCTACAATATCTTAAAACATCATGGTCATAGGTGCATATCCATTTTCACAAAATTTAGAGCAATTTAGCAAATAAAATTCAACTAGAAATGGATTAGAGATAAAGTTACATACCTTGGAACACCTAGGGCATGAGGATTTATCAAAATTTTGAAGCCGCTAAGAACTTGGTGACCAAAAATGGCCGTCACCGAGCAAACAGAGCTCCTCTCTGTTGTGTGCTCGGACTTGGGGAAGGAGAGGACGACTTTTATATAGTCGAGACATCACTGTCGGCTCATATAACAAGCCAGCAGTGATGCCCTGCTATCACTGCTGGTCGATGAATTAAACCGGCAGTGAAGATGGAGCAGGGCATCACTGCCGGCTCAAGCCAACAGCCAGCAGTGATGCCCTTATCACTGCTGGTTCATAAGCCACGATGACTGTATTTTTTTCCACGCGGCTTATGAACCGGCAGTGATTCCCCATCATTGTCGGCCCATTAAGAACCGACAATGATGGGCCAGTATATATAGGGGTTTATGTAGTAGTGAGAAGTTTTGGACAGGGAGGTTTTGTGGTCTTATGATCTTGTGGTGCAGATGATAAGTTGCACATTGATGTCATGATGTTTGTTAGACAGATAGTTCGGCTCCTTGCCTTCTTCATGACCCTAACGCTACCGCCGACCATGGACTGTTACATGGATTCCGGGGCCTCCTCGCACATGACTTTCGACGCTGGTAACTTGCTCGTTGGTGACGGGCGTAACCAGCATGGCACCAGCCGGAAGCTGCAAGGCAGAGGCCACAGCAGGTGTGAGAACGGCAAGTATGGCAGCTGAAGCTATGGCAGCCGTGAGCGAAGAGGGTGCCTCAACCAAAGGTGTGGAGGGTGACGTCACTAGCTACGAGATGAAGGTTGTGGATGAGGCACCTAGAGGCACACCGAACCTAGGTGGAGGGTCGTAGGGGCGCACCGAGCTAGGTGTGCGCACGGGGGGTTCGGGCAGCCAGGCCGCGTTGACCGAGCCACGCATGGGGCTAGGAGTCAACGCGCAGCCAGGGGCGACCGGACCACCAAGGTGACCTGCAGTGAGAGATTACCGTGACAGACCAACGGGTGTTGGCACGGTCGTGTCAGGAGCTTCACAGTCCCCTTCATCACGCGACCCTTGTCTATTTGTGATAACATCAGTGTAGTCTATCTCTTCACGAACCTGGTGCAACATCAGTGCACCAAACACGTAGAGATTGATCTACACTCTATTTGGGAGCGTGTCACCCTCGGTGACGCTCGTGTTCTTCACATCTCGACTTCATCCTAGTACACCGACATCTTCACCAAGGGACTTCCAACGTCGATATTCACTAAGTTCAGGTCCAATCTGAACGTCCGCTCCAGCGACGCTCTGACTGCAAGGGCATGTTAGACAGAGTGTCCGGCTCCTTGCCTTCTGCATGGCCGTCCGGTTACCGTGCCTCCTTAGCTTCTCGTGGCCATTTGGCTAATTTGCTTTCATACCTGCCTATATAATGTAATACACGCTACTCCGATCAATACAACAATACAATTACGTGTGATTAGCTTCGCTTTCAGTGTTAAATCCCGATACAGGGATGGAGGAGTGGAGGTTCACCAGTTTCTATGGTGAATCGAGGAGGGAATTCAGATATAGGAGTTGAGATCTTCTGAAATATCTGAGCAGTCAAAGTAACATTCCTTGGTTGTGTGCTGGTGACTTCAATGAAACCCTTCAGGCACATGAACAATTGGGAGGGGCTGTCAGACCAGAGAGGCAGATGGGATGGTTTCAGGGAAGCTGTTGATCATTGTGGTTTCGTTCACTTTGGTTTCATTGGTTTACCTTATACGTGGACAATAGGCAAGATAGTAACCGTAATATTAAGACTAGTTCCAAGGGATTTTCTTCCGGGGTGATATTTCCGTTGTGAAGGGATTTTTTCGTTCCCTTCAACGCTCCAACGGTTTCCTTTCACGGTTCCCTTTACGACGGGATTCCCAGGATCATTCCTTTCATGACGGGATTCTCTCTCCTTTTCTTTCGCGATTTCCCTCGAAAGAAAACTGTTGAAGATGAGAGAAAATAAAAGGAATGAGACGGGGAAAAGAATCAGGAAGAGAACGAAATAAAGAGAATATAATTAGAGATGGTCTAGGTGAGGCTGGACCGAGGCTTGGCTACTGAATCCTTCCTAGAGATGTTTCAAAAGGTGACAGTGTGGCACGTACAAACGACGGAATCCGATCACTGTTGTCTGCTTCTGGAGTGTGCTCGTTTTGAAGCTGGAAGGCGACGAGGTGCTAAGCCTTTTCGCTAGGAGAACATGTGGCAACGTGACTAGTCAAAGAAACATGGGGGGATGGCAGTGAGGTGCAGAATCTAGATCAACTGAACACCTCCCTTTTATCATATGCAGGGATATTTAAAAAATTGGGATGATTCGAAGTTTGGCTCAGTGAGGAAAACTCTATCAAAACTTCAAAAGGAGTTGGAAAAAATTAAGGAGTCGATCCTTGGGTATGGGTCCTTCGCGAAAGGAGCGACAGATCATGTCACGTATATCAGAACTGCTTGCTAGAGAAGAAATCATGGAAAAACAGTGCTCCAGGGAATTGTGGCTTAAATCCGGTGATCGAAACACTTCATTTTTTCAAGCCAAAGCAAAGGAAAGAGCTAAGTGTAATAAGATTGTGGCCTTGAGGAATGAAGAAGGCACAATGGTTACTAAACAAGAAGCTCTTGCATCAAGTTTCTATATGACTCTCTTCACGGCACAATCCAACACTGATCCTGAGGGGGTGCTTCAGCATGTGCCGTGTAAAGTTACAGAGGACATGAACACTTTCTTATGCAGACAATACACGAGTGAAGAAGTTGAGAAGGCTTTGTTCATGATGGGGCCTAATAAATCCCCAGGACAAGATGGTTTCACAGCTGGTTTTGACCAGACACACTGGGATGTTATTGGGCCAAGCGTCACCCGTGCAGTCTTGGATTTTCTTAATGGAGGTGTGTTACCGGATGAGGTAAGCCAAACTGTCTTAGTTCTAATACCCAAAGTCAAAAATCCACAAGAGCTGAAACAATACCGGCCAATCTCACTATGCAATGTCATTTATAAATTCTGTTCCAAAGTCATTGCTAATCGATTGAGGCTCTTCTTGGATGATATTATTTCGGAAGAACAAAGTGCTTTTGTGCCAGAGAGGTTGATCACAGAAAATGTCCTAATAGCCTACGAGTGTACACATTACCTGAAGAGAAAGAAAGGTAAATTGGGGGCATGTGCAATCAAATTGGATATGGCCAAAGCATATGATAGGGTCGAGTGGCAATTTTTGGAAGGTGTTTTGCACAAACTTGGTTTCGCAGATCAGTTTGTCTCGCTTGTTATGCAATGTGTGTCCTTGGTCTCTTTTTCAGTGAGAATTAATGGTGTTTTTTTCTGAGGTTTTTAAACCGACACGACGAATCAGACAAGGTGATCCTATTTTTCCATATCTCTTTTTATTGTGTGGAGAAGGTTTCTCGAGCTTACTGAAGTCGGTTGGCCAATGTACATATCCAGAGGTGTGCGTGTCAGTGTACATTCTCCTGGGATCTCGCATCTTCTTTTTGCAGATGATTGTATTGTTTTCTCGGAAGCATCGCAAAGAGGGGCAGAAAGACTTCAGAACATCCTTGATACATATTGTACAGGCTCCGGTCAACTGGTTAATAGAGATAAATCTGCCGTTTTTTTCAGCAACAATAGTACTGATAACAAGAAGCAACAAGTATGCTCGATTCTGAATATACACAACGAGGCACTAGCTGAAAAATACTTGGGCCTGCTCACTTCCCTCAGGAGATCAACAAAAGAAGCATTTGAATATATGCCTACCAGAATCAAGGGTCTCGTTGGAAGTTGCAGTGGAAAAGAGGTAAGCTGCGCTGGCCGAGAGATACTTATCAAATCTATGCTCAGGCAGTTCCTACGTATCCAATGAGCTGTTTCAAGCTTCCGGTTGATACCTGAAATAAAATGAAAAGTTCCATTTCGAACTATTGGTGGGGCAGCTCTTGTGATAGTAAGCACATCCATTGGCAACGGTGGGATCACCTAACGAGACCTAAATGTCGAGGAGGAATGGGCTTTCGTGATCTGCGCTTGTTCAATCTTGCAAAGCTGAGGAAACAAGGGTGGAGACTAATGACCAAACCTGGTTCTTTATGTGCTCGGGTACTGAAGGGTCGGTACTACCATAATTCTGAATTTCTTTCAGCCACGAGTAAAAAGCATGCCAGCCATACTTGGAGATCCATTCTGGCAGGGCAGGATGCTTTGAAAAAAGGACTTATATAAAGGATTGGAAACGGTTCGTCAACTGAATTTGGGTGGATAAGTGGATACTGCATCACTACAGTGGTAGACCGATTACTTCACCTGAAGATCAACCGGTCCACCTGGTTTATGATATTATTACTGCTAGTGGTCAGTGGAATGAAGGGCTAATCCGTGATGTATTCTTGTGTATGGATGCCAATGCAATCTTGCGCATTCCCTTGGGGAGTGTTGAAACTCATTTCTGGGTGTGGTCCATGGAAAAACACGGAGTTTACTCAGTGAGATCAGCAAACCGATTACTGAATTCTGAACGCCAACAGCAAGAAGGGAGCACACCTGGAAGCTTGACGGAGGTTGTTTGGAAGCATATCTGGAAATTGGATGTACCTCCAAAGGTTAAGGTCATCCATGGATTTTTACCTGCACATCACATCTTACATAAGCGCCATATCGATCCATTGGCCAATTGCGAAGTCTGTGGTGCTGATGAAGAAGCAATCAAACATGCACTGATAGATTGTACTGTGGCACGCATGTTCTGGGACAAGACCAAGGAATTGACAGGTGTGAAGCTACCGAAGTTGCATCCGATGACATGGGCTCGGGATCTCTTGTTCAACAGCACTTGCTCGAGAAGAGAGGCGGCAGTAATACTTTGTGGCATGTGGACTCTTTGGATGGCAACAAATAAGAGAAGACATGGAGAAGCCGCAAATATCAATGAGACAATCCATTTTTTGGGCTCGGGATACGGCGTTTGATCTTTGGCACATTCTGCATCCACCGAAGCAAACTAGTGTTGCAATTACTCAACAAAGATGGTCCACGCCGCCGGAGTTTTGGATTAAATGCAACACTGATGGGGGCATTCTATGCCGATGAAAATACTGGCACGACTGATACCGTGTCAGTTGTTGATGAAAGAAAATATTTTCTACAAACAAATGCAATGAGAGCAAACTCACTAGAGTCACTACTACAGAAATAGTCATAAGTACTAGCTCAAAAATGCATCAGTGTATTTTTAAACCGCCACTAATTACTTAGCACTGATAGTCATAGACTATCAATGTCGGACTATTAGTGCCGGTCCATAAGAATGAACTGACACTGATAGTCTGAGTATCAGTGCCGGTTAGTGTGACAAGCCGGCACTGATACTTCTGTATGCACAAATAAATTATGAATTCAATAATACAACATTTAAAATTCAATTTCAAATTTGTATTCAAATATATGTAGGCATTCATCATAGGAAAATATATACACATAGATCACACATAGTTAATCCATATCCACACATAATCATGAGTTCATCAACATCCACACATAAATATTATCATAGTTCACATCATAGGTTAAACATATTGCAAATGCACGCATCCCTGATTCTACGTTGCACGTCGAATCATATAGTCTTCATAGTTGACATCTACGATATCAACTCCATATATCTCATCCAAATGGCGTAGTGCATAAATGAGAGCATTATCTCGAGCAAGAAAGGGCAGATCCATCACAGTTCTATAAATAGCGAAACCTCCTCCACCGAACTCCACATAAGCCTAATACCTCCCTTCATGAACTCTCTTGACTTCTGGGCCAATCATTGTGAAACCTAGCCGCTCCATGACATAACGTAAAAGTGAACCTAAGCTAACATCCAAATGCATCATGTTATTCCAGTAAAAATTCTACAGGCAAAGAGCATGAATATGAAAAGAATTTTATAATATATGAAAGAATATTATAGACTAAAATTTGGGGCACCAACCGTGTCAAGTGTATGTAACCGCGACAGACTGATAGTCATTGAAGCCACATCCTTCACATTCTGATAAAGCGCTTTCAATTTAAAAAAAATTGTAGTCAGATAAAATGTACCCAACTTGATCCTCAATCTCTTGCAAAACCGTTGCCACCATGTTTTTTTATCCACATGGATCTCAGGTGATTGGATGCTAGAGACAACAATATTGATAGATTGTTCATTTGCCGACATCCGAAAACTAATTGATATCTTCCTTATACCACCATCACCTATAGTGATAGTCATAACAAGTTGTGTACAACTCTCTATGTGATCAATCATTCTATTTAACCAAACTAGATGAGGAATAACCTACATCAATAAGGAATAACCTACATCAATACATGCATATCTTTAACAACTACATATTTTTCAATTATTAGATGTCCAACCAAAATAGATACGAGGTATACCATTTTGATCATCCCTGAGGGCGCCGGGGAGTGCGAGGCGTCGAGTTCGAAGAGGAATATGCCAGGAGGACCACACGGCGGGACGTAGACGCTACTTCAGATGCATAATTGATACTTGCTAGATCCATGCGACATCTACAAAGAGTAAGGCATATGTAAACCAATAAATTTTACTTCTCTGGAGGCCGGCCCTGGGGCACGAGCTGCTGGCGGCCCTCGGTCGTGGCCCTAACCAAGGAGGGGTGGAGCAGGCCCAGAGCGTGGGGGGCGTTTTGGACTCGCGGCGGCACAGGCCACGGGAATCCCAACTCGGCTACAGCTGTGCGTGCGTCAGCCAAGCGAAGAGCGGTGGCGCACAGGGAGGGAGAAAGGAGCGATAGCGCTCACCGACGTCGGGGACGGCAGGGAGGCAGCGTCGGCGACGGGGACGAGGACGAGGATGGCGGGGCTCTGGGGATGGCGACGGGGATGGGGACAGCGACAGGGATGAGGACGACGGCGTTGGGGAGACAGTGGGGCTCCGAGGACGGCAACGTCGGGGAGGCAGTGGAATCGGTAGGCATGCAAGGGATTGAGAGGCTACGACTAAGTCCTCATATATATAGGGATCAAGTATCAGTGTCGGCTCATAGTTACCAGCTGGCACTGAAGACTCAGTGCCAGTTTGTTCCAAGAACCGGCACTGATACTGAGTATCAGTGCCGGTTCAACCCTTCTCAATCGATGATCGAGCGCGGGAAGGTATGAACCGGTACTTATACTTCATCAGTGCGGATTCTATCCTAACTGGCACTGATGACCCGACTCAGATGACTATTTCTGTTGTAGTGAGTGGTCCAAGTTTGAAGAAGAAGTGGAGATAAAAAGAATGTCTTGAGTGATGAAAAATCTGTTGTCCGCGGCACCGTGTGCCTATGGTCAGTATTTATATTTCCTTTTAGAGTATAAGTGTACAAACATACCCCTACATGAGTAGAGATACAAGTTATCACTATATTACTGGGACCTAGGGCTAGCCTAGTAAAACATTGCTCAGGCCCAGGTAAATCTTCAACTTACTCTGATGCCATCATCTAAATGTGGCAATAATAGTGGTGGCAAGTGGCTACAATGCTTAGTCGGTCGCCGACTACGACGTCGACCCTCTCCAATGTGTTAGACCGACCACCAATTAGACCGGTATTAAATGCCGATCACTTTATGGCAGGCAGATGACAGCCGGTAGGCCCCCTTCTTGCTGATCTTTCTGGAGGGGGCCAATCGCCCCCACAAGGCTCCGGGAGTCAACAGCCTCTGGGGGTCCGCGAGCACTGGAGGCTTGGGTCTCCGTAGAGAGTCTAGTGGCTGGGGCCTCCGGATGAGCTCTGAAGCCGGGCGGCCCTTTGAAAGTGCATCTAGCCCCTATGTGTGGTTTTGGTAATTAATGACAATACATATGGACTAACAATGTTGTTGAGATTGTTAGTAGGTTGTTCAATAGGTGATGCATGGAGAAGAGACATGCATGAACTCTAGGTGAATGGGAAGATTGAAAGTACATCAAGATGAATGAGCTCTAGGTGATGCTCGGATGTGATGCATGGAGGAGAAATATGCATCTAAATAAATGAGCTTTTAGTGATGCTCATAAGAAGAAGAAGAAGCTCAATAAGATTAGCAATAAGCTTGAAGGCTAAGTTACTTGTGGAGATCAAGTAACTAAAGGTATGACTTGTTAATAGAGTTTTATGGACTAACCCGTGTGCTATGTGTTTAAGAATGAGTGGGGTTAGGTTCTATATGAAGATTGACAATATGCATGAAGGCTAATAAGTTACTTGTGGAGATCAAGTAACTTAAGGTATAAATATTGTCATTTAGGTTTTATGGACTAACCCATGTACTTTGTGCTTGAGAGTGAGTTGGGGTTAGGATCCATAAGAAGGCATAAGTTGAATTGAAATCATATATGCCAAGAGTGAAGAACAAGAGTGGACTCCATATTTGATAAAATGAATTCCTTGAAGATGTCGAATATAAAGTGGTTTTCTATGGCAAGACGGTGAAGGGCAAGCAAGACTCGGCTGCGATGGACCATCCATGGTGAAGGGCGAGCAAATGGCTTGGCGCCGAAGGACCAAGGCGGTGGTGAAGAGCGAGTGAAGGCTTTGCGCTGATGTACCGTGCGAGGCCATGGGAAGCTATGGATGATTCACATCAATCATATGAAGAATCAAGAAGAGATGGAGTGAAGAATATATAGAAGTTGGCAACCCTCAAGGTTTGAAAGAAAAAGAAGCGGTACTCGAAAGTTTTCAAATGCTCAAAGTGGTTCAAATGTGTTTTATCTTTGAATTTGAGTATCGGTATGCCGCACTATTAAGAGGGATGCAACGTGAGCTAATTGTCACGTCTCAGTGCTCAAGAGTTCCCAACCAAACCGAAAGTGAGAGTTTGTTGTTAAGAGTCCGGAGCGGAAAGTGCGGAAGTGTCCAAAATAGGTTTTGGAGTGTTCCTAAGTTGATCCTATGTGTTTTAGGTCATGAATTCAGTTGGGATGTGTAGCCCTCTGAATAAGCTTTCTATAGAGTCCAAAATCGTCAAAATCGGACACCGGGATCAAAAGTTATCTTTGTTTTTCGGAGGTCAGCTGTGCTGTGACCGGAGACTCCGGTGTAGGCCGGATACTCCGATACCTGGAAAGGCCGGAGACTCCGGTGAAGTCTGGATACTCCGGTACCTGGAGTGGCCGGAGACTCTGGGAAGTCTCCGGGGCTGTTTTCTTTGTTAAGTGCCGACCGGAGACTCCGGTGTAGGCCGGATACTCCGGTAAAAGTCCAGAAAAGAGCATAACGGCTAGTTCTGACACATTCTGTGACCGTTCTGACGCCGTTTTTGGAATTGGAACCGGATACTCCGGTGTTCACCGGATACTCTGGGGTAGGCGTGTCAAAACAGTAACGGCTAGTTCTTTGGAGTGGGCTATTTATACCCCACTCACCCCATCCTTTGGGGCTGCTGCAAGAGGCACGAAAGAACACATTTTTAGAGCCAAAATAACCTCTCCCACTCCATTCTAGTGTGTGATTTGAGAAGAAAAGTGAGTTGGGTTGAGAGATTGGAAGATTAAGTGCATGTGAGCTAAAATCCAATCTTGAGCACTCTTGGAGGTGAAGCCTCCTAGCCGGCTAGGTGTCGCTGGTGAGCTCCCGTGCTTGTGGTGAGCCGCGGGAAAGTTTGTGAAGGTCGATCTCACCTCCGGAAGGGAAGAGATCAAGTTAGTGGAAGCCAAGCTCAAGTGTGACCGCGCTTGGAGAGGAAAGAGGTTGAAAGAGACCCGGCTCGTTGGAGCTTCCTCAACGGAGACGTAGGATTCACGGTGGTGAATCCGAACTTCGGGAAATAAATCTTTGTGTCTCATCTCTTGTTTCCTTACTTTTAAGTTCTTGCTCAAATCTTTGTGCATATTGCTCGATCTACTTGTTTGTATGTATTTGAGTGTAGGTTCTCCGTGGATCTACTTGGAATCATCTCCGGGAACACACGACATCACTTGGTTTGAGCTAGAACTCTCCACTCATTAATTTTATTCAGTTTCGGGCTCTGTTCTGTGCAGAAACCGGAGAATCCAGACTTTACCGGAGTTTCCGGACCCGTACACACCGGAGTATCCGGACTACACCGGATACTCTGAATGAACAGTAATTTCAGGTATATGAACAGTAATTTCAGCCTTTTTCAATTTAAGTTTTATTGCATATCTCTTGCTAGAATTGAATAATTTTTGTCACCTTAGGATTGTAATTTCCACACTTATTTAGGTGATTATGCACTAGTTGAGCCTAGCATATTAAGGTTTTCACTTGTGAAAAACTCGTTAGTTTATATTCCGCTGCAAGTTTAGGCCAACGGTAAAAGGGGACGAATTTTTGTAAAAATGCCTATTCACCCCCCCTCTATGCGACATCATTGTCCTTTCAATTGGTATCGGAGCCAAGTCTCTCTTTTCGGGCTTTACCGCCTAGAGAGTAAAGATGTCGACTAGCGGATTAATGCACATAGAGCCACTCCTATTAGATGGTTCTAATTACTTTGAGTGGAGTACTGGCATGATTAATATTTTTAGGGTCATGGGTCCTCAAATAGAGCGAGTTGTAGATGTGAGCATTTCTCCTCCTAATGATAAACTCATATCACCCGAAGAGGAAGAGAAATGCATACATCTCAATGCTCAAGCTACGAATGTCTTATTTGATAATTTGAGCATAGATGTTATCGAATCGATCTTGCCGCTTGAAGACGCTCATCTTATTTGGACTACTCTCAAAGAAAGATATGACAAGCCCAAATGTGATGAAGAAGAACTTCTTCCGGATACGTCATTTGTGGAATGCTCTACTTCATCATCACACCATGAAGAGCACCAAATGACTTTCTCTTTTGTCCAAGAGGATGTCACTCCGTCATCCATTTCACCAACATTTAACAACGAGCAAGGTAATGAAATGGTGAGTGTTGTAAGTGAGTGTTCAACCCTTTCTTTGGACTTTAACAACACTTGCAATGAAATTTCCATATCTAGTAATGTTTTCAAGCCTTGCATATCATCTAGTGCAAAAATGCCTACTTATCATGATGATATGACTCTTTGCTCTCATGGTGATGCATCTATTTCTACTATTATTTGTGAGACTAACATTTTGAAGGAAATAGAACTCTTTGAGAGACAAAGCGTAAGTGGAGAAGCATCCATCTCTCCAAGATGCTCATCCTCTCACATTGATTCTCCATTATGCCTTATGGCAAAAGGTAAAAGGAAATCGGTAAGTGAGATAAATAATGCTAATGCTAGTTCTAGTGCTAGTGATAGTGATAAGCTCGGGTTTGATCTTTTGAGCAAAAAGAATATGGCTAAAATGATCAAGCTCTTGCGTATAATAGAAGGCCATGAGGAAAGCCTCGAGAGGCAAGAGGAATTCCTCATTGAGAAAATAGAAGAGCTTAAGGCCTTAAATGTGAAATATGAAAAACTTCAAGAATCCCATAGTTCTTTATCTAATCTTTATGGGGATCTTAAAGTTAAGCATATTTTTTTGATTGATAAATTAGATGCTATGCCTCTAGTGAATTTAGAAAAATCATGTCCTAATTGTAATGTTTTATCTAAGGACAAATCCACTATTTCTCCTAATGATGATGATGCTTGTGCTACTAACTCTAATTCTTATGTAGCATCTTTGGAGAAAGAAAATAGTGAGCTAAAAGCTCAACTTGAAGAGCTCATTAGCAAGCATGTGGCTTTGCAAGAAAATCATGATGAGCTTGTGTGCTCTCATGAAAATCTTGTGGACTCACATGCTATGCTAGAAATAGCTCATGAGGATGTGGTAACAACGGTAAAATCCTATAAATCTCACGTGGACATTAGCACACATTCTTTGCATAATGTAGATTTAACATATGCTAATTCTAGCAATTCATTTAATGTCAATTCTATATCCAATGATGAATTGCCTACTAATCTTTGTTGCTCTAAAGCTAATATTTTCCCTAGTGTTGCTTGTAATATTGATAGCAAAGGGAAAAGTGAGAAGCACAAAGATTGTGGACTTGATGCAAAATTCAACAAGAAGAACAAGTCCAATAATGTCAAGATCAAGAGGCAAAATCAAAAGAAGAGCAAGGCTCTCATCACTTGCTTCAAGTGCAAGAAAGAGGGCCACCATATGAGACATTGCCCTTTGAAGAAAGTAGAAAAGAAGGACATGAGAAAGAGCCAAGATAAGAAGATAGCTCATGTCAAGTGCTTCAAATGCTCAAGCATGGGACACTATGCCTCTATGTGTTACAACAAGGTTGATGACAAGACCACACTTCCAAAGAAGAAAACAAGAAGAAGTAAGAGGAAGTGCTTAAGAGGAAGTGCTATGGATGCAATGAGAATGGACATGAAATTGCATCATGCCCCTACATGAAGAATGAATACCTTATGTCATCAAGGAAGAGGCTCACCGGCAAGGAAGCAAGCAAGAAGCAAGATGAGAAGGCATCTTGCAAGGATAAACACCGCATTTACTACACTTGCCGGGCCAAGGGACATATTGGTAAGAATTATCCTATTGGTAACATTCCTAAGCCTAACTCTTCAATTGATAATGATTTATCGCTTAGGAAGGCTAAAAATGGAACTTATGCTACTAAGGTGATTAGTTCATCATTTGCTAGTACAAAGACCATTTGGGTGCCTAAGTCTCTTGTGACTAACCTTAAAGGACCCAACATGGTTTGGGTACCACAAAGTGCTTAATTTGCTAAATAGGTACTTGGAGATGTATTGAAGACTTGGCTTACTTGAGAAGAACTATATTGAATATCTCATCTCAAGACTCTTTCAAATTGGGCTTTCTCATGATATTTGGAAAGAAGTGCCAAGAGTATGGATTATTGCTTTATTTCTATCTTCAATGACATCTCGGTAACAAGTATCTAACTTGAGCTATCTAGCCACTTAGCTTAGCATAGATGCAAATATTCACGATTTTTCATGGTCGTGAGCACTTGAATGTGGCTAGGTACAATTTGAGCAAAATTTATACTTTGTGTAATATGGTGCTTTTAACGGCTCTCTAGTAGAGCAAGATCTTGTTAATAATATAGGTAATGGATACTTGGTGATGGCTATGAAAGATGAACTTAATCTACATGATCTCATGGTTGTAAGTTCATTTTTGGCACAAGTATTTCTTTTGTAAATTCCTTTTGTGCCTTAACTCAAAATATAGGGTAAACTCCTCTAGATTCTTAAATGAACTAAGTGCATGTTACAAGTAATTCAAGTACTTGGATGCACATATATATATGGGGAGCTCATCCTATATTTTGTGCTTTGAGACTAATATTTGTTCAAGTAAAATTTGTGTTTAGTCTCTTGGTAAAGTGGAGGGCATTGGAGACTTGGCTAATTATTTGAAGATTTATCTAATTGATTAAAGAGTCAAGTTTCGTGGAATTATATTTATTATTACCCAATATCACTCTATGAAGGTAACTCTCTATCACAATGCCTTAAATTCATATTCTTGTTCATTGTGTTAGATTTATTGTTCTACACTTTTTCTACAAGTTTCTAGCTCCTTGGATGTGTAGGTTATGTATCTATGCTTGTTTGGAGCTTATGCTTATGCTTACATGTGTAGACTTTATTGCAATCTTAACATGCCTACTCGTTTCATATTTATACATGTCTTGATTGCTTGCTAAGTGTGCTATGAATTTATTTCTAGTGCATCTAGCTTTTCTTGCCAACTAGTATGTGTAAGTCATATAACTAGTATGTGTAGGATGCATTCCACTTTCATGTGTTGATAGTGGTTTTGAAGCCTTATTTGATCTTATTCGTCTTATTGAATTCTATTTGGCTCTCTTTTGGAGATATTAATGGATTATCACATTATGGGGGAGTATTATGCTTTATGCATCTTAAATACCAATAATTTGTGAACATTTGAGCAATACCATTTAGAATTAATATTATTGTTTATCTAGCATCTATATGGTATGTCAAGCTCATATAAAACTCATTTTTGCAAGAATCCATTAATTGATCCGCTTTTGGTTTAAATTGAAACTTGAGATTCGTGGTATTTATCTAGTGATCTTTTCAATCTCAAGATTTTTAATTTGAATCATTTCTCATTCAGATCAAATCAACAATTATTTTAATTGTCCGGAGTTTCCGGTGTTCACCGGATACTCCGGTGGTTGGTGTTTTTGGCCGGAGTCTCCGAAAGAGTCTCCGGCAGAGAGTATCGGTTAAGCTTTTATTTTTGATAAAAAAGGCCGGAGTCTCCGGTGTTCACCGGATACTCCGGGAAGAAAATGTTTTTGACCGAAGTCTCCGAGAAAGACTCCGCCAAGGGTCTCTCGGTTAAGCATTTATTTTTGTTGAAAAAGACCGGAGTCTCCGGTGTTCACCGGATACTCCGGTAGGAGAAAATATTTTTACCGGAGTCTCCGAGGGAGACTCCGCCAGAGAGTCTCGGTTAATATTTATTCTTTTGATAAAAATGACCGGAGTCTCCGGTGTTCACCGGATACTCCGGTATCTGGAGAACCCGGAGAGTCCGGCAAATTTCTGAGTCTTTTCTGTGTGGCGACTGAGTGCCACCTGGAGTCTCCGGTGTTCACCGGATACTCCGGGTCAGTTCAACAGAACTTTGTCAACTATTGTTTTTATTTGTGTTTTCTTGTAATAATTGACTTTGTGAGGATTGTGTTTGAAGCATATGTTTAATTTCTAAAATTCTTCTTTCATGCTTCTTGAAAGAAAGTTGATCCATGCCTTGTTGCAATTACTGACTTGTGATATCTCCATATACCATTGTCTTCTTACAATTGGTAATAATACAAGTGGTAATCCTTGTTGATCATCTTTGTTTCAATTCTTGTTTCCAAGTGACTTCCTTCTATGTGAAAGATTTCATTTAACTCCTATATTATGAATATTGGTTTCCTCAAGAAAACTTTCCTTTTTGGAGTCTTTGGAAGCTTGCTATCTCAATGCTTGTATCATTTTTTATATACTTGCTTGAGATAAAAATTTTGAGCATGTTTGGAACTTATTCATGTCTCCATATGCTCAAATCTTGCTTAGTTCACTTGTTGAACTTTGAGAGCGATCATTTGTTGATCTTTTTCTTAGATGTAATTTGGACATCCTTTTGATATTTGTCTTTCATTTGGTATTTTTCAAGTTTCATATGCTATTTTTGTCCAAATTATATCTTCACCGGATCTTGAAAGTGACAAACATACTTGTTTGACTTAAATGTTAAAATCTATAACATGTTTGCTTTCTTTGATCCTACATTTAGAGTAAGCCTCTCTCAAGTATTTTTATTGTCTAAAAGGTGCATAGAGCTTTCATTTGATTTCAATTGGTATATACCTTCATTCGGTATATATGTTCAATTGTTATCTATCTATTGGTATGAATTTCAATTATTATCATTTCCATGTCATATCAATATATGCACAAGTTTATGAGAGAGTTTGCTCTATATGGTGTTTTTGCTAACCTCTTCGGACCCAATGAGTTTGGGGATCAAATTGTACTTGAATGAGTTTTAGGTACAATGAAGATGCATTGGATGCTTGGATTAATCATAATGAAGGTCCTTTCAAGTAGAAGCTCATTTCAATTGAAATTTATGAAAATGATTTTGTCCTTTCAATTGGATTTTTCATGAAGAAGGTCTTTATCTTTCAATTGGTATCTACAAAGAAGACAATCTCCTTCAATTTCAATTGGAATCAAGAGAAGTATAATATGAAAGTAAGCAATTCAATGTCATTCCATGTAATTTGTTCTTGATTCATGCATTTAATTTCAAAGATTTAATCTTGTGTAGATTGCATCATATCATGAAAATGTCTTGCAAAAATGTGTTTTTCTTGCAAGTGCTTAAAACCTCTTTATTGCAAATATGAGCAATTTGAAGTAGCATATTTTTGTGGGAACTCTATAATCATGTTTATGATTCATCCAATCCCAAATATACAAAAGATTTCATATCAAATGCTTGAGTTGCTCCTATATGCAATATTGATGAAAATTGCAAAATCCTTTGCTTGAGGTTTGTAGTCCGCTTTAAATTGCTCTTTTGGACATATATGCTTATGAGATGTTGACACTTTGTGATAAATGAGAAATTCGTTATATTGTCAACAATTTTGCTATGTTCAACTTAGAGCCTAATCCATTGCACTTGTGCTTTGGATATTTATTTCGGACTCGTGCTTGTTTTGCCTTCAATTGAATTAGTTTCAATTGGAATTGGTATCTCTTTCAATTGTTTCAATTGGTATGCTTTGATTTTTCAATTGATATCTCTTATAGGTATTCAATTAATATCCTTTGGAATTTTAATTGGCATCCTTTTCAATTGGTATTTCTTGTAGGTATCTAATTGATATCTTTTGAAGTTTTAATTGGTATTTTCTTTTAAAATCTCTTTTGGCATCTCTTTGAACCCCTTTTGATCTATTGTATAGATTGTTCTCCTCACATAACTTATATTTGAATAAGTGTATTCGGTTTAACTCAAATTATGAAAAATACACATATCATGAGGAGTTTACACTATATATGGTCATGCCCTAGCTTTCGATGATTCCCTCTTGTGGGATAGGGCTAATGGTGTTTTGAAGAAAAAATTCTCTTTTAGCAAGTCCTCCGTAATTCTTACCAATTTGACGTCAATTGGGGGAGAATTTGTTTTGATGATTCCATTTTGGCATTGATGTCAATTGGGGGAGAATTTGGACTAGATATTATATTTTGTTAGAGGGCTTTGCATATGGAGGATAATTTGCTTATATGAGGAAGATGTCAATTAGGGGAGAATTTGAATGATTGCCTTTGAGAAATAAGGTGAAAGGTTTACTTTGCATGAGTATATTCATCTTCATAAATACTTTGTCATGCTTGCTTAATATGTATAAAGAAAACTCCGTCCAAAATTTGAGATAGACAATATATGCAATGATATTCAAAATTCATTCACACATGCATATATTGTGGGGGAGCTTATTATATACATATGTTGGTTTTTACTAACATCAAAACCTTTGTGGTGTTTGATGCTAGTAAAACTAGTTTTGGTAATCTCAAATATCTTTGTGATATTTGATATTTCCAAAACTTGTTCTTCATATACATTCATCTTCGGATTATATGTATACTTAGAACTTTAAATTTTGTCAAATATAATCATCTAGTGAGATTGTCATCAATTACCAAAATAGGGGAGATTGAAAGTGCATCTAGCCCCTATGTGTGGTTTTGGTAATTAATGACAATACATATGGACTAACAATGTTGTTGAGATTGTTAGTAGGTTGTTCAATAGGTGATGCATGGAGAAGAGACATGCATGAACTCTAGGTGAATGGGAAGATTGAAAGTACATCAAGATGAATGAGCTCTAGGTGATGCTCGGATGTGATGCATGGAGGAGAAATATGCATCTAAATAAATGAGCTTTTAGTGATGCTCATAAGAAGAAGAAGAAGCTCAATAAGATTAGCAATAAGCTTGAAGGCTAAGTTACTTGTGGAGATCAAGTAACTAAAGGTATGACTTGTTAATAGAGTTTTATGGACTAACCCGTGTGCTATGTGTTTAAGAATGAGTAGGGTTAGGTTCTATATGAAGATTGACAATATGCATGAAGGCTAATAAGTTACTTGTGGAGATCAAGTAACTTAAGGTATAAATATTATCATTTAGGTTTTATGGACTAACCCATGTACTTTGTGCTTGAGAGTGAGTTGGGGTTAGGATCCATAAGAAGGTATAAGTTGAATTGAAATCATATATGCCAAGAGTGAAGAACAAGAGTGGACTCCATATTTGATAAAATGAATTCCTTGAAGATGTCGAATATAAAGTGGTTTTCTATGGCAAGACGATGAAGGGCAAGCAAGACTCGGCTGCGATGGACCATCCGTGGTGAAGGGCGAGCAAATGGCTTGGCGCCGAAGGACCAAGGCGGTGGTGAAGAGCGAGTGAAGGCTTTGCGCCGATGTACCGTGCGAGGCCATGGGAAGCTATGGATGATTCACATCAATCATATGAAGAATCAAGAAGAGATGGAGTGAAGAATATATGGAAGTTGGTAACCCTCAAGGTTTGAAAGAAAAAGAAGCGGTACTTGAAAGTTTTCAAATGCTCAAAGTGGTTCAAATGTGTTTTATCTTTGAATTTGAGTATAGGTATGCCGCACTATTAAGATGGATGCAACGTGAGCTAATTGTCGCATCTCAGTGCTCAAGAGTTCCCAACCAAACCGAAAGTGAGAGTTTGTTGTTAAGAGTCCGGAGTGGAAAGTGCGGAAGTGTCCAAAATAGGTTTTGGAGTGTTCCTAATTTGATCCTATGTGTTTTCGGTCATGAATTCAGTTGGGATGTTTATCCCTCTGAATAAGCTTACCATGGAGTCCAAAATCGTCGAAATCGGACTACGGGATCAAAAGTTATCTTTGTTTTTCGGAGGTCAGCTGTGCTGTGGCCGGAGACTCCGGTGTAGGCCGGATACTCCGGTACCTGGAAAGGCCGGAGACTCCGGTGAAGTCCGGATACTCCGATACCTGGAGTGGCCGGATACTCCAGTACCTGGAGTGGCCGGAGACTCCGGGAAGTCTCCGGGGCTGTTTTCTGTGTTAAGTGCCGACCGGAGACTCCGGTGTAGGCCGGATACTCCGGTAAAAGTCCAAAAAAGAGCATAACAGCTAGTTCTGACACATTCTGTGACCGTTCTGACGCCATTTTTGGAATTGGGACCGGATACTCCGGTGTTCACCGGATACTCCGGGGTAGGCGTGTCAAAACAGTAACGGCTAGTTCTTTGGAGTGGGCTATTTATACCCCACTCACCCCATCCTTTGGGGCTGCTGTAAGGGGCACGAAATAACACATTTTTAGAGCCAAAATAACCTCTCCCACTCCATTCTAGTGTGTGATTTGAGAAGAAAAGTGAGTTGGGTTGAGAGATTGGAAGATTGAGTGCATGTGAGCTAAAATCCAATCTTGAGCATTTGAGTTCGCGATAAGAAGTTCTCGAAGCGTTTGTTACTCTTGGAGGTGAAGCCTCCTAGCTGGCTAGGTGTCGCCGGTGAGCTCCCGTGCTTGTGGTGAGCCGCGGGAAAGTTTGTGAAGGTCGATCTCACCTCCGGAAGGGAAGAGATCAAGTTAGTAGAAGTCAAGCTCAAGTGTGACCGAGCTTGGAGAGGAAAGAGGTTGAAAGAGACTCGGCTCGTTGGAGATTCCTCAACGGAGACGTAGGATTCACGGTAGTGAATCCGAACTTCGGGAAACAAATCTTTGTGTCTCATCTCTTGTTTCCTTACTTTTAAGTTCTTGCTCAAATCTTTGTGCATATTGCTCGATCTACTTGTTTGTGTGTATTTGAGTGTAGGTTCTCCGTGGATCTACTAGGAATCATCTTCGGGAACACACGACATCACTTGGTTTGAGCTAGAACTCTCCACTCATTAATTTTATTCAGTTTCGGGCTCTGTTCTGTGCAGAAACCGGAGAATCCGGACTTTACTGGAGTTTCTGGACCTGTACACACCGGAGTATCCGGACTACTCCGGATACTCTGGATAAACAGTAATTTCAGGTATATGAACAGTAATTTCAGCATTTTTCAATTTAAGTTTTATTGCATATCTCTTGCTAGAATTGAATAATTTTTATCACCTTAGGATTGTAATTTCCACACTTATTTAGGGTGATTATGCACTAGTTGAGCCTAGCATATTTAGGTTTTCACTTGTGAAAAACTCGTTAGTTTATATTCCGCTGCAAGTTTAGGTCAACGGAAAAAGGGGACGAATTTTTGTAAAAACGCCTATTCACCCCCCCTCTAGGCGACATTATTGTCCTTTCACCCTTGAACCCAGGATGGCGGAACCTAGGGAGTCAGGGTCCCTTGATGGCGATCCTCAACAGCAGCCCTCGCGAGGGAGGCCAGCGGAGCAGCCAGCCCCGCAGTTTTTCAGAGCAAGGCCTCCGGCGATCCTTGGCTCCACTGCCGGGTGTTCCACGGTCCTCCGATTGCATTGGAGTCATTGCAAAGGGCCGGCCCAATTGTTGAGGCAAACGTCTAATGTTACCTACGAGAGAGGGTGTTAAATGGAGCCTGTGGTCAATACATAGATGCCTTGACATCGATTGTAATCTTGACACCTAAGCAATGAAGTTCCTTAATCTAAAAAACCAAGTGTGGCCATGTACAGAAACAGTCAAGCACGGTTGAGCTATCTCAAATGCTACACCAGAAGTAGTCCATCATGCACGTATGACTGGCCTCAATAGCAGTGGTGGATGTAGGTAGGGGGCTGTTGGAGCAAGAGTTCATCTTGCCCTAGCAAGTACGGAAAGAGTTTCTTCTAAGGAGGAGACTCAAGCTTAGAGATGAAGTTTAAGAGGAAGGAACACCACGAATGTATTGATGGTAGAAAAAATAGATCAATCTAGGGGGAGTATCACAGTGTGACTCGGTGTTTTTTCACCCCTGTATCTTTCTGACGTCCCTTGCCTAGGCGACCAGGGCTCCTATTTATAGCGTCATGCGTAGCTTGGCGTACAAGCTATCACAATGTACAAATATTTGGGATCTGACCAAATTAATGGGTCTTATCCTGGATAACTACTTTCTACCCTACCTGGGAGATAAATATCCATCATGGTAACTATCGTGGTGCCTGCCCCCTAAAGGGGGCGAGCTGGTCACCAATTGCGGCCCAGTGCCGTACTGTCAGGGGTGTCAGGGCGGCCTTAAATGTATTGGGGTGTCAGGATAGCACCACTTTCACCGGCATTGATCGCCTGTCACTTCACATCGGGTCGGTGGCAGGGGGAGATATTTTCCCCCTGATATTGTCTTTGGGGCCTGCTGTATCTTAGGCTTCGGAAAGCAGCCCGGGCGCTGGTGGGGTGTCCCAAAGGGGTCCACAACCTCCGGGGGTCGGGCCTGCTACTAAGAGTTTGGAGGTCGAAGACTTCGGAGGGGCCAGGCGTGGTTCCGAGTCGTGGGAAGGCTTCTCAGGTACGAAGAGGTGGCACGAAGGAGCCCGATGCCTTCGGAGGTCAAGCCTTCAGCTGAGGGTCCGGAGATCAAGGTTCCGGAGGGACCTGGATAGTAATCTTCATTCATTATCCTCAGACTGGTTTATTTTCCCCCAATAGTACCCCCTCATTCTCGGACCTTGATGTTTTGGAGGGGGGACAGGATCTAGAGGAAAACCAACTCCAGCCTGGTACAGTATCAAGGATGCCCGATGGCAATTCCCTATCCTTAACAAGTTTTTTCATCGGGAACCGTGAGCGTCAATGGCGAAGCCCAAGGCTAATGGTGTACTAGCGGTGGTGATATGTTGGAGGCGAAGCCAAAGGCTAGATGGGAGAGATGGTCCGCGACCCCCTCGGCCCTTAGCCGCTGCCCGGCCCCGGAGGTACTTCGTCCGGAGCATGGCGACGGCGTGTCTGAGGCGAAGCTGAGGGCCAGGCAGGGGTGGTGGTCTATGACCCCCTTGGCCCTTAGCCGCTGCCCGGCTCCAGAGGTACTCTGTTCGGAGCCTAGCGATGGCGCGTTGGAGGCGAAGCCGAGGGCCAGGCGGGGGAAGTGGTCCGCGACCCCCTTAGCCCTTACCCGCTGCCTAGCTCCAGAGGTACTCTGTCCGGAGCCTGGCGACGGAGTGTTAGAGGCGAAGCCGAGGGCCAGGTGTGAGAGGTGGTCCACGACCCCCTCGGCCCTTAGCCTTTGCCCGGCTCCGGAGGTACTCTGTCTAGAGCCTTGTGACGGCGTGTCAGAGGCGAAGCCGAGGACTAGGTGGGGGAGGTGGTTCGCGACCCCCTCGGCCTTTAGCTGCTGCCCGGCTCCTGTCCAGAGCCTGGCGACAGCGTGTCAAAGGTGAAACCGAGGTCTAGGTGGGGGAGGTGGTTCACGACCCCGTCGGCCCTTAGCCGCTGCCCGGCTCCAGAGGTACTCCGTCCGGAGCCTGGCGACGGCGTGTCAGAGGCGAAGCCGAGGGCCGGGTGGGAGAGGTGGTCCGCGACCCCCTCGGCCTTTAGCCGCTACCCGACTCCGGAGGTACTCCGTCCGGAGCCTGGCGATGGCGTGTCGGAGGCGAAGCTGAGAGCCAGGCGAGAGAGGTGGTTCGTGACCCTCTCGGCCCTTAGCTGCTACCTGGCTCTGGAGGTACTCCATCCAGAGCCTGGCTCCGGAGGTACTCCGTCCGAAGCCTGGCGACAGCGTGTCGGAGGTGAAGCCGAGGGCCAGGCGGGGGAAGTGGTTCGCGACCCCCTTGGCCCTTAGGCGTTGCCTAGCTCTGGAGGTACTCCGTCCGGAGCCTGGTGATGGCGTGTCGGAGGTGAAGCTGAGGGCCAGGCGGGGGAAGTGGTCCATGACCCCCTTGGCCCTTAGTCGCTGCTCGGCTCTGAAGGTACTCCGTCCGGAGCCTGGCGATGGCGTGTCGGAGGCGAAGCCGAGGGCCAGGCAGGGGAGGTGGTCCGCGACACCCTCGGCCCTTAGCCACTGCCCGGCTCTGAAGGTACTTCGTCCGGAGCCTGGTGACGCCGTGTCGGAGGCGAAACCAAGGGCCAGGCGGGAGAGGTGGTCCGTGACCAACTCGGCCCTTAGCCGCTACCCGGCTCTGGAGGTACTCTTTCCAGAGCCTGACTCCGGAGGTACTCCGTCCGGAGCTGAGCGACGACGTGTCGGAGGCGAAGCCGAGGGCAAGGCCCGGTAAGTGGTCCGCGACCCCCTCAGCCCTTAGCCGCTGTCCGGCTCTGGAGGTACTCCGTCCGAAGCCTGACGACGGCGTGTCGGAGGCAAAGCTGAGGGCCAGGCGGGGGAAGTGGTCCATGACCCCCTCGGCCCTTAGCCATTGCCCGGCTCCGAAGGTACTCCGTCCAGAGCCTGGCGACGGCGTGTCGGAGGTGAAGCCGAGGGCGAGGCGGGGGAGGTGGTCCGCGACCCCCTCGGCCCTTAGCCGCTGCCCGACTCCGAAGGTACTCCGTCCGGAGCCTAGCGATGGTGTGTCGGAGGCGAAGTTGAGGGCCAGGTGGGGGAAGTGGTACGCGACCCCCTCGGCCCTTATCCACTATGCGGCTCCAGAGGTACTCCGTCCGGAGCCTGGCGACGGCGTGTCGAAGGCGAAGCCGAAGGCTAGGTGGGAGAGGTGGTTCGCGACCCCCTCGACCCCTAGCCGCTGCAATGAATTTTGCGGCCTTTGCAATGGACAGTCGAGGATTCCACTAAATTTCCCGTGCCACGCAGCGTGGGCTTTTATTAAATGTCAGTATAATTTTCACAAAATCATGTATGGAATGTGTCTTTGAAGGAGATGGTAGGTTAATGATTTTGGCATGGAGACTTTTAGTCTTAACGGTGCCGGGGGGTTATCCCTCTGCCATGTTAGGTCAGCCAAGCCTTAATAATGATGGAGGGTGTTATGCCTGTTTGGTATGAAGGCACTACCTTCAAGATGCCGGAGCGGTCTTTGCCTATCCGCCATTTTAGGTTTGCTAGGCCCAAATGATGATGGACGGAATGCCTGTCCAGCATGGAGACTTAGGTCTTCAAGATGCTGGAGCGGTCTTTGCCTATCCGCCACGTAGGTTAGCTAAACCTTAAAGATGGCAGACGGAATGTCTGTTCAGCATAGAGGCTTACGCCTTCAAGATGTTGGAGCGGTCTTTTCCTATCCGCCACGTAGGTTAGCAAGACCTTAAAATGGCGGACGGAATGTCTGTCCAGCACGGAGGCTTACGCCTTCAAGATGCTGGAGCGGTCTTTGCCTATCCGCTACGTAGGTTAGCGAGACTTTAAAGATGGCCGACGGAATGCCTATCCAGCACGGAGGCTTATGCCTTCAAGATGCTGGAGCGGTCTTTGTCTATCCGCCACGTAGGTTAGCGAGACCTTAAAGATGGTGGACGGAATGCCTGTCCAGTACGGAGGCTTACGCCTTCAAGATGCCGAAGGGTCTTCGTGGGTTTTGTGTGGAGGTTTGGTAAAACTCTCCGTTGTGCAGAGATTTGGTAAAGCTCTCCGTTTTTGCCAGAGGTTTTGTAAAACTCTCTGTTGTGCGGAGGTTTTTGGAAGTCTCTCCGATTTGGCGGAGGTTTGATAAAACTCTCCGTTGTGCGGAGGTTTGGTAAAGCTCTCCATTTTTGCCGGAGGTTTTGTAAAACTCTCCGTTGTGCAGTTGTTTTTGGAAGTCTCTCCATTTTGGCGGAGGTTTGGTAAAACTCTCCATTGTGCGGAGGTTTGGTAAAGCTCTCCGTTTTTGTGGGAGCTTTTGTAAGGTTCTCCATTGTGCAGTTGTTTTTGGAAGTCTCTCCATTTTGGCGGAGGTTTGGTAAAACTCTCCATTGTGCGGAGGTTTGGTAAAGCTCTCCGTTTTTGCCGGAGGTTTTGTAAGGTTCTCCGTTTTTGTCGGAGGTTTTGTAAGGTTCTCCGTTTTTGTCTGAGGTTTTGTAAGGTTCTCCGTTTTTGCCGGAGGTTTTGTAAGACTTTTTGTTTTTCTCGGAGATTTTGTAAGGTTCTCTGTTTTTGCCGGAGGTTTTGTAAGACTTTCCGTTTTTGTCGGAGGTTTTGTAAGGTTCTCCGTTTTTGTGGGAGCTTTTGTAAGGTTCTCCATTTTTGCCGGAGGTTTTGTATGGTTCTCCGTTTTTGCCGGAGGTTTTGTAAGACTCTCCGTTTTTGCTGGAGGTTTTGTAAGACTCTCCGTTTTTGCCGGAGGTTTTGTAAGACTCTCCGTTTTTGCCGGAGGTTTTGTAAGACTCCTTGGCATGTATTAATGCCGAAGGCCCTACACACTATCGAAGCTACACAACACATTCCAGGAAACCTAGGCAGTCTTGCCTTCCAGGTGACCTAGGCATGCTACGTCCGCGGTGTGTAGGCTTGTCGTGCTCCCAAGGAAACGCCTGGGGTGCACCGCAACACTGTCCACCAAGGATGTGCCCTGGCGCGTGGCATTTATACGATCGAAGCTATGCAATACCTTCTAGGAAACCTAGGCTTGATGCCTTAGCGGTGACCTAGGCATGCTGCGCCCGCGGTATATAAGCATGTCGTGCAACGAGGATTCCTTGCGATAGCATTCCTCAGAGCACCACATCCTCACATCAGGGCCAACCCCTGATATGCGGCATCCACACACTATCGAGACTACACAATACCTTCCAGGAAACCTAGGCAGTCTTGCCTTCCAAGTGACCTAGGCATGCTACGTCCGCGGGAGTGTAGGGATTTTGCATGGTTATACTAGCTAAGTTTTGCAGTCTATTGTTGGCAATAAGAAGCTGATTGTAGTATAAAACATAGCTAGGTTAAATAACTATTCATGCTAAATAAGGATGTAACTTAAGTTCTACTGCTTCTACCTAGTGGCTATCTATTACAAAAAGACTTCTAGCAGTAAGGTTGGAGGCCTCCAACATACTCTAACCTTGCTGTATGAAAGATAGATCACTAGGTAAACTACCGATAGTTAATAGTGGGCGTACCTTTGTAGAAATAATACCTCTATTGTGAGGTTTGGAGGCCTCAAAGCCTGTGGCTAGGCCGAGAGAGGTGGTGCTTGACCCCCTCAGCCCTTAGCCGTTGCCCGGCACCAGAGGTAATCCGTCTGAAGCCTGGTGACGGCATGTTGGAGGCGTAGCCGAAGGCTAGTCGGGAGAGGCGGTCCTCGACCGCATCGGCCCTTAGTCGTTACCCGGCTCTGGAGGTAATCCGTCCGGAGCCTGGTGACAGCATGTCCCTGACTCAGTTCTCATCGCTGGGATATAGTACCGTTGGTAGTAGGGTTGGTAGTGACAGTGTAGGGTTGAGGGGCCAGGGATTTGCCCGGGAGTTTGCCCCAGGCCTCCGAACCCTGCGTCGTCCTTCGCCGGCTCCTTCTGCGGCCAGGTATCCTGCTTGCCTTCTGAGGTATATCTCCCAGAAGGTCATGTGGTTGCGGCAGTCGTTGGTGTTATGGCCGCACCCTGGTCCATGCAGGATGCACTCGTGTGCCTCCAGGGGCACTGGAGCTTGGAGTTGTCGTTGGGGTCGCTGCCGAAGACGGTGTGCCCCGGAGCCTGTGGTTTCCCCAGGGTCTCCTTCCCCTTTGGGAGACCGTCGAAGCTGTCCAGTGAACCGGCTTTTGGAGCCAAAGTGGTTCTAACTATGCCTCCCCGGACGAGGTGGGCTTGGGGTTCCCTGCGCGTGGTTGGTGTTGCGAGGGCGGTGTCGGAGGCACTGGCGGGGTCTGCACACCCCAGAGCCCTGCGTCCCCTTGGAACCCTCTTTCGCTTGAGGGGCCCAAGGAGGACACTGAGTGGACAGACTTTCCGAAGATGTTGGCTCGCCCGGGGTATCCCAGGTGTTGTCGAAGGGGATACTTTGTGACCAAGCCCAGGCGGGAACACTCCTGGGTTCGACCGCCCAGAACCACTGGAAGGTGGCCTGCTTGGCTGTGGCTTCGGCTGTGTCCTCTCCTGAGGCGGCAAGGTCTTCATCGTGCAGAGGCTGGGAGGCCTTCGTGCTGTCTGGAGTTCCTGTACCGACCCAAAGTTCTGGGTTGGCCAAAGTTGGAGGAACGCCGTCTCACACGGCAGCAGGGCTGGAGTATGCATATGGTGTGCATGGCTGAGAGAGCCATGCATATGGTTGCATGCTTGCAACGGTGGGTATGACGGTTTTGGCTAGCATTTTGGTGGTTTTTCTGGTGGATTCCTACCTCTTTTAGCACTTCTGTGTTCGATCCTCACGGACGGCGTGCTGTTGGAGCAAGTGTTCGTCTTGCCCCAATAAGTACGGCGAGAGTTTCTTCTAAGGAGGAGACTCAAGCTTGGAGACGAAGTTTAAGAGGAAGGAACACCACGAATGTATTGATGGTAGAAAAAATGGATCGATCTGGGGGGAGTATCATAGCGTGACTCGGTGTTTTTTCACCTCTGTGTCTTTCTACCATCCCTTGCCCAGGCGACCAGGGCTCCTATTTATAGGGTCGTGCGTAGCTTGGCGTACAAGTTATCACAATGTACAAATATCTGGGATCTGACTGAATTACTAGGCCTTATCCCGGATAACTACTTTCTACCCTACCTGGGAGATAAATATCCACCGTAGTAACTATTGTGGTGCCTGCCCCCTGAAGGGGGCGAGCCGGTCGCCAATTGCGGCCCGGCGCCGTATTGTCAGGGGTGTCAGGGCAGCCTTAAATGCACTGAGGTGTCAGGATAGCACCACTTGCACCGGCATTGATCGCCCGTCACTTCACATCGGGTCGGTGGCAGGGGGAGATATTTTTCCCCCTGATATTGTCTTTGGGGGCTTGCTGTATCTTAGGCTTCGAAAAGCCGCCCGGGCGCCGGTGGGGTGGCCCGAAGGGGTCCACAACCTCCGGGGGTCAGGCCTGCTGCTGAGAGTTCGGAGGCCGAAGGCTTCAGAGGGGCCAGGTGTGGTTCCAAGTCGTGGGAAGGCTTCACAGGTACGAAGAGGTGGCACGAAGGAGCTCGATACCTTCGGAGGTCGAGGCTTCAGCTCAGGGTCCGGAGATCAAGGCTCCGGAGGGACCTGGATAGTAATCTTCATCTATTATCCTCAGGCTGGTTTATTTTCTCCCAACAGGAGCTTATCCACCTCTCTCTCTCTTTTTCTTCCTTTTCTTCCTCTTCTTCTTCTCTGTTTTCTTGTTCCTCTCTCTCACCCATGATAAAGAATTGCTGGGGGAGGGGGCTCCATTAGCTCTGAAGCGGTAGGAGGGCTGGATCCGCCCCTGCTCAGCAGCCTCAGGGCGCATGACTTCAAACTTGAGCTGGAGTAGATGGACTGCCGACTGGTTAGGTTTCTTCTCCTCAAGATGTGCCGAAGCTGTGCTTTTCTAACTGTCGTCCTAATGCAAACTTGTGCTTATAGTATCGTATTCTTAACAGAACCATGGTCCATAAAAATGTAAGGTCCATCGACCCCTTAACCCCTCTATCGAGAAAATTAACTCATAATTTCCCAACCACAAGTGAACTACTTGTATAATTAAACAAGTGGCTTACATCAAAAGCATGATTAGTGCTAGTATAACTTATGCTCATAGGTGATGAATTCTAGCTAGTCTACGGATCACCCTAGCTTAAAGCTATTTTTCTTTTGGGAAGCTTTCACTGACCTGGCGACATCCAATCATCCGAATAATCAAATTTCCAATGATGATGGCACCCTCTTCCTGTTCCCTGTCACCCCTGCATCCATCAGCTGTTGCAGCAACCTCTCTGAGACGTACTGTGACTGCATGCTTGAATTTTCCTGCCTTCAGTTAAACAATGAAGATAATAATTCAGGTTTGCGTCGCTATAGCTGCTCAGAGCTGTCGTTCCAAACAAATTGGTCCAAACTCCAAAGTGCATCATACCATGCATTTGTATATATATAGTTCCGGCCATTTACCTTTGTCAAGTTACTACTAATTGCAGGTGTCACTTTGGAGTGCAAACCTAATGCTTACCAGAAGATGAAAGCTACAGCCAGTGATACGCTTCGCATTGTCTCTTAATTTGGATGGAGGATATTTAAGCGATTGCTGACTCAGATAGGTGCGATTGCTGACTCAGATAGGTCCCAGTTGATAGATGGATTAGATTCGTGTTTTTGCATATGAAATGGTGCTACATCGATCTCCTCTGTCATGCTCGTCATTGTAAGGGCACCAATGGAATGGAATGGAATAGATAACATATACTAACGGTGGCGGACTACGCGAGCGCTCAGGCCTCCTGCCACTGTAGCATGACCATGACAGGCGGGTCCCGGTCCCCGCGCCCACCTCGCGCGAAGCCCAGAGAACTCCAGAGACCCCCCTCCGCGAGCTCCAGGCACCGACGGAAAAAATACTCACTACCTCCTTCTCCGGTGGCCACGGGCGCCAACGCCTCTCGCCTCTCGCATTCGCCTCCTCGCGCGACGCCGCCGACCGAATCCACGCTGCCGCCACCAGGACCGAGCCGCCACCTCCCAGCTCCACCTCCCCATCGGAACCGAGCCGCCGCCACCCGGATCCACCTCCCCGATGGCGCTGCCTCCTTCTTCGCTCACTCCGTCCGCCTGCTCCTCGCCCCTCCGCCTTACCCAACCGAGGTCAGCGGCTCGCCTCCTGCTGACGCCGGTGCTGGTCCGCCGCCTCCTGGCCTCCTGGGCTGCTCGGTGTGAGGAGCGCACCGAGCGGGGCCGCGGCGAGGCCGGAGCCGAAGCTGAAGCAGCAGGAGAGCTCACGCACCGCGCCCGAGCTCGCCCGGATCCACCTCCTCCGCCGCCGGCCAAAGCCACCGGAGCCGCGCCCCACCGGATTCAAGGCGCCGCCATCCGAGCCCGCGCCACACTGAGCCACCGTCACGAACTGCTGCGGCGAGTGGCAGCTACGGACTCCGCCGGTAGAAGCCATTGAAGGTACGTGTTTTTTTTTTCATCCTGAAACCTCTTATTTTAGAGCTGGATTAGCAAGATTTAGGGATTTTGGGTGATCAAAAAGAGTGATGTTAGCTGCTTCTGAACAAATTCGAGGGATTAGGCTTTGTAAAGTCGTCGGGTGCTTTTGTTTCCAGAAGTTTAATCAAGTTACCAATCTATTTAAGTGTGCTACCGCCAATTAAGATCCGTTATATGAAGATAGATGCAGCAGCACCTAAATTTATGAACCGCAAGGCTGCCAGCAGCCCCATGTTGAGCTCATTCTGAGCTAATCTTATTATTCATGTACAAATTCGTTTACTTTGCCGAAGTGGTAATGTGCCAGCACATGTGGCAAGAATCATACTGATTTGGTCAATTTATTGGATTCGTGTGCTCATGTAAAATTTGGTATGTTGTAATTTCGCCCAACTAATTTTACAAGGTATGATGGTTGGGTTCAGATTCTGGATAATTTGGTATACATTTATTTCCATTGACTAATCCTTTTGCATTGTGGCAGATAAATCTTTCATGAGTTCAGCAAACTGCATAGAGGCTAGGAATTGCCCAAACACATCAACAATGTCCCTATCCTGTACAACATTCACTTGCAACAGCAATGGAGAAAGTTCAGGTATGATTTCTCAGTTAATTATGAGGTATGAACGAACTATGTAAATGGGTATTGTATTCTGAAATCTCAGAGGAAAGCCAAAGCTCACTTTTGGCAATGACATCAATGAGCTGAGTTTCAGAGTTTAGGGACCAAATTAATGGAGACACCGATTGCTGACTACATTGTTAGCCAGGTGCCTCAATTCTGCTTTGCTTCAGTTTAAGTAGTTTGATTTTAGTTATATGCAGTCTGCTGGCATGTGCATGTCATGATACCAACCTTTGTGTAGAGTCAACCTGATATATCCATGGGGCCATCTTTTGGAGCTGATGTTTACTCTATCCAAATTAGCCAGCCCAAGTGATGTATCCTCATTGCTATGATAATACTATATTGTACAATGTAGTCATTGATTTTTTTGGGTGAGATTTGTTAGTTCTGTCTGTGGATTGGAATGCCCTCAAATTTGATTTGGCCCAGATTTTATTTGTTGATCTGCTGATGGATACACTAACAATTTTTATTCACTCAAACTGTTTCTCAACAGTTGTTTATCCCCACTGACCAGGATATATGCATTTTTTTTTGCTGTAGTTATAGTGAGACCAAAGGAAGTGACACTAACAGTTTTAATGGAGATGGCAGTCTTTAAAAGATCAGAGACTCAGAGTTGAGACATTGCCCCTTTGAATCATGTTCGCTTTGCTGAATGAGTTTGATTTGTTGACATATCATAAGGTACTATAAATTTATTTTATTCAGTTGTGTTCAATGTTGCTGTAAGCAAGTAATTGTATTATATAAATAAGGTTAGGAGATTAATAGTTATTTTGATTATCTAAATTAGTGTGTAATTTTGTTTCTTTATCTATTTCAGGGTATATAGTTCAGCTGTGTAGTTATAGAAGCAAATTTTCTTTTCTCAACAATAAGGAGGCAATAAAGTTTTGTGGTTATCATTAAAGCAGATTTCCTTTTAAGAAAATAACAGGAGAGCTACTATTTTATGATTAAAGCAAGAAAGTTCAGTACAGAAAGAATGTCAAAGTTATTATAATTTATGGAAACAAAGCTAAGCTGCTAGAGATAATATGATTTATCTACACTGAGTTTTCAGCCTCTTGCATCTTCGAAGTTACAATTTACATAATTAGTAGCTTAGCAAAATAAATTTGTTCTATCATTTTAGGTGCAAATTGGTGCCATGTTTACAATTTTGTCCTGGTATTGAAGTCTTGACGTATTAAATAAAAACTACAGCCACAACATTTTAATGAGTGTAGCTGTAAAATAGCCTAAAATAAGACTCATCTTATCCTTCAAATTAGAACTTACAAATCACACAATATTCCAGCATTATATTTGTTTACATTTGTTCGAAACAGACGCAGCGAAGCGCGTCATTCTGCCTAGTGAACTCAATGCATGGCCACAAGATAGTGATCAGATATGCTTGCAGTGAATAATGGGAGTGACATCAATCTGGCGACGTCAAACAATACGTTAGAATATATGGATTTAGCCTATTATATATGAGTAATTCTAAATAAATCTCAAATGCACAATTAAATGGAGGTGGGTGTATATCTTTTAGTCTCACCTCACTAGTGTAGGTGGAGGGAGACCAACTTATAAGGAATTGTCTCCTCCATCCACTTATATATAGATGAGATGACTAGGAGAACACACACGTGCTCACTCGCCTCGCCGTGGCCGGAGGCGAAGGGTGCGTGGCAACTACGTGAATGGTCCGTCAAAATCGGGTTCAGTAGCTTGCAGTGCGACCTCTTTTTGCAGTTTTATTTTTTTTCTACGTGGACCAAACAAATATATATATATATATATATATATATATGAAAATCTTGTCAATTAAGAATTCACCGCTACAAAGTATATACACAATTAGGGTTTTACCTATTTCTCTCTGTTGCACCGTCGTACGTAGTCTACTCCATCTCGTTGCACTGGCGTTAACCAACAAACGGGAGGGCAAGTCTCCGGAACCCGTCGCTCTTGGAATCATGCATCGGGAGAGGGCAAATAAGGTTTTTGGGAAGCGTTCATCGCAACTACTCATGACCTGCTTCCTCTACGTCACCACGATCTACTTCCTCTACATCATCTTCAGCGTTGTCAGTTGCATTGCCATCACGGGGGCCTTTGCATCTCACACTACCGCCGGATACGTTCACTCCGATCCATTATATATTAGGGAGCTTATCAGGGCTTATCCGAAAGCTTGTCGGGATCCTTCTTGGAAAACTAGTCAGGTCTTGTTAGTGCTCGTTAGAGCTTGTCGGGAAGCTAGTCAGAGTTGTTGTTTGCATATATTATTGTTCATGTTATATTTAGGAATTGAATTAAATTAAATCTAAAAGTCATATTTTTCCAACAATCTAAAAACTTTATTGTAGCACTTTGATTTAATGATGGCTGATTTTACCAATACACTGAGGCCAGACAAATTTACCGATGTGCACTTTAAGAGATGGCAGGTCAAAGCCACTATGTAGCTTACGGCTATGAATTGCTACTGGGTTGTGACTGCCAGGCCTGAAGGAACTCTTTCCTCTGATGAGGAGAAGAAGTTCGAGGAAGCCAACACACTTTTAGTTGGATGTGTTTTTAGTGCTCTTGTCGATCATCTCTGCAATGTATACATGCACATAAAGGACACAAAGAGTTGTGGGATGCACTGAATGCAAAATTTGGTGCATCAGATGCAGGCAGTGAACTGTATGTCATGGAGCAATATCATGATTATAAGATGGCCGATAATTGATCGGTAGTCGAGCAGGCTCATGAGATTCAATGTATTGTAAAGGAACTTGAACTCCTAAAGCGTGTGTTACCTAACAAGTTTGTGGTTGGGGGTATCATTGCCAAATTGCCTCACTCCTGGAGGAGTTTTGCCACTACTCTAAAACACAAAAGATAAGAAATCTTTGTTGAGAGTCTAATCGCATCTCTTGATGTTGAGGAGAAAGCTCGGCTAAGGATGTACATAACAAATGAGGTGATAGACGGTCTAGCGCAAATGTAGTGCAATAGTCCTCTAACGACAATTTCAAAGCAAAAAATAACAAAGCCAAATAAACCACCCACTTCAAGAAGAAGAAGATGAACAAAGATAGTAAACCTTGTTTCGTGTGCGGTGAGGTTGGCCATTGGGCTAAAGATTGCCATCACCGCAAATGGAAGAAGGTTAATCAAGGAAAGAACACCAAGTTTGTCAACGTGACCATTGGCAACACTGGAGATGGAGCTAGTGGGTATGGTAATTTTTCTATTGTTCTTTTAGTGAATCAGTCTACTAGTTGGTGGATTGATATTGGGGCTAATGTACATGTGTGTGCTGACATTTTAATGTTATCTTCTTATCAGGTCGCTCGGGATTCTTTTGTCTTAATGGGGAATGGGTCTCATACTTCTGTTCATGGTGTTGGCACAGTAGATCTGAGGTTTACTTTGGGAAAGATCGTGCAGCTCAGGAATATACAACATGTCCCTTCAATAAACAATAATCTAGTTAGTGGTTCCCTTCTCTGTAGAGATGGGTTTAAGGTGGTATTTGAGTCTTATAAAGTAGTCATGTTGAAACATAGACTTTTTATTGGTAAAGGCTATGAGTGCAGAGGCTTGTTCCATTTTTTTCCTTTCTGATTTCTGCAATAAATATGTGAACCATATTTGTGGCAATGCTAATGGAGATAAGGCTAGTGTTTGACACTCACGGTTATGTCACATAAATTTTGGTTGGATGTCTCGGCTTTCTAGCTTGAATTGAATTCCAAAAATTTTCATTGTCAAAGGTTCTAAGTGTCAAAGTTGTGTGCAATCTAAGCAACCTCGTAAGCCTCATAAGGCTACCAAGGAGAGAAATTTGACACCACTAGAACTCATACATTCAGATCTTTGTGAAATGAATGGTGTGCTGATGAAGGGTGAAAAAGATATTTCATGAATTTAATTGATAATGCGTCTAGATTCTGTTGTATATCTGTTGAAATCTAAAGATGAGCCTCTAGACTACATTAAAATCTATAAGACAAAAGTTGAAAATCAATTGAAAAAAATCAAAAGACTTAGATCAGATCATGGTGAAAAGTATTTCTCTAGTGATTTTGACTTATTCTGTAAGGAGCATATAATTATTTATGAGAGAACACCTCCATATTTGCCCCCAATCAAACGGGATTAGCGAAAGGAAGAACCATATCCTGACTGACTTGGTTATTGCCATGTTGGACATGGCGGGATTATCTAAGGCATGGTGGGGGAGTCTTGTTGACTTCGTGTCATATTCTAAATAGAGTTCCTACTAAGAATAAGGATAAAATCCCATATCAAGAATGTGAAGGGAGACAACAACCACTTTCTTATTTGCGCACTTGGGATGCTTGGCAAAAGTCAATGTACCAATAATTAAAAAGTATAAGATGGGACATAAAACAATGTACTGTGTCTTTCTGGGATATACTCATCGTATCATTGCCTATAGGTTTTTAGTGGTTAAATCTGATGTACCTGATATGCTTGTCGATACAATTATGGAGTTTAGAGATGCTATTTTCTTTGAGAGCATATTTCCTATGAAGGATATACATAAAATTTCTAGTCAAACATCTAAGATAATTCCTAAACCTATCACACCACTTGAATATTCTGAATAAACACAAGAACTAGTTCCTGAGGAGGATGAAAGTGAGGCTCCAAGGAGGAGGAAGAGACAAAGGACAATAAAATCTTTTAGTGATAATGTCATTGTGTATCTTGTGGGTGATACTCTCAAGTCTATTTCAAAAGCATATGTATCTCCTGATGCAAATTATTGGAAGGAGATAGTTCATAGCGAGATGGATTCCATTCTGGCTAATGGGGCATGGGAAATCACATATCAACCTTTATGGTTGTAAATATGTGGGTTGCAAGTGGGTGTTCAAAAAGAAGCTTAGGCCTGATTGTACTATTGAAAAGTATAAGACTCGGCTTGTGGTCAAGGGTTATACCCAAAAAGGAGAATATTTTTTTATACTAATTCACCTGTCGCTAGATTGATCATGGTAAGAGTATTACTTTGTTTGGCTGCCTCACATGGTCTTCTCATTCATCAGATGGACGTTAAGAGAACTTTTCTTAATGAAGTGTGGAATGAGAAAATCTATATGGATCAGCCTGATGGGTTTATAGTAGAAGGTCAGGAGGACAAGGTATGTAAGCTATTGAAATCTTTGTATGGCCTCAAACAAGCTCCTAAGATGTGTTTTGTAATTAATGAAGCTGATAGATTGTGTATTATCTCCATGGTGAAAATTATATGAGAGATCTGGGAGAGGCTGATGTGATCTTAAACATCAAGTTGATCAAAGGTGAGAATGACATTACACTTTTGCAATCCCATTATGTCGAAAAGATCTTGAGCAGGTTTGGCTACATGGACAGCAAGATCTTTCCAACACCTTATGAACCTAGCTTAATACTTCGAAAGAATAAAAGGATTGCTAGGGATCAACTGAGATACTCCTAGATAATCAGATTATTTATATACCTATCAAGTGCTACAAGGTCTGATATCTCATTTGATGTGAGCAAATTGAGCTGGTTTACTTCTAACCCGGGTGATGATCATTGGCGTGCGCTTGAACAAGTCATGCACTACCTTCTAGGTACTATGAATTATGGACTTCACTATACTGGATACCAATCAATACTGGAGGGTTATAGTGATTCAAACTGGATATACGATGTTGATGAGATCAAGGCCACAAGTGGATATGTATTCACTCTTGGCGGTGCTACTGTCTAATTGAGGTCTTGCAAACAAACCATATTGACGGGTTCAACCATGGAAGAAGAACTCACAGCATTAGACACCACCACTATTGAGGCGAAATGACTGCGTGAGCTCTTGATGGATTTGCCAGTGGTTGAAAAACTGATACCGACTATCCTTATGAACTATGATAATCAAACGGTTATTGTCAAAGTGAACAGTTCTAAGGACAACATGAAATCTTCAAGACATGTAAAGAGTTGATTGAAATATATCAGAAAACTAAGAAACTCCAAAGTGATAGCCTTGGATTATATCCAAACAGCTAAGAACCTAGCAGATCAATTTACAAAGGGATTATCATGGAATGTGATAAATAATGCATCGAAGGAGATGAGTATGAGACCCATGTGAGTTATAGTGATAATCCACCCTATATGATTGGAGATCTCGTGAATGAGGATATGAGAAGAACATGCTATTGGTTAACTGAAGGAGAGTACAATACAACCCATTCGAGTAAAGATGCAATATTCTCGAAGTCTGAAAGGCACGCTGGCTATTGCCTTAATGTATTATGTTGGCTTTAATTATGAAAAATGCTATCCTACAAGGCATTCTTGAGAAAACACACCTATATGAGCCAAATTGTTGGTCGCGGTCTATGAGACTTGGGTGATATCTAATAAACTCATGAAGAGACTATGGAGTACAACGTATATGCTCCACCCGAGGGTAGCTTACTGGTAGCCAAGTATCAATTATGACTTTAAGTGAAACTTGTTTACACAAAACTTGCAATTCAAGGCATAGTTCATTGTCCAAGTCATAAATGAGTGTGGTTTAATGTTCTAGGTGAATGTTTAACCCTAACAGGTCTCCAACGAAACACTGGTATATCAAATAGCATTGAGAGAATGCAAAACACCGTAGGACTTTGAGATCTAGTAGGGGATTGTTAGAATATATGGGCTTGGCCCATTATATTTGAGTAATTCTAAATAAATCTCAAATGCATAACTAAGTGGAGATGGGTGTGTATCTTTTAGTACAACTTTGCTAGTGGAGGTGGAGGAAGATCAACTTATAAAGAATTGTCTACTCTACCCACTTAGCATGTGTGGATGAGAGGACTAGAAGAACACACGTGCGTGCTCACTCATCTTGCCGAGCTATGGCCGTGGCGGGGGCGGGGGTGCACGACAGTTGCATGAATGGTACGCCAAAATTGGGTCCAATAGCTTGCGCAAGTGCGGCCTCCTTTTGCAGTTGGTTAAGAATCTGATTATGGCGTGTCTCAATTGCTCAATTCTCTCAATATATATCTACCAGCCACCGCCACAAAGCATATACATAATTAGGGTTTTACCTATTTTCTCTCTGCTGCACCGTTGCACATAGTCTACTTCATTCTGCTACGTCGACGTGCACCAACGAATGGGAGAGCAAGTCTCTGGAAACTGTCGCTCTTAGGATCCTGCACTGGGAGAGGACGAATAAGGTTTTTGAGAAGCGCTCACCACGACTGCTCACAGTATGCTTTCTCTACGTCATCACGATCTACTTCCTTTACGTCATCTTCGATATTGTCTACCACATCACCATCACGTGGGCCTCTGCATCTCACCCTACCGTCGGGTACGTTTCATTGCGATCCACTACATATTAGGAGGCTTATCGGAAAGCTTTGTTGGGGTTTATGGGAAAGCTTGTCGGTGCTTGCTGAAGCTTATCGGGAAGCTAGTTGGAACTTGTTGTTTGCATGGTTCCTATTCATATTATATTTAGAAATTAAATTAAATTAAATTTGAAAGTGCTATTTTTCCAACACAATCAGTATTTTTGTCTAAGGGTTGTTAGAAATTAGATTAGTTCCATTCGGTATTTTTGTAAGCATGGATTAGTTTCTGTCCAACAAGCATCACACGGAAATCAGTATCAAAATCCTATATCTGTTTCATGTTTTTTCTCCGTAGAATCTAGAGGTTTTTTAAATAATATTATTTTATTAAAAAATTATAAAAATAATAGTCAAAATCTGATATTTGCATAAATAAGTACCTATCGGCACTTCACGTGTCGACATTCTACGTGGCAGTGGACACCGTGTGCCGACAGGACTTGTGTCCCGCAGACGATATTTAAAGAAAAATTCATAAATTTTTTATATTCACATGAAAACCCGCTCAAAAAATGACTTTTTACAAATACGGTTTCTTATATGAACTGCATTTATTTTCACAAACGGTCCGTAACTGCAACGGCCATAACCAACTTCTCATACGGTTTTTCAAATAAACCGCATGTGTAAAGACACCCTAGTTATCTTGAAAAATAGTTTTCATAGTAGTGGATGAAGATGAACTTTATATAAAAATTATACCTGTTGATAAGATCTACAACTTTATAGTTGAATACTTGTACATTTGAATATGTTAAAATACCCAAAAGTAGCTGCAAGTTTCAGATCTAGTTTTTTACATCTAAAATTTATAACCATTTTTTGGACATCTAATGGATTCAAATGGAAAAATATTCAACTATAAAGTTGTATATATCGTCGAGATGCACAATTATCATTAAATATCATCTCCATGTGAGATCATATGTAAAAGTTATGAATTTTTCTTTAAATCTCGTCTACAGGACATAGGATCTGTCAGCACGTGGAGTGCCTTTAGGTCATCAGACCCACTGTCACATAAGGTGTCAGCACGTGTAGTGTTGATATATATCTATTTTTATAATTTTATGAATTTATATATTATTTTTGTAATTTTCTAATAAAATAATACTATTTTTTAAAAAAATTGCTAGAATCTAGCTCTATCGGCATGCGCCGATCATTCATGTATCGAATGATGGATAGCCAAATTGCGCAGTCTCCATCTCCTTTTAGCCACTATCTTGGAACAGTATATACTAGTAGTTAGAGGACCAGGTCACCACTCAATTCACAAGCAAACCTTTTTTACTTTTGTGGGCGAAACAAGTCGCAAGCAAGCTCACATCTTGGCAAGTTGCAACAAAAAAAAGAAGCTAATTCTTTCGCATGCAACACCGTCAGCTTTCTTATTCTCTCTCTCAATCTCTTTCCCTTTCCCAAACCTAACGCCACGCCATTGAACAAGAACATAACAGAGAGAGAGAGAATTGGCACAGATGCGGTCGGAGAGGGACGAATGGGAGAGCTCGAAAGTGTTGGGGATCGATGGACAAGTGGACGGCGTCGGAGGGAGAGGCGTGAGAGCTGCGGTTGGACGAGAGTGCATCTCCCGCCAAACCAAGGACCACCGGCGATAAGCGGCTAGTGCATCGAAAGTGGCACTCCATCCAAAGATGAATGCTCTTTCTTCTGTTGGAAAGAGTAGTCCGGTAATCCGTGTTGCTGTCGTTGGCATAAGCACCATGGCTGTCAAGATGCCGGGGCTGAAAGGGACCTCTCAGATCTGAGTATTGTAGCTATGATTTAGATTTTTTTCTGAGAAATCAAAATCCGGTAGCTAGAACTGCACTAGCTACATAGCTCCAAATCTCCAATCACAAATAAATATCATTTTGAACATCAATATGGTCCTCAAAATATATTTTTGACTACTACTTTTTAGTGTAATATGTTTATAGAATATAGCAAAGTTATACTATTATGGAACTACATTTCGAGACAAATCTATCCGTATTATTTTCAAATATCCAAAATCAATATATACATAAAGAGTAATTTGTAGCCAAAATTTAAAAATATTGATTGCACGTAATCTAAAAAGACACTTATTTGCAACGTGAGGAAGTACATATCTTTGTGACAATTGGAGCGAATGATAATTGTTGATATGTGATATTCCAGTAAGGACTTGTTACAGGTCCCTAAAAGATTATGCTTTCAACTAACTAAGAGATCCAAAACTGAAAATAAATAAGTGTTTTCAAAAATCTACTGCAATGTCGAACAAACTCTTAGTCGAAAGGAACTGATCAAGGATAATTTAGCTAAAAGAAATTAGAATGGTAGTTTAAAATATAGTTTCTGTAACCACAATGAAAACATAGAGCATTTATTCTTTAAGTGTCATCTTGCTAGATCCATTTGGTACATAATTACTATTGCCTTGAAAATCCAGAAACCTAGCAATATGATCCACATAATGGGGAATTGGCTAAGGATGAGGGGAGCTTTTACTAAATCACGGGTTCTAGTTTGGGTAGCTGCCATCTTTTGGTCTATTTGGCTCTGCCGCAATAACATTATTTTCAACAAAAAAAACTAATATGAATTTGATGCAGGCAATTTTTTAGAGGAATATATTGGTTGCGCTTCTAGAGGTTGCTACAAAAGGAAACAGAAAGGGAAGATATCCTGAAGGCATGCCACCGTTTGGAGGTGGTGGCAATGCAAATTTTCTCCAAGCATGGATGGTCGTACAACCTTAGGCTATGTAGTTAGGTTTTTATTTATCTTGTTTCCTTTATGATGAATGATAAATGATGAAACTTTGTAATAATGAATTGAGGTTGTGTGCATCGGTTGATGCAAAAGGCCGGAACCTTGTTCCTTTTTCTAAAAAAAAGCCTGGCATCTCATGGGCTCAAATTTCATCACCTATTTTCTTCTTAATACATCGATATTTTACTTATATCTTAGGTAACCTAGCTTCGTGTTCCTCTAAAACATAATTGTGAGTCGACCACCCTCTTTCATTCTGAAGTTTGATTTGGTTGTCCTAGCTGCTAATGTGTTTTTTAGGAAATACAGAAGGGGAAACCACTTCTGTGAAATTGGTGACAACAAGTGTGATATGGAGAAGCTCAAGCTTTGTGTAAGGAAGTAGGTAGTTCTTGTATTGTATAGCTCGAAAACCAATTCAAAGCCAATTCTTCTTCTGTTTTAAGTGGTATTGGTTTGTCCTTCAACTTGGCCATGACAGATGCTTGGTGTATGAGTGTTGGCTAGTGCCTTCTTTTTGCTAACCAAGCTAATCTCTCTATGTCAGGTTGTGTCCGGTTGAACATGGCGCCAGATTGTTTACCCGGTTGCTTCCACAATGACTGTACTCATGCTGATGAAATCTGAATAAAAGCGCTTGGTCTGGAAATGGCATTTCTGCTGCGGGTCCATTGAGAAGCAAAGGTGCAGCCCCGAGTACGTACGCATTGTTCGCTCATATATACAAGCTCTGGGATCAATAAAGTTGAGCGACCCTAGACAACATGTTCATATTCTAGCAGCTATCGTTGTTGTTGCTGCATTACAATAATGCCAACATTCTCTACTTTGCCCACCAATGTGTAGATTAATTGGTTGAAAATATGAAAATTTGTGTAAATACATAAACAATACCGCAGGTTCACGATGTTTAAAGATATGTTAAAATAGGATGGCTCAATTTATGTTTTGGTACTGCATTAATGTCCTAATCACCAACTATTTGTGATTTGAAGGAGTAATTTACTAATGTTGTCATGATCAAATGTGAAAGGATAATAGATAAATGCAAAATTACCATTGGTTGTTGGGATATTTTCGTTGAATATTTCTTGTTGAGATGGTACATCAAATGGAGGATTTGAGAGAATCTACTTATTCATGGAGGATGTGAACAGATCAAGTGATCATCGACGTCAATAGCAGAGGCACCACTGTTGGGCAAAAATGGCAAGAGCATACGGATGTGTGGCATGACTGCGTTGCCCGTCGCCTTCCCAATTAGTACTACTATCACGCACACAGTGCAAGACTGCAACCCCGCTGCTGCACCACTGACGCATGGGCCCACGACATGAATCTGTCCATTGATCATGTGGACTCAGCTTGGAGCCTTGCTGCAGTTTGACGACGTAGGCGGGCCCACGTTGGGGCCCGTGGACCAGAACCACACAGGGTCCCATATTTGGAAGTGTCGACATAACGTCGACATTGCATCCCAATGGCCAAAAGTATACAGTAATTTTCCATTTCGAAAGAGAAGCATACGATAGTTTGAGTCTGCCCCTGCTACGGATCAATAGATGTCTCCTAGCCTCGTACTCTTGCCCTTGAAAATTTGCAGAAGGGTGTGTATATACAATTTAGAAATTTAGGAGTACTCATGTTTTTTTCAAGATAATGGAACGCCTGGCTTCAGCCACAATGGAGGCATCAGTCCAACAATTAGTACAAAGTTGCAGCTATAAAGCTGATATCATCACACAACTGTGCTGTAAAAAGCATAACAAGACTTAGCAAAAAAAGCACCAACAAAGTTTGGATAATAGAAATTATTAGCAAGTACTATTACTAAATCTCCATCTATGTGAGGTGAAAACTTGCATAACTGTGGTCTCCATAGTATGATATGTCTACTCAATCATGTCTTTATCTTGTCCACTCTGTTGTAGTAGGGCCCAGAATTAGAGATAATATATTCTTATCTATAAAACCTGCATATAAGACTTAGTTGGTGTTTTGTTAAAAAAAGCATATTCCAAATGTTTGGATCTCTAGTTCTGCAGAGATCAACACAAGATTTCCATCCCTCTCTAATGCAATATTTTCAAAATTTAGACCATATATATTTTGCATTACTTTTGAAGTATTTGAAAAGCTTGGCCATGCCATTGTTATGTGTGTTTATTTGTATACATTACATATTGCGGGGCCTTCCTGTTATAAGACCATGGCTTGTACTTGTAGATAATTGAACTAATTCTACACATTACTTAAAATCATCTCAAACTTAGGTGTTCTAGTTAAATTACTTGTCCTTGCCCTGACATACCCCTCACCGCTCAAGCGCGCACAGCATCGCCGGCACCACGCTGATTGAGCGCTCAGATAATATCTAGCACAATGCCCCCCACCACACACACACACACACCAAAAAAAGATAGATTCCCCAGCCCAATTAGCGTGGTGCTGAGTGCTGATCCAATGGACAAGATTCGTGCACGCGAGCCCGAATAACATATCGCAGCATCCATCCCTAACCACCAATCTTTTTTTAACCAAGAAAGTATAACTTCAGACATCTACATCAATTAGGGATACACATAGTCATTAAACTCATAAATATCTAAATATATGCATACTAAAATTTAAATCTTGATGGGTGGAGACATACACTCATGATTCCACCACCACACCAATCTGATCAAAAGATCTGAAAATGGCAGGATGGTGAAAGACCGAAAGTGATTATTGATATGCCGATTAAGATTCTTGGCCTGGAGAGTGAAGGTCTAGCTTTCTGGAGCTGCACAAGAACACTAGCTTGTAATTTGTAAAGACCTTTCAATCGGCTAACAACCGATTGAATTCGTGAAATTGTTCCGTAGCTCGGTCACGTATACGCGCACGATCGATGCACGCATCATGAACAAAAGCATACAACATACATGTGGCTCGCATCATCGCGGGAGGAACCAAAGCTAGATCGATCGATCGGCTGCCATGGACCATATGTGAAGGCGATGCCAAAGTTGATAGCAGCTGATACGATTCATGACAAAGTCATGCATGGCGAAGGCCGGAGTGATCAAAATGGAGGCAGTCATGTGCGCAGATGAATTGGAATTGCAACAAGTGCTGATCATATTGCTACACAGATGAAAGCTCCGCACATAGATATATGTAAGCACGTGGCGGGTGGTCAGCTAGCCCATCGCCTCAGGCGGCCGCGAGCGTGCCTTCGGCGGCGGTGGCGGCGGCGGATTTGTCGGGGCCTGCCATGGACGCGGGTGCCGACGGCGGCGCCGCGAACGCGCACTTCTCCTTCCACTCCTCGATCGTTATGTGCTGCTGCCTGCACTCCAGGCTGCAGAACGCTGTGTCGCCCCTGCACAGAGCCACAGATCGGGTCGAACAAATTAGCGAACAGTTCCGTGTACGAACTACGAAGCCATGCACAGAGATCTCTCGAGGAGAGGCAAGAACCATTAATTGGAGAAGCCACTGGAGAGACGTACCTGTACATGAAGGTGTCGAGTCCGGGGCCGAGGCGGCGGTTGCAGAGTCCGCAGGCGCGGAGGAACGCGGCGGTCTCGGGGGCCGAAAAGTCGGCCGAGTTCCGCCGGAGACCCGCCAGCGCCGGCGCCGCTCGCGCGCGGTACGCAGCCAGCCAGTCAGCCCTCCCGGCCGCGGCGGCGATGCCGACGGCCCACCCGTACGGGTCTTCCGCCGCCTGCTCCTCGGCGTGCACCGGCAGCTGCAGCTCCTCCTCATCCTCCTCCTCGGCCACGTCCGCCAGCACGTCCGGCGGCGCGAACTCCGTCATGCTCGTAGTCCGGCGCATCGTGTGCCGCGCCGGCGCCGGCCTCCCGGACCTCTTCCCCAGCATCATCTCCCTCACTTTCCTCTTTCTTGTATGTACCTTCTCTATAACTATATACGTACGGATGTGTACTACTTACAGCGGCTGGCTAGGAAAGAAGCTAGCGGCGAGGGCTAGAGCCTAGAGGAGGTGGTGGTAGCCATGGCCTTGGCGGAGAAGAGGGAGAAGCCGAGAAGGGAGATGTGGGTGAAGGGAAGATGCGGGTGGTGGGAAGGGGAGCGGGGCGAAGGGAGATAAAAAAGAAGGCAAGTGAAGGGGAAGGAATCAGGGCCGTTGAAAGGAATCTCTTGATCCCGGATCCACTGAGCCCACTTTAGGGGTTATTTTCTGTATTGAACTTTTATACTGGGTTCTACCGTATATCTCATATCAGTTTCTAAAATAGTAGTTGATATGTACAATTTTAATAAAATAGTATCACAATCGTACACGGATTATATTATAATACTGTAAACAGAGGTTCACATAGGATATACAACCCTGAGTTCATTATGATAAAAGCCTATTAGCCAACTTTAAAGAGTTTACAAACAACAACACAACAACAATAAAAACAAAAGATAAGCTCAGCATCTACCGGTAACTTGGTGCGGACGTAATCTTATTCTTCTACTCTTCATCTTCGTCACTAACGTAATCCTTCTCTAGCTTTTCATCTGAATTCAACAAGGACAAGAGTAGGTACATAAGGTACTTGTCGAGTCTTACTCCAAGAGATAGATAGATGCTAAAGGGATAAAACAAGGATAAAATCATATGGCTTAGTTTTATAGGAAAGCCAAAGGGCTAGTTTGCAAAACAAGATTTAAAGCATTTTGGGAAAAACAAGGTTAAATCAATTTTAGGGTTGTTCGCTATGGGGGAGATCCATCTATCCCACTAGTTCATAAGTTTTATAATTGATAGATACATGGTCCTCTCTGACTCACAGCACATAGTTGAAATTTCCAAAACATGGACACACAACCCACTCACACATCAAGAAGATACACACACCACAGAGCTAATAGTTGTAACCGAACTATAGTGTGTCTCTGACCATGGACACAGCTAGCCGGATAGATTTATACTATACAAATATTGCACATTTTACCTATAAGATATGCACAAACTCTACCTTAGGAACTAGCAGAGCTGGCATAAAGAGACTCCATACCCTCCCAACATCGTCACGATAACCACTAACAGGACACTCAACCAGGAGCTCATGTAAACATGCTTCACGTATGGTCTCCAACCGAGTCACGAGACTTCACATGGATTGCCCAAGTCTTCTACTGGCTCCCGTTGTCACTACCAGCCTTTGAGTGGGCATGGAACTAAGCTAGTTGGGTTGAATCAAGTCCTACTACATACAAGATATGTGGTTGTACGATTGTCGCTAGGTAGGAAATCACAATAAATCGATCCTTAAACGACTGAGACAAGTATCTCCCAGCAGAAGCATCACACATATGAACCTTACTCCCAAGATAGTTCCACCCTAGTGGGATACCTTACTCCCATCAAATCAAACTTTAGGGTTTTATTAACACCACATTTTAACGCACTTACACCACCAAGAACACACAATATTTCACATGCAGAAGCGTGATTATTATAAGTGATTGATACGATTCTTTACTACAATATGATAATTCCTAAGCATACTAGTAATAAGCAATCATTCAAACAATCAATATAGTTGATGTTGAAGACATTGTAGGGTTTCAATAAATCAATAACAAGGTATGACATAATCAAGAGAGGTCATAACTAATAACACGTTTAAATTACTTCAATTAAGCATGCATGTATATAGTATTTTCAAATTCGGCTCTACTCGACCGTGTTTACAAAACATAGATAAAATATGATCAAAGGGTATAGGACTTGCCTTTGTTAAAGTCTTCTTCTGCTCCTTCTTCGTAATTTGGGTCCTCGGGTTCATCCTCGAACGATCCTTCATCTAAGATACACAAATTAACGCCGAAGAAGTAAACTATATCAAAAATAGCTCAAAATTTATATAAACATAACAAAAATTCAAATGAAATCTAGAAGTTATGAAAGTGACATAGATAGATAGATATGTCTTTAATTTAGAAGAATTTTGATGAAGAAATCATCAAAATCAGAGTTAAGATGGAGAAGAAATGGTTCTCAGAAGTTTTACTAGAAGGTTAATTCCAAAAATTAAAAAGAAGGAATATTCTTCTCTAAAAATGATTATTTGGATTTTAAAAAATAAATTTTGAATTTAATAAATATCTAGTCACTGACATATGGATCTAGGGCCTAATGTCAACTTTGACTCCATCAACGATCAACAAGTTTGTACTGTGCTATGGATTGGATTCATAGGGTTTGTACACCGGATCTATGGGGTTAGTCTATGAGCTTATGGACTGGGTCTTATGGGTTTGTGGACCAGCACTGTAGTAGAGACGGTGGTGCACCGTAGCCGACTTTGGTGGACCAAGGTTAACGCGACACAAGTGACTGGGCAGGAGGGATGACCATGTTGACATTTAATCTGTCGGACACGTGGCTAATCGGACTAGTTTAGTCATCAGTATAGAGAAAACAAATTTTATAGGACTATATCTAGAAAGACTCTCGTGAGACCTTATTTATATCATTCATCTCATAATCTAATGAGTGGGCTGAAAAAGAGAAAAAGAAAATAGACACGTGTCATCATTTGTTTCGGGGGTCAGTGGCAGCGACTTATGAGGCAGCTCGGTAGAACAGGGTTTTCGGCGTCAGACATGATGACACGTTGTTGGCTGGTGGTCTACTCGATGGGGTGAAGGTGATAGTGGGGTCGGTGTGGCCAGAGGGTCGGCAGACTGGGCCGGAGGTGGAGCAGGCGGCAGTGAAAATGGGAAAAATGCAAGGGAAGGCTTTTGGGGGATGGGCTTATGCATAGGGGAGCTGCGGTGTGGTGTGGGGAAGGTTGCAAAGGGCTCGGCTTTGCTGGGGAGGCAACACCGGTGGCGGGTGGAGGTATCATGGTGGGAGCCTCGGTGGGCTCAGAGAGAAAGAGAGGAAGCTCGGGCAGATAGAGGTATTGTGGTGCTCACCTTGTGGCTGCGGCGGCGGAGAGGGCACCGGAGAGGGAGATCAATGGTGGAGATCGGCTAGAGCGATTAGGAGAGGGAAGGAGAGGTGTTGTGGAGACAAGGGGAGGCCGGCGGTCCCCTTTATAGGCGTGGGAGGTCGATGCGCAGCCTGGAGCTCGAGAAATATCTCGGGCTCCCATGACGGTGCAGCCATGCGTGACACGAGCGCGGGATGGTGCTAAAGTGCAGACACGGCGTGAGCACAGAGAGCTGTCTCGCACGCCATTTCCTTAGGAAAGGACGGGGACGACGGGACAAACCAAAGCTGGGTGGGACCGGCAATGGTGTTAGTGTGATTGCGCATTTTGCGGGTTAAAAGGCGACGACATGGGCGCGGCGCTCTGAGCGATGGGACAGAGTGACGCAGATGACGCCAGACTCTGTGATGATGGGAAAGGCGCGCGCGCGCGCGCGAGAGAGAGAGAGAGAGAGAGAGAGAGAGAGAGAGAGAGAGAGGGAGGGGGGGGGCAACGGGGGATGGGCGGACGCAGAATTGCAGGCAGCTAGGGGAGGAAGACGACGCCGGCGACGTCATGGGCCAGCGGGCCAAGGTGGGCTAGACCGTGCGCGCAGGAGGAAAAAGGGCGGAGGGGAGTTGGGCTGAAGGTGTGGATCGGGCTAAAAGAGAGGAGAGAGGGACGTCGGCCTGAAAGTAAATATAAAAAGAAAAAGAAAAGAGGTAATTGGGCCGGCTGTCTCCCCAATGAGGTTTTACGGTTTTGGAAATGCTTAATTATTTCCATGGAATGAGAAGAGTTCAAATTAGGATATAATTCAAATTAAAATCAGAGAATAAACTGCAATAAAATCCAGAAAGACCCATAAAACCAAAATGCATTATGGTGGGGTTTTGTGCAAGTTTTCAATTTATGAAAACTTAAATTTGAACTATATTTGGGATACTTTGCTCGTATTTTCCAAATTTGTTTTGGTTGGTTGAAAATTTTAAAAAGGTTCAAATTTTTAGTGAATCCAAGATATGTACAAAACATAGGGTGTTATACCCTGGGCAATTTGTCTTCTGTTTGCTAAATTGCGTTATTGATGGGGGGTTATTTCCCCCTTTCTTTGCTATCTTTTATCAATACGAAATGTAAGTGGCCGAGGGCCTAATGCATAAGTGTTATAGGGGCACACCTCGAACGTGTAGTCCCTAAAATATTATGCTACGATGGATCAAAGCAATGTTATAATCAAACAGTGATGATTAGTGAGACAGAGAAGTACAAAATAAGAAAGAGGAGGGTAATTGGTTTCGGCTAGTTTTTGTTTACATCCCCCAAGGATGGACAATGGAGAGGCTACGTTGACAAGGAGTTAGGTGAAAGATATCACTGGCTTGCTAAGTCGTCTCCCTTATTTATTATTTGGCACGAAAACGGTCACACTTTACGGCTGTTGTTTTGAACACTTTACGGCTATTGCTGCACCAACACCAACAAAGAGCACTTCTTATGTTACATCTATAGGGTGTATGAGGGATATTTAATGAGATCAATGCAAGGATTTTTGACATGTGAAGAGTGAATGTCCAATCAAACACGTCTTGATTATGCAGGATGATGGTGAGTTTTTTTTTCTGCTAGTGACTTAGATGACGATACATATGTTATGTTTGCAGGTGATTATGCATGGAGTGAAGATGGTCATGATCAAGAGGAAGATCACATTGATGCCAAAAATGCGAATTGCTATGAAAGCCTCATTATGCAGCGTGTGTTGAGTGCAGAAATAGAGAAGGAGCGGAATCAACGATATACTTTATTTCACACTAAGTGTGTGATCAAGGAGCATTCATGTCGCATCATTATTGATGGGGGATGCTGCAACAATTTAGCAAGCTCCGAGGTGGTTGAAAAGTTTACATTGAACACCAAACCGCACCCGCTGTCATATTATATTCAATGGTTCAACAATAGTGGCAAGGTAAAGGTAACACAACTAGTGAGAGTATACTTTGCTATTTCTTTGTATCATGATTCTATTGACTACGACGTTGTGCCTATGTAAGCATGTTCTATGTTGTTAGGCATGCCCTGGTAGTATAATAAAGATTCTTTACATCATGATAGAACTAATCAATATTCTTTTGTGTATAAAGAGAAGAAAATTGTATTACATCCAATATCTTATGGTGTTATTTGAAAGGATGAAGTTGCTAGACCCAGTAAAGAGAACAATCAAAAGTATTCTAAGAGTGACAATCATATTGTAGCAAAGGAATTTAAGCAACATAAAACGAGAAAACCTAAATCTATTCATGAGAAGAAAAATAAGATTAAATTGAAAGGTGCTTGTTTTCTTGCTACCAAGTCTTATGTGAATGGATTGGATGCTAGTACTTCTGCTTATTATGCATTAGTTTGCAAAGAAGCTTTGTTTTCACTTGATGATATATCTTCTTCTTTGCCTCTTGTTGTTACTAATCTTTTGTAGGAGTACACCAATGTCTTTCAGAAGTGCCACCGGAGCTACCACTGATCCGTAGGATTAAGCATCAAATTGACCTCATTCCTGAGGCCTCCTTACCGAATTGTGCACCATACAAAACACCCCTGGAAGAAACAAAGGAAATACAACGCCAAGTGCAAGAACTATTTTATAAAGGATATATGCGTGAGTCTCTTAGTCCTTATGCTATTCCAATCATTTTAGTTCTTAAGAAGGAACATGGCACATGTGGGTGGATTATAGAGCGATTAATAACGTTACTATCAGATATCGTCATCCTATCCTTATGTTAGATGATATGCTTGATGAATTAAGTGGCTCTATTGTGTTTTCAAAAATTAATTTGCGTAGTGGATACCATTAGATTCACATGAAGTTAGAAGATAAATGGAAAACATCGTTTAAAACTAAGTTTGAATCATATGAATGGTTAGTAATGCTGTTTGGTTTAACGAATGCACCTAGGACATTCAAGAGATTAATGAATGAGGTTTTGCACACTTTCATTGGTAAATTCATGGTGGTATATTTTGATGATATTTTGATATATAACAGATTATTAGAAGAATATCTTGGTTATGTACGTGTTATTTTCGATAATTTACTTGTTGCACACTTATTTGGTAACTTTGAGAAGTGCACATTTTGCACGGATCGAGTCTCTTTTCTTGGTTGTGTTGTTACTCCATAGGGAATTGAAGTTGATTAAGCTCAGGTTGAAGCGATACACAGTTAGTCGATTCCTACAATGGTCACACAAGTGCAAAGTTTTTTAGGACTTGCTAGATTCTATCTCCGCTTTGTGAATGATTTTAGCACCATCGCTGCACCATTGCATGAACTCAATAAGAAGGGTGTACTATTTAATTGGGCTGTTGTACAACAGAATACTTTTAACTCGCTGAAAGATAAGTTAACACATGCATCATTACTCCAACTTCTTGATTTTAACAAGACTTTTATGCTTGAATGTGATGCTAGTGGAATTGATTTAGGTGGTGTGTTGTTACAAGAAGGCAAACCTATGGCATATTTCAGTGAAAAGTTGAGTGGACCTAGGTTGAAACTATTCTACTTATGATAAGGAATTGTATGCTCTAGTTCGAACTTTAGAAACATGGCAACTTTATTTATGACCCAAAGAATTTGTCATACACTATTGATGCTTTGTCTAGAAGATATACCATGCTTTCACAGCTTGATTTCAAAATTTTTGGATTGGAAACCATTAGAGCAATATGTGCATGCTGGTGACTTTAAAGATGTGTTGCATAAATGTAAAGAGAAAAAAACATGGAACAAGTTATTCTCAATGATGGGTTTATATTTAAATCTAACAAGCTATGCATTTCAACTAGCTCCGTTCGTTTGCTATTGTTGCAGGAAGCGCATAGAGGCGGGCTATTGGGATACTTTGGTGTAGAGAAAACGAAGGACATCCTTGCTGGTCATTTCTTTTGGCTAAAGATGAGAAGAGATGTGGAACGATTCGTTGCTAGTTGTACTATATGTCAAAAAGCTAAGTCACAACTTAATCCTCATAGTTTGTATATGCTCCTATCTATTCCTAATATACCTTGGAAAGATATTTCTATGGATATTGTTTTAGGATTGCCTAGAACAAAGAAGGGGCGGGACAACATTTTTGTTGTTGTGGATAGGTTCTCTAAGATGACACACTTTATACTATATCATAAGAGAGATGATGCTACCCATATTGTTGATTTATTGTTTCGTGAAATTGTTCGCTTACATGGTGTGCCAAACATAATTGTTTCTGATCATGATACTAAGTTCCTTAGTCACTTTTAGAGAACATTATAGAAAAAATTGGGGACTAAACTTTTATTCTCGACTACTTGTCATCCCCAATCCTGCGGACCAACTGAAGTTGTTAATAGAACTTTGTCTACCATGCTTAAGGCTGTTTTGAAACAGAATATCAAGATGTGGGAAGAATGCTTGCCTCATATTGAATTTGCTTATAATCGTTCAATGCATTCTACTACAAAAGCTTTGCCCTTTTGAAATTATCTATGACTTTGTTCCTCGTGCTCCTATTGATTTGTTACCTCCTCCATCTTCACAAAAGCTGAATTTTGATGTGGAACAACATGCTAATTTTATGTTGAAAATTCATGAAACCACTAAACAAAACATAGAGCGTATGAATACTACGTATAAACTTACTAGTAGTAAAGGAGGGAAGCTTTTAACTTTTTAGCCTAGAGATTTGATTTGGTTGTATTTGAGAAAAGATCGATTTCCTGAATTGAGAAAATCAAAGTTAATGCCTAGAGCTGATCGTTCTTTCAAAGTGTCACAAAAGATTAATGATAATACATATAAGTTGGAGTTGCATGTAGATTTTAGGGTTAGTCCCACCTTTAACATTATAGATTTGAAGTTATATTTGAGAGAAGAGTATGAGCTTGAATCGAGAACAACTCAAATGCAAGAAAGGAATGATGATGTGGACATACTTTTCACGGATACACACATTCCTCCTACTACACAACACGCTGAATAGATGATAGAAAGATCAATAACACAAGCACGAGCATGCCAACTTAATCATCAGGTGAACTTGTTCTTAAGGCTGCCCACAAATACTTATAAGAATAGATTACTATTTAACTATTATGATGATTTTATTGTCGGTGGAACTAGGGAGGAACCACACAAATCCAAGTATATAAGTGGAGGCGAGTTCAATTCGGATTCGGCCCTCTTGACAGCTGTAACTGATAAATGTCATAACTATTGATTACGAAGGATTCTCAGGGCCCATGAGTACTTGATGGAAAGATAATTTCGTCTACTTTCAGATGGATCTGGCCTCATCTCGAAATTCCTCCTAAGCTGTCCAGAATCGCCAAAGAGAGTCACGTCTGTTTTTTAGTCCAAATCAAACTTGGGCCTTATGTTAGAGTTTAGTTCGGCTTCCTGTTGTTTTGGCCGAAACCTCTCCTCTTCTATCTCATAAATAGACAGTCGCACCCTCTTCTAGGGTTTGGGTTTTGATAGAATAGATCTAGCTTTTGTTACTTTATCTTGTAAACGTGCGTGTCGGCTATACCGTCCGATTACTTGTTTTCAGAACCCCACCACTTCTGTTTTTAGATTGTGCTTTTCATCTATATTCGCAATTAAGTTACTTGTTCATCTTGTTCTTGCTCGTTCTTTGATTGCTGACACAAACAAATACCCTCATGGTTAGGTTAATCGTGCTCTAAAAGACCATGAACAACTTCTGGAGTTGGTGTATCGATCGCTAAGGTGCAACGTTCGTGGACTGTTGTAGCTGGATCACCAACTTCTACTCCACCTAAATTGATCAAAAGATTGGGACCAACAAACCTATCAATACTTTTAAATATTCAATCTCTATATGATATGATAGTTTGTGGTAGTACATGTAGCTTGAAAACAATATTCATATAGACTTTTGCAATAGCCAATGCAGTGAAAGGATGTTTGATGGCAATGAAATGAGCATATTTTGAAAATTTGTCAACCACTACTAATATTGTGTCACAGTAATTAGAAGATGGTAACCCTTCTATAAAATCCAAGGAAACTATGGCACATGCTTGATCTGGAATGGCCAGAGGCCCTAGAAGTCATGGATAGGACACATGCTCAGACTTGTCATGTTGACAAATGGGACACTGGTGGACATAGTCTTTGATGTGTGCATTAATGTTAGTCCAAGAAAATAGCCTTTTAATTCTATTATATGTGGCAAAAAAATCTTGAGTGCCCTCTAAGAGCATTAGAATGCAGTGAGTCCATGATATGTTGCTGAATTTCCTGATCTGATCCTACCCATATTCTACCTTTGAATCTCAATACACTATTATGCAAACTGAAGATAGCATGTGTATTACCGGGTAAGGATAGGAACGTTACCATTTGCTTGGAGAAGTCATCTTTATCATAACTTTGGACAATTGTATCAATCCAATAAGGTTTACAAATTGATAGTGCAGCCACTTAAGATTCAACAGAAGATACTTTTCTTAGAAAGGGCATCAGAAAACTTTGTTGAATTGACCTTGTTTGTATTGAATTTGAAAGTTGAGTCCCATCAATTTGGTGAGAGCTCTTAGTTGGAGAGGAGTGTGCATTCTTTGTTCAGATAAATGAATAAGACTCTTATGGTTAGTCTTGAATAGAAACTCTGCATGTTGAAGATAAGACCTCCAGTGATCTATTGCTAATATAATGACCAAACATTCTTTTTCATAGGCTGATAAACCTTGATTCCTGATGATGAGTGCTTTACTAAATAAGCAATAGGATGGTCATTTTGCATCAACACTGCACCTATCCCCTTGTCACTTGCATCTGTCTCCACCACAAAAGGTTTTGAAAAATCTAGCAGAACCAGTACTAGTGTAGATGTCAATCTTTTCTTCAATTTAGCAAATGCTTCAGTTGCCAATGGAGTCCAAATATAAGGTGAATTTTTGTTCAACAAATATATGAGAGGTTTACTAATGAGCCCATAATCCTTCACAAATTTTCTACAATAGCCAACTAATCCTAGAAAACTTCTTATTTCCTTGACAGAAGTAGGAATAGGCCATTTCTACATGGCTGATATTTTGTCACCACGGGACACACCTGCTGCAGATATGATATGTCCTAAATAGGATACACTATTATGATTGAAAGTGCACTTTGATAGTTCAATTTTGAGACCATGCTGTTGAAGCAATTGAAACACTTGTTGCACATGCTGACCATGATATGCCAGAGAGGGGCTGTCAACTAAGATATCATCAATGAACACCAAGACACAAGTTTTTAAGAAGGGACCTAATATCTCATTCATGGCACATTGGAAAGTGGTAGGGGCATTACACAATCCAAAAGGCATCACTCTGAGTTCAAAATGACCACTACGTGTTTGAAAAGCAGTCTTAAGCCCATCTTCTTCTTTGAGTCTAAATTGGTGATAACCAGCCCTTAGATCTAACTTTGTGAACCATGAAGCTCCGGCTAACTCATCAAGTAATTCATCAATGATTGGTAGAGGATATTTATTTTTAATTGTGATAGCATTCAGATGTCTATAGTCCATACAAAAAGCCATCCACCATCTTTCTCTTAACCAGTAATACAGGAGAGGAAAAAGGACTCACGCTTGGTCTAATGAGGCCTGACTGCAAAATCTCTTTAATCTGATGCTCAATTTTAGTTTTCTAGGCACGGTTATACCTATATGGCCTGATGCATATGGGCTTTGCTCCTGGTACAAGAGGAATGTGGTGATCCCATGATCTGTGTGGAGGCAGGTCCTTTGGCTCTTCAAACAGTTCTGAGTGTTGTAATAATAATTGCTTAATTTCTTGAGCCTTGCTGTCGAGAACACAAAAATGGATCACATGTTGAATAGCACTCATGTTCAGTAATTTGTGCAACTCAGACTAGAATAGAGGATGGCAATGATGGAGCTGACGTATGACACCTTAAACAGAGATCATTTGGCGTTTGTAAACAAAGGATACTCTCTTTTAATTAAACTCATGGACAACGGGGCTATGAGATTCTAACCAATCCATGTTCAACATAATGTTATAACACCCCAATTTGATGATTCTCATGTCTGTATGGAAAGTGTGGACTTGGACCCACCAATCACAGTCAGTAAATTGTTGAGAACACTGCAATAATTCAACATCTGCTACCCTAACTTAAATAGGTAATACGTCAGTTCTAGTCCTTTTGAGCTGTGCAGCAACTGAAGTGTTGATGAAGCTATGGGAGCTTCCATAATCCAGCAAGATTAGTACCTCTTGATCATCTATGAGACCACACAACCTGATCTACCTTGGAAATACACATGAGAGTGTCCTCTTTAGATTCATTGACACAAAACTCAGAAGAGGGACGGTCAGTATCTTGAAGCATCTCTAATAATTCTTCTACCACATTTAATTGAACCGTAAGGGCACATCGATGCCCATTGGTCCATCTTTCTCCACGCTTAAAACACATGTCCCTCGCCCTGCGACAAGCTCTAAGAGTAGATAACTTGTCATCTTGGATACGGCGGTCAGGTGCACAAGAGCCTTCCAAACCACGACGATCAGTTGCCAATCCATCAGACCCTAATCGCCTTGCTAATGGTACCAAATTTTGTAAGAATGTACTCATGTGAGCTCCTTTGGTGCTAAAACCACTCTCCGAATGATCTCTATCTAGCTAGGAATTGAACTCCTTTGTGCAGATCAGCTAGAGAGTATGTTGTATCAAGATCTTTGGGTATGTGCAATATGTCCACATTATGTATATCCTCTCACAATCCATCCACAAAACGTGTAGTAAAGAACACAGGGTCATAAGAAGCATTATGAGCTAGGACTTGATGCATCAGTGGTTCAAACCTAGACATATATTCAGTTAATGTTCCTTGTTGCTTCAGATCAAACAGATGGCGAATCAACTCTTGGTATTGGTCGTGGCCAAATCGGTCCACCAGTCTGGTACATAGGCCTGTCTAAGATGCAAATTCACATTGTGTTTGAAGCCATAAGATCGCCTGACTAGTGAAATGATAGGTGGCCAACCGAACCCAAAGATTAGGTGGGGTGGCATAAACTCCAAAATAATCCTCACACTTGTGATTCCAAAATTGCGGTGCCTCGCCATCAAAAGAAGGAAAATCCAATTTAAAAGCATCTGACGACTAGCTACTTGATGATAGATTGGAGAAATTTGCAGACAACAGTGCTCTGAAGGATGATGGAGAGTGGAATGGTGCATGCATACCTGTGACTGGGGTTGGTAGAAAGGTCGTAGCAGACCCATGGGCCATGCCCTGGTGATGATCCACAATACGGTGGCCATCAGGCCTAGGATGTGGTAGATGTGGCGGCATCCCTAGTACGGAACTCAACGCCAAACCTCCTCTAGACGTCGCCACTTCTACAGTCATCGTGCCGAATGATGGAAGCGCCATATCAGATTGCTTGTGGATTTTCTAGACTTGTTGTTGAATATCGCTCACCATTTGTTGCAGATCTTCAACCTTCTCTTCAAGGGGCTTCCAAGATTTTAGTGCGCGTTGCAGGTTGTCCAGTGCTTGCCGATGTTCAATCCAATCCGCCTCCACCTTCTTGCAATCTTCAGTGTATTGATGGGTGAACTCGGCCAGATGATTCCCGTGCGCCATGAGTTGTTGTTGGTATCATGATGTGTATCAAGGCTTCGTGTATTGATTTTCGTCGCTCTCCTTGGAAGTCACCAGATCTAGACCCGGTGAGGCAAAATGATGAATAGGTGGTGGACGGGGAGGTGGCGGGAATTGGTATGAAGGTCTGGCTATTCTAAATGTTATAGATCTAAACGAGATTGAGGTAGACAGGAGTCGGAGGAAGAAGATGACAGAAGGAAGAAGAGATGTATATCGACAGAACCAAGTTCCAATTTCTGGTTCTAGGGGACATTAGTTTTTTCTTTCCAATGAGGAAGTGACAATTGCTCATTTGTCACTTTGTCCCATATGCATAGATTTTGGGCGATCCGCATATCATCCTCAACAGCAATTGCTACTTCCTTGGAGTGGCAACTGAGCAATTACCTTGGTTTTACTCATTTGATACCATTATTAAGAAACCACTGCTACCACGTATAGTCTAGCGATCCTTCGAGAAAATAATTGTAAAAGGAGACATGATATAGGGGAAAACCACTAATTTGTTATTCATTTGTGTTTACAATGTGTTTACAATGATGAATGTTGCTTCGTATATATAGTGACAAAAAACCCTAAAGGATCGAATCAATCTCCAAGAGATAGTTATCTATTTTAAGAAGGCCAAATCTTTAGATATCGAGACGTACTCAAATTCTGTTGTAAAGCTCTAGGTTTTCTAACACCCCTCCTTGGATACTTCTCGCGAAATGTATATATCTCATCAAAACTCCCTAAAAATCTAGTAGGAAAAATTGGAAGAAAGACTACATAGCTTACGACATGGTCACACGAATTACCTCATTAAAAACCTTAATATGATAAACTTTAGGAAAATTCATCTAAGGGAAAAATGGTACAATTCACCCAAAATGCTTTAAATAATTTTTATGATTAACTTTGGGCACTTAATCTTGACTAAGATTTAATTTTTCATATCGGTATTATGTGAAAATTCTTCCCCTGAAATATGCAACTCTCTAAGCCTCATCATCCCAATGTCACGAACACATCTTTCAAAAGTAGATGTAGGGAGAGATTTAGTGAATAAATCTGCAAAATCTTTACATGACTTGGTGTGTATTACCTTTATTTCATTCATTCTATGCAAATCATGAGCATAAAAGAATTTCGGGTTAATATGCTTCATTAAGTTGCTTTTCACATATCCCGATTGCACTTGTACAACACATACAACATTATCTTCATGGATAATGGTGGGGGTGTTAGTGGTGTTCAAACTACATGTCTGCTAGATATGATTGATCACTCTTCTAATCCATATGCATTCCCGTGAGGCTTCATATAAAGCTATTATTTTCGAGTGGTTCTTCGAAGTAGATACAAGATATTTCTTTGACGATTTCCAGGAAATTACAGTTCCACCACATATGAAAATATAGCTAGTCTGTGATTTCGCTGTATACAGGTCTGACAGATACCCAACATCTGTGTATCCAACCAGACTTAGGTTCTAATTTTTTCTATAGAACAAACCCAGATCTTTGGTACCTTGCAAATAACGCAGAATATCCTTCACGCCCTTCCAATGCCTTTTAGTGAGCTATGCACTGTATTAAGAATTCCAGTCCCAATACTTCCTCCCCCTCTTCTCTAGGTCTATAAGGATCTTATCTGCTTGCAATGACCTTCCGACCATAGGGGTTTTAGTGCGAAATGATTTTTTTTCAAAACTAAACCGCTTTAACACCACCTTTTGAGTGTAGTTTGATTGGTGTACAAAGATTCAATCTACCATGTGCTCTAGCTGCAGGCCCAAGCAAAACTTGGTTTTACCCAAATCTTTATTTCAAATTCATATTTCAAGTACATGCTTACTTCTTCTATTTCTTCTTCTATACCGATGATATTCAGATCATCTTAATATGCAAAAAATTTATTCTAGGATCTGACTGTTTCAACCCATATAGTGACTTCCTCTATTATACGCTATAAAGACATGTATTTTCTTCTATCTTGATTCGGCATTGGTATTCATTCAGGTACCTTCATATAAATGTCTGAATCAAGGCTCTCATGCGGTCACAACATCCATCAATTCTATTTTCAACTGAGATTAAATATCTAAAGGTAATGCCACACATCACCGGGGTATATATTTCTTCATAATCAACACCTGGTCGTTGAGTGAAATCTTGTGCCACTAGTCTTGCTTTGTACCTCACAATTTCATTCCTTTTATTCCACTTACAAACAAAAACCCACTTGTATTCTACTGGTTTGATGTGGGGGAGATGTGCGGCATACTGGCCCAAAAACCTCTCTTTTATTCAGGGATAACAATTTAGCTGTTATTGCCTTCTCTCGATCTTCCCAATCTAACCTCATTCTACATTCAGTGAGTGACGCAGGCTCAGTGTCATGATCTATGACTATGACAACTTTATTTGCGAAGTATGTGTCGACTATTGTAGTTGCTCTGTTCGAGGATTCCTCTGCATTCACATAGTTCATTACTATTTCATCATGGGTTGCACTTTCAGGTGCTTCTTCATCTTGCTCTTATAATTTCTTTTAGGTCCAGGTGCTTTTTCATTATTTCTTACTGTTGGAGCAAGACCCTTTAGTTTACCAGCGTCAATTCTATTTCGCTGGTTTCTTCCTGCGTGTGAAGATTCAAATCTACTGTGCCTACTTCCTGAGGTCTCATACCATCGTCAGGTCTCAACTGGCTCCTCTTCTTTTTTCCTTTGGGGCATTTCTGTGATCGACTGTGGTAAGCTCTCATTTCCCATTTTTGCTAGACGTTTCCAGCTATTTGGGAGTTGAGGAACATGATTTCTTGTCCTTTATTTATTTTTCAGAGCTTCTAGGACAAGATGGGGGGTACCTTCTTTTGGTACTTCCACCCTCTCCATTGCATTGTGTGCAGGCACATACGACTTAGTCATGCTTTTCAAATCACAAAAATGATTAGACGGATCGTTTGCTAATTTCTTCAAAATGATAATTTTCGTTACTTCATCGTATGCTTCACTAGTGCGAGGATTATGTGCTGCAGTTCCTTTAGCCTACCAAATAATTTCTCGACATTCTTCATCCAAGGGTATGTTTCCTCCCCATAATGACGAAAAATTATTTTCATCAAATATGCAGTCAGCAAAGCGGGACGTATGCAAGGTCCCATAACGGTTCACTTTGGCGGTGATATTGGCACATAAACCATACATCCAGGTTTGCGTAAATGGGAAATTTTCAAAATTGCCTCTTGTACTAGTTGCATAGTTGAATGGATGTTACAGAAGGATGGTCTATAATAAATGAGAGCTGATGTATGTAAGACCGTATGTCCCCAACAAATAGCAGGCAAATTATAGGGCTGCAACAAAGGTCTAGCAATGAATTATATTCTTTTATCAGCGCTTTAGCTAGTCCATTATGAGCGTGGATATGCGGTACAAAATGTTCAACTTTAATTCTCATACCAGTGCAATAATCATCGAATGCTTTAGAAGTAAATTCTCCAGCGTCATCCATTCTAATGGACTTCACTCGATGGTCAAGAAAAATATTCCTGGTCTGTATGATCTGCGAGGTCAACTTTGTAAAGGGGTGGTTGCGGGTAGATAATAGACATACATGTGACCACTTCGAGGAAGCCTCTATTAATACCATAAAGTACCAAAATAGGCCAGAAAGTGGCTAAATAGGACCACAAATATCCCCCTAAATTCAGTCCAGGAATGCAAGGATTTCTTCTTGTACCTTCAAGGTAGGCGATCTTCTTATTGATTTCTCGATAGCACATACAGGGCATACAAAATCTTCCTGATTTGGAAAATTCTTCATATTTATACCATGACATTGTTTCTCATCATTCAAAGATCAGGGTGACCTAATTCCATAGGGAGAATAATTCTGCACTACGACTGAACACTTCAGGTGCTTTAATGTGAGTGTAGTACAAGCCGCTGCTCATAGAGGGAAGTTTTTTTAGTATTCTAACTTCACTATCATTCTTAGTGATGTGTAGGTACTCTCTACCATCTTTTTCACCAGTTTCTACATGGAAACTGTTAGCACAATTGTCTTTAAACTTAAGAGATTTCTTGTACATTCAGGGTACAACAATGCTTCTTCGATGTGCAAAGTAGTTCCCATAGGTAGTATGACTGTGGCTCTTTCAGAATCTATTATGCATTTATCACTATAAGTGACAATCATCTCTTTCCCTGAGCTATTTCTAATAAACTAAAAATACATCTTTTCCCTTAAGATGGTGTTTGTTGCTCCACTGTCCACAATACACACTTCCTCCATACGGACGCCACACATATTATATAAATAAAGCATTCAATCATTCACATGTGAGGTAGTAGTAACAAAACTAAATGCTTCATTAACTATCGAAAAATATTGTTTGCGGCTAGGATTGCTCTTCTAGAGCTTACATTTATTTATTCATTCCTTCTAAATTTAGCAACTAAGTAAATGACTAATTACTCTAATTCTAGATAGCTGTACTCTTTGACATGTTTGAAGTCATAGAAATGGAGTCGGACCCATTCTTACTCTACGAGAGGCTTGATGGTGTACTTAAGGAGCTCAAAATACTCCTGTAGTGTGTTCTATAGTGCCTTAGCGCTGGTCATTGCCATCTACTCATCCTTCAAAGTAGGAGGGAGATGGTGGTGGAGAAAATTAAGTGTCTGATCATTCTCATCCTCCGTGGAAATCATTGCACTACTTGTTCCTAGGCCAAGTGCAGCGCGTAGTCTTCTCGCTCTCAGTACAATCCGGACATCTGATGCCCATTTGAGATAGTTGCAGCCATCAGCACTCAGCTCAGCGAACTCCTTGTTTGTAATGTCAGCCAACTACATATTTAATAACGCAAGCATTAGTACTAGTAAAGTTGCATCATGTTGCTAAATTGGATTACTGCAAATTTTCCAATATTTTTTATGCTATTATACGAATATTACTGAATTTAAACGCATAATAGGAAATTTAAACAGTAACAATAACATATAATTTTTTTGGAACTTTTCCTTTCTTTATTTTTCCTTTTATTTCCCTGGTTTTTCACCCATTGCCAGCCTTCTTACATCTGGGCCGGCCTGGCCCATCCGGCACACACGCCCAGCTTATATGTGGTAGGTAGGGTTTGGAAACCCTAGTTGCCCCTAATTCAATCCAAACGACGGTCGGCGGTGCATGGTGTGGGATGGCATGGTGGTCGATGCGGGGTAGCATCGGCGATCGGTACAGGGAGACACCTGTGAGGGCCAATGCGAGGGCGGCGCTGGCGGTGGTTAGTACCTGTGCGGGGGTGACGCCGGCATAGCTCACACGGCTGTAGCAGCGCACGGTTCGGGAAGTGATAGGTGGTGGTCGGCTTCAAGCTACGGTGGCGATGCATTTCGGATGGCGCGTATGGAGGGTGGTGCACGATGCGGGGCTGCTTCGGGTAGTGGCACATGGTGGTGACCGGAGTGGGTGGCTAGGCATGGCGGCGAGGTGGTGGCCGTTTTAGGCGGCGCGATGGTCGGTAGTGCAGGGGTCACCGGATCCGAAGCATGGTGGTGCTGCAACACCATTTCGGGTGGCGTATACGTGTTGGCGGCGATTCAACGATGCGGCGACTTCAAGGCAGCGTGCGCGATGGCCCACCAGCGTCGCTTCAGGGGCTCATGCTCAGAGGCGACACGATTTCCTATGGTTCCAGCATGGATGAGCTTCCAGTGTGATCGGTAACACATCAAGCAGGCGGCCGGCGTGGCACTTCTTCTCTTTTTTTTTCTTTCTCGATGTGTGGCGGTGGCCTTCAAGCCACCGCATACCATGTTGGCTGTCAGATTCGGTTGACGGTGTGGGGCTGTGCGATGAGCCTAGGTGGGGAAAGGAACCACCGACTTTCATGTTTGTGAGGTGTCGTGCCCCTCTTCCCTTTTGTTTTCTTCTTTTGGATCTCTGTAGAGAAAGGCGGCCATCGGTTTCCTAGGTGGTGGTGAGTTGGAGGGGCGGCCTCCGGTTCCAGACCGGTGGCAAGGTGCGACTGCAGGCCCCACTATGACTGCTACGTGATGCTATAGATCTGTTGTGCTATTGTTCATTGATACATGATACTGTTTATGCGTATTGTTCATGCGATACATGCAATACGATTCACAGATCTACTTTAGTCAAAACAGTAGCATCGAGAAAACGTATCGGATGGTCTCGTACCTTTCGATCCTTGCGAATAGATTCATATTGCGTAGGGCATATAGGCTAGGCCATGACCTGCCCACTCGATGCTGTGCAGATCCGTTTCGCTAGCTTGGTCTCCGGTAAAGCTTCGTGCTGATAATGTGTTGAGAAACCACTGTTACCAGGTGTAATCCAGCGATCATTCGAAAAAACAATTGCAAAATAAGACATAATATAGAGAAAAAACTGCTTATCTATATTTATCTATATTTATAATAAGAGATGCTGCCCTGTATATATAGTATCAGAAACCCTTAATAGATAGAATCAATCTCCATAAGATAAAAACTTATTTTAAAAAGATCAAATCTTTAGAGATCAAAATGAATCCAAATTCTATCGTAAAACACTAGATTTACTAACAGCCATTACAGTTTAACAGCTTAGTACTTATACCGTTTGCCGGATCCCGCACAACACGACCGACAACTCACACGTTCTGTCCAAATGCCCACGCCCGATGGCCCAACACCAACACAGCACACAAACGGCCTAGGACCGCCGAGTACATAATAGACACCATGAGCCCGGGTTGTGTTGGGACAAGGCCGCACGCCAGAGAGGACAAAGGGACCGGAGGGGTGGCAGGCCGGCCAGCTGGGACGTGTCAGCGCATGCGGCCACGGCCGCGCCCGCGCATGCACGTCCGCACGCTGAGGCCGCCCACCGGGGTGGCGCAACGAGGGGATGGCCTTGCGGGTTGTCACGAGGGCGCGCTCGGTATGGTGCCATTGTCGTGGTGGTGGCGCCACCGCGCACACGCGTCCACGCGGTGTCGCTCGCGGCAGCTAGCTCTACCTCTCCCCGGCCCGGACGCCCCCCGCCGTCTCATCCCGGTTCGCGGTAGCACGCGCGGCGCGCCCATGGGTTCCTCAGGGCGTACATAGCACCGCGCGCGCCTTTTGGGCTTTCACCGTTGCCCAACCGCCCGAACTGAAGGCTCGCGCGCGATGGAGGAAGCAACGGACGCCGACGTGTAGGCGCACGTGATGAGTAACAGGACCATTTCAACTCGGCGCCGGGGCGGCGTCGCACCTGACGGGAAAAGGCAGACGTGTCGTTGCAGCACCGGCCGAATCTTTGGGTGGGTCGAACACTCGCACCATCGCACGCGTGGGCCGTGCTGCCACGCGGGCTCTCTCGTCGTGCGCGGCGGGCGGGCCCAAGCTGCAATGCCGGCCAGGCTACCTCGAGCTGGAGCCGACGGCGCCAGTCGAAGCGAGGTTGTTCGCTGTTGTACGATGGAGCCAGCTCGACCTCGCTTCCCGCCCCCAACTATAAATACAGCTCCACCCCTCGCGTCCTCAGCACAACATCGCCCTCGCTCCTCCTCTTCCCTCCGCTGTTCCATGCTCGAAGAACAGAGTCGTTGGCTCCAAGGCTTCGATCGGATCAGCTTGGTCAAGAGCTCTCAGACCGATGACGAAGCAGAACGTGGTGGTGCCGAAGGTGGCGGTGGCGATGCCGCCCAACTCGGCGCCGCTGTTCCCGTACCCGCCGCCGCGGGCCACGCCTGGGATCACCGTGCGGAAGAAGTACCTGCAGGCGCAGATGGAGCTCGGCGCCGGGCTCATCAACGGATCGGTGGAGTCCATGCGGGCGTCCTCGCCCACCCACTCCAAGGTGGCCGGCGCGCTAGCCGCCGGCGTCGACGAGGAGCACGCCGCGTGGATGGTCCGTGCATTCCCGATGCCTACCTACCAAACATGATCTCAGTTTACTCTGTTTCTTGGTGCGTGTGTGCTAAAATGCCTCCCTGTTTTCTGTGGACCCGATCGGGATCGAACAGGTGAAGCACCCGTCGGCGCTGAGCAAGTTCGAGCAGGTCGTGGCGGCCTCCAAGGGGAAGCAGATCGTGGTGTTCCTCGACTACGACGGCACGCTGTCCCCCATCGTCGACGACCCAGACGCCGCCTACATGTCCGACACGGTAATGATGCTTTTGCCTCTCCCCTGTTTCGCTAATCGCTACCGCCTACTCGATCGTGCATGCATCTCTGATCACCACGTCTTTGATTCTCCGGGCAGATGCGGCGGGCGGTCCGGAGCGTCGCCAAGCACTTCCCGACGGCGATCGTCAGCGGTCGGTGCCGCGACAAGGTACACACATTAGTGATTAGTATCTAGTCCCTCCCCAATGCCATCGATCACAGAGCACGCACGGCTCTAGCAGAGCGCGCGCCAATCACATCACAGTACTGAATCTGTTTCCCTGCTGCTTGCGCCCAGGTGTTTGAGTTGGTGAAGCTGGCGGAGCTGTACTACGCCGGCAGTCACGGCATGGATATCAAGGGCCCCGCGAAAGCCTCCAGGGACACCAAGGCCTCCAAGGTACCCATCGATTCGCGCCCTTCTTGCCACTGCCGCACTTGTCGCTCGACCCGATGGCCACCCGAAAGGGGGAGGAGGTACCGAGATACTTATCTTGCTTTGTCTTCCCTTGTGTGGCTCACAGGCGAAAGGAGTTCTCTTTCAACCGGCGAGCCGGTTCGTGCCCATGATAGAGCGGGTACTACTCACTCACTTATGCTGACGGTGGTGCCTTACATTTTCTGTTTCTCCTTTGATTTCATATTGCTTTGCAATGCTAGCTAGGCCAATTTGCATGCGTCAAGCTTAACGTCGATCTGAATTCTGATGGGAACCTGCTTTGTGGTGTTTCTCATTGGTGTGTTGTTAGGTGCACGAATCTTTGATACAAAAGACAAAGTGTATACCTGGAGCCAAGGTGGAGAACAACAAGTTTTGTGTATCTGTCCACTTCAGATGTGTCGATGAAAAGGTGTCATGATTGTTCCCTTTCATTTCGTTTTTTTTTCCTCTTGAATATTTCCATTTTGTTGAGTGTGTGAGACCCATCTGTCCAATCCATTTGCCATAGGTAAACTGAAAGGGATTTACCATTTACCCTTCGATCTTTGCAGAGCTGGAGCACATTGGCGGACACCGTGAGGTCAGTGCTCAAGGACTATCCGAAACTGAAGCTCACGCAAGGGAGAAAGGTGAGCTAGCTCTACTTGCAGACAATCTTAATTTGCTTGCTTGTTCATTACAACTCAGCCTTCAGATCAGACGTCGTTGCTTTGCTGCTATGGCATGATCACTAAGTCGTTTGCCTCTGGACCATTGGATTCTCGTGATGGATACAGGTGTTCGAGGTGCGGCCCACCATCAAGTGGGACAAGGGCAAGGCCCTCGAGTTCCTCCTCGAGTCGCTCGGGTTCGCCGACTGCAGCGACGTGCTGCCGGTGTACATCGGCGACGACCGAACCGACGAGGACGCCTTCAAGATGCTGCGCAAGCGCGGCCAGGGCGTTGGCATCGTCGTGTCAAAGTACCCCAAGGACACCAGCGCGTCCTACTCCCTGCAGGAGCCCGCCGAGGCAAGTGCACTGCCTATTATTATCTCCAGTCCACCTCACACGCCCCCGCCCGCTGTCTTTCCCGGGGACCACCGTGCGCCGTCGGTGTTGCCGAGTTAACTCCGCCGGCGTCCGCTTCTGCGGCCACTTGCCGCCCCGACGCTGACATCCGTGCTCTCTGTCGCTTTTACGTTCCTGTGCAGGTGATGGAGTTCCTGCTGCGGCTCGTCGAGTGGGAGCGCCTCTCCAAGGCCAGCCCCAAGTGGTGATCTACCGGACTGTGATTAGGAGGAGATTGCCAAAGGGATTAGCGGTATATTTGCTACGATTACGGGTGATTATTTAGAGGGAGCCTATCTTTATTAGGTGCTAGCTCCTGTACGTGTGAGTGTGGTGTCGTACGTTAACATTGCTGAGTTCACTGTGCACAGTCATGTGTGTCCACGGCGCCTCCCTCTTTTTACGGGGGCGCCCTGTGGTTTACTGTGGACCAAGGGAGCTTCGAAGAGCTTAAGCTTTTGCTCTCTTGGACCGGCCCTGCCTAGAGAATGGTTGCTGCGCAGCAAGGTGAAAGTGTACGTGCTGTTGTGTAATTATTGTGGTTGCCATGGCTGCTGAATTCTGATTGTGTAAAAGAGCAATATGATATATGAAAGCTGTCAATGCTAAATCTCTCCTTTTGGCCCAGGAATTTCTGTCCATAAAGTTTAGGTGCTCTCGAAAGGGACGTTACACGTCCCGGATAGTCCACAGAAACGACCTATTACTAAATGTAGGTGCTGACACCGATCGATCCCGGATGGATGCATACATGTCCCAGTTGTACCACCCAATTAGTGCGCAATGTATGTTATCTGCTCAAAAGGCTTCTTAAAGGCGCCTCCTTTCTTGTCAGCATTTGTTTTCTGAACGCCCTGAGACTGAGAGAGCATGATCTGTCCGTTTGGCTAAGATATGATTCCTGAAAAGGATGTTCTAGAAACTAGGTCATGGTAGGGCGTTAACCAAAGGAGACGGTGACAGGTGACGCGCAAGTACGAGTGGACCTCCACTATATGCATGACACGAGGGATGATGATAAGTTACTATGGTCAGATTTTTTCAAAATAATATTATTTTATTAGAAAATTGTAAAAATATTAAAATTTGTACAAATAGGTACATGTCGGCACACAGAGTACCGACTAGAGTTATGTCGACAACCTATGTGGCAGTGAGCCTTAGGACATATCGGCATACAAACAGGCCAAAAGGGCCTATCGGCACTCCGCGTACCGACAGATCCTAGGTACCTGTCGGCATAGGAGTTAGAGCTGACAGTCCTATTGGCATACAGATTGCCGACAGGCTAGTTGGCTACTCGAGTGCCGATCGGTCTTTTTGTTAAAATTATGGTATTATTTTGTACTGAAGTGTGTTTTTGGGAAGGAAAAAAAAATTATGTTATGAAAAATTACAGTGAAATACGCATATAATATTGAAATGTTAAATTATCATACAAGGAACAATGATTAAGACAGTTTTAATCAATGAAAACATAGATGTGTCACACACGACTCTAATAACGATAGTGGCATGCTCGGTACAATTTTCATACAATCATAGACACATACCTAATATGAACCTAACATGTCTTAGAAAATTTAAAGAAGCCATATATAGACTATAACAACGATATTGGCATGTACGGTACAATTTTAAAACTAATATAGACATTTACCGATTCTAAACCTAACATTCATTAGTGAATTAAAACTAGCCGATTACTACCGACACTCTACTAAGTGTAGCGGGGGTATTTTCCCTTCCTCGCCACCTCAGGTCCAGCTTCATGAGCCCAATGTGCCCTCTCGCGCTTCCTCTCCCTATCCAAGTCACGTGCCACCTCCTTCAGGCGGTTCTCCTCCTCTCGTAGCTTACGTTGTTCCTCCTGTACGCGTTTGCGGGTAGCCACTCTCCTCTCATCTGCTTCCATTTCATAGAATCATCTCCATGTTGCTTAGTGCTGCCTGTGCAGGAGAAACATATCTGTTTGCGACTGCTCAGTATCCAACCATTGTATGAAGTCACATAGTGGTGGCAGAGACTAGCAAAGAAGAAAAAATTCATCAATGGTAAATGCCAGATAGTTGTGATATAGTTTTGTAATATTTGAGTACTTAGCTACAATAACCACCACGATTTCTACCCTCCAGTGGGATGTACTCATTGTTCGATCACATGAAGAACTTCCTGCTGTAGGTGTCCGAGAAGTTATTGGACTTCCTAACCCAACAAAGGTCTCCACACGAGCACATCAGAACTTCGACCCCAACAAGGGTAGTAGCTGGTATTGACTTCTTTGGGCGAGGATCAAAGGCCATTTTGGTATGAGTAGGAGGCTTTGGTTTGTTTGGATAAGGTGTCTCTTGGGCTACTATTTATACTGAAAATCAGTGATGGTTTATGGACTGAGTTCACGAAAAATAGTTGGGAGAAGGAATTGATTACTCAGAAAAGGCTATATCTAAAAAGGCAACATATGAAAAGGCTATATTTGAAAAGGCTAGGTCTGAAAAGGCTATATCTGAAAAGCCTAGGTCTGAAAAGATTACGTCTGAATCCCCTACGTCCAAAACGCCTATAACTGAAAGTCCTCGTTTGAAAAGGTTATGTTTGGAAAGACTAGGTCTTAAATCATTGGAATTAGGGTTTAACATTATGTTTATTGTTGCACCTAGGGTTTAAAGTTAGGGTTAGGTTACCTCATTCGTGGGTATGCATTTATAAAGGCTTTGCATACTTCGAATCGAAGCCACAAGAAACAATGGCTGCTAGAGGTGGAAGAGGGAGAGGGCGTAGCTCAAGTGGTGCTGAGAGGGCACCGGTGATTTGGCCGGGTTTCTTTGGTCTTAGTGCGCACGATGAGCCACTCGAGAACTTCCCTTTACAGGGGAAGAGTGAGTTTTAGCCACCACATTACCTTAGGACTTATGAGCACCTGAAAGAGCAGTGGCCCAAGTGCTCCCATGGATACGATTACGTTGTGCAGATGTATGATGGGAGCATTAACGGTGGGCATCGATGCTTTCAATGTCCTATTGGGAGGGTGAAAGCACTAACAATTTTCAGTATTATTTTTTAAGACACGTTACTCATAAATTTGTTTGTATTTGCAGGAATCTGATGACGATGATAGCTGCCGCTACATGAGATGGGTCGATCCTCCTGTTGAACAAAACATCCAAGATTACATCCATTACCTTCAAGACCGTATCTTCGATTTGTAGTGTGAGGTTTATGTTATTCCAACTCCTATTGAGGAGGACGAGCTGGTCATCCACATCGATGATCCTATTGTATGTCTCAACCCCTTGCGTCCCTACCCTTCACCAAAAGTATGCTCCCCCGCCTCCTCCTCCACCACCACCACCGGACTATGGTGATGGTGGATGTCGGGAGTCATGAGAGTCATCACAGTTTAGTTCTAAGTCAGTATGACTAGAAGTACTTTATCCCGATGTGTTGCCTTAGGCTTATGCTATATTTCATTGTACCACACTATTCATATTCGAATATACGTTCACCCCATCATGTAATGTTATATGCTGGGTTCATGCATATTAGTACTAGGGTTTTAACTACAACGGGTTTTTATTTGCAAAGTTGCAAGTGAATGGTTTACAGTAGATCCTACTACGTGGAGCAGGGATTATTTCCCCTTCTTTCATGTGCTGCTTCGCGCTCCGCTTCTTCTTAGCGATGCAGGAGAGCTTCATGCCTCTGTAGTAGTTCCTCACACATCTGAAGTTCCACCTCCTAACTCCTTAGAATGTCCTCCCAGAGACGACGATGATCTTTCTGCCTTTGAAGATCCTCGGCTTGTCTCTTGCATTCATGTTTTTGCAATTGACGTACCCATTGGCACTCTTGACGTGCCTCATAGTGTTGCCATGTTTCCTTATTCCTTATCTTGAACTCATGTTTGGTTTTAGCCTCTCTAATGTACCCCTCATTGTAAGGCAGATGCACCACATCGATCCGTTCCTTGAAGCACCAAGGCTATGGATAAAAACTAGGAGACATTGTGAGAGTCATTTGTATTAAAGGCTTGCATGGTGGGAACAAAGTGATGAAGATGAACACACCATAAAACCATCATCAAGGTCAAGACACATGAAGAACTATCTTCCAAAAGTCTCAATATCGAAAGAGGTAGACATTTGTGCTCAGTTGCTGCACCTGCATAACTGACGTTCGTGCCATTGAGGCACTCCCATGGGGTGGCTCCTCTAGGAATCCATGATGCTCTCCTCCTCCTCTTATTGGCTCCTCTTTGCTCTCGAGCTCACCTGTACTATGTGCACTAGAAAGAGGAATGATGTAATGGAGTGAGTCCCCTGGGAAGGATGTTGTCGTACTAATAGGGGTGTTCCTATCAACGCTCAAAGTGCCAATACATGCTGCTGGGAGTTCGGAAGAACCGCACTCAGCAGTACTTTTCTGGACAAAATGATATGATACTAGAACGCTTTGAAGCTAGCAAGGATGCCACACTATGCTTTGAAGACAGATAGGATTGCACGCTACTACGCTTTTGTAAGGAATGAGACGATAGAAAATAGAAGCTTGGGTGATAACATGGGCATCACATAATGATTGTATATAACATGACATGCACATTACATAAATAACATAAAAAGTATTCAACTACTCTCTACTAAAGGAGTCAAGGGGTGCTGCCATGGCCACGGGCGCACTTGCTGAGCATGCCTAACACCCTCCAGCGACCAGCTGCTCAGTGATGGATGCGGTTGGCGAAGTAGGCCAGCAGGACACGAGGAGGGTGGAGAGGTCATGAAACATCTACAGGTGTGGCAGCATTGTCTTGAGAAGGCTACATTAGTAGAGGTGCCCCAGCTATCTGGGACAGGCCGTGCACGTCAGGCGGAACAACCAGCTAGTCATTTTGTGCCCCGCTGCCTGGGACAAACCCTACAAGTCAAAGCGTGGTGCCATAGCCTTAGTGCATGCTGATGACCTCCTCCGTATGCTAGGCTCAACGTCCGACAACCTCTGGCATGAAGCGCGTTGAACCCCGTCCATGGAACAACATGCTAAGAGACGAAGATCGGCCATTAGCTCCACCTGGTCAACTCGACGTGAGACCACATCCCAACTATCACAATAGTCAAAGAGCTTAATGCCGACCTCCCTGCAGATGTCCATTTGCAATGCACGAGACAACACATTTAATATAAGAATGCAAGTGAGTACAATACAACAAGTAAGACATACCATGGCTTGGTACACCACCTCAGGCTCCATGGCAAATGTGTTGGCGATCTCCGAGCCAGGTTGTGGTGGACCGGTAGACACTGGGAAGCGCCTAACTGAAAGTGCATCTAGCCCTTAAGTGTGGTTTTGGAAATTAATGACAATACCTATGGACTAATAATGTTGTCGAGAATTCTTAGTACGCGGTTGAGTGCCACACCCTAGATGGCTAAAGTCCAGTAGCCGAAAGCATCACTAGCTTACGCTCTGACCCAAGTAGTTATTCCATAGGTGATGCATGAAGAAGAGATATGCATCAAGATGAATGAGCTCTAAGTGATGCTCGAGTAAGTGATGACAATACCTATGGACTAAAAGTTATGTTGAGAATTGTTATTAGAATTATTCCATAGGAGATGCATAATAAATGAAGCATGGGTTTTTTGAAGAACGCTATGAGATCAAAAGAAATGCATTGTTGTTATTAAGCTCTTAGTGATGCTCATGAGATGAATGAGAAGCTTAAGAAGATTGACAATAAGCAAAAAGGCTAAGTTACTTGTAGAGATCAAGTAACTAAAGGTATGACATTGTCAATTAGGTTTTATGGACTAACCCATGTGCATTGTGTTTGAGAGAGAGTTGGGGTTAGGTTTCATAAGAAGGCATGAGTTGATTTGAGATATTCAGTATGCTAAATTAAAAGAGCAAGATCAAGACAAGTTTAGTGGACAACTTGTGTAGTTGATGCTTGCGGTTCATGCCTAGGTGGTGAACCGGATGAAGATGATAAAGAGAGAAGTCTTCTATGCTTTGTGCATGGGAAACAATCAAGTAAACTTCATCAAGCTTTCAGAAGATCAAGTGAATATCAAGATGAAAGCGAGGATGATCATCGTCATCAAGAGAAGAGGAGTTGATGATGAGCCTTGAAGAGCTATGAGAAGCATCAAGGCTTGGATGATGTGTTCGTCAAGTTTGACGGAATTGCTCAAGGCAAATGTATAACTAGAATAGGTTTTCTAGTTTTGCTGCTCTCAAGGAACTTGGTGGGAGACCGGGTTATAGGATCGTTTGTCGTACTATCAAGATGGACTGCCGAAAGCGTTGTTCGATTGTTGTGTCGAGTGCTTAAAACATGTGCTTAGTGCGGGATGGGTTTGTGTTGAGAATTCACTTTAGGAGTCCAGAGTATCTAAAAGGTGTTTTAGATCTAACCCTTTGTGTTGTCAGCCTTAGTGGCGAAAAGTGGTTGTAGTCAGGCCTTAGTGGTTTTTGTCATGTTCCATGTAGTTCCTAGTTTAATCTTAGGGGATTAAGCTTTGGACAATGGGTGAAAGTGTCTAAATTGGTCTTCAAAGTGTTTCTAGCTTTAATAAAATGTGTTTGAGATCATGAATTTATTAGGTATGCGTAGCCCTTTGAATAAGATTTCCGTAGAGTCCGAAATCATCGAAATCGAACTTTGAAATCAAAAGTTATCGCCGTTTTCAAAGTATCAGCTGTGCTGAAATCGGAAGTTCCGATGTGTAAGGTCGGAAGTTCCTATGTCAGTTAGAAATTTTGATGTTTTAGGAATCCAGGGCTCTTGGTTTGCTAATTAGTTTATAATCGGAAGTTCCAATATTTTGGTCGGAAGTTCCGATCTAAATCAGATTGTTCGATATCCTCAAAGCCTTAGGTTCTCGGTTGGGGTTGTTGCTAATCGGAAGTTCTGATCTAAGCATCAGAAGTTCCAATGTGTGCTTGGAAAAGACTGTAATGACTAGTTTTTGACCGTTGGGATTCTTGGGATCGAAAGTTTCGATCGGGGGATCGGAAGTTCTGATTAGTATAGAATCTGCTCAACGGCTAGTTTTTAAGAGTGGGGGTATAAATACCCCTTAGCCTCATTTCATGGGGCTGGTTGCTTAGAGAGCTTTTGTGCGGCTCTTGTGAGCTGTTTTAAACTTGGTGTTCCACCTTGAGTGCTTCTTTTCCCTCTCTAACAAGATTTGGTGAAAATTAAGCCTTGGTGGCTTAGTGAGTAGAGAGAGAGGTGTGTAAGGGGTGTGATGCTTTGGTAGCCCACGGATTGCCACATAGGTTGCGTGTGTTTGAGCACTCGGTGTTGATAGTGTACGAGTTTGAGAGTTTGTTACTCTTGGAGACCACTGTCTCCTAGACGGCTCGGTGGTGGATTGCCGACGATCTCCTCAAGTGAAGATTGTGAGGAGGCCCGTAAGTGTTTGCGGAACTCACCATCTCTGGAGTGGAGGAAGAGTTGGCCATAGTGGAGGTGAAGAGTGTATGTTTTCAACCCTGTGAGGAAAAGGGTTGAAAAAGACCCGGCTCAAGTGTGACCGAGCTTTCTCAATAAAAACGTAGGATATCCGAACTTCGGTAATAAATTATTTGTTTCCGTATTTACTTACTCTTACTTTACTTTAATATCCATACTTGTATGCTTGTTTGTATGTGCATAGAGTTAATTGTATAATTCTGAAATATGCTATTTTGAACTGATCGGAACTTCGGATTTGAAAAACCTAAACTTTCGATGAACAGTATTGGAACTTTCGATGAACAGTAATTTTAGAATTTCAGATTAGATTTATCTTGCTTGATTTGAATAATCTTTGTCTTCCTCTAGGATTATAAGCTTCATATTGGTTTAGGGTGTTTGTGCACTAGAGTATCCTAGCATATTTAGGTTTTTCACTTGTGAAAAAATCCATTAGTTTATTTGCTCTGTAAGTTTAGGCTAAATAGTAAAAAGGACAAAATTTTGTTAAAACACCTATTTACCCCCTCTAGGTGATATCATTGTCCTTTTAATTAATATCAGAGCCAAGTCTCTCTTTTAGGGATTTACCACCTAGAGAGTAAAGATATCGACTAGTGGATTGGTGCATATAGAACTACTCCTATTAGATGGCTCAAATTTTTTTAAGTGGAGTACTCGCATGCTTACTATTTTTAGGACTTTGGGTCCTCAAATAGAGTGAGTTATAGATATGTGCATTTCTCCTCCTAATGATAAATTCATATCATTTGATGAGGAAGAGAAATGCATATATCTCAATGCTCAAGCTATTAATGCTTTATTTAATGCTTTGAGCGAAGACGTATTTGACACGATCATGCCGCTTGAGGACGCTCATCTCATTTGGACAACGTTTAAAGAAAGATATGATAAGCATAAATGGGATGAAGAGGTTCCTCTTCCGAAAATGTCATTTGGAGAGAGCTCTACTTCATCATCACATCACGGGGAGCACCAAATCACTTTCTTCTTTGTCCAAGAAGATTTCACTTTGTTATCTTCCTCACCAACATACAAATCCAAGCAAGGTAATGAAATGGTGAGTGTGATGAGTAAGTGTCCAACTCTCTCTTTGAACTCCAACTACAATACTACTAATGAAAATTCTATATCCGCTTGTGTTGTTACCTCTTGCATATCATCTAGTGCAAAAATGTTCATTTATTATGATGATATGATTCTTTGTCCTCATAATGATGCATCTATTTCTACTAGTACTTGTGAGACTAACCTTTTGAATGAAATAGAAGATTATGAGAGACAAAGCTTAGGTGGAGAGACCACAAAGAAAATAAAGAAAAATGCTCCACCTAGGAGAAGATCAAGGACAAACAAGATGTGCTATATATGTCATCAATATGGACATTATAGCATCAATTGTCTTCAAAATGGAAGTGAAGCATCCACTTCCTCAAGATGCTCATCCCCTCACTTTGATACACAAATATGCCTTATGGAAAAAGGTAAATAGAAAGCGGTAAGTGAGATTGATCTTGATAATGCTAGTAGTGATACTAGTAATAGTGATGAGCTTGAGTTTGATATTTTGAGCAAAAAATAGTATGTCTAAAATAATCAAACTAATGAGCATAATAAAAGGTCAAGAGGAAAACCTTGAGAGGCAAGAGGAATACCTAATAGAGAAAATTGAAGAGCTTAAGGCTTTAAATAGGAAGCATGAAAAGCTTATAGAGTCTCATAGTGCTTTATCCGATATTTATAAGAATCTTAAAACTAAACATTCTTCTCTAATTGATAAATTAGATTCTATGCCTCTAGTGGATTTAGAAATGCTATGTCCTAATTGCAATGCTTTATCTAAGGACAAATCCACTATTTCTCCTATTAATGATACTTGTGCTTCTAACTCTATTTCTCATGTAGCATCTATGGAAAAAAAATATTGAGCTAAGGATTCAATTTGAAAAGCTTACTAGCAAGTATGTGGAACTATAAGAATATTATGATGAGCCACTCATGAAAATCTTATAGCTTTTCATACCAAGATAGAGATAGCTCATGAGGAAATTCTCACAAAGGTAAAATCATATGAGCCTCATGTGGACAATAGTACTCATTCTTTGCATAATGTACATTTAACATGTGCTAGTCCTAGAAATTCATCTTATGCAAATTCTATATCTAATGATGAATTGTCCTTTATTACTTGTTGCTCTAACAAAATTTTCTCCTCTAGTTCTATTTATGAAACTAACCTTGTAGAGGAAATTAAGGAGCTTAAGGATCAAGTCAATTCTTCGAAAAAAAGATTTGACTTGGTGCTTCGAAGGGAAGACTACTCTTGATGAGATGCTAGTTGATCAAAGGCATCCAAAGGATAAAAGTGGACTTGGATTCAATTCCAACAAGAAGAAAGAGTCCAATAATGCCAAAAAGAAGGGCCAAGGTCAAAGAAAGATCACCGCACTCATCACTTGCTTCCAGTGCAAGAAAGAGGGTCATCATGTTTGGGATTATCCTTTGAAGAAGAAGAAGAGATCCTTGATCAAGGAACAACAAGATAAAAGGTCTATGAAGGAAGAAGCTCCTTCATCATCAGAAGATTCAAGGAAGTTCTCATCAAGATGACAAATTACAAAAGAAGAGGCCCCAAGCTATTTCAAGGTCACACAAGCGAAGAGGTCAAACAAATGGTTATCATGGTGAGAAGTCTCAAATGAAGAGGCTAGGCAGCAAAATATGCTACACATGTCGTAATAAGAGACATTTATCTTCATCATGTCCCCAAGGTACTCATTCTAAGCCTAACGTTGTCAATAAAAATAATTCAGGTAGAATGATGAAATTGGCAATGTGTTCGCCAAATTAATTGGTACTCAATGTGGCTTGATGAATAAAAAAGCAATTTGGGTTACCAAGCCTATTGTGACTAATGTCTTAGGACCCAATAATGTTGGGTACCAAAAATCTCAAAATTGATCAATAGGTAAATTAGAGGGCATTGGAGACTTAGCAAATTGCTTGAATATTTATCTAATTGATTAAAGAGCCAAGTTATATGAAATTATATTTATTATCTATCCAATGTCACACTATGAAGGTAATTTTCTATCACAATGTTGTAAATTCATATTATTCATCATTGTGCCAGGTTCATTGTTGTACACAATTTATGTAACTTTTCAGGCATCGGGATATCCTATCTTTGGATCAGAACATCTAATCTATTTCAGGCCATATAATACCTATTTTTTTACACATATCGGAACATCCAATATTAAAATAGGAATATCCGACTAGTCTCCAGTATCCCTGTACTTATGGTAATTTACAGATATTGAAATATCTAGTTTAAGTATCGGAGCATCTGATGTTGTCTTTTGAGCCGCTCTGAATCTGGTACTTTATACAGATCGGAACATCTGATTTAAAAATTAGAACTTCTAATGTGCCAAGAAACATTGAAGGTTCCTAGCCCTTTTGTATGTGTAGATTTATATCTATGCTATGTTTTAGGGTTTATGCTTATCCTACATGTGTAGACTTTATTGCAATCTTGTCATACTTACTCTTTTCATATCCATGCATGATTGCTTGCTAAATGTACTATAATTTATTTGTAGTGTATCTAGCTTTTCTTACCGACTAGTATGTATAGGTCATATATCTAGTATGGGTAGGATGCATTGCACATTCATTTGTTGAGTGTGGTTTTAAAGCCTTATTCTATCTTACTCGTCTTTATTGAATCCTATTTTTCTCTTCTGAGAAAGTAATGGATTATCAAATAATGGGGGAGTATTATGCTTTGTGCATCTCAAATTCCCATAAAATGTGTATATTTGAGCAATACCATTTAGAATTGATATAATTGTTTATCTAGCATCTATGTGATATGTTAAGCTCATATAAAGCTCAATCTCGCAAAATATCCATTAATTGATTCACATTTGATTTTAATTGAAACTTGAGATTCTTGGTACTTCTTTAGTGATCTATTTAATCTCAAGATTTTAATTTGAATCATTTTCTCATTCGGATCAAATTAACTATAATTTTTTATATGTTTACTTGCAATAGTTGACTTTGTGAAGAATGCATTTGAAGCATCGTGCTTAGTTGCTAAACATTCTTCATATGCTTCTTTGAAAGAAAGTTGAGCTATCCCATTTTGCAAATACCATCTTGTGATATTCGTATATACAATTTGTGTTCTTACAATTTGTAGTGATACAAGTGATAGTATTTGTTGATCACCTTTCTTCAATTTTTGCTTTTAGTGATTTCTTTCTTTGTGAAAGATTTCCTTTAACTCCAAAAGGCAAGAAAATGAGTTTATGAAATCTTGCTGTATCAATGCTTGAATCATTATCTATATATTTGCTTAAGATAAGTTTTTGAGTAAATATGCAATTTGTTTGCTCTATGCTCATTATCTTTGCTTAGTTCATTTATTGAACTTTGTGAAGTGATCATTTGTTGATATTTTATCTTAGATATAATTTGGAAACCATTTATAATATATATCTCTAAATTGGTGTCTTTATGGCTTATTTGCTATTTTGTCCGAATTGTATCTTTATTTGATCTTAAAAGTGATAAGCATGCTTGTTAAATTTAATTGTTAATATCCATAGCATGTTTGTTTTCTTTGATCCATCATATATAGTAAACTTCTCTCAAGAGCTCTAAATGGCTAAAAGGTACATAGAGTTTTCATTTGACTTCAATTGATATATATGTTCAATGCTTTCAATCTATCAATTGGTATGAATTTCAATTGATATCAATTTCTTGTTAATATGCACCATTTATGGGAGAATTTACTCTTCGTGTTGAGATTTTTACTAACCTCTTCGGACCCAATGAGTTTAGGGACCAAATTGTACTTGAATGAGTTTTAGGTACAATAGAGATGCATTGGATGATTGGGTTATTCATAATGAAGGTCCTTCCAAAAGGAAGATCTTTTCAATTGGAATTTATGAAGAAGGTCTTCATACTTCAATGGTTATTTATAAAGAAGATCCTCTCATTCAACTTCAATTGGAATCATAAAGAAGGATTATATGAAAGTAAATCCAAGTAAGTATGAACAATTATCTACATCAATCCAATTCTATCTCGGTAACTTGTTCTAAATTGATGCAAACTACACAAGATTCAACCTTGCATCATAGCATGAAAATAACTTGCAAAAATTTGTTTTTCATGCAAATGCCTAAAAATCCCTTTATTGCAAATATGAGCAATTTGAAGTAGTATATTTTTTGTGGAAACTCTATAACCATGTTTATGATTCATCGAATCCCAAATATGCAAAAGAATTCATTTCCAATGCTTAGTTGCTCCTATATGCAATATTGATAAAAAATGGCAAACTCCTTTTCTTGGGGTTTTTAGTTCGTTTTAAATGGCTTTATTGAACATGTAAGTTTAAGAGATGTTGACACTTTGTGATAAACAAGATATTCGTTATAATGTCAACTATTTTGCTATGTTACTTGGAGCCTAATCCAAAACACAAGTGCATTCTCTTGAAGGTATCCAATTTATATGTTTTGGATATTTATTTCGAACTCATGCTTAACTTGGCTTCAATTGAAGTTGTTTCAATTGATATATATTACAATTGGCATCTCTTTCTTTTGAAAATCCAAGGCATACTAAATTGCAAGGCATATCGAATACATTATCTTGTTGATGAAGATTTTCAATTGGTATCTCTTGTAGATATTCAATTGATATCTTTTGAAATTTTAAATTGGTATCTTTTGCAATTCTATTTGATATCTTCTTAAATTGGTATATCTTTGAAATCTCTTTTGGCATCTCTTTAAACCCCTTTGATCCATAATATAGCATAATCTCCTCAAATAGTTCATAATTGGATAAGTGTATTTGTTTTCACTCAAATTATAAGAAATACACATATCATGAGTTTACACTATACATAGTCATGCACTAGCCTTCGATGATTCCTTTTGTGGGATAGAGCTATTGTGCTTAGAAAGAAAACTTCTTCTTTTAGCAAGTTCTTCATAATTCTTGTCAATCTGACATTAATTGGGGGAGAATTCATTTCGATGATTCTATTTTGGCATTGATGTCAATTGGGAGAGAATTTGGACTAGATGTTATATTTTGTAAGAGGGTTTTGCTCATTGGGGAGAATTTGTAATAGATGTAAAATGGGGGAGTGTTGAAAAGCAAAACCATGCAACTCTTTTTTGGAAGTTGTTTGCTTTGCATTGCATATTCACTTTGATATATACATTTTCATGCTTTCTTCGTATGTATAAAGGAAACTCCATCTAAAATTTGAGATAGATAATATATGTAATGATATTCAAGATTCATTCACACATGCATAGATTGTAGGGGAGCTTGCTATATACATATGTTTTGTTCTGCTAACATCAAAACCTTTGTGGTGTTTGATGCTAGTAAAACTAGTTTTGGTAATCTCAAATGTCATTGTGATGTGTGATGTTCCTATAAATTTTTCTTAATATACATTTGATTTTCAGATTAGATGTATAGTAAGAACTTTTAATTTCAAAATATAACCTTCTAGTGAGATTTTTATCAATTATCAAAATAGGGGAGATTGAAAGTGCATCTAGCCCTTAAGTGTGTTTTGGTAATTAATGACAATACCTATAGATTAACAATATTATCGAGAATTGTTAGTAGGTTGTTCCATAGGTGATGCATGGAGGAGAGTTATGCATCAAGATGAATCAGCTGTAAGTGATGCTCGAGTAAGTGATGAAAATAGCTATGGGCTAACAATTATGTTGAGAATTGTTATTAGGATTATTCCATACGAGATGCATAAGAAATGAAGCATGGATTCGTTGAAGAATGCCATGCGATCAAAAGAAATGTATCGTTGTCATTGAGCTCTTAGTGATGCTTATGAGATGAATGAGAAGCTCAAGAAGGTTGACAATAAGCAAAAAAGGCTAAGTTACTTGTGGAGATCAAGTAACTAAATGTATGACATTTTCAATTAGATTTTATGGACTAACCCATGTACTTTGTGCTTGAGGGTGAGTTAGGGTTAGGTTCCATAAGAAGATATGAGTTGATTTGAGATATTCAATATGCCAAGTTGAAAGAGCAAGATCAAGATAAGCTTAGTGGACAACTTGTATAATTGATGCTTGCGGTTCATACCTAAGTGGTGAACCAGATGAAAATGATGAAAAGAGAGAAGTCTTCCATGCTTGATGCGTGGGAAGCAATCAAGTAGCTTCATCAAGCTTTCGGAAGATCAAGTGAATATCAAAATGGAAACAAGGATGATCATCGTCATCAAGAGAAGAGGAGTTGATGATGAGCCTTGAAGAGTTATGAGAAGCATTGGGGCTTGGATGATGTGTTCGTCAAGTTCAACAGGATTGCTCAAGGCAAAGGTATAACTACAATAGGTTTTCTAGTTTTGTTGGTCACAAGGAGTTTGGTGGAAGACCGGATTATAGGATCGATAGCCGTACTATCAAGAGGGACTGCCGAAAGCGTTGCTCAATTATTGTGTCGAGTGCTCAGAATATGTGCTTAGTGTGGGATAGGTTTGTGTTGACGAGTTCTCTTTAGGAGTCCAGAGTATCTAAAAGGTGTTTTAGATTTTACCCTTTGTGTTGTCGGCCTTAGTGGCGAAAAGTGGCTGTATCCAAGCCTTAGCGGTGTTTGGCATATTCCATGTGGTTCCTAGTTTAATCTTGGGGATTAAGCTTTAGAGAATGGATGGAAGTGTCCGAACCGGTCTTTGGAGTGTTCCTAGGTTTGATCAAATGTGTTTGAGATCTTGAATTCGGTAGGAATGTGTATCCCTCTGAATAAGCTTTTTGTAGAGTCCGAAATCGTCAAATAGGACTTCGGACGCAAAAGTTGTGGCTGTTTTCAGAGTGTTAGCTATGCTGAAATTGGAAGTTCCGATATGTAAAGTCGGAAGTTCCGATGTTAGTCGAAAATTCCAATGTTTTAGGATCTAGGGCTCTTGGTTTGCTAATTAGTTTATAATCAAAAGTTCTGATATTTTGGTTAGAAGTTCTGATCTAAATCAGACTGTTTGATATCCTCAAAGCCTTAGGTTCTCAGTTGGGGTTGTTGCTAATTGGAAGTTCTGATCTAAGCATCGAAAGTTTCAATGTGCACTGGGAAAAGCATGTAATGGCTAGTTTTCGACCGTTAGGATTCTTGGGATCGGAAGTTCTAATCAGTACAGAATCTGCCCAACGACTATTTTTTAATATTGGGGTGTAAATACCCCTTAGCCTCATTTCGTGGGGTTGGTTGCTTAGCGGGCTTTGTCCTGCTCTTGTGAGGTGTTTTGAACTTGGTGTTCCACATTGAGTGCCCCCCTTCCCTTTCTAACAAGATTTGGTAAAAAACAAACCTTGGTAGCTTAGTGTATGGGCTTTGGTAGCCCACAGATTGCCACATAGGTTGCATGTGTTTGAGCACTCGATATTGATCGTGCGTGAGTTCGGAAGTTTGTTACTTTTGGAGACCACCATCTCCTAGACAACTTGGTGGTAGATTGCTGCCGATCTCCTCAAGTGAAGATTGTGAGGAGACCCGGAAGTGGTTGCGGAACTCATCATCTCTGGAGTGGAGGAAGAGTTGGCCATAGTGGAGACGAAGAGTGCATGTGTGCAACCTCATGAGGAAAAGGGTTGAAAAAGACCCGCCTCAAGTGTGATCGAGCTTTCTCAACAGAGACATAGGATATCGGTGGATATTTGAACTTCAGTAACAAATCATTTATTTTCGTATTTACTTACTCTTGTACTTTACTTTGATATCCATGCTTGTATGCTTGTTTGTATGTGCATAGAGTTAATTTCGTAATTCTAAAATCTGCTATTTTGAGATGATTGTTACTTCAAACTTTTGATGAACAGTAAAATCGAATCTCCTGATAAACAGTACCGAAACGTTCAATGAACAGTAATTTTAGAATTTCATATTAGAGTTATCTTGCTTGATTTGAATAATCTTTGTCTCTCTCTCTAGGATTGTGTCACACCCGATTTTAACGGCCAAAACCAGATGCGGCTTATGTGTGCTCAGGATGTTCAACACACATAAGGACGTCACAGGTGAAGTAACAAAAGCAATACTTTAACTTACAATCGTCAAACTCTTACACAAAGTCTTCACCTAAACAACTCTACTAACCAATCTATAACTATTAAACGACGGCAGCGGAACGAAAGCATCAGCGACCAAGCACTCCACAGGCACCGACTGGAAGACACACTCCTAGAACACCAGGTCGTCATCTTGAAAGTCTTGGAAGTCTTCCACTGAGCATCATGTGTATTATGGGAGATAGCAAGGGTGAGCACATAGAGTACTCAGCAAGTGTGGGAAAATAATGATATACAGGCTTTCAACAAGAATAGGCTAACACATGGTATTTTTGCGAAAATGCAGGTAAAGAAAACATTTTTGGACTCAAAAGCATTAAACAATCATTAAGTGAATATAACCCAACAATCCATCATCTAGCATACAAGGTTCCCCACCTTGCACACCATAACCGTCTAGTACTCCCTGTACTATAACCAAAACTATAACCATCCAGTACTCCCTGTACCAGAACCATAACCAAGCTCATAACCATTCCACCACCAACTAATCATGTGAGGATCCAAGTCTCTCATGACCGTGAGCACGGCTGTTATAACAGTTTTACACTCTGCAGAGGTTGTACAACTTTCCCACGAGTCGTGATTTCATCACCTGCAAGCAGATGACTAAAGTCTCCATGTTGCAATGCCGACCAAGCACTATACACACGCCAGTGGTGTGTTGCCAGGAGATCACTACGAAGCCTTCACAAAGAATCCTCCCAGTATGTGTCACCAACACTCCAGGTTTCACCGCTAGGTGCTGCCACCTAGAAGCCCACTCTTGTGCCATGTGGTTTCTGAGAATTACCTTCTCTCATCCACGCCTCCCCTCTGGCCCACACAACACTGGAAGAACCCTAATTAATCGGCTAAGCCTTCCCATATCAGTCTCGTATTTGTACGAAACTTCTCGGGTTGTCGCTCCACGAACCGGTCCTTACTTAGGTTACTTGAGCAAACACTAAACAAACATCACAACCATGACAACCATCAAAACCACTTTGCTCAAGGCCTAAGGTTCCATGTTGCTAGACCATTAACCAGTTAACCACTATTGTTGCATATGTTCATTAGTCAAGCTTATGACACTTCCCAACATCCCAAAAGCATGGCTAAGCACTCTACCCACAAAGGACACCTAAGCATAAACCATCTAGGTTTCAAGGGATGATAAGGGATAATCTAGGGAAAACCCTAACATAGGTGACTACCCATCATATCGACAGACATTGCATGCAGTTTTGTAAAACAAAACATTTAAAAATGTAGGTTCAAAATGATCAAGGACACTTGCCTTCTCCTTGTTGCTGCTCAGTGTATTCTTGCTCCTGGTCTTGATATTCTTCAAACTGATTCGGGGCATTGACGACTAATCGCACAATAACCGGCAAAGCACACAAACAAAACATACTAAGAACAGAGCACAAACTAGAGAAACAACAAGACAAAACCTATCTAGAAAGATAGAGCTCGGAGAAACGAATCTATCAGTGCAAGAATCGCTTAAATCAGAGCTACGACGGAAAAGATACACTAAAAACAAGATTGGGGTTTATTTTAATTAAGAAAAGGACTTAATTGTAATTATGGAAAAGTATAGGGACCTTTTTGTAAAAATAGAGGGACCTATTTGTAATTATGAAAAAGTTTAGGGACTAAACTGTAAAAAGATAGGGGCTTTTAGGTAATTACAGAAAAGTCTAGGGGTCTTTCTGCAAAATTACCAATTGAAGGAATTATCTAGAATTTTTGGATTTATCTTTGTACTGGAAAAGCTTGAAATGCGGACTGGGTAGATGATTGGGCATAATGGCTGACGTGGCGCATATGTGGCACTGATGTGGCAGGGTGACATGGCTAAGGTGCTGACTGTGTTTAAAGAGACGACACGTGGCGACTTGCTACTGGCTACTGAAGAGGTATAGGTGCGATCTAATCTCGGCCGTTCGGACTAGATTGGATGGCTCAGAGAGGGAGGGGCTGTTGAGAGGATGAACACGGCTGAGCCGAGGGGGTCACGGCGGCGATCTCGCCGGAGATCGGCGCAGACCTCGTCGCCGGCGTCGGTCCTCGACGGTGAGCGGCGTAACATGGTGAGGCGGGCATAGGGAGCTCGTTTTAGGGCTTACCGGGGTTGGAACGGCACGGGAACTGGCCGGCGTCGAAGAAGGCGTCGGGGAAACTCGGGGTGTCGTCGGGGTATGGTCTCCGGTGACCCAGAGGCAAAGGAGAGGGCAGGGGCGTGCTCGGGAGGCGCTGCAGAAGCTTTGGGGTGGCTAGTCGGCGGCAAAGCGCGACGAAATCGACGAGTTGGCGAGCTCGGTCGGCTCTAATGGCGATGGCGGCGGCAGGCTCTCGGTGATTCGGCGATATAGAGCACGGGAGGCAGCGGTTTTTGGCGAGATGGGACAGAGGGGCGTCGGGTGCTATTTATAGGCGGAGATCCAAGGAGTCCGGGGCGCGAACGACAAGGAAGAAGGAGGCAGCGCTGTGGTCTCGTGCTTGGTTCGGACTCCGTCCGGAGGTACGAGATGGTCCTGACCCGCGGGACCCGCATGGCAGTTACTCGGGCGAAGGCGGCACGGCAGAAGGCGTGTTCGCGGGCGAGCGCGGGCGCGTGCGGCTGGCTGGGCCGGCTCGGGCGTGCGATGCGGCCCAGGAGGAGCAGCGTGAGGCGGGGAAAGGAAAGAGGGAAGCGGGTCGACGCGGGAAATGGGCCAGAGGGAGGAAGCAGGCCGGTGCGGCTGGGCCGAAAGGGTGAGAGGGAGAGAAGGGAGGCCTGGTAGACTTAGGTTTTTCTCTTTTTTTATTTATTTCTTTTTTTCCAAAACTATTTTCTATTATTTTCTAAACAATGCTAAATCTATTCTCAAGCAAACAATTCAAACAAGTCAAACAAAAATCTAAATGCCTAACTTCAGCATGAATGCATTCAAAAAATTAATATTCCTAATTCAAATTTAAATTTAACATTTAGAAATTAGGTTTTATCCTAGGCTATTTGTTTAAACTCAAATTAAATTTAGGAAAATTTTAGAGAATTGCAAAATTTGAAAATCAGGGTGTGACAGATTGTAAGCTTCATATTGGTTTAGGGGGTTTGTGCACTAGTTGAGCCTAGCATATTTAGGTTTTTCACTTGCGAAAAATCCGTTAGTTTATTTCCGCTGCAAGTTTAGGCTAAATAGTAAAAGGGGGGAAGTTTCGTTAAAACGCCTATTCACCCCCTCTAGGCGACATCATTGTTGTTTCACTAACCAGTGTCGACATGTGGAACCAACACAAGTATGTTCCCTTCGTCTATGGGTCGTAAGGGTCGTTGGAGACGTGGATTCCACAACTGCGTGCTCCCACTGCTCGATCCATGGCTTCATCTTCATAGTCCACTTTGCATCGTACGTGATGCCCTGACCGTTCCTTGCCATCCTGCAAAACAAAATTACGATTACATAGCTGAAAACATTGTGAGTAATGAACGTGTAACAAGAAATACTTAAAAGTGAGTAATGTTTATCGGTCGATACTACAAGGGAAGTGCAGGTGGTACCCAAACTGTCTGTAGACACGATCTAGGTGGTAGGGCTCCACAGTTATGTCGAAGACAAACCATTACCTCATTAGTCATATGCCTAGTCTCTACGGCACAAGTCGGAGAGGCCAAGAGACGCATGACACATGATCGCCTCGTGGTTGTAAGGTGTCCACCGCACCCTGACCGTCTAGAGCTGGTCAAAGATGGCAACGAACTGGGGATATGAAGTGTGTCATCTCCGTTTCCCACCTTAGCTGTAGGAAAAAGTAACGTGTTAGACATTTAATCGTAAGGAACAAACAATACATGCAAAAACGAGTCAAGTTGCATCACATACATCATGATTGCACTAGAGCGAATCCATCACAAGGACGTCCACTGCATCCTCAAGGTTGAACTCATCGGGGAAGTAGAATGGACAATCGTATGCCTTGTAAACTGTAGTGTGGATGTCCCATGTCAAAATGCTCATATGACAACAGGGTCAGCAGCATCAAAAAACCTATGAAAGAGGTCAACGTACTCGTCCTGCTGCACGCATCACACAATGCCCAATACATCTACGTAAGAACTGTGGAGCCTCAACTACTAAAGGACCTGGTCAAGGGGGGCATCCGCAATCTACTGCATGATGGAAATGAACCTCTTATCGATGGTGTCGTGATGTGTGCTTGTGAAGATGACCCACCCGAACAGCCACAGGAGGTACGCCTTGAGGTGCAGTCTCACACCCCAGTCCTCTAAGTCTGCTGTTAAGCTCTAGGCTTGGAACTACTTGAGCCTGGCCTTCGTCTACCCGTGCTGTGAGGCGAAGTCCATCTGGACAGGCTCCTGGCCCACAGGGATCACATCGGTGAACCGAGCGAACATCTCCATCATCCACACTGCATGCAAGTCTGCACCATAAACCGGCGTCGCCACTATGGGCAAGCCAAGGAGCATGGAGACGTCTTGCTGGGTGACAGTCATTTCATCTACGGGCAGGTGAAATGAATGTGTTTTGGGCCTTCAATAGTCCACAAGAGCTATCAACAGTGATCGGTCTAGGGGAATCTTGGAGGCTAGGTCCCTCGTCGGGTCGAGGAGGCGTGCCAATGAAAGGAGACCCGAGGCCCTCAACCTATCACAAATACATAAGGAGAGTGAGATACTAGTAGATTTACAACAACAAAATACAATGGACGACCATATTACCTCGGGATCCAATGGTGGTCAAGCCTTTAGAAGTGGTTCGAAGTACGTAGCCACAAGGGTGGGTGGAGGTCGAGGTCCTCCAAGCGTGATTGATGCGTAATCACTAGGTAGATAAGCTCCATACCTGCAACAAAAAGGGTTTTTCTCCACGACATATGAATATTGCAACCACATAAAAATTAAACGCAAAACATGGACAATAAAAATCAAACTCGCAGTACATACAACCAAAAGAATAATACACATATTGAAAACATATTACAACAACATGTAAAAAATTCTAACACATTCTATACTACAACATAGTATGAATATTACAATAGCTTGACACATATTGCTACCACGTGTGAATATTACAACAATTTGATACATATGACTCCATGATCCAAATATTACACCAGTTTGATACATATCGTCACATAGTCCAAATATTACACCAGTTCAACACATAATAGAACATGGTACCAACATTACAACACATACACACATAGTCCGAATAGTACAATCCTTCAACACATAATACAACATGGTCCCAAGATTACATAGTCTCATCAATATTACAAACCATATCTCAAATACATAAAGAACAGTCAACATGAACTTCAAATCTAAGTCTCGTTTGCAGCATTTTTCTTCTTCGGCTTCAAGACTGGAACATGCATTACCTGCTCGCCTGACGCTAGAGTCTCCACCGGACACTGCATGCACTGCTCCCTCGAATGCAACCCTCCGTATATTAGACACTCCTTGTGGGCTCGTGTCTCCTCGGCAGTGTCCATATCATTCATGATACGCCGAGTCTTGCATCGTACCTTTGTGTCAACGTTGCTATTTGGGTCTGGAATCCAATTAGGGCCATCTTAGGTAGCTTCATGAAGTCAATTACCACCCGCCACCCAAGCAACTTGCCTCCCCAATTACCTTCTACCGATTCCTTCATGTAGTATAGCGACACAAAATGCACCAATTCTATGTTGCCCTTTGCACAACAAGTAAGCATATGAGATCAAGGTAAATGCATCAGGGATGGTTTGTTCCAGGTGCATTGGTACTTGTTGTCTGCTGGCCACATGTGGCATTCCATATTTATTTCATGCCTTCCGATGCCAAATCTGCCCTTGTCACAGAACAACACGTTGCGCACGTGATGTTGGTTACCAACAGATAGAACCTTATGCATCTGAACCTTCCAACTCTTCTCTTCCATGTAAGAGGTTATCTTCTTTGTGTACACCCTCCGTGGGTAGGCCATAGTGAGCCCTTATTGTAGCATTATCGAAGATACTGCCTTGTTTCTCGAGTGACTTCCTCCACAATTGCCACCAATGGCAGGGACCTATTTCCCTCCATAGCCCAATTATAAACCTCTGCAAGGTTAGTTCTCATAATGCCATAACGTGAGCCATCAGTGTCTGCAATGAGTGTCTATTTCTCCAATGGCTCATGTCTTATCCAGACGGAGAAACACTTAACCCTCCTTTCACCCTTCCTCCTCCTTGTCACACTCTATTTCTCCAGCGGTAAAGGAGCCAAGCCCTCAGGCTCCTCCTCCCTTAGGACATTTGGCTTCTTCAAAAACTTTTTCCATGGGATTACCAGTAAGGCTATCCAGATCTTGCCATAGAGCATCAAACTATCGCATTTGGTTCTGTTTGCACATGTTCTTAAATAGATCCATCAACCTCTTGCTCCTGAATTGCTTGTAGAAGTTTGCTCCCAGATACCACATAGACCAACAACTATGCAAATCCGGTCACAACAATACCCCATCCGCACCACTCTACAATCTGTTGATAGTATTGAACAAGCCTGGATGGTGGTTGTGGAGGACGCACAAGTTGGCTTATTACTAACAACACTCTTCTTAACCCACTACAAGAACCACATCCAACTCTATGTAGACTCATGTTCGACGAATGCAAAAGCCAAAGGCACAACCTGGTTCTCACAATTTACCTTAATAGATGTGAGTATCTACCCCCTATACTTGCCCAAGAGGAATGTCACGTCCACGCACATCATTGGCTGGCAATGTCTAAAGGCCTTGATCATACACCCAAATGACCAGAACACACGCTGAAGGACTCGATCTCCATTCTGATTAACAAAGTCATGAGTAGCAATGCAGCTGCCTGGGTTTCTCCCCTGAATAACCTCTAGTGGTGAAGGGAGGTTGTGGTAGGAGTTCTTATATGTGCCAAACCTTTTTCTCTAACACATTCTACCTTACTCGCCAAGCCATGTCATATGAAGTTTCATACCCAAATCTGTTGTCAATAGCAAGCATAATGGAGAACGGGGACATACTAGTCTTTTTCACAACCTCTGGGTACATCTCCTTAGCCACGAAATCTGTGGTCACTCTCCTATGTTCAGGAAGAGGTTTGTCCAAATTGCAAGTATGTGGCTCAACAATGGACACTACCCATACCGTATCACACCTCGACAAGAAGCCATGCACTCGTTAGGTGCAACCTTCAGCTACACACTTCATGTCATATATCCGAGGATTTGAAATAAACACCTTGAATTCCCTCTTCTCTTTAAATGGACCTTGTCATGAAAAATCTACCATTTGCTCACCATAATCAAATCATAATCCTATGCGGACTGGTGTCCATTGTTGACCATCAAATTCTCCATTGCAAAATTCATCGATTCCTCAGGAATACCACTTTCCATGCCCTATTTTGTTCCAGTGGCTGAGTCCATAGATGTGCAAAACTCATCGCCATCTGCCTCCATTTGGTCAACAAGTGCCTTGCCTCGCTCCCCTTGATTCACAACCATCATGGCCTGAGCATCTTCATCATCGTTATGCTCTTCTATTGCTATCTCAACCTCAGCTGGTGCACTTGTCCTCATAGGCACCTACAGAACCACACACATTCTCCTCCTCATCAACAACAATTTCACCAACAGGTTCTGAGGTACTAGGCCCGGCTTCTGTCGAACAAACATCGATTGCTTCTACAAGGATGCAATGAAAAAAAAACCCCATGTCAACCCCATTGTCACAAATTGTTGACATTCCTTGGAATTTTTTAGCTCCCAAAGCTCCCACTGCCACCTGGTTTCATTACTCCTAGGAATCAAAACCTTGATCATCAACATCTACTATGTTGTACTAACTTACAATAGACTATACATCCACCCAAACACTTTGGCCTGTCTCATCTCTCCCTGCCTATTCAGTGCAATGTCCACGTACTGGAAGTTACTCAAATCTACCCTATTGTCACAATGCATGATGTATCCATGACCGTAAAAAACTCTGAAACCCACTACAATCGATATCCTTGATGCAACAACTACACCAACATTTCATCAGCTAAAATAACTCTAATGAGCATATTGTAGACAATTGGTGAACCGCGGATCTTAAGAATTAGTAGAAGAGAGAGGGGTTGCTTTGCGTAGACGAATCAGAGAACACACAGAGAGTTTTTTTATACAGGTTCGGGCCTCCATTAGGACAATATCCAATATCTTATTTGTCTTGTATTGATCTCAAGGACTGTTACAAGGGGGGTGCGTTGCTAGCGTAGATGGATCTATCCTAGTCGGCCAACTTCCTTGGATATAAATCTTTCGCAGGCTTCAATGGCGCGTGAGGACTTAGATAAGCTTGAGTCTACTTCATGGATCTGTCCCCCGTAGGGTCCCTAGCTCCGTATATATATGGGGGTTGCCATGTAGCATACAAACTCCTTTCCTAGTAGGATTTTGTGATCCTTAAACTTAGGGATAAACTTCCTTATTTAAGGGATATCTTGGAACCTGGAGGTAGTTTTCATACATCCAGGGATTCCTTTCATGGAGGTGAAGATATGCCCTGAGAATAACAAAAAACTTTGGGGTATCCGGATATGGTAGTTCTATACTACTCATTGTCAAGCCCCCCACCACTATGTGAAGTGAGGCTATTACAAATTAAGAAACTTAGCCAAACTGAGGAAGACATCTCGATAGGCTACCTCTCTGAGTGATAACTCGAGCCTCCGGGTAGGATGTACATGTATCCGGGTTCCTAGTTGTCATCGGGTCATCTAGTCAGATAATAGGCCTTCTCCAGGTAGCTCTGTTAGCCTCCAAATAGGGACCTCATCTAAGCGAGAAATCTAGAACAATTGATACGCATCGTCCCAACTTCTTAGATTCTGCGAAGGTTGGGGGAGAATCTTACTCTCCATCCATTGGGTTTTCCAAAAGATGACCCATCGTGATGGAGGTTTTACGTGGTGGTGAAAGAAATTTTCCTCCTTTTCTGGCAAAAGATCACGATGATGTTTGGAAACTGAGCGCACTTGTTGGTGTCATTCGCCAGCTCTCCCATATTTCATACCAATAGCTCCTGCATGTGCCAGAAGATACCAGAACATTGACGACTTGGTCTCATCCATTGGCACTAGTGGTTGGAGAGGGACAAGGGAGTCTCTCCTTCCTTTTGCTAAGTCGATGAAGCTTCGGTTGTCGAATACTACCCTACCTCTTCATTGAGTAAATTTTTTAGGATTTGTAATCCTCTTTCCCTTAACTTATAGGGAACTCTTGATGACTCTCAAGTTATGTAGACCAATTATCTTAAACCTCAATGACACAAACTAAATTAAGCAGATAAGCAGTGACCCTTATTGTTTCGGAGGTAGCGTAGATGCTATTTTGCGAGCTTAAGATGAATCATGAAGTTGAGCCCCCAAGTCTTTTGGGTGTACATCTCGAGGCACTATGATCACGATTACGACTGAAGCATATGTTCCACCTTGATCCTTGAGCTTTTGGGTTCCTCGCTTGGGTGGTGTCGAACCACCATGTCGCAGCAGAGACCTGCTTTAGGACAACCTCGGACGGTGATGACTCCTTTGGGTCCGAGGATCTTTACGCACTGATAAGCACAGTGCATGGCTGCCATAAATTTGGTAAGAGTATGTCTTCCTAAAATGGCTTTGTATGCCGTCTCAAAATCAACCACGTCGAATAGAATTTTTTCTATTCGGAAGTTGTCTTTCTTCCTGAAGGTAATGAGTAGCGATATCTGGTCGATGGGAGTAGCTGAAGACCTCGATACTATACCATGGAAGGCTTGAGTAACTGACTTGATAGCAAACTAAGAGATCTGCATTCCACTCAGTGCATTAGCAAGGAGGATGTTCAGCGAGCTCCTCCATTGATAAGGACATGGGTAGCCTTACAATTCTTTATCGTGGGCTCGACCACTATCAAAAAGTGACCCGACCTTATGAAGTTATCAGGGCAGTCTTCTTGGCGGAAGAAGATTTTTGGTGTCCGGAATAGTGGCTAGGACTTCTCAGACCACTGTCTTATACTACCGCTTGGACTTGTGCGACACGGAACCACCGAACATGTGGTCGATGGTCCTCTCGCCCGACTGGAAAGACATTGTGTCCGCATCATCCTCACTGCCATCCAAGTCGATTCTCTGCTTTGGGTCATGACCTGGACCTTCTTTCCCTTAGCCACTTTTTTTACTTCCGCCTTGACCAACTTTTTCCAGAGGTGACACTCGTAGATGTTGTGGTTATCGATTTGGTGGAAGACACACCAAGGCTTCCCGTCACGTTAACCAGAGCATGGTGTAAAGCTTTTACCCCGAGAAGGATCGGAACACTAGTTGGGATGAATATCAGGCAAATTTGTAAAAAAAACTCATAAGATTTAGCTTTCTTGCCCTTACCTCCCTTGGTGTTCTTCTTGCTGTTGCTCTGGACCTTGTTGCCTCCAAGCCCAGGTTGAGGATGCTTGATGCTCTAAGTCTTTTTCTTAATGTAAACGAGTGCATCCTTGGCCTTAGCAGACTTTCAAAGATCTGCATGAGCTCCTTAATCATTCCAGGCTCATTTCTGGCAATGTCCTCATGACAATGCCATCTCTTAACCCCCTGAGTGAATGCCTAGATGATGTCATAGTCACTAATCTTGGGGATGGTGTTCCAGGTGTTGCTAAAGTGTCATATGAACTCACGCAAGGTTTCATTTACCATCAGATCACAGTGGTGGAGATTGTTTTTGTGTTGAGGGGAACAGGCGTACCCTGGAAGTTAGTTCGAAACATGTCACAGAGTTGTTCCTACTAGTAGATTATTTCTAATGATAAATTGGCCAATCATGTCCTAGCTGCTGCTTCAAGGGCCATGGGAAGGTAATTCACCATTACCTTCTTGTTCCCACCAGCTGCTTGGATGGTCATGGTATAGATTTAGAGAAACTCAACAATATTTGTACTTTTATTGTATTTCTCGATCATCTTGGGGTAGAACCTTACCGGCCAACTTACGTTCTGTAGATCTGGAGAGAAGGCCAGGCATCCTTGATGGCGTCTTGCTTGGTTCTAGCACCTCCGAGAGTCTTTTCCACCAGGATCGAAGATTGATCCCAATTTATTCGATGTCAGGACATTTCCCGATTAGATCGATGAGAACTAGAAGAAGCCTCCTCGGAAGCCTCCGAGAGTCTTCACTGGTTGTCAATGACCTGACACAAGTCTTTGATCGATTGTTTGCCCGATTGTCATCACGTGAAGGCTTATTCCTAGGGTTACACCTCTTCAAACCTGATGTGTCTCATGACGGACGATTGCCTGGCCTGCCCCAGTTAGTCCTATTTCTGGCTAGGGTCAGATGATAGTTCTTGGCTAGGAGCATGACCTGCTTTGTCAAGTCAATCGTCAAGTTTATCTAATCCTTACCAGCTAGGGTAGCTAGATCTATAGTCGGAGGACGCATGAGCATCACTTGTAGAAGGAGGATTCTCTTAATAGTTGCAGATTTAAAATGGTCAGCCCCATGTTAATAATCAGGAGATTGTATAACTTGAGCCCCGACAAGGGCTGGAAGTGGTGTCTTCACTTGAGGCTGACCATTGCCTGACGCTGGTGCCAGAGGACCCCGAGCATTTGCAGGATCGTCGTCATGATGACCCAAATCATCACCCCCACTTCCGATAGAGAAAACTTCTCAGGGGCAATCTCCACTAGCAGAGGTATCTAGATCCATCATGGATGCTTCATCAGATTGCTCTGGATTGGTATCTTGATAATCTATGTTGTCAAAAGTTGTGGGGATTGATCCCAACTTACTATGAATCAGACATTTACAATTGTCTTACCAGCCAAGTGGTTCAAACTAGCTGCTATAATCTTTGGCCCATTGATCCATAAATCAACTTACCTCATCGCTTAAATCATTGCCAGAAAGTTTTTCGCCAAAATCTACCCAATCGATCACTGGTTCATCAAGAGTTAGGTAAAGCTATCATGGAACCCTTCATTCAAAAAACCAGTTTTTGGTAAAGCTTTAAACGATGTTGATGGCATGTCATGTGTAAACTCTTTAGCACCTTTTATCATGATCCTCACGAATGACAGTAGTTGTCGATGATTGGTAAATTATGAATTTAATGAACTTGTTGAAGAATAGAGGGATGCTTTGAGTAGACGAATTACAAGAGGAACACACATGAGTTTTTAGATAGCTTTGGGCATGCCTGAGGATAATAACCCTATATCATATTTGTCTTGCATTGATCGGAGCCTGTTACAAGTGGGTATAGCTAGCTTAGATGGACCTAAACCTAGTCTGCGACTTCTTCCTCGGCTTCTATTTGCTTGTATTGCTTGTAATGACGTATGGTCACCTCTTCTCCGCAGGGCCCCTCGGCTCCACATATATATATGGTGGTGTCGTACGTCCTCTAATCTCTTCCTACCTATTCTTGGAGATACACCTTCCCGAATATGGGACACCTTGGATTCCTGCGGGTAGTTTCCTTTCTTCCTGGCAACCCTTTTCAAGAGATAAAGATATGTCTTGAGAATTACGGGAGACCCTAGGTACTCGGATATGGTAACTATCCATTATCCATCATTTGCTTGCAATATGTTTTTCATATTGATTTTTCGGCCACAAATAACGTTGCCGAATATGAGGGTCTGCCTGCCGAACTCCATGTAGCTTCTGCTCTTGGTATCCGCCACCTACTTGTGAAAAAGGATTCACAGTTGGTGGTGAAGCAAGTTAGTAAGGAGTATTAAATCTTGGAGAAGGCCATGAAAGACTACCTCACGTAGGTGAGAAAGCTGAAAAGAAATTTGTCAGACTCAAGGTCAAATACATCTTGCCTTGTCGATAGTCTTGCCCTCCTAGCATCCTCACGGTCTCCAGGACAAACAGGGATATTCAATGAGAAACTCTCGAAGCCATAAGTGAATTCATCATATGACACTACCCAAGGACCTAGGTGGATGATGCTCTCTATTGAAGAGGCGCTCATAAAGTACTCATGAAATGCATCTCTCAGAAGCAGGGTAGAGAACTACTCAAAGAAATCCATAGAGGGGTGTGTGGAGCTCACACTTCCTTCCGAACTAGTGGCCAATTTCTATTGGCCTACGGCTCTCCATGATGCGAGCAACATGGTAAAAAAGTGTACCAGTGGTCAATTTTATAGCATATGAGTATATCAACCCACTCAAGACCTACAAACAATCCCCTTGTCGTGGCCATTCAAGACTTGGGGGTTGGATATTCTAGAGCCCTTTCCGGTAGCGATCGAGGGCTTTAAGTTCCTATTCATCATAATTGACATCTTCACTAAGTGGATTGAAGCTGAATTGATCTATAGAATCACTTAGGTAGCCGCCAACAAGTTCATCATGAAGAGCATCATGAAAAAGTTGTTGTGGAACGGGTTGGCTACACTAGCCTAAAAACAAAATTTTCTCTACCGCGTTCAACCAAGGAACCATGCGAGTAGGGGATCATAGATCATTACCACTAGACATGCAGCGCAGTGGAAGAAGATCTGGAGTAGACCAATCTAATGTCGTGCATGTGAAACTCCTTGATCAGCTTCTCGATCAGATCCGTGACTAGCACCACACAGGTGTTCACGCTCCTCGACTAGCTCTGAGCAGGTGGTTGTGCTTCTCGACTAGTTCCTCGACCAGTACTGACCACGGGCACCACATCCTTGACTAGCTTCGCGACCACGTAGAGGAAGTAGTCGATCACATCGACCATGAACAGAAAGCCTCGACCACATCCTCGATCGCAATGAGGAAGTAGTCGAACCCGTCCTAGTGTCCTTGTCACCGATGAGCACCATAGTAATTGCAGCAGTGCCTCCACGGTATCCACAAATACAGGGATAGAATGTCGTATGTTAGTGTGCTGGAACCACATGCCCGACTAGGGTTTTATAGGGAGTTCAGAAAGAGGTGGTGGCCAGGGTTTTGGTGGTGAAATCAACTCTTGCGCCCATGACTCCTGCCTCCTCTTATATAGAGTATGCTAATGGGCCTTTATTCACATTAAAGCTCATCATTACTCTAAACCTTAATGGACATTCAATCATATTAAATCTCATTCGCATATCCAATCTGCATACACTATTGCCACTAGGGCATATCACCAACAATCTCCCACTTGCACTAGAGTCGATTCATGCAAGTTCTAAATTCCATCCCTTTAAGTGCGTGACCCGTTAGATTCATGTGTAAATGACCGCTACCTGAAACCCTTTCCAAATTGCAAGTCAATAGTGGTACCTAGCAGCATATATTAACTCCCAAGCACACATAAAGATCATATCGGCTGAACCTTGATATACACATGCACCAATCCCTTTACCACACGATACCAGTCAAGCTTAAGGCGAGATTTGTGCTACCCTTATGATAGCTCGACCATTCACTCAATAAAGTAGTGGACTCATCATGATTAACTCTTTAATCATATAGCATGGTCGTGCACTTTCTCAATCCAACTACCTCAAGGGGCCTACAGATATCTCTCCCGTTATCAAGGAGGGGCAAATTCCATCTTGATCGCTCACATCCCATGACATGTTTGATAATATTCCTAAAAGCAACCTTTATAACTACCCTATTATGGAGTAGCGTTTGGAAGCCCCTAAGTGTGTTATAACTATCATAGTAGTGTCTTGAGGTGGGTCTGTCCAACACCATGTTCGCTAACATATGCCCACATTATTGATTTAGTATCTCCATATCTATGATCTATGAAACATGATCATCAATCAATACATGTCCTGGTTTGTGAATCATCATTGTTCCACATGATGATATGAAACCTAGAACCATTTTAGAATGACATCAAACAATGAGTCTTATGAGCAAGTCACATACTTGCTAATCAATATCTATAATGATCATTCAAGGAGCAAAGTAACAAATTACTCGAGACAACACAAACATAGAAGTGATACAATCATCCCCATGATCGCCTTTACAGCATATCACCAAAACTTTCCTACTTACACTAGAGCCAGTCACATAGGTATCCAATACCTAGTGCTCAATAGTGCACCTTCTTTCAGGCTATAGGATAAGACAAGCTCACGGATACAATCCGATAGGTATCCAATACAAATTGCATATATTTTCATCACTTCTTCATTCAATTCAAATGATGTATCCATGCCAAATTACATGCTAAAAATTATGGTGGTACCAATGCACCCAATGCTCGGGCAATAGGTCAACTATCGACAATAGAGATCCATAGGACTAAACACATTGCAAACCACACATAACTCAGAACCTAATTTTATAATCCAATAATTTCTAATGCAACTTCAAAAGTGGTTGTGTACTTAGAAATAGTTGTAGAGTAGGCAACAGTTCTTGCATGGAACATTTGTAGCTCACAGTTTCATCAATTACATAAAAACAGATTCCACACCATGATTCCTTTGTTAGTTTGAAATCTAGCATCGATGTAACCATTTACAACGACCTTTTCTTTCCTCCGAAAACCATGGTCACATCCTCGTTCTTATCCAGTACTAGAGGATAATTTTTTCTGATGACTATCAATAGGACTTGTGATTGATATCAAGATTTCCCTACTCATTTGGTGTCACAACAAGTTGAGTCTCACAAAGATTGATGCTACATGGCATTGGCAAGAAATCTTACTTGGAATCCTGCATATTGATCTATTTCAATACCTTGTCAATGTGCGTTCTTCAGCTTAATCTCATTAGCCTTTTTTTGGGCATTTTATTTAGGATATCATGCACATCAAGTGTCATCACACACTGATTCTCGCAAGTGTCAACATTTTGGCCTCCTTTTATCTATCCCTATAGGTCCTTATGAGCTATTTATATTGCCTTTCCCACAACTTCATCTTGAAACCATTTCTCAATGAAGATTTGAGAAACTTAATGCATTGGATTGTCATCCCAATCAACAATATGTCATACATATTAATGATATCAGAAACACAAATGTGCTCCCACTAGCCTTGTTGTAAACACAAGGTTCTTACTCACTCTTGATGGAGTCAAACTCCTTTGACCACCTCACCAAAGTGAAAATTCCAACTCCGATACACTTGCCTCAATCCACAGATGGCCTATCGAAGCTTGCATAGCTTCCTAGCATATTTTAGGATCATCAAAACCATTAGGTTGCATCACATACATGCCTTAACTTAGGTTTCCATAAAGGAAAGCCATTTTGAGGTCCATTTTCCATATCACAATATGCAACAATCGCTAGGATGATCCCGATAAACTTTTAGCATTGCGACGAGCAATATGTTTCATCATGATCAACACTTTGAATTACCATGAAACTTCTCACCACCAATCATGCTATACAGACACGAACATTTCCATCAGTGTCTACCCATTTTCCTTCAAACCCATTTACACTTAATAGTTTTTTACACCATTGGGTGTATCGACCAATTTCTAAACTTTGTTTTCTTGCATGGATTCTAATTCGGATCTCAAGCTATCTCTCAGATTCTAGTCCCACCATTGTTTCTGTATAGTACTTGGTCTTATTATTGTCTAACAATAATATATCGTGCTGCTCCTTGGTTAGGAACATAAACCTTTCAGGTGCACGACTGACCCTTTCTAATCGACATGGGGCTGGTGTCTCCACGACATGTTCTGCAACATCCAGTTGTAGTTCAGTAGGAGCTGAAACATATTTTGATGGTTCCCGAATCTCTTTGAGTTGAATTATGCTCCCACTAATTTTCTTTGAGAGAAACTCTTTCTCCAGAAAAACACCATTTCGGGCAACAAACACTTTGCCTTCTTCCCGGTTATAGAAATAATATCCTTTGGTTTCCCTAGGATACCCCACAAAGAAGCACTTATATGATTTGGGAGTGAGCTTACCATATGTCAAACATTTTACTTAAGCTTCGCAACCCTAGATCTTAAGGAAAGACAACACGGGATACTTCCTAGCCTATATCGCATATGGCGTCTCCTCTATAGACTTAGATGGAACCCTATTTAACATGAAAGCAACAATTTCTAGAGTGTATCCCAGAAAGACAATGAAAGATCAAATTGGCTCATCATACAACGAACAATGTCTAACAAAGTATGGTTCGTCTGTTTAGACACCCATTGCATGGAGGCATGTCATGAGGAGTCAATTGTGAAACAATGCCACGTTGCTTTTGATGACCATCAAATCATGGCTCAAGTATTCATCTCCATGATCCAATCGCTGGAATGTAATTATTTTGCCAGTATGATTTTGTACCTTATTCTAAAACTCCTTGAACTTTTTGAATGATTTAGATTTGTACCGAGAACCACTTTTAGCTATAGAGCTCCTCAGCCCACATACATCTATATGTACAAGAGCTAATAACTCACTCGCCCTTTCTCCTAGACTAGTGAAAAGCAACTCAGTCATCTTTTCAAGTAAACAAGATTCGCATATGTCAAATGATTCAAAATCAAATGAATCTTGAAGACCATCTCTATGCAGCTTCTCCATGCGTCTCTTATTCATATGACACGAGCAACATTGCCAAATAAAAGTGGGGCCAATCAATGTTATAGATTCACATATCCTCAAAATCCATTCATCATGTATATGCACTGTGATTCAAGTAAACAAGATTTGCATAGTGCCAAATGTTGACTATTGGATCCCTCTTCGCATGTAGGGCTTTCGACATGTATATGCGCTGTGATCCAAAGTACAATCCGAAGGAGCCCCGCACACTGACACATAAGACCGCCTTCACAGTAAGTGCCAGCAGATATATTTGCACATACTCTACTACTACAATTTTTCCTTTCGAACTGACAGTTTTTTCCCTCTCCACTGCCACCAACAACCACCGGGCAACTCCTGCGGATTCTACATTGCGCGTCACATGCAGCTATTCATGGTAGCAAAGGATATGAAATCCCCAAATGCAAGATAATTGCATAGTCTTTTCATTGCTGCTTTTATTCATTACAAATATCCAATGATAAAATAATTTTGCTCACGCTAATTGCATACTTTTCCATAACTACTTTCATTAAGCAGGAATTCAGCATGCCGGATGGCAACATTAAGGAGTCTGCACTCTCCAACATTCGAGCACAGATCGCCTCGTTCTTAATGACCGAAGTCGTCCCTTCGAAAGGCGAGTTCTAATGTAGGGAGGCAGGGCTTTGACTTATGTAATTTGTGGTTGCACTTTCGACTTATGTAATTTGTAACTATCTTGATGTGGACTTGCGCCATTGTACGTTTCGAGGACTTGTGATTATGTAATTTGTGGATGCATATCTTGTGACTTTGTCCCTACAATGTGGGTCGTATCTGGATGTCCCTACAATGTGATTATGTAATTTGTGGTTACATTCGTATCTGGATGTGTCTTATTTGCAGGAGAAGATGGCTAGCAAATCCTAATATTGCCTCAGGATGCAGCCAGAAAACAGGTAAAGCCCTTCAAGGGATGAGAACATTAGTGACGAGTGGTAAATTCACTCGTCACTGATGACCGAGTCCCAGTGACGGGTAGCTTTTCAACCCATCTCTAGGATGCTGTCATTAGTGATGGGTGGTAACACCCATCGCTGATGACTCGGTCACCAGTGACGGGTTGTAGCTACCCGTCCTTGGTTCTAAATAATTAGTGACGGGTGTTAAATATATCCGTCACTAATGACTCGGTCACCAGTGATGGGTTGTTATTAGCACCCATCACTAATGACAGAGTCCCAAAGACGGGTTGGAAATTTACCCGTCACTAATGAATCGATCACTAATGATAGGTTGTGGTTAGAACCCGTCACTAATTACCGAGTACCAGAGACAGGTTGGAAAGCTACCCGTCACTGGAGATCAATTATTAGTGACGGGTGTATCATACACCCATCACTAATGACGGTCACAGTGACAGGCAACAGGCCTTCTCATGCCATAGGAGACGCATTTTAGTGATGGGTCTCAATTATGACCCATTACTGGTGGCTGTTATTAATGACAAGTCCCAACCTATCACTAATGTTTTATCATCAGTGACGCAATAAGAGTGACAGGTGCGGTAACCATCACTAATGACGGTTATCACCCGTCACTAATGTGTTGTTCTGGCGTAGTGTCAATAGGAGCACAAGGATTATGTCCATACACTATCTGAAACAGACTTACCTTGGTAGTAGAGTGTACTGACCTGTTGTAAGCAAATTCAATATGCAGTAAACACTCTTCTCATATCTTCAAATTCTTCTTTAAGATAGACCACAACATGGTTGATAATGTGTGGTTGATGACCTCTGTTTGTCCATCAGTTTGGGGATGATATGCAGTAGAGAACAACAGTTTTGTCCCCAATTTTTTCCAAACGGATCTCCAAAAGTAGCTCAAAAACTTTGCATCACAATCAGAGATGATAGTATTAGGCACCCCATGTAGTCGATCGATTTTCTTGAAAAATAAATCAACTATGTTTGTAGCATCATCGCTCTTGCGGTAAGGTATAAAATGTGCTATTTTAGAAATTCAATCCACAACTACAAGTATGCTATCTCTTCCCCTCTTTATCGTAGGGAAACCTAACACAAAATCTATAGAAATATTCTCCCATGGTATACTAGGAAACCGGAAGAGGCACGTAAAGACCATGTGGATTTAAATGAGACTTAGCTTTATTGCTAATACAGTGTGACACGTAGCGTTCGATATCGCGTCTCATCTTTGACCAAAAGAAGTGGGTGGTCAGCACATCTTCAGTCTTCTTTGCACTAAAATGCTATCAATCCTCCTCCATGCGCCTCTTGCTACAACAAAAGACGAACGGAGCTAGCTGAAATGCATAGCTTGTTAGCACGATAGAGCAAACTATCATTTAGCTCATATTTATTTCATATTTTCCCTTCTTTACAATATTCAGACACTTCTTTAAAGTTTAAATCAGTAGCATATAATTTTTTAATGTTCTCTAAACCAAAAATCTTATGATATAGGTTAGATAACATGGTATAACGCCTAGAAAGCGCATCAGCAATCACAATATTCTTCCCTTTCTTATGCTTTATGACATATGGAAAAGACTTGATAAATTCTACCCATTTAGCATGTCATTTATTCAGTTTAGCCTGAATTCTAATATGTTTTAGCGATTCATGATCAGAATGTATAACAAATTCTTTGGGCCATAGATAATGTTACCAAGTTTCAAGCACACGAACTAAAGAATACAATTCTTTATCATAGGTATAATAATTCATACTTGGCATACTTAATTTCTCACTAAAGTCTTATCAAAATCCGGGAGTTGGAATAATGGAGTATGGGTGAGCTTCTCTTTCAACAACTTGAATGTTTTTTCTTGTGCAGGTCGTCATTTGAAAACCACACATTTCTTTGTCAACTCGTTTAATGGAGTAGCAATGGTGCTGAAATCTCACACAAATCGCTGATAGAAACCCGCAAGACCATGAAAGCTTCTCACCTGTGTCGAAGTCTCAGAGGTCGGCCAGCTTTTTATGGCTTCAATTTTTGCTTGATCCACATCTATTCCCTATGGAGTAATAACATAGCGAAGAAAAGAGACTCGATCTATGCAAAAGGTGTATTTTTCGAGGTTATCGAATAAACGTGCATCTCTCAAAGCATTAAAAACAACACGTAAGTGATCAAAGTGTAGTTCATGTGACTTGTTGTAAATCAAGATATCATTGAAATAAATCACCACAAATCTTCCAAGGAAAGGACACAAAACTTCGTTCATCAAATGCATGAAAGTACTAGGTGCATTAGTTAATCCAAAATGCATTACTAACCACTCATACAAGCCAAACTTAGTTTTAAATGCAGTTTTCCATTCATCTCTAAGTTTTATCCTAATCTAGTGGTATCCACTTCGCAAGTCAATTTTAACAAAAATTATAGAACCACTCAACTCATCAAGCATGTCATCTAACCTAGGTATAGGATGATGATATCTTATTGTAATATTATTGATGACCCTACAAGCAGCACACATATGCCAACTACTATCTTTCGTAGGAACCAAAAGAACGAGAATAGCACAAGGACTATGACTTTCTCATACGTACCCGTGGTCCAAAAGGTCTTTGACTTTTCACTAAATTTCCTTAGTCTATTCCAGGTTGGTCCTATATACAGCACGATTTGGCAAGGTTGCAACTAGTATCAAATCAATTTGATGTTCTATTCCTTGAATAGGTGGTAAACCCGGGGGTACCTCAGCTGGAAATACATCCACAAACTCCTGCAAAAGGTTAGCAACAGCAGGAGGCAAAGAGCTAGATATATCCTCGAGTGAAAATAAAGCATATTTGCATATCAAAACATAGTATGGCAGCTCGTTATCATAAATTTCAGCAAGGTTAGATTTAGTGGCAAGCATAACACACCCTTTCAACTTAATTCCTTCAGACTTAGAATGTGTTGTTGCTTTATCCTTTTTGTGGATAAACATTTTTCGCTACTTGCTGATTTCTAGATTCAGGATCTCACTCTTTTATCTTATTTTCAGCTATCTCTTGTTCACATTTCACAATTTCAGCGGGGTTGAAGGTAGAAAAGTTATTTTCTTTCCTTTATACATAAGAGTATACTTATTACTCCTACCATGATGTGTTGCATCAGTATCAAATTCCCATAGTTAACCTAACAAGACTTAGCATGCTTGCATGGGAACTACATTGAAATCAGCACAATCATGGTATGAATCAATAGAAAAATGCACCTTAGTTGTTTGCATTACCTTCACCTTACCACTATTATTGAACCACTGAATGTGGTAAAGATGAGGATGCAATATGTCCTTGTTGAAAATTCAAGCTTCTTGATCAAATATGAACTTAACAAGTTGTTGTAGCTCCTTCCATCAATAATGACTCAAACACGATAATCCTTGACTACGAGGAACATATGAAATAAATTATGGCATTGTAGCTATTCCACTTGCTCTATTTGAGTGCTTAATACTCGTTGCACAATGAGGATCCTATAATTCTGCGTGACAGCAGCACTCAATTCTTCCTCATGGTTTATTTTTTGTCTCATGTTCATCCTCATCTCTTGCATGGTTAGCTGCAAGAGCATATCCATCCTCAACATCACTAGCACTTACATACTCACCGTCTTCTATTGCAATGTATGCTCACTGACTTGGACAATCTTTTATGACGTGGCTCATTCCCTTGCATCGGTGGCATACAATTACGATCGAATTGCATTTAGAAGCAACTGAAGAAGAGCTCTTGGTTGGACCATGTACATTAGCATATTTGCGTACCTCTAAAGTGGGTGATGGTGTTAGAGTTGCTGCTAAACGCGCCCTAGTTGAGAAATGGGCAGCCATCTATGTAGCTGAACGTGGGGCTATTTTGACTTGTCCTGGCATTGATTTTGAAGTAGTCGTGCTTCCAAAATTGTTCCTTGGTCTTTGTTATCGCCCCTGCAATTCTTTCTCTACTAAACATGCAAGTTGGAACAATCTAGGAACACTATTATAGTCTTTGTAATCAACTATGTCCTGAATTTCACATCTTAATCCTCCATAAAATCATGCCATTGAAGCCTCTTCATCCTCAATAATATCACAACGTAACATACTAATTTGTAGCTCCTGATAATATTCTTCTACAAATCTATCACCTTGTAAGTGCTACAATTTCTTACACAAATCACATTTGAAAGAGGGTGGAACAAATATATTATGCATAGCAACCTTTAAAGCATTCCATGTAGTAAGCGCTAACTCATTGATGCATACTCTATTCCACCAGATAATTGCAAATTCTGTAAATTCACTTGTAGCTTGCCTAACTCTATGCACTTCAGGAACTAAATGAGTATTAAACTTTTGTTTGACCATTATCTTCCAATCTAAATACTTTTCAACATCATAAGCACCCGCAAAAGATGGTATAGTAAACTTAACCTTAGCAAATGGATCATCATTAACATGTAGGTTATGTTGCCAAAAAATATTACCTGTCATATTGTGACGGTTGAAGTTTAATCAGTCATGTTGTCATGCATCAAAGGTGTCTTGTTCTTGCCTCAAAATTTCATCATTGGTGACAGACTTGTCATGTTCATGGGCTGCACCATGAGGGTCCATATGGTCGTAGTTCGGGGGTTGAGTAACCAACCGATCAATACACGTATTGAGCATTGCAATGCTATTGTTAAGTCACTGCAAAGAGGTATTTGTTCCCGCAAGCTTCTTATCAATGTTGTCATTAATAGATTGTCGATGATCATCCAACAACATTGTGAGTTCTTCCCTCAAAATACACTCTTTCGTATCTGATGCTTCACCTGCCATGGTTAGTAGCAAACAAGAGATAAAAAATATATATTATCCTTATTGACTACTAGGTGGTGGAGATTGAAGTGGAATCACACACTCTCAAGTGTCTTGCTACGCTCTTGCAAGTGTTCTTACCAATCACAATAGGTGGCACAACCGGTAGTTGGTTCGTGATACCTTATCGGGTGCGAGTGAGATGGTTGCAAAAAGGAGAACTGTTCTGATCGAGAGAAGGTGGAGCTTAGACATGCAATATTTAGTAGCAATGAGTAGCAATAATTGAAATCAGATTAGCAAAGCAGAATAAAAGTCCACGTTACTCATCACAATTGTTGGCCCAAACGTGTTTCTGAAACTAGCTCAAGCAAGCCGAAGACTATAACAAACTCAAGCGCAATGGAACAAAACTCGCAATACAAACCTGAATTTTCTCTTTCCCTTTGTTTGTACTCTCTTTTTTTGGCACTCTTTGCTTCTTGCTTTCTTCTTTCTTTCTGATTTTATTTTTGTGAATTTGACACAAACTCAAAACTCCTCTACTACCTTTTCTAGGACCAGTGAGGTATATGGGTCACAAACTTTTTCCGGAGAGCAGGGGTATAAAAACTCTCTCTCTCTCTCTCTCTCTCTCTCTCTCTCTCTCTCTCTCTCTCTCTCTCTCTCTCTCTGAACTTTGGCTTGCTTTGTTTTGGCTAAGGAGTTGCTACTCGAACTTTATTAGACAATGATCGATATGAAGGGTGTGTGGGAGTGTCCGAGAGCAACCAGAAACAAATAGACTCCGACTAGGTATGATTAAAGAGTTAGTCATGATGAATCCACTACTTGATCGAGTAAATGGTCGAGCTATCACAAGGGTGGCACGTATCTCGCCTTGAGCTTGACTGGTATAGTGAGGCGAAGAGATCGGTGCATGTGTATATCAAGGTTCAGCCGATATGATCTGTTGTGTATATTCGGGAGTCAACATGTCCTGCTAGGGATGGCTATTGATTTCAGTTTGGAAAGGGTTTCTGAGTCGTAGCCGTTTGTACATGAACCTAACGGGTCACACACTTAATGGGTTGGAACAAAACATGCGAATTGGATTCATATATGGGTTTTGATTGGATTATGATCCATGAGAAGTGAGAGACCTAAAGGGCTTTCAATGTGGGAGCCCACTGGCAAGCTCTATATAAGGAGAGGTGTGGGTAGGGCGTGCTAAGGTTGAGCCACTCCGAAACCCTAGCCACAGTCTTCTACACGATATCCCAAAACCCTAGCCGCGCGTGCGGTGCTAGCACATAAGTGCTCAATGTTTCTGCCTAGTACGTGTGGATATCGTAGAGGTATTGTTGCTATTGCAGCGCTGATCTTCTCAGGGAGTTGATCGCGACGTGTTCGGGATTGGTCGCCGGTCGTGACAAACTGGTCGATGTACTTGCTCATCTGATCACAGAGCATAACGTGACCACTTGGATCTGGTCGGACAGCACGACACGACCACTCAAAAATGGTCGAGGATGTGACAAACCTAATCGGGAGCCAATCGAGTAACTGGTCGTGGAGCACGACCACCTGCTCGGAGTTAGTCGGGGAGCGTGACCACCTGCGCGGGGCTAGTCGCGGATCTGATTGAGAAGCTACTTGAGGAGTTTGACACACACGACATTGGATTGGTCTACTCCAACTCTTCTTCCACTGCACTGCGCGTCAAGTGGTAACGATCTATGATCTCCTATTAGCATTATTTACTGGGTGAATGCGGTAGAAAATTTTTGTTTTAGGCTATCGTAGCCTGCCCGTTACCCAACAACCCCCTGAGGGTGCAGTGTTCCCCAGTCTTGCACACAAAAGGATAGTCCTGTGTCCCTCGATGCCGACGACAGATCCATCACCAAACTTCACGGTGCCGATGACGCTAGAGTCAAGCTCAGGGAAGGTCTGGCATGCACCGGTCTTGTGGTTAGCGGCCCCAATATCCAGATACTAGAGTCAATCATCATGCGCCTCCTCACAATCTAGCTGGGCAAACTCCTTGGCCTCGACCAGCTGCACGGGCCCATGCAACGTCGATGGAGGCTCAACGGGCCCATGCAACGCCGATGCAGTGGCGTGGGCACGGCCGGCATCACAATGCAGGCACTCACCATCAGGAGCAAGGCCTTTGTGTATTTTCCTAGGGCCAGGTGAGCCTCGGCTTGCTGCGGCATTCTTTGGTCCAATGGCCAATTGTGTCGTAGTTCCAGCATTTGTCCTTAGTGATGAATCGGTTCCCGCCATCGCTCCCACCATTGCCATCTAGCTTACGGTGTGGTGGGCGTCGGCTTTGCTTGCCTATTTTGAAGCTGAGCGAGCCCTCGCCTTGCTGCTGCTCACGAACGCGCGTAGCCCACTTCTCCGTGAGGATCAGTTTTCCGCTCGAGGTCATCGGAGTGGTCAATGGCCAGCGATCTTTAGCAGCCTTCAGGCGGCCTGTTACCTCCTCAATTGACAACATAGACAGGTCTAGCAGTGTTTCAATCGAAAGTGTGATGTACACAAACCTTAGCAGCACGACGCACAATTACTTCTCCACTGCCTTCGTGATGGTGATGACGTCGCTGAGGATCGCGAGCTGGCTCACCAGCCCACTAAGTCAAAGCACAAAATCCTCCATCGCCTCGTCGTCATGGAATTCGATCAACTTGTACTCCTTACAGAGCTACTGAACCTTCACCTTCCAGACGCGATTGGTGCCAACCCATATGGCATGGACCGCTTCCCAAACGTCCTTTACGCTTTGCTTGATGTCGAGGTCTGGAGATCATCTCCAGTGGAACGACGCGCATGATGGCCTCCATCGCTATCCTGTCTTCCTGCAGGTCAGCACCACATGCCTGGAGCATGACCTTCATCATGAGGGCCCAGTCGCCGTAGTTCATCTTGGTGCCAACCTCCTGCACCATCCGCTGCACCACAACCTCGTGGCCACCGTAGTCAACACGGAGGGGTAGAAGGCGTGCATGGGCACACCCGCTGCAGTAGAGTCCTAGAGAACCTACCACCGGGAGCCCACTACATCGACATGGTGGAAGGCTCTGGTACCATATGTCAGGATCGCTTGCTGATCATCTGCTTCAATGTCACACACAAACAAACACGAGAAACTGAGAGCAAACAAGCACCAACACAGGAAGTTTTGTGCTGTCCAACCGGAGCAGCATTTTATGTATATTGCTCAGCCATTTAAAGAAAACAAGCTAGCATAATTATGACAGTAATACTGCCCTTATTCCTCACTTAAAACTGAAGCTAAAACCGAAGGAAACGCCTCAATAAAAGAGCTGAAACTGTCCGGACGTTGAGAACATTAAGCCTCAGGACGTGCCCACATTAAAGCAACTCAAACAACCAGGTAAAACTTACGTGCGAGGATTAACGGACACACCTCACATCCCAGTGAGTGGTTATCACCTGATCCTTCGGTTTGTGCCCACAGATTTTGAACTCTGAACAAGTGAATAGCTTAATATCCATTGTCCTTCAGTTCCGGAGCGGTATCATTGGGCGGTGAACTCTCTATTCTTTCTCTGAAAGCGACGCCTGATTTCTACGCTCCATCGATCGATCTCCCTAGGTAGCAGGATAAGAGTAGGATAAGACCCCGAGTCGTCTCTGTAAACCCATCGATCGATGGCAAAAGACCAGTTGTACAAGTGAAGGCTTTTGGCATCAATTCCTGACGAAACGTTTCGGTTCCTGGCGCAGCATTCAGTTCCTGTCGTGGTGTCACATCGAGACGGTGCTATCAGAAACTTGAAACGATCACTTCCTGCACTTGCAAAGTGCTCGAGTTGGTATCCCGCTATCTCTGCTCACCATTCGTATAGACCGAACCACTAAGATTTGATAAGCATGCAATTGAAACTGTTAGTACTGGATTACATCTGATTAATATATATGCATCTTAACAAAGTTGAAGAATTATTTTTTATTGTTACCTTACAGTTTCAGGAAAGAGTAAATAAGCAGCCATGTACATACCAACGAAAGAGCTAGATAGCTAGCTCCTTCCTTCTCTCCCACCTGCAGTACAGCTTCTCTGTTCTTGAGAAACCAAATTAAAATATGGCTTGTTTTATATATGACGAGTGATTGGCAAGATTGATAATTTGGTTTGATGCTTTTGGGATTGTATGACCATGTTTATGTATTGCAATTATAAATATGACTAACTAAAGTTGCAGAGAAAACAGAGTTAGCATTTCCATCTCTGAGTCTAAGAAAATTTACCTCATCAGATGATTTGGCGTTCAGAAAAGTGAACTCGTCGGATGTCTGGCACTTAGAAGGTTTCAAGCCGGAGTATTGGCACTTAGAAGGTTTCAAGCTAGAGTATTTCAGTGCAGAAGAAGGATTTGAAGTGTATACCAGATGGTTTGGCAATGGGAAGCTGGGCACGCAAGACTAATTTTTTCAGAGAGGTTGCAAAACATGTCTGGTAAAGATGTGCACACCGGATGGTCCGACGATTGGATTTGTGAGCACCGGATGCTTCACCGGAGCATTTGTTCCACATAGGTTGCAAAACAGCTTCTGATGATATTATACTCACTAGATAATCTGGTGATGAGCAGGGTAAGCAACAGAGGCTTCACCGGAGTATTTTCCAGGAGGTTTACAGAGCAAGAAGAGATTTACACACCAGATGGGCTGGTGCTTGTACTGAGGGTCACACTGGATCATTCAGTGTTCATGTTTTTTATGTGATGTGTTTCAACAGGGATTTTGATGATGGCTAACTAGATTTTATGCTTAACTATGGAGTTGGAGATACGTGTTTCCTTGTCTCATGGTGTGTAAGTGATGGATGCAACTTCACGATCGACAGCGAGATGATCAGGACTAAGCAGCGTGCTTGGTACCGGACGATCAAGGAGATCAGGCGGAGTCAAGGGTGATCCTAACTGTACGCATGGACAACAAGCAAAGCATGGAAAGGTGGATGAAGATGGCGTGTTGACAAACTCAAGCAAAAAGAATGCTGGTGCAACTGACAAGGCGGCATGAGGAATCAAGAGCGGAGAGAGATTTGCCGGCGGTCAAGATCACAAGACAGGAGTACACGTGTCAACATCGTGAGGCTTGCTTAAGGTGTAAACAAGTGATGGTGAGTCACACTTTGAGAAGTATGCAAGGTGGTTTGTGGTTTGGTCTTAAAAGTGTAGGAAGGAAGAGTACACGTAGCATCATTGCGAATCTTGCCTCGAGATAAAGCTAAGTCATAAAGACGCCACAGCAGTCCAATGGATGAGGAAAAATATAGACAAAAAATGCCCTTTGTGATAGGTAGAAGTGTTTTCGAAGAGAGTGGTATTTTGGGAACAATCTATAAAACTTAGGGATTAAGAAACCTAGACTATAAATAGAGGGGGAGGGCTGGTTAAGCCATTTGAGCCAGCTATTTGAAAGTTATGTGGTAGAGTTTACCGAAAGAGTGATGAGTGCTTAGCCTATGTATTAGATTCGAGTTTTTTTATACGAAGTACTTTGTAATTTGTCAAAAATAGGACTGTCATTTGCATGTAATGAAGATCATGTTACCTCTTAAGCTTGTGTTCATCTCCATCTAGTTTACTTCTATTGGGTCTTTTGTTTCGTTGCGAGTTTTTTAGTTTTTGTTGCGATTTTTTTAGTTTCAGAGCTGAAATTTTTCACTATGTTGAAGTGGTTCTTTTTGTTGCTAGATGTATAAAATTCACATTCAGAATTGGTATTGAATTCTCTTGCCTCTAAATCATCAAGTTGAAGAGTTTCTTCACATGTTCTCAAATTTCAAGCTTTTGTGTGCGATGACTTTTGGATTGGTTTTTAATAGAACATAGTGTTTAATTCCATCCATGAGAGACATGTTTTTTTTAAGGATCTTTCCATCCATGAGTTTTTGTTTCCGCATATTATTTTGAGATGCGTTAGACTAAAGATTAAAAAAAGCCATCTTAAAATTTGATAAGACATCTATTCACCTGCTCTAATCGTCAATCTCCATCCTAATGTTCTTTACTACAGCTCAAGTGTGCATGCATCCTAATATCCTACGGCATCGAAAACAAGTTTAGCAACCACCCACCAGCAGATCAATCATTACCAGGCTGAAAGTGCTTTAATTTCTTCCACCAGATTTGATCAAAAACATTAGACTAATCCTCGCACCGCGAAAGATATCGTACACGCGTAAATGCAAGCATATATCCTACTAGAGTAACACATGAAAGAAAAGCTTAAAATCAACGGCGAAGTAATCCAATCCTGCACCACCATTGGCCACCTTGGATCACAGTCAGCCCCACATCGAAATTCGGAAGGCGCCAAGTGGAACCTCGAATAATATCAATAATTTTAGCTCCTCTCCTCTGAAGATATCCTTTTTGGAGATCCAATCGAACTAATCTACCCCTGAATTGAAAGGGATGGAGAGGTTCCTCCACTCACTAGCCATCGATAGGCACATGATGTGCTGTTGCTGCCATGGAAAAACTAGGTGAGAAGTCGGATTCCACTTTGGTTGTTAGTTTGGCGCTTTAGCAAAAGCACACGCAGATACACCATCTGGTTTTGGGGTGAAGAAGAGAGGAAGAAGACGGCAGAGAATGGCAAATCGACTACTAATGATTGGTGGCCGAGGCATGTAAACTTGTTGATGTGCACATTACGGATTGATATGTGTTATGTGTAGATATTTCTGTCCATCAGTAAACCTAGCTAATCTTTCCATTCGAAAAAACATAACCTAATCTAGGCATCTATATGCATAATTTAAGTTGTGTTGGTTAGAAAAAACATTCATATATGGCCTGGTTAATCATTGTGAACCTTCTCATGTGCAAATATTAGGCTGAAATGAAAAGGACGCTCGCTTTGGAAACACTTTAGCTCGATCCAAATGTGGTATCTATGCGAAATACCTCAGAGAAGTTTCCATGGTGATGCAAGTGGATATAAAGCTCCCAAATTCCAAAGCCATATAAAAATGTCACAGATATGAAGTCCGAATGTGCAATAGGACAAAGTAGAAGTTGGGCGTGGCACTGCCAAGCCCGATAACCCGTGGCAACACCGGGTGGACTGCACTTATCGTGTTCCATTTATATTAACTCACCTGTAACATTTGAAACAATAAAATGTAATTCGATAATAAACATTAACATTTTTCTCTTATACTATCACAAAGATTTGTTATGACAATATTGTTATGGTAAGCAATGGGTAATATAGGTCTTATAGGTAAATGCAAAAAAAATCAAATACAAATTGCGTGATCTATACTTGTAAAGTTTTCCATGTACTTTAGGTAGGAGAAATCTAAGCAGGCTCCATTTGCTGAGACTTAGAAATAGCAGTGAGCATCCAGGAAAATTTGGTGTTTGTCTACTTGCCAAATAAATATGATTCAATTATAAACCACAATCAAAATAAAGACATCGATATTTCCGTCAAGGCACATGACATGATTGCATAGCAATACCCCTGAGTATACCTGTGAGCCCACCCATTAAGCCCCCTTCAATTTTTGGTTATAGAAGAGGAAGAAGAAGAGAAGGAAGAGAAAATAGAGGGAGTGCCCCTACTTGGTGGTTCTAGAACTGTCACTGTGTGTCGATACTTTTTTCATTCAATACCCACAGAAAGAATAGCGATTTTTTGATGTGTGTCTGACGATGGCACGACCTGATTGACCGATGTGCCCATTGGCTTCGCTCCTCCACGCATTGCTCGGGTGCTAGGGCAGGACGGGTGCATGCACGCACTGCTTGCTTGCGAGGATGCAGGGGCCCCAAGCCTTCTCCATTATTTTCATGCATGCATGAATGGAACCGTGCTCCTACTGGCCGGCCGGCGGCGACGACAATGGATAATGACTAATTATTTGATGATATTTGCTAAATTATTAACAAAGGAAACAAATAGATTAGAGTTGTGACAGTGGAGGTATCACCTTGGAAGGGTGAAAGAGGAGCGTTAGGCATTTTTCCGGTGATTTTTTGGAGGCTCTTAGTATTTTCAGGGATTTATCTAGATTTTCTAGCAATTTTTTAGGAATTATAGAAACACTAAAAAGGGTTAAATTAGATTATTCAAAAAACTCATTTAATAAAAAACTTTTTAAATTTATGTTTTTCTAAAGGAAAAGGGAATTATTGCGCAAGCTGGTGTCAACATATGAATTTAGAGAAAATAGGAAAAATAAAAGCTGATGTTGCGCTGACTAGGCTAGTAGTGCTGACGTAGCTATGCCATGTGGGACAAAAACGTACACGTGCCACTCTGTCGCGGATTAGGAGATGCTGACTGGGCTTCGGTCGAAGGGGTATCCACAATCTAATCGTAGCCATTGTTGTGAGATCGGTTGGCTGGGAACCTGTCTAAGTAGGTCGGATTATCTTGTCCACCATACTAATCAAGCGATTTGTTTCCACTTTGCGAATATTTTGAAACAAACTTTCAGCAAACAGATGGGCCTATACTGCTGGATTCGGTTTGATTTTTCCAGCTTTGGCAACAGAGTGACTATCCCAAAGTTGAGTCTATGAAGGGGGAAGTTGCCAATATGTAAATCATGGAATAACATCACAAGTCCTCCTTAATGATGTCCCAAAATACCTAGTAGAACTCTGCTAAAAACTCATCAGGGCTGGTGGCTTTATTCTGTTCCATTTAGAACACTGCATCCTAGACCTCTGTTTTCTAAGAAAGGTGTCGTAAGCAACTCGTTCTTAGCATCAGACACTTGGGGAATTAAATCTCTACGAGATTCCAACATCATATGTACAATGACATTTTGACGTATATTTGCATCGTAAATGTATACGTATATAACATCATACACTAAAAAAGGAAAAAAAAGAAAAGGAGCAGACAGACTCAATTTTCCTTCACGGCCCACCTCTCTCCTCTTCCCTCCTTCCCCTTTCTTTTCTCCAAGCCCGAGCTCAATGGCCCAAGGCTGGTCTGCTCTCCTCTCTTTTCATCTAGCCCAGTCAGACCAGTCCGTGTGGGCCTCTTCTTTGCGCTAGCCTAGGACGACCCGCGCTCCTCCCTCCTTTTTCTCGACTATGAGACAGCGATGGCGATGATTCCCACGGCGGCACGCTCACCAGAATTGGTAGAAAATCTCATCACGATGGCAGAGGAGGTCCGATGAGTAGTGGTAGAGCGCCCAGGGGCTATGGTGAGTTCATTGGGTGTACACGTCGATGTCAGGGCGGTTTGAAGCGTCTCGACGATGATTGGGGGTGGCGAAGGTTCATCGGAGAGAGGCGGAGACAGCGATGCGTGGCTCAGTGGTCAATTATGAGCGGTGGGAAAACATCCTTGGGTGATGGCGATTCCATTTGGGGGACGTTTTGGTGTCGAAGAGTAGAAAAGCGGCCTGGCGGTGGCGAGCGGTGCGACAGCGACTGGAGCTCGATGGTAGAGCTCCTAGGTAGTGCTCTCACTCAGGAGAGTGAGGGGAAATGAGGAGGGGCCGCTTGTAGTGCTAGGGGGAGGGTCTCGAGGGCCTTTTATAGCTCAGGGGTTCGGAATCGACGTCGATTAGGGTGCGACGGTCGGTGGTTCCCGAGGCGCTAGGAGAAGAAGAATTGGGAGACTCCGGTCCTATCCGATAGCGATGGTGGCTGCGAGGTGGCGATGATGGAGTCGGTGTGGTGGCGAGGTGGCAATGATGGTGAGGGCAGGCAGAGCGGTGCGGATGCGACGGTGGTAGATGCAGCGCAGCTAGGAGGTAGAAGAAGAATCGGGACGCTATATATTCACTCAATCTCCTTCGTTGCTAGCTTGATCGGTGCCTGTTGAGAGAATGGACAACGTTTACTATATATAGATCTTTCTGAATTTCATAAACAAGTCCATTGATTCCGTTGTAATAAAAATGAATGTATCAGCCTCTACTTAGATATGGACCTTTTTTTAGCCAACCAAATTTGATTATCTATAAAAAATCAAATAGTGTTCGAAGTTCTTATCATTAGGTGCCTTCATGGTAAAATGAAGCGTCGACTCCATTCATAGACTGTCTATTTTTTATTTATCCACTGGACAGAGTCAAGAGGCCGCAAGGGTGACCAATTACCAGTAGCTCGTCGAAGTGCGTAAGGTCTTTTCGCGATCTCCTCATGTCTCCTCGTGTCCTCGTGTGTCTCGAATACCCCAGGCGACAACGCAGCAACTTGGTGAGTTTTAATGAAGACGAGCGACAGTGGAAGCGGCAAACTGGAAGCCTATAGTATGGCTTAGTAGTCTAAGGGCCAGTTCGTGGTTGCTGTGAAAATAGCTTAAAAGGCATACCCGGCAGCTGTTCGCTTGAAGGGATCCTCGACCTCCATACGAAGATCGCGCATGGGTGGAGCGAGGTCTTTGAACACCCCCTCCATCATGTCCCGGACGTTCATGAGCGAGATATGCATTTCCAGGTAAAACCCTGTAAGATGTACGGTGAGATAAATAACAATATGTTTAAGACAAAAGGAACAAAGGACACTAACCAAGGAAGTACAAAGTTTAGGACAAAATTATCCAAGAAGCTAACTCTTGTTTACTGAGATATAAACATCATATTTGATTTCATCTATTAACCATATCAGTCCATCTAATACAAGCTTTAGGATTCGCTTTGTTCGTGAATTGATCAAGAACAATGGGCAATTCTTTTTTCTCAGCTGTTCAACTTTTTCAGTAATGCCTGGAAACCCAACGGCTAGATCTGCATATGGTCACACCGAAGGGAGAAGATCACCCCTACAATTCCACTGAATTTACACTGCCAGTGACAGCGTGTAAAGAAAATCCAAAATAAAAAGGCAAATAAGGTGATGCTGTAGTCCGTGTTAGTACAGTTGTATAACTGACGAACAATACGGCAGTGTTTGATTAGATGTACCATCCCGATCGGTTCTGGATGGGAGGCCATCCGCCTGTTTGCATCGATGAATTGTACCAATCGGTGCAGCACAAGGTTATTCAGAATAGTATCAAAATTCCCAAAAATCAAAATAGTGGTCTCTGTTGGTCCAAAAATCATAAACAATTTTGTGCGTGTTTCATAATTCATGTGCAATCTATTTTAATTGGATTTATCCAAAAAATCTATGTAGAATTGAAACTAAAATTCTCAAAAAAAACTACTTTTATAACTTATAATAGTTGTTAAGGCCTCAAATAAATTCTCAAAAATCTAGAAAAATTCACTAATATTCTTCTTGTGAGATGAACTAATTTTAAAAATTATTTTTAGACTTAGATTATATAGTGAAAAAATAATTCTTTTATAATGCTTCATTTATATGCATTTTTATCATACTATAAAGCTCATCTAAATATGGACAATACAGGAATCTGTTTCGGCCGCACCAAACCATCCTAACAACCAAACAAGATCTTGTACGAGCTCATACAAGATCTATACATATACGAACTGATCGGGACAATACAAGTATCTAAATGTGGACAATACAAGAATCTGTTTCACCCGCCAACACTCATCAATCCAACAATATATTAACTAATAATATAGCTCATATCAGCAGAAATTAAACTGAGCCTCATTCTAAGCTAATGATATAGCTCATATGAACTGATAGCATAGCTCATATGAACTGATAATATAGCTCATAAATTGAGTCTCCTTCTAAGCCTCCTCCTGTCCATCTCCATCACCCAGCCAAATGCAAACATATGCTCATATCAGCAGACCAGCTAGTAACATGAAAGGTGTTTTTTGATATACCTCGCGACCCATACCATTTTGTTAGGCAAGGATAGATCATTGAACGCCCTTGCTTGAATAATATTCTCACATAAGTAAGCATCATAGTGTACAAGGTGCGCCTCTTCAAAGCCAGGATACTCATCAGGTTATCATAAAGACCATCTAGATTTAAGGGCTGTTTGGCAGAGCTCCCAGAGCAGCTTTCTGACTGGAATCAAGGGGAGCTCTGCCAAACAACAGCTTTTAGCTTTTAGCTCCCTGGGTGGAATCCGTGGGAGTGATTCTCTGAAATGGACTAGAAGCTGAGGAGCTGAAAAAAAACAGCTTCCCTTGATTCACTTAACGCATAGAATCACCTCCTCCATATATTTTATTTTAGAGAATCACTTTCAGCCACAGAATCACTTCCTACAGAGAATCACTCCCCGCAGAGAATTTAGATCAGGGAGAGCTCTACAAAACATGCCCTTATTTTTAGTTATTAGTTTTAGCCCCTGTCTATTTGCAGTTTAACCCCTAGAAATTTAAACCCTCGTAAATCCTCGTAGCTCTGATTTGGGTGATTTTCATGCTCAAATTCTCATAGCGATGTGTAGAATCTTTTTATATGGTTTTTACCAAGTTTTAGTACTGTTTGGAATACTGTTCTTAGTAGTTTCTTTTGTATGCTTTTTCGGTGTGCTGTTTAGAAGGTGAGCAGTTTGCGAGCCTGCAAGACCAAGCTTTTGAAGACTTCGAGCAAACCTCAACTGAAGGCAAGTTTTCTTGAACATCTTGCACCTACTTTAGGGTTTTTATGTAGTTGTTTATCCTTCATTGTATGCTTGTCTAATTTTAATAACCTATGATTAGAGTTTACTAGATCTTGTATGATTATCCTTGTGGGGAATCACGACATGTGGGAAAACTGTGCAAACTCTGCAGAGTATAAAACTGATCGATCAACTGTGCTCACGGTCAAGAGTGGGCTTGGACTTCTTGTCTACTTGGGATCAGGGTTCTGGTTTGGATGGTTAGGTAGCCAGGTAATGGGATTGCCCAGTGAGTCGTGGTAGTCAGTTGAAATCTGATGAGTTATCCCTCTCGTTATAGTTGTGTTTCACTTAATAAATAGGTTGCCTATTGTTAGAGTTATAGGTCAAGGTTGCGTAGTGCAGTAAACTAATATCTAGCCTTTTATTGACTTAAGCCACATAGCATGATTTTCTTACACTTGCGGAGTACATTATGTACTCACACCTGTTGCCCCCTTTCTTGATTCTTTTATTGTTCAGAAGCAATCAATGAAGCTGCACCCTTTGATGGAGACGACATCGACCTGGAGCTCATTTCCTAGGCTAGTAATCCCCAAGATGACGCATGTGGAAGATGGAAAACCCTTTGGCGCTGGAGTTTTCTTTCCTGCTGTGTTTTTTCTTCTAGACCCTCAGGTTCTTTTGTAATAAATTATAATGTTATTGTAATAATAACATTGGGATGATACACTGGTGATGTAACGTATGTATAAAACTTGATCCTGAGATACATATATCGTACCTTGTTTTGTTCCTTTCAAACAAGGTGTTACAGATTTTGATTGTCTAACATGCGTAGTGGGCGACAGCCATGAACTGAGCCATTGCTGGTCGACCCAAGATCGCGTTATAAGCGGTCTCGAAGTCCGCCACATCAAACAGAACATTTTTGGTCCCGAGGTTACTAGGCTAGCTGAAAGTGACGAGCAGCTTGACCCTCCCCAAGGGCCTAGCCAAGTAGCCAATGGTAATTCCAAAGAAGGGGGAGACGGTTTCAACGCGCTCCTTGGGATTTGCATGGCGTTTAGCACATCGGCAAAGAAGAGTTTGATGGAGCTCCCTCCATCGACGAGTACGTGACCCAATCGGATATTCTGTATGGTGGGTTTGACCACAATAGGGTAGCGAACAGGTCACTAGACACTCGTGGGATGGTCAGCCTGACCGAAGGTAAGGGGCATCTCCGACCACTTCAGACGTGGGCTTAGGCTCGGCGTGGTCGTCCACACCTCTCGAAACACCGACTTGTATTCCCTATTCGAGGAATATGTTGTGAAGCCTCTGAAGATGTGGACCATGTGATCGGCCTACTGTTACCCTAGTGCGGACTAGTCAGGGTCACCCCTGTCCTCACCATCCTCGTTGTGCCTAGATTTACACTCTCTAAGCTCCTTGTCAATGATGTCCCGCACGACCTTACACTCGGTCAGGTCGTGGGCATCTATGTTGTGGATCGAGCAGTAGCCACGGACCTTCTTCCCCTACTTTTTCTTGAAGCACCGATGTGGTTGGCCAGTCTACTCAACCGCCATGACGTCGGACGGTCCTTCCTTGCGTTTGTTCTTCTTTTTCTCCTTCCAACCGACCCCTTTGGAGGAGGCGGGCTGGTCGGAGGTCGGCCACAACCTGGCATCAATCTGACGCTCTCTAACCTGACAGCATGTGCGCACTTGTCTGTGAGCTCGAAGAGCTCCGTAGGGCTTCGGATTTCCTTGGTGATCAGCTTCTCAGCCATCTTTTGGTCTATAACCCCTCTCTTGAATACTATGACAGCGGATTCACCTGTGATCCTTAGAATAGTGTTTTAGCGCTTGGTGAAGCACCAAATGAAGACTTGTAACGACTCACTTTGTCGTTGCCTGACTTGGTATAGATTGTCCTTGACCCCGGGTCAGGCATAGGTCCCTAAAAGTTGACAACAAACTGGTAGCACAGATCCTCCCAGGAGTGAACCGACTCACGCGGGAGGTTCATAAGCCAGGACCGGGCTGAACCGGTCAAGGCGGTCGGGAAGTAGTAGGTAATGGCTTTCCAGTGACCTCTCACAGCCTGCACCATGATGGTGTAGATCTACAGGAACTCCTTGAAGTTGGTTGAGCTGTCATACTTTTCGGCTACGACCAACCGAAACTACTTCCTAGATTTCTTTATAATTACAACTATTACACACGTCAACACTCCCCCCTCAGGATGTGGGTGAACACATCATATAGACCTATCTTGCTACCAAATGTAGAAAATGTCTTCTCAGGTAGTCTTTTTGTTAGAACGTCAGCCACCTAACTAGTGAAATTTACATAAGGTAGATATCCAACTTCTCCTTAATGAAGTGACAATTAATCTCGATGTGCTTCGTTCAGTCATACTAAACTGGATTATTAGCTATATCAATAGCCGCCTTATTGTCATAATATAACACTAAGAGCTTGCTTCTAAACAGCCTCAATTCCACCAGGCGAATTTGCAACCACAATAAATCACAAACACCATGGGCCATAGATCCAAATCCCGCTTGTGCGGTAGATCATGCAACAACACTTTGTTTTTTTTTTACTTCACTCGGAAACTAGATTACCCCTAACAAAGGAGCAATATCCATAAGTTGAGATCTGCCATCTAGAGAGCCAACCCAATAAACATCCATGTAGCATTCAACTTGCAAGCTCCCTTGACTACTATATAAAAGACCTTCTCCATGGCAGCCTATGAAACAGTGCAAGATCTAGTACATAGCTTCCATATGAGATAATTTAGTCTAATGCATAAATTGGCTCACAACACTTACCGCGAAGGCTATATCATGCCGAGTGTGAGAAAGGTATATAAGTCCCCCAACCAACCTTTGATAACATTCCTAATCAACTAGAGTACCTACATCTTATCTCAAACGATGATTTTGTTCAATAGGCGTAACTATCGAACGACATCCAAGCACGCCAGTCCTTTAACAAGTCTAGAACATATTTCTGTTATGAAAGAAAAATGACTTTGGGACCTCGGGAGATCTCTATTCCAAGAAAATATATTAACTAACCCAAATCTTTTACTTCAAATTCTTGTGCAAGATATCTCTTCAAATCTAAAATCTTATTAGAGTCATCTCCAATAATAAAAATATCATCAACATATACTATCAGTATTGCTTCCTTGCCAATAGTATGCTTATAAAATAGTGTATAATATGCATTACTTTGGAGATAGCCTCTTTTTAGCATTGCTTGCCTAAATCTATCAAACCAAGCTCGTGGTGATTGCTTAAGTCCATAAAAAGACCTATGCAAACAAAGCACTTCTCCATTAATTTGATTTGTTCCAAATCCAGGTGGATGTGCATATACACTTCTTCATGAAGAAACACATTCTTTACATCTATTTGATAGATATTTCAATCCATGTTAACCACACAAGATAGAAGTGTTCTTACCAAATTCATCTTGGTGTTAGTGCAAAGGTCACATCATAATCAATTCCATATGTCTGAGTGTACCCTTTCTCCACCAGACGAGCTTTATATATCTATCCACCTTGCCTTCAGGAGTATACTTGATTGTGAAACCCCACTTACAACCTATAGTGATGAGCACACTTACGATGCCTGACTTTTTGCCCAACCTTTCATGGTACAATCTCAGCAACAAATACTTTTGAATTTTTAATCAAGTAATAGCAAAACAATCCTCAAGCAGCAACAATCTCACGCCAAACAATCCAAGTATTGACATGAACAACGAATAAAGAACAATAGCAATTCTGAATATAAAAGGATTTTGGCTTACACAAAGATGTAATCCAAAGCCTAAAAAAATCTTCCACTGGCGGCACTGATGCACCTTGATCAGAAGGATGGATCTCCAAGGAAATCAAGAACGCACTCAGATCAAACAAATTTGATCACGTGCTTCTCCAAGCCCTAAAGTGGCGGAAGCACATAATCATCACGTGGATGGGATTGCCATATCTCTTCTTGATGAAACCCTCCAAGAAACACACCAAAAACAAGTCTGAGAATACAAGGGTGCCAGCCCTAGGCTTTAAGGCATGCAAGCCAGCTAAAACACCTAGTTGGACTGGAACTAGACTAGAGACTCTAATCCGGACTCAACACAACTTGACAGTTGTTTAGACCAATATTATGCACACACAATGAATGTGACTATGGGGTTGGATCCATTGTAATGGTGATGAAATAGGTTTTCCATCAAGTACTCATATACTCCAATCGGACTCTGTATAAGAGAGTTATGCTAATTTTACTTCGAGCTTATTTGGCGGTGACAGACCAAATCTGAGACGATTTAAAACTTTCTTATCTTTAATTTCCGAGTTTGGGTTGACTTGAACTCATAGAGGACAATAAAGGGAAGTCTCCCACGTCCCTAAAAGGTCATAAAAATATATCTATGATAATTAGATACCTTGTATGTCACCAATATCGACCCAATCTGAATATATGTTTCCTATGCTTGCAATTTCTTTGTGCAAATCAACACCCACGAATATTTTCTTGCACTAAGCACCAGCAACTAAGTTATTCTCACCCTCCTTTTATTGCTTCTCAAAACTAGGAAAAGAGTCAAACTGAATAGTTGAATATTTTAGAGCATTACCAGCGGGACTAAGTGAAGAATTGATGGTCACATCATATAGGTCGCTTACCTAGTGACAAATCCACAAACTCCCAAATTTTATTCTTTTCCAAAGCTCTCATCTCTTCAAGCTTTGCTTACTTCCACTTCATATCCTTTTTAGCTGTTTTCAGTTAGTAGGTATGGATACTAACTCTAAAGAGGCAGTAAAGCTTTGAAAGTAAGTGTTACATTTTTTATAGGAAATGAAGTTTGCAATGTCATATTTATACCGACATAGTCTTTGAGGCGTGCTAGGTAAATCATTCTCAGGAGCATCATGAGTAGACGGTTGATGATCACCTTGTTCTAAACTGCTAGATGGAGCAATAAGGCTAAGAGACTAAGAGTTCGTACATGGGTCCTCATGCATAAAGGACTCTATGTTCTGTGAAGGAGGATTATTTGGCTTGTCTCCATGGCAAGAATTATTACTGTTACCACTGTTATTAGTTTCCTCCCCTGACTCAAACTAGGGTTATGACTCTACGAAACACCTGAAGTAGGAACAAGAATAGAGCCCACAAGGATGCCTCCACCGTTACTCTCCTCTTGTTGCACTTCAAGTGAGGATAGAATAATGCCAATATTATTGGTTGGGCCATAATATAGTTCATGTTCTCAAAAGGTCACATCCATACTCAAAGAAACAGTGCTCAGAAGGACACTAACATCTGTAACCCTTTTGAGTAGGCGAATAACTCAAAAAACATATTTGACAGCACAAGGGACAAGTTTACCAACACAATTTCTGCATTTATGAACAAAATACACACAACCAAAGACCTTTGGAAAAACAACAAAATCACTAGATTTCAAGAGCAATTCAACAAGGGACTTATTATCAAGAACACAAAGAGACATATAATTTATCAAATATGTAGCAGTTTTAACTGCCGCTCCCCAAAGAAACTTAGGAACATTAATTGCGAACATAAGAGGACGAGCAACCTCAAGAAAATATCTATTTTTATGTTCTGCAACACCATTTTGCTCTGAAGTGTTAACATAGGTTGTTTGGTGTTCAATGCCATGTAAGGAAAAAAAAAATCTCAAATTTCTAGTTAACATACTTTGTACCATTGTGAGAATGTAAAATCTTAACAGTTTCTCCAAACCTATTTTTTATGAGAGCGCACAAGTCTTTAAAACTTAGTTTCTATGGCGTCGCCTAGTCATCGCTTAGGCGACAAGTTGGGCTGAGGCCTTCGGGCGTCGTGCTTGCCTTGCCATGCTTAATAAGGCTTCCGCCTAGGCACAGAAGGTGTCCACTTGTGCGCCTAGCGGCCTAAGGCAGACGCCCAATCAAGGGGAGGCGGGTAATCGAGGGGAGAGGTGTGGGAAAAAGAGCGGATGCGTGGGAATTGAGCGGAAGCATGTGAGTCGAGTGGGTCCAGTGCTGAACGAGAGAGTGAAAGAGAGAAGAGAGAGAGAAAGAGGAGAGGACGGTCCAACGCTAAACAGGAGAGGGAAACAGAGAAGAGAGGGAAAGAGGAGAGGGTGGCTGGCAGCGGACCTAGATCCCTAGGCGGCGGTGCTGCTCCTGCACTACCGCTCCCGCCCTGAGCTGCGCCCGTTCCCGCCCTACTCGTCGTCACTCCTTCTGTTTCTCCGCCGCTCCTGCCCTGCTCATCATCGCCCAGCTACGCCTAGGAGGTCAGACCCAGGTGCCTTTCTTTCCCCTCCTCATCCTCCCCCCTTCCTCTTACTCTGTTATGAGACCATGTGCTCAGAGCTGCTTGCACACTAGCACTCTACTCTGGATTGGTGTGCTCTCTGCTCTATGCTGCGCTTTGAATTGGTGTGTGCCCTCTGCTCTGCTCTATGTTGCGCTCTTTGTTTATAAAACACAAAGCATAAGCTGATGAGTATAAAAATGTGTATGGTCCGTGGCTCTATGTTGCTGTGATTAGTATAACTGTTGTGCTCAATTGTTAGTGGAAATTAGATACTTTGATTAATATAATGCTTGTTGATTGGTAATACTCTCTTAGTTGTGCAACTATTTGGTTAGATTTAGCAATGTCTTGCACCTCTGCCTGTGCCTAATGCTATTGCTTTTTTATGGAGCAACACATGTCGAGCTCAAATCCAACAGCTGATTATGATCCCAAGACTGATCCAACACGGAAGGCAAGGTCGACTGATCCGGGTTGTAGGTATGCCTATTGGGCGGACATTGCTAAATGAGATTGGGTCACATGTACTCTATGTGGCAAGGAAATTCCAAGAGGGTTAAAAGGTTGAAGCAATATCTAGCTAGTGGATATAGAGATGTTACACTATGTTCAAAAGTTAGCACTGAAATCAGGATAGAGATGGAACCATACTTGAAAGCCAAGAAGAGGAGGAGACCCTTGTTCTCAGATAATGCCGAGGAGGAGGATGGGGGAGGAAGATGAAGTTGTTGAGATGGCAGCACCAGCACCAGATGTGGTTGTAAAAAAGCCAAGTTCTGAGACATCCACCAAAAGAAGGCATGCTATCTATCGGTTCAAGGCTTCAGCACGTAGCAAGGGTAATACAACACCAAAATCGACAAAGACAGTTGTTGGTATGCTTTGTCTTCGAAGAACACCTGAATAGGTAGTAGATCAAAGACGTTCTAAGGCATTTCAACCCACCATCGAGTCCAACACAAAGACTAAGGAGGAGAAGCAATATGTGGATTTGCAATGGGCATTGTGGTTCATTGAGTGTGGTGTAGCATTTAATGCAATAAATTCAAGGCAGTTTGAGATTGCGTGTGAGGCAACTGCACAATATGGTTCAGGGTACAAGCCTCCTACTAACCAACATCTTGGTGATCATTTGCTTCAAGAGTGTGTTAATTTGACAAGTGGCATGTGAAAGGACCATGAGCTGGCGTGGAAACAATATGGCTGCACATTTATGTCGGATGGATGGACTGATATGAGAGGATGTCACTTGATTAATTTCCTTGTGAATAGCCCGAAGGGAACCTACTTCTTGGAGTTTGTTGATGCATCGAGTGAAGTACATGATGCAACTATGTTGGTTGATTTGTTAGAGGAGAGAATTGAGGATATTGGAAAAGACAAGGTTGTTCAAATTGTCACTAATAATGGTTCTAACTACAAAGTAGCATGTAGGATTCTAATGCAGAGGATTCCTACACTGTTTTGGAGTCCTTGTGATGCACATTACTTGAACCTCATGTTGGAAGAAATAGGGACTTGAAGGTATTCAAGAATCCTATTGCGCGTGCCAGGCGTGTCACCACATTCATTTATAGGCACGGGAGGCTTCGTAGTGCAATGAGGGAGCAAACAGGTGGGAAGTATCTTGTTAGAACTGCAAAGACTCGGTTTGCCACATCCTTTCTGACTTTGAAGAGGTTGCACAAGAACAAGGATGCTTTGAAGTGTTTATTTGTTAGTGAACCATGGATTGGGAACAAATTATCTACAACTGCAGCTAGTCTACATGTGTAAGAAATTGTGCTCTCTACTGAGTTTTGGAACTCAATTGAAGATTGCCTAAGAGCTTCAGCCCCACTCCTTACTGTACTGAGACAAGTTCATGGTGATGAGAAGCCCGCAATGCCAGAGGTTGTAGCACTGATGGCTCATGCAAAGGAGAAGATCAAGCTCAGTTTCAATATCCAAACCAAGAAGACTTTGCTCAAGAAGATTATGGATATTATTGAGCGGTGTTGGGTGAAACAAATGGACCATCCATTGTATAGTGCTACACTATATTTGAACCCAAGAAAATTTTTCCCCTTGTAAAAGCTAATGATGATTCCACTGTTAGACAGCTAAAAGGTTGCTTCCTCGAAGTGCTTGGTAGCATGGTAGAAGAAGATTAATGGGCAAGCATTGAGTATGAAGAGCAGCGTGGAGATGCCTTTTCAAATAAAATGGCAAAGGAGAGCATTGAGTCAATGAGCCCTCGTAAGTGCTGTTAATCTCAGCTGATTAATTTCAACAAGTTTATTTCATTCCTAACTCCTAATATATGAGTGTATTTGCCATTCTAGTTGATTGGTGGCGTTCATATGGTGGCCGAGGCATTGAGATTCAAAGATTTGCTAAGCATGTTGTTAGTCTTTATGCTTCATCATTCGGTTGTGAGAGAAACCGGAGTACCTTTAACTTTGTGAGTATCCTTGTGTATGTGTATTCAATTTCTATTTACAAATTTCATCAAGTTATTTATTCATTTTGCTTGCTTCGCTTCCCATTTGTTTTTTGGTAGATCCATACAAAGAGAAGGAATCGGTTGCTGCACAAGAGATTGAATGATATTATCTTTGTTTCGTACAACCGGAAGATGAAGACAAGGTTTCAGATTATGCATGAGCAGGCAGGGAAGAAGTATGACCCTTTGGTCATTAAGGAGTTTGATTGAGACAATGAATGGGTTGATTCATTGCATGTGCCCACTCCGGATGCTCGAGGGTCTGATTCTGTCAATGACCTCACATGGAAGCTTGTTGATGATGCCATTGGCGCATCACACTCGCTTCAGGGTCGCAATGTTCCTAGGAGAGCTCATAAGAATGGTCGTTTAAGAAAATTTGCAACAATGGTGGTTGAAGAACAAGACTCAGATGAAGAAGATCAACACTTGGGTTCGAGTAATGAAGAAGAGGAAGAAGACCCACATGATGATGCGGACGTGCGCGATCATGAAGATGCTCCCAATGCTTCAAATGCTACTGAAGAAAACAAGGATGCTGCTCCTGATGAGTTCGATGATGGATTTTGTGTGCTGAGAGATTTGCGCTTAGTCTACTTTTGTGTAGTCCTGTTGTACCACTTTTGTGTTGTCCAGTTGTATGATTGTGCTGTAGTAGTAATTATGCTTCAAACTTGTGGACTATGATGTCATATTGTCCTTATGCTTGCTAATTTGTTATCTTGCATCTTGTTCCCTATTTCATTCTCAGCACTTGCCTACATGCTCACTGATTTTTGTCATAGTTATGGATTTGTGTTGCTGAGGAGTTGTCATTGTTCATGTAGTTTGCTGCGAGCGAGAGGGGTGCTACATGGGAGAAGAGCTTTTGGAAAGGAGAGAAAGGATCCTAGGCTCAAGAACTGGCAGCAAACAAGGTATGTATGTGCTGCACTGCTCCTAAAATTCTACCTTACCCAGCCCTTTCATGACGCCCAGAACATGTGTATGTCATCGCCTAGGCATCCGCCATAAACGCCTAGGCGTTATGAGGGGGGTGGATTGCCGCGCCTTGCCTCAATGCCACAAAAAACATGCTTTAAAAAACATAAAGACATCACTTTTTGTGTTTCAACAGATAAAGCCAAGTATAACGACTAAACAATCAATAAACGTCACAACCCACCAACGTCCAGAAATAGAGTGCACCTCACATGCCCCCCAAACATCAGAATGGATAATATCAAATAGTTTGTTGCTTCTTAAACCCAAATTAGGATAAGGAACCCTTGCATGTTTAGCTAACTCACAAGCATCACATACAAGTGATTCCCTGGAATATGAATTAAAACGAGAGGGATAAATACAACATAAGGCACCAAAAGAGGGGTTTCCAAGCCTGTGGTGGTTTATATATGAAGATACCTTAGTTACAAGAGCAACTTCATCACTTTGTTATGCACAGTGCCAGTCCCAAGAATTCTCCCTGTCCCTAGCTCCTAAAAAGCTCAATAAGAAGGATCAAACCAACCTTTACAATTGAGGTATTTTGTAATTGAGCTAATACACAAAAGGTTAATTGGGAAAATGTAAAACTGGTGATAGGGACAAGGTTATGGTGCACGACAAATCCACGTCACATGATAGGAGCCATGGATCCATCAGCTATACACACCTTATCCTTATCTGAACAAGGTGTGTAGGAAGTGAAAAGGTTAGATGCTCCTATCATATGGTTAGTGGCTCCAGAATCAATGATCCAAGGTTTAGACTGGGTTGTAGCTGCATAGGCTTGATGAGGTTTCATACCTTGGGATGTGGCATGGAAACTAGAATCAACAATAGATGAAACTTGGGCAGAAGTTAAGCCTTCAGAGAGTTAGTTTGGATGTGTACTCCTCAAGTGCTTTCACATCTACCACTGGAAGCTCCCTTTCAGGTTCAATGTGGTTTACTTGATTCCACTTACCACCTCGGACCACCATGGCTGAGATCTCCCTTTTTTCCACCCAGGTGTTAGCCATGTAACTTAAAGCACTTCTCTATAGGATGCCCATCATGTTTGCAATGATCACAGAAGAATTTTTTCTTGCCTTGATCTCTTGAGAAATTAGGTGTGTGATTGTTCTGCATAGATAAAGCAGCATGAGCGTCAACTCCTTTTTTATCATCCACTTTGTAATGTGCTCATCTGGTTTCTTCATCTATGATACTGGAAATTATATCATCTAGACTGGACCATTCAGGCTTAGAAAAATGAGCTGACAATGAAGATCAAATTTTTGATTCAAATCATAAAAACTTGCTCACAAAAGACTAGATAGAACCAGGTATGATGAATAGCCATATCTTTCTTGTCAACTGGTTCAAATGGATGGTAATAATATAAGTCCCTGTATTACCTCATTTTGCTTCTTCTCCATCAATAGTAAGAAGCAAACTCTCATATCCATGCGAGCTTAAAATTAATTTGGTCTGAAGAGCCGAAACCGAAATGACATAATTCTTCGTTCCCGACAATTTCACTGGATTAGGGTCAAGTGTACTTGAGAGTCTCTGGAGCTATCTTGAATTGCTATTGCCCCATTACTTTGCTCAAAATTTCACAGAGCTTATCAATACCCGAGTTCTGCGTCTTCTCAACAGTATCTCCCATGGCTAGTAGTTTAGTGATGCACACAGGACAAACCTAATTCAGAAATACCAAGCACTACTAATAGCACTAAAGCCAGAAAGTAATCACCAATTCAATGTCAAAGCAGAGAGTAGTACTTATTGTGGTGAACTGTACGTACAGAGGATGAAGACACAACCTGTCACTTGACTCTGTTTTCAACTTAGTAGCAACAGGTTCAAGAATCCAGCCACCGAGTAATCACCCTCTGCCAATTGACTACAAGCACCAACGCAAACGCAACAGCTAGCAGGAATCAAAGCTCGCCTTGAGGATCGAAGCCCGTGGCAACAGCAAGATCCAAATCGAGGAAGAACGACGACTCCCTCGTACACAGCGACCGCCAGATTGGAGCAAAACAACACCGCAGCCTCCAATAAAGTCGAAAAATGGATTCGAATCACACAGGGTTCACCGCCTGAGGTACTATATTGAAGATTAATCAGTGGATTTAGGCGTATTTTGGGGATTTAGGGTTGAGAGAAGGAGGAGCCATGGACAGAGAATGGAGAAAAACACTCTGGATCGAATCTTCTCCGGTTTCCTTTCTTACGTTTTTGTCCCTAGCTTTCTTTGTAATTACAACTATTACACACGCCATCAGATGATTTTAACTTGCGTGTGTCTCGTTCTAAAGTGACTTCAAATTTGCAAATCCTCTCCTAAAACTAACCTCTGCTACATTTATATAGACACAGTGGTCAACAAATCATGAAACTAACATAGTAACATCAATCCACATGTAACCAAACCTTAAAATAGTTGAAAACATAGCCTTTCCTGTATCCTTTGGATTAGATCTACAAGTGGGTGTTCGAGTTAGGTGAGAGGTGTGTAGTTGAATATAAATAAATGTTACAGTTATACTTAATAAGAAGATATAAAAAAACTTAGATCTGCCTCGCTCAAACTATGAGCCTAGACGAAGGCTGTTCAGGTAACTCATGACTGCTATAATAATCGGCTAGTGCTCACATAAATAATATCTGTAGTGCGGTTATAAATTTGCATACTTGGATGACATGGACCGGACGGCCCGATCAGCTCTACCGCAGCACGGTGGGAAACCGGTGGCACAAGAGGTGAATCAGCAGTTCAGTTTTGTGACCAACACGTTGTAGTCAGTGTTGAAACGGCATCCCGTCCATGTAGTAGCTTCGGTTCTCCAAGACTGGTCACTTGACTGTCTAGCGTTTGTAATCCAGCCAACATGCAACATGGGAAGTAAAATTGAACCGTAACACTTTTTTTTTACACCACTCAACTAGCTTACGGTTATAGTATGTGAACATAATTGTTACCAAACATAATTCATGAAGTGGGTTGACTACTGAAAGTGCTCAATAGTTAGAGAACATAATTATCATATTGAGGAGATATAATTCTCCCATCGAAATTTGTCATCTGCTTTTGTTACCCATATTATGTATGGGGAGATTATAGATAACTTGAAGTATAAGCCACAATCAATAATTCGTGCTATTGATGAAAGATTTTAGTATAAAATAAACTACGCCAAGGTATGGAGGAAGAATCTGAAAGCTATTGAGATGAGATTTAGGACATATGAAGATTCATATCACAATCTACCGCGTCAATTAACCACAATATGTGAAAAAACCCTGAAAGTTACTATAACATCAAGCACTACCTCTCGACTGATATGAAGTATAGTGGGAAGCGAGTATTGCAGTGTGCTTTCTTTGCATTTGCGGCAACCATCAAAGCATTTAAACACTATTGACCTATCATTTGCTTGGACAGGATATTCCTCATTGGAAGTATAAAGGACATATATTGTCTGCAATTAGGGTCGACGGGAACAACCAAATCCTGCCACTGGGGTTTGCCTTCATAGAAAGTGAGAACGGGGACAGCTGTATTGGTTCCTTAAGCGGGTGAAGCATGCTATTGTTCTGGATCAGCTAGATATTTTTTGATTCATGATAGACATGCGGGGTTGTTACAGGCTTTGCTGGATATGCAATATGGGAGTGTTCGACGGTATATTATAGCAAAGTGGCTCGACTTGAAGAGCAGGTGGTGCATGAGGTATATGGGTGTAAAATTTTACAGACAATTCAAAAATAAAGATTTGATGAAGCTTTTCAAGAAATTATGCAACCAAAACTAGCAGAGAAAGTTCAATGCCCTATGGGCGAGACTAGATAAACTAACCATGAAGCAGACAGCTGAGCTAGAAGCCACAGGTGATGAACCGATTGCTCTTTGACCTCTCCCAATAAATACTCCTCAGATAGTAAGAAACTTTAGTGAATACAAAATGAGCCAAAAAAATGGGTTTTGATGTACAACAGTGGTGGGAAAAGGTATGGGATAATGACAACTAATCTTGCTGAGGTCTACAACTGCATCATACGAGGTATGAAGTCCCTCCTACTTAATGGAATTGTAGAAGGTATTATGCTTGCAGATATTTTATTGATCACTACGTAGTGCTTCGAATGCAATGAAAGATAATCATATGCTATATGGATCGATGCTATGTGAGTACATGAAGAAGGACACAAAAAATGCACATATGCACCGCGCCATTCAGGAGGGAACTGTGGAGCACAGGTTCAGTGTCCTGTGCTATGATAAGAGTCCTAGGGTGGCAACAGGCTGATATCATTTATGATATCCATAACGACGCGGCTGGAACTATGGGCCATCTCAGACAAGGGGTGCAGCTAAGTGAGGTGGATGTAGCGGTGTTTGTCAAGTGGGTTTTCGACAAGACTGTGCGGGCCCTGAAGCTTACCTCTTGCCTATCCACCGCAGACGTCACCGGTGCTCCTGCCAGGTCGAGTGGGGTACACACAGAGTCGTCCAGGAGGTCTGCTGTGCAATGCCGTCCACCGAGATCGGCACCCACATGGCCACTTGGACCACGCCCTACATACCCGGACACAATAGGTACGGATATTTCATACGCACAATGTTTAGAGATATTCTTTTGTTACTAATGCATTAATTTCAAACAAATATTAGGTGTACCTACACACGTCTCGACGGTGCCACCTAGACCAAGCCCAGTGCCGACACCCTCACTGCTTGCAGGCCTCTCAATTAATGGGAAACACTACATTGTCGTATTCAATAGTATATCTAATATATTCCGTAGGTTACTACGGTGATGAAGACGAGCCGTCTTCAGCTGCACCTAGATTGGTCGCACCTTCACCGTTCGCCCCCTACTACGGCACGCACGGCTGGCTATCTACTGCTGCACCTGCATACCATACAGGTACAATATTGCCTTTTATACAAATACTTTCATTTGCATATTTTTCGTATCTAATAAATTCATCTATTTGTAGGCCCCTCAAGTTAGTACACATGGACGACGGCGGAACCTTCGCAGTCGTCATACCCGAGTTAGGAGGATGAGCCTAGGCCAGACCCCCTGTTTGACCTCGTGAGGGACTTCTTCGAGGTCACACTGGACTACGACATCATCGCGTAGTCTCAGCTACCCAGTGCTCCACTTCGGACACAGCACACCTAGGAAGAGGTCTCGACACCTTTGATCCCCACTAGGCCTACCAGGCAGGTTGGTCCACCCGACGCCCTGACCTACTCTAGGGGGCACGTGAGGGCAAACCAGCGGTAGCGGCTCCGGGACCATGATGGTGGGACCGGCCGACGACAGCGGGGGAGACAACGGTAGAATTTTACCTTTGCTTTTGTAACTTATATGTCTATTTCATGATGCATCTTCGATTAGCGAACTATTCTTACATATTTAGACGTGTCTACTCTCTATGGTCTACTTACCATGTCATAATTGTATTTCTTATTCCAACGTGACCGCACGCTAGTTGCATTTCTTAATCCAACGCGACCACATGCTAGTTTCTATCTTCCTCGGCTTTGTATGAACCATTCACGACAGAGCTAGAAAAACATTTCTTACAAAGCTACTTATACATAAAGTGACCACTTGACACCTCTGTCAGGACTCTAGCTCTAGACACGAAGTGACCACACGACTCAGCTTCAACCATGAAATGATAACACCTTTGTCCTGACGTAATTTGTAGACACGAAGTGACCACACGAGTCAACTTTAACCATGAAATGACAATATCTCTGTCCTGATGCAGGATGTAGATAAGAAGTGACCACACAGGAGAGCTTTTACCATAAATTAAATAATAACACATGTATCTTGACATCTGCCCAGCATCAATACCGCAACTTTTCCATTCTTGAATAGGGAATTCAATGCTCCAACCCCTCGCCAAGCCCATACACTCAGTCCATGCACCTGCCTTTAGCCACCATAAATAACCCCACCTTCATGCATGGATACACCACTCATTTCTCAGCTCTCGCAATTGCAATGTTTTCCTCTGCTCCATCAAGCCCACCCAAGAAATATTGGGGGATTTTCATCCTCTAGGGGGTCAAACCACCGATGTGCTTCTGTGATGACCTTTGTAGGCTTCGTGAGTCCCAGGACATCTCCTACACCTATGGTCTACGCTTCTTCACGTGTGCCAACTACTAATATGATAAGCTTCAACATGGACCATATGAGTACCCACCGGTATAGCGACATAGATCAGTCATATGACACTTTCCACATCTTGTTCCTGATTTCTCGCACTGTTTTACTAATCTCTCATCTTATTTTATTTTTCTAGTCTCCTACACCTATCTGTGACTTCATTTAATGGCTCGACATTAAGAAAAATGAAGATTAGAAACGGTGGGTCGACATGAGCATGCGGTAGAGGAGGGAAGCATACGCACACCGGGAGTACGAGCAATAGCAGGAGGAACTATGGCTGAAGCGGCAGGAAGAGGAGCGCATGAGTAAGGCAGCGCAGGACCATACTGTGGCTCAAGCTCGCGAAGCTGATAGGGTAAGGAAGCGGGAGAGGGCCCGTCGCGCTAAGACGGCTAGCCCCGATGCCCTGAGAAAGGGCAAATATCCTAAGTGCACTCAGTAGAGAGCATCTAATGTAACTCGGCATATTTTCACTCCTTAAAACATGTTAGGATTAGCAGTGACACACTATTAGATAGGTCTTTAAGCGTACTAAACATGCCACTATTTTTTGTCATTGTGTCTTCATGGTTAGGGTTCTATGTAATGTTTGCCACCATATGTTCCATGTAATGTTTGTTACCGTTTGTAACCTCCGTGCTGAGTAATATGCTAAGAGTGCTTCACATCTATAATTGTTCACAAAATTAGATTTTGTATCCTCCCAACAATACATTACTAAAAAATTATTGATACAATTTTGCATCAAACACATAAACAAATATCAACAAATTTACTATGATCCACAAATTTCAAAATATCACTACTTCATGATACCGTATTGACCACTTTTTGACCGTTTCAATCCGAAATTTCCAACATATCAATTTCAAATATTTTTTACCAAACGAATGTGCACTATTTTTTAGAGTGAGAGAGTGGGTAGGGCAGAGAGGGCAATAAGAGGTGACAGTGCTATCGTAACATCCTTACTGTTCTCTGAAAAGGCTACAATCCTTTCAGAAAACGATAGACATCTATTTATATAAATCTTACCGTCTATTTATTTAAATAATATATATATATAACTCCTCGGCGGACCGGTGTTGCTTGCTCGCCATTTCCATAGAGAACACAGCACCGCGGTCAGAGGCGCGACTGTCGTGAAGCACGGCCCAAAGCCATTGCGAAGGCCGAAGAATGCACACGGGCACACGCAGGGAGAAAGACCGAGGTAGAAAAGCTGGGTCTCTTCTCCTTTTTCACCTCGCCACATCGCCACCGTCTTCTTCTTCTGTCCCACTCACTTCGATCGATCACTCGAGATCACACTAAACTCGGCGTCTCTCCCGTACCGCACCGCGCACTCCTCGCAGCTGGATCTCTCTCCCCGTGGTCGGGTCCGTGCTGGCGGTGGAGTTGATCTTTTCTTCGCTTTGGCTGGTGCAAGTAATGACCCCAAGGTCGTAGCTTGGTGAGCTGAGTTTGCACCACGGCCGGGAGGGGCAAGCCGGCCGGCGTGGGCGTCTATATTTCTTGGGATGGACTTCGGCAACAGCGGCAGCTTGCAGTCGTCAAGCGGCGGCGGCGACGAGTTCGATTCCAGATGCGGTGGTGACTCCTCGCCGCTCTCCGCGCTGCTTCGGCAGCCGCCGCCGCCGCCCAACGTGGAGGCCTTTGGCGGCTCATTCTACGGCCTCCAGGACCTCGCGACGCCGCCGCTGTCTCACTGGTCGTCGACGCCCCTCCCTGCCGGAGCTAGAGCCTCGCCCTCGCCGCCGTCGTGCCATGGCGTGGCCGCCTCTGCCTCTCAGACGGCGGCGCCCGCGGCCCTGCATGCCGTGGCTGCGCCGCCAAGGCGGTCGAGGAAGCGGACACGCGCGTCGCGGCGCGCGCCGACGACGGTGCTTACCACCGACACCTCCAACTTCCGCGCCATGGTGCAGGAGTTCACCGGCACCCCCTCCGCGCCCTTCGCCGGCGCGTCCGCGCGCTCCCGCTTCGACCACCTCTTCCCTTCCCGCTCCGCCGCCGCTGCAAGACCCGCCACGCTACCGCCGTACCTCCTCCGCCCCTTCGCGCAGAAGCTTCACGCACCCGCCTACCCGCCGCCCTACGTCACCCCCTCCACGTCCTCGCCGGCGCCGGCTAACATCTTCATTTCAGCTTCCACCGGCCCAAGCACCACGGCCGTGGAATCCAGCGACAGCTACCAGCTCGCGTCATCGCCGTTCGCTCTTCTCGGGATGCAGAATCACAGCAGCAATAGCCACCTTTCTTTCCGGAGCCCCCTAATTGGCGGCGTTGGCGCACAGCTCGACGGCGACGCCAAGTACCCCGCTCACCCCTTATTCGACAGAGGCTTAGCGCCGTCTGCGGCGAGGCTGCAGGATCCAGCCGACTTTCTGGGTCTCACGCATGGCATCATGAGCTCGGATGGGACGCACTTGCACCCGCGAAACGGTGACCGCGGCCACGGCGATGACGAGCTGTCCGGCCTGGTCGGTGGCGCGTCCATTATCGGGACCGGCGGCTGCAAGGCGACGTACTCGTCCGGCGCCAGCTCGGTCTCCCGCGCGTCGCCCCCGCTGGAGCGCAATGCGTAGAGCACGTCGTCCATCGGCGGCTCTGCGACAACGACGACGCCGGTGGCGGCAACGGCGGCCATGAGAACGCAAGGCGCGGACTTATGGGTCTGTACATCAGAGTAGGTTACTTGCTTCCCTCCAAGAATCCAAGTACATGATGAGAGCAGATTGATTTGTCCGGCCGGGTAGCTCTTTAGCTATTTTTATTTCCTTAAGTGGCTCGATTACTTCTTGCTGTTCTTCAATTTGCATTCATGTTTGTGCAGATTAAACCAGAAAAGATCATATCCTTGCTTTAATTTGCTCATCGATCGTTAGCTAACTAATCACTTCGATTGTTACACACATGATATGAGCAGGTGAAGGGGACAGCTTCTTAATTGGCATGTGAGTATATGTATTAGCTCGTGTGCTTGTCCTTGTGCTGGTACGTGTTTCTCCTGTCCTACTCGCTTCCCTCACACGCAACGCGAGCTGGTAGCCGGTAGGTACAGATAGATACATACATGAGAGAGATTGATCGTGCGATGATGGAGGAGCAGTTCTTCCTCCTCACGCTGCTGCTTCCGTTCATGCATGCTGCTTCCGTCAGCTGATTCTAGGGCATGGCAGGCGACCAATTAGCGGCGAGGTTTCATACATGTTTAGCTAACCAAGGCAATCTCGAACGGACAAACTTAAAAACGTGCAGCTTAAACAAATTAGTCCAGCCGTTGGTCTGCCATAGGGTTCGCGACCACAAGAGCTGAATAGAACAAAAAGGATGAAGCTTTCGTCAGAAATATTTCTTTTGGCCATCGATAGATCCATAGAGGTTAGACGACGATTACTGAATTTTTACTTTTTGAAAAGTATTTTACCAATGAATATTTTAGAAAAACATTATCCACGATCACTGTCGCTGTTGAACCACTTTACGGCCCCACCTAATTAGGTACCGTGCACTTAACACGTGTGATGTGCATTGTAAGCTCTTGTTGACGTGTCAAAACAAAGCGCCAAGTCTTTTAGCACCGTAGTTCCATAGCACGGCGCTACGACCTTTAGCCCCGTTGTTCTGGGACTTAGAATCGGAGAGCACCCGTCCGCCTCCAATATGAGCTCCTCCGATCGCCGGCTCACTCGCGTTTCCCTTTCTTTTTTGCTATTCTATTGCCTTCCTTCCCAGGCGATTTGGTACGGAATTTCGGATTTTCCTTCTCCTGGTGCGTCTGTCCGTAACAATCCGATGCGATCCGCTTTGAAAGATTGAAAATTCAGTCACGCGATAGTCAGTAACGAAGATAGGCCCGGTGTGATTGAAAATTAAGTTGTGCATATGCATATGAAGAATCTGACGACAAGAGCACATTGGATTTGAAGCTGGGACTGGTTGCACCCAGCCTGCTGTTAATCAATGGCGATTATGCATCAGTACGTTCTGACGATAGCTCAAATGATATCTAAACAAATCTAATCTATAAGGTACCCTTTTTTTGTTGCCACCTTGTCCTTCAATAATGCCTAGGAGCTAGTGGCTTAGATCATACTATGATACAATACAACCTTCTAACAGCTTATCCTTGTACGGTCTGAAGACCCTTTTATCATATTATAAAGGATGTACCGATGCTAATTGCAAGTGGCTCGTTAATGTGTATATCTTCTCGCACGCCTGAACTCTTCTGATATGTACTCCAGGAATTGGCGTTATCTCGCAACCAAATGCAAGTTGCTTTAAACTATGTAGACGATATATATAGATACAGACGAATTTCTGGAGAAATTGGTATCACTATTTGTGTGCAACTCACAGGCATATGCCAAAGTTGTGTTCCGTGTCATTGTCATGGTATCGATCTAATCTAGCTGCAACTGTCACTAACTCCATGGGTGCTGAGATTCCACCTCAGCCAGATGGGAGGAAGGGATGTGTCTCAGAGCTCCCTCTCAGCTGGCTGCCAGTATGCTTTGGGACATGCCTTACTGATGCAGACGTCGCTACGGTCATCTTCCACGCACGGACATAGGTGATGCACATATTTGGTGCTGTGCTCTTTCCAAATGCCACTGGAGACTGTGTTTCTTAGATGTACCTCCCCTACCTCATTCACTGGGGCGACGTTGGCCAATAGAGTTGGGGTCGGATGTGCCTACTTTCTTGTACCAGCAGCTTTGTGAAGCTTGTCAGCACCGATCCCCATCCTCCTCACTTGGTAGATACGCATAGTTGCTGCAGATATGGATGTGGGAGAGGATGCCAGTAGGAAGGTCAAGGTTGCTTCAGCCATGGACTTGGACTCCCGTAGACTTTGTTGAGCTGAGGCCCACCATTACATACATGTGGGACCAGGCTACGCACTTACTAGTAGGGCTTGTATTAAGTATAGCAATGAGTTGGACGCCCTACACCCAAGCTCGGTAAGCATTTCATATTTTAAGTTTTTTCCTTCATCTTATGTATTATTGAAAAAAATACTATTAGTGACATATCCCTAATTTACAGATTGAGTGGTAGCCGTACACTTCGAGGGGGGTGGAGGCTTTGGAGAAAACTTTGGGGTTGAACCCTTTGTGCTGGGGAGATGAGGACCTTTGGACCATGAGGCACCCTCTGATTTGCTTCTACGTTGTTTAGATGCATATACCACATAGGGTCTAGAGACAATTCGGTAGGGAGCAAAGTTACACACCTGATGAGATGTCTATGTCCGTCAATTTGCACAAGTAAGACAATGTACATGTTTAGCTCTCTAACATTTGCATGCTTAGTCACTAAGAATTGAACTTTTTACTTGTTGGTTTGATCAGATGAGACAGAGGCAAATGACTGATTTTGCCCACACCGAGGAGTGGCACATATTCAAGCTTAGTTGTGAACAAAATATGAACATGCATCGTGGATCTATCTTTCATCAGTACCTCATTTGGTACTAGTCTACCACTCGCTACAAGTTGAGGCAGAGATGGACGGATGATGACTACGCTAACATTACTTCATTTGAAGATGAAAAAACCCCATGTAACAACCGTACTTGATAGGGCACACATGTCGAGATCACCCCCATCCTAGACCGAGTGATGCGTGCCTCCAAAATGCCATGTACAGTCCAATATTCACGCATTGTTAATAATACTTCATTTGACTATAGGGTACGGATGTGAGACGATCTATCAACGACATTGACAATGCTTTAAGGATCCTAGTAGGTGGTGCTAACGTGGAGAGCAGCTTGTGAGAAACGTTGGAGGTAGAAAATGTTGTTATGGAAAAATCCTTTAGGTTGCAGTACACCTCGTGTTATTGTTCATTACAAGTCACATCTTGTAGTGCATCCAACGATGCCTTAGTAGAGTGGCACCTTGATGTGGTTGTTGCATGTAGGCCTTAACAGATGTTGTCCCTCATACTCAGTCCACTCCCACCTCCTTGCTTCAGTCACATGCATCCGGTGGCTCAGCTAGATGGTCCTCCACACAGTCTGTGGAACCAAGCTCCTCGTGCATGTCTACTTTCTCAGCTCTAGATGACAAGGAGGGTGCCGATGATAATGATGAGCAAAATGACACCCACGACCCCATGTACCATGACGAGCTTGGGATGTCTCAGCTGGCAGACACACCACCCCATACATAGGCATCCCAACATCCTTATCAGCAGTTTCAATGATACACCCTAGGTACGGATGCTCGGGCAAGGAAAAGGGAAGAAGTTACGAAAGTGATCGATTTGTTGGAATAAACGATGTTTGGTTGTGTGAACTGTATTTGGACAATATGTAAGACTTTGAACATTTCTATGTGTCAGATCTATTTGGAAAATATGTAGGAATTTGAATGTTTGTATGTGCGAAGTCTATTTGGATGCTATTTTGACTATTTCGTGGATATTGATGTCTGTATATTGGTGTTCATATGTGTGAAGTCTATTTGCAATGGATATTTATGTTTGTATGTGTGAAGTCTTTTTGCAGTGGATATTGATGTATGGATGTTTGCTAGATTTTTTGGTTGTTTCCTGGGTATGACATCATAACCTATGGTGGCGTAGTATGTAGGTATGACACCAAATGTTATGATTCCATAGCCTAGATGCATGCTGATGAGGACATCACTCTTTCGGATACACACACACCGAGTATTCCTCCAACAATAGGTCCATTGACACGAGCTCGTGCACGTCAACTAAATCATGAGGTGAGCTCGTTCCTTAGTGTTCCTTTATATTTTGATGAGGATGGGATGCTACTGAATAATTATGATGTATTGTTACTTAGGAACACGGGAGAAGAACAGCAAGGGCGCCCAAGCCAAGGTGGAGGTCCAATCAAGTTCGAGTCCGTTTCGGAGTCCAGGACCAGCCTGCACTAAAATCGTCGCCCAGGAAGCATACGGACTCCGTTTTCGATGTTCTATACATGGTTGGAAAGCTAAGGAGATAAGCTTTCCAACGGGACTGGTCCCATGTCCAAATTCTTTGCGAGTCAACGGGAATCGTCAAAATAAGTGGACGTCCAGAATCTGTCAATGTGCTGCGCCACCATCTTTTGGGCCGTTGGGCCGTGTATCATGTTGGAGTCCATTAGGGACGCGTCCAGGGGTCCTTGGCCGACCCTAGTCTTTTATATACAGTAGCCGCCGCCCTAATTAGGGTTGGGTTTTGCTTAGATATTGATCTACACACAAATTGTGAGATTTTTGCTCTTGTTCCGGACCGACTAGGCCGCCGCAAGTGTTTGTGGAACCCCAACTTCGAGTGCTTGAATTCTATTCGTAATATTTCAGATTGCATCTTCTACGTTCTTGCTTGTGTTCTCGGTACGCTTGCAGGGATTGAGCCTTCTTGGCGAGGTCAACCGCGCGACACGGTTGATAACCAACGGAGCTGTGGTGTAGTGATTGCAAGGGAGACGATCTGTTCGGGTCGAAGCCTTTGGATCATCAACGTCGAGTTCTCCATCCACCGACTTATCGCTACCTATCGGAAGAACAGGCCAACATTACTCATCAACTGGTATCAGATTTTCAGGTTGCCCGTTAGGTAATTTCGTTTTCCCCTTTAGATTAGTCTGTTTTTCATTACCAAGAGTCCAGAAAAAGCCAAAAAAATTCTGTCAATTTCCGCTGCCCTAGAACCCTTTGTGCTTTTGCAATTTTTGTTTTCAGTTGCGCGTTGTTGAGTTTGTGTCCGTGGTCGAGTCTTGTTGCTGGTTTTAGAGTCGTGTTCTTGGTTTTTAGTCAACGCTCCGTACTGTTTTGATCACGCTGCTATCCTATCGCCACCATCCCCACCAACAAGTCGAGCCACTACTCGATTTTCCATCGCGAGCCGCCTTGTGTTACTTTCCGTCACGCCAACCCTAGATAGTCGCAAGCCGCCTTGTATCAATTGCCCTGCCACCGCTGCCATCCTTGTTCATCTCGCGATCCTATTGCTTGCAATACCTTAAAGAGGTCAATTTCTGCAAGAGTTGCTTGAAAAAAAAAACCCTAACTCGACAGGAGTTCAGTAAAACAGCCATAACTTTCTCATATGGACTCGGAATCAGGCAAAAAAAATTTTCACGAACATCTACAAAAAAAGTTACATCCGTTGAGTATTCGAGCCGCGAAGTTTCCGCACGCTTTTCAGAGAACGTGCTTGATTTTCTATAGGCCACATCTTGCATCCGTTTGAGCTGAAAATTTATGTGGTTGTTGCTTGTGTGCTCCTAGTTCAGAAAAAAATATCAGAAAAATACAAAAAAAAAATTCGTGATTCCTACTAGTGCTAAAAGAAAAAAAGAGAGGAGCACATAGAGAACACCCAGATCATAGTGCTATTTGCTGTGTCTTTCTCTGATCATCCTTTTTAGCTTTGTTTCAGCTGTTGTGCTAGGACTAGGGACACGAGATAGACCAGCAACTGTGATTCATACTTTGGACACTTATTTAGCTTTGCTCTTCTGATTACAGTTATTTCTAATCCTTACTATCATATTGTGCCTTCCAAGCTCCACCTCCTTTGATCCGAACAGGTTCACTCTTGCAATCATCCCACGCTTCCAGACTCGTCACCGGTTGTTCCTCCTTGCTATGTTGGTAAGAATATTTGTAAGAGCGTGGTAAGACGCTTGAGTGTGTGTGATTCCACCTTCCACAACCTAATAGTTGATAGGGATAATATTTGTTGTCCTTTGTTTTCTACTAACCATGCCAGGTGATGGCTCTCCGTCAGATTTTAAGGACTGTGTGTCCAAGGAAGAACTCAACAAAGCCTTGCAGGATCATACTAGGCTATGGACAGACATTAGAACAAGCATTGCTAACCTCGTCACGCGAGTCAATGACCTTGAGTTGCGACAGCCACCACAGGATGATGACCATTCACATGATGATGATGATGATACTAATAATGGTGACCAAGAAGATGGTGAGGTTTTTGTTGGGCAAGATGCGCGTGCTGAGCAACGTCCTCATGCTGAACAATTACGTTGTGGCCAACAACAACGTCGTCAAGGTAATGGAGGTAATAATGTTAATCGCAACGGTCGCGATGATCCTTATTCTAAGATTAAGTTTTTAATGCCTCCTTTTGATGGTGCATATGATGCTAATGCTTATTTGAATTGGGAAATGACGGTTGATTAAAAGTATAGTTCTCATATGGTTCCTGAAATGCATAGAGTTAGACTAGCCACTTGTGAGTTCACGAATTATGCTATTATTTGGTGGAATGGTCTAGTTTCTAGTGGCTTAGAACCTGAATCATGGCCTAGACTAAAGCGTGCCATGCGCAATAGATTTATTCCTCCTGATTATACACGTGAATTGTAAAAGAAATTGCAGCGCTTAAATCAAGGTTCTAAATCTGTGCATGATTACTATCAAGAGCTTCAAATTGCTATGCTTTGTTGTAGTATACAAGAGGATGATGAGGATACCATGATTCGTTTTTACTCCGGGTTGAAACGTGAAATTCAGGACCTTGTTGATTATAAAGATTACAATACTACCAATAGGTTGTTCTATTTTGCTATCTTGGCAGAAAAAGAACTGCAGGGTCGACAACAGGTGCAGAAATTGCGGAACAATTTTGGGAGTACATCTACTTCACGAGTACCACCGGGACAAGCAACAACATTCCCTTCTACATCTACACGATCTGCTGCCCCCTCCTCCAACACTCGGGCGCGTTCAGCAGGAGCACCACAACCATCACGTGAGGTGAGTAAATCTACTGTTTCGCAGGATCCAATGCCACGCTCTTCTTCAGGTGCAGCTACCACGGGTCGTACAACGGGCATTGTGTGCCGTCGCTGCCAAGGTATTGGCCACGTCATGAAGGATTGCCCAAGCCAGCGAGCATACTCCGCAACAACAGATGGTGGATATGTTAGTCATAGTGATGTCGAGGAAGAATATGCATTTGAAGCTAATCTTGCAGTCGATCATGACATGGATAGTGAGGGGGAGGAGATTAGTGGTACCGCTGCCACGGAGAGTTATGCAGCACGCACCTTCATTGTGAAGCGAGTTTTGAGTTCTCAAATGGGGCAAGCAGAGCAGCTACAACGCCATAATCTATTCCAGACATTCCTCATTGTCAAAGATGCACGTGTTCGTACCATAATTGATGGCGGGAGTTGCAACAACCTCTTGAGCTCCGATCTTGTGAAGAATCTTTCCTTGCCAACACGTGCACATCCTCATCCATACTACATTCAGTGGTTCAATAACAGCGGTAAGGTTAAGGTAACACAATCTACGAGAGTACATTTTTCTATTGGTTCCTACCATGATTATGCTGATTTTGATGTAGTGCCTATGCAAGCATGTTCACTTTTGTTAGGCCATCCTTGGGAATTTGATACCGATGCTACACACCATGGTAGAAGTAATAAATACTCTCTCATGCACAAGGGAAAGAAAATCTCTTTGCTTCCTTTGACACCTGCTGAAATTGTGCAATGTGATAAAGCTTTAGCTGAAAAAGAAAAGAAAGAACGTGTTTTGGAATCTGAAAATCAGCAAGTAGCTCAATCTGTTTTTCCACCTAAGAAAGAGAAGAACACACCTAGGTCCGAAGGCATTAAGTTAAAGGGTGGTGTTATGCTTGCTACTAAATCTGACCTTGCTGAAATTCAAGATAATGATACTTTGTGCTATGCTTTCGTATGCAAAGAGGTTTTATTTTCAATTGATGATATACCTAGCTCTTTGCCTGCTACTGTCACTAACCTTTTGCAGGAGTATAAGGATGTCTTTCTAGCTGAGATACCCTCGGGTCTGCCACCATTGAGAGGGATAGAGCACCAAATAGATTTGATCCCGGGAGTGACATTGCCAAACCGCGCTGCATATAGGACCAATCCGGAGGAGACTAAGGAAATTCAACGATAAGTCCAAGACCTTTTGGACCGTGGGTACGTACGAGAGAGCCTTAGTCCTTGTGCTGTTCCTGTTCTTTTGGTTCCTAAGAAAGATGGTACATGGCGCATGTATGTTGATTGTAGAGCCATTAATAATATCACAATAAGGTATCATCACCCTATTCCTAGGCTAGACGACATGCTTGATGAGTTGAGTGGTTCTATTATTTTCACGAAGATTGACTTGCGTAGTGGTTACCACCAAATAAGAATGAAATTGGGAGATGAATGGAAAACTGCTTTCAAAACTAAGTTCGGTCTATATGAGTGGTTAGTGATGCCTTTTGGTTTAACTAATGCACCTAGCACTTTCATGAGATTGATGAATGAGGTTTTACGTGCTTTCATAGGAAGATTTGTGGTGGTGTACTTTGATGATATTTTGATCTATAGCAAGTCACATGAAGAACACATTGATCATCTACGTGCTGTTTTTACTGCTTTGAGAGAGGCACGTTTGTTTGCTAACCTTGATAAGTGCACCTTTTGCACGAATAGAGTTGCTTTTCTTGGCTATGTTGTTACTCCACAGGGAATTGAAGTGGATGAAGCTAAAATTGAAGCCATCAAGAGCTGGCCGACCCCTGGGACTATCACACAGGTGAGAAGCTTTCATGGCCTTGCAGGGTTCTATCAGTGTTTTGTGAGAGATTTCAGCACCATTGCTACCCCACTCAATGAGTTGACAAAGAAGGGCGTTCCGTTCCAATGGGGGCCAGCACAAGAACAAGCTTTTAATACGCTGAAAGATAAGCTTACGCATGCACCTCTACTCCAACTTCTGGACTTTGGTAAGACTTTTGAGTTAGAATGTGATGCTAGCGGCATTGGAATTGGAGGAGTGCTACTACAAGGAGGTAAACCCGTTGCTTATTTTAGTGAGAAATTGAATGGGCCATCTCTTAATTATTCGACTTATGATAAGGAATTGTATGCTTTAGTGCGTGTTTTAGAAACATGGCAACATTATCTTTGGCCTAAGGAGTTTATTATTCATTTTGATCATGAAGCTTTGAAACATATTAGAAGCCAAGACAAACTGAACAAATGTCATGCTAAATGGGTTGAATTTATAGAGTCATTTCCTTATATCATTAAACACAAGAAAGGAAAAGACAATGTCATTGCAGATGCGTTATCTAGACGTTATATCATGCTGTCCCAACTCGATCATAAGATTTTTGGTTTAGAAACAATTAAAGGATTATATGCTACTGATTTGGACTTTAAAGATGCTTTTGAACATTGTAAAGAAGGAAGAATTTAGAATAAATATGTGCTGAATGATGTATTACTATACCGTGCTAACAAGCTATGCATCCCAGCTAGCTCTATTCGCCTATTGTTCTTGCAGGAAGCGCATGGAGGTGGTTTGATGGGACATTTCGGAGTGAAGAAGACCGATGATGTACTGGCTGCTCACTTCTTTTGGCCTAAGATGATGCGCGACGTCGAGCGCTACGTGGCACGCTGCACTACTTGCAATAAAGCTAAGTCTCGCTTGAACCCACATGGATTTTATATGCTTCTTCCTGTTCCTAGTGTGCCTTAGGAGGATATTTCTATGGATTTTGTTTTAGGATTGCCTAGGACAAAGAGGGGGAGGGATAGTATATTTGTCGTTGTGGATCGTTTTTCAAAAATGGTACATTTTATACCTTGTCACAAGAGCGATGATGCTACAAACATAGCTGATTTATTTTTCAGGGACATCATTCGCTTGCATGGAGTGCCTAACACCATTATTTCGGATCGTGATGCAAAATTTTTGAGCCACTTTTGGAGGACACTTTGGAATAAACTTGGGACAAAGCTACTGTTTTCGACGACATGTCACCCTCAAACCGACGGACAAATGGAGGTTGTGAACCGCACATTATCCACCATGTTGCGGGCTGTTTTGAAGAAAAATTTGAGGATGTGGGAAGAGTGTCTACCCCATATTGAGTTCGCTTACAACAGATCAGTTCACTCCACCACCAAGGTAAGTCCGTTTCAGGTAGTGTATGGTTTTAACCTCCGTGCCCCTATTGATTTACTTCCTTTACCAACATCCGAGAAATTGAATTTTGATGCTAAGACACGTGCTGATTTGATTCTGAAAATGCATGAGTTGACTAAGCAAAATATTGAAAAGATGAATGAGAAGTATAGAACTTATGATAGCCAAGGTCGGAAACATATTACTTTTGAAATTGGTGATCTTGTGTGGTTACATTTGCGCAAAGATAGGATTCCTGATTTGAGAAAGTCTAAATTGTTGCCTCGAGCTGATGGTCCTTTTAAAATTGTGGAAAAGATCAATGATAATGCATATAAGCTTGAGTTGCCTGCAGATTATGGGGTTAGTCCCACATTTAACATTTCAGATTTAAAGCCTTACTTGGGAGAAGAAGATGACATTGCGTCGAGGACGACTCCAATTCAAGAGGGGGAGGATGATGAGGACATCACTCTTTCGGATACACACACACCGAGTATTCCTCCAACAATAGGTCCATTGACACGAGCTCGTGCACATCAACTAAATCATGAGGTGAGCTCGTTCCTTAGTGTTCCTTTATATTTTGATGAGGATGGGATGCTACTGAATAATTATGATGTATTGTTACTTAGGAACACGGGAGAAGAACAGCAAGGGCTCCCAAGCCAAGGTGGAGGTCCAATCAAGTTCGAGTCCGTTTCGGAGTCCAGGACCAGCCTGCACTAAAATTGTCGCTTAGGACGCATACGGACTCCGTTTTCGACGTTCTACACATGGTTGGAAAGCTAAGGAGATAAGCTTTCCAACGGGACTGGTCCCATGTCCAAATTATTTCTGAGTCAATGGGAATCGTCAAAATAAGTGGATATCTAGAATCTGTCAGGGTGCTGCGCCACCATCTTTTGGGCCGTTGGGCCGCGTATCGTGTTGGAGTCCATTAGGGACGCATCCAGGGGTCCTTGGCCGACCCTAGTCTTTTATATACAGTAGCCGCCGCCCTAATTAGGGTTGGGTTTTGCTTAGATATTGATCTACACACGAATTGTGAGATTTTTGCTCTTGTTTCGGACCGACTAGGCCGCCGCAAGTGTTTGTGGAACCCCAACTTCGAGTGCTTGAATTCTATTCGTAATATTTCAGATTGCATCTTCTACGTTCTTGCTTGTGTTCTCGGTACGCTTGCAGGGATTGAGCCTTCTTGGCGAGGTCAACCGCGCGACACGGTTGATAACCAACGGAGCTGTGGTGTAGTGATTGCAAGGGAGACGATCTGTTCGGGTCGAAGCCTTTGGATCATCAACGTCGAGTTCTCCATCCACCGACTTATCGCTACCTATCGGAAGATCAGGCCAACATTACTTATCACATGCCCAAACCTTATGCAAAGAAGGGACCCGTGACGTCGTACTGAAGGGGTATGACACCATAACCTATAGCGTCATAGTATGTAACTACGGCGCCATCGGTTATGGTGTTGTAGTTGGTAGATACAGTGCCATATGTTATGGCATCGTGTCTTGGATCCATGCCCAAACCTTTTGTGAAGAAGGGACCTATGGCGTTGTCCTGAAGGGATGCGATGCCATAACCTATGGCATTGTAGTATGTAACTACAACGCCATAGATTATGGCATTGTAGTAGGTAGGTATGGCATCATGTGTTTTGGCGCCATGTCCTGGACTCGTGCCTAAACCTTCTATGAAGAAGGGACCCATGGTGTCATCCTATAGAAGTACATCACCATAATCTATGGTGTCGTAGTATGAATCCCAATTTTTTTAAAAGATAAAGGAAGAGGAAAGGAAAGGTTCCTCTTCTAATTTTCTAATGAAATCCAACAATCTTACCCCCTAAGCAGTAGTTTCTCTTCTAAAATTATACTCCCTAAGTTCAAATAATTGACAATTGTTAGTCATAATTTTCACTGGTGACATAGTGCAGAAGCATAATGAGGAAAACAAAATTAAAAGGTGTCGATTAGTGAATCAAGCATTGGGGAATACAACTTTTTGGTCAAGTGAGTCAATTAACTGATGTGCAATATCCTTGCTTCTTTGTAACACACTCAAATTTATGATGTACACATATCCAACTCACAAAACACGAAATGAAATAACACATCAAGCGTCACATAACATATAACACTTCATAATTGACATACTGCAATGACTGTAATTAAAGGGTATGAGGAAATTACACACATGTTTAACATCAACTTGCACCAAATGAGGCACATGCTAATCCTCATGACATCAAATAGCAACTCAGCATCATCATCTTCAGGTACAACTATCGGCAAATTAGCCACAAGTCCCTTCATCGTCTCCATTTGCACCTCTTTAGTTGTCTCCTCTTGACCCTTGCGCCTCCTATTTTACCAATCCATAGCCTTGTGTGTGACTTGAACTTTAAGTTGTTTTCTTCTCTCTCCGTCCACCAATCCTGAAACCCATTAGATGACAGTGGGTACTTATCGCGATTCTTCCTCCACCATAGCAATGCCTTCTCTATACCTACTTACCTCTCCCTCAACATTTGACCTAGAACATTGAACGGAGATGGCACACCATACCTACTCTTCATCTCATTCTTAATATTTTGAATTCTCCTCTTCTTGTCTGAGGGTGCGAGCTAGCGTATATCTTCAAACAATTGATGTCGACCAATGAAACTCTCCCAATTGCACTTCCGTGTCTCCTGCAACACATTATCTACAAGTTATAATTAAAAAATGACAACATTGCTAACATAATTCGATTACTCATCCAATCATCGCCTACCATGTTACCACAAAAGTATCCATGTCCGAGCTCAGATGACACTACACCTTCCCGAGCCGGGATCCCACATTCACACATTATTGGTGGGTTCTCGTCACATGGCATCTCTGTATCATATGACTTGTATTCTGCATGTTCCTCCTCCTCCAGCCTGTACGAGTTTGTCCCATATATGAACTCAAAGTTGGACACAGCCAAGCCATATATCACTTCAAACATGCCACACATGGATTCTACTACATACATTGCATGCATCAATGTGCTAATTCAAAGAAAATGAGCTACCAATCTAACATTGCAACAAACACTAGATTCTAGGTCTGCCTCCCAATCTCACCACAAAGAGAGTTTCTATTGGAAAAAAAGATAAGGGAAGGAACGGATTACCATACCAATCCTATTCCACAGAAGATAAAGGCTTCAATCCAGGCAGATTTGATGGATTTAAAGGAGAGGAGGAGAGAGGTGCTTCTTTCTTTGTTCTTGTGTTTGTTGCATCAGGTCGGGAAAGTGAGAGGAAGAGGGAAGGAAAAAGTGGCCCCACTACTATATCCCATAGCACGATGCTAAAGGTCGTGGCACCGTGACATTGAAGTACGACACCAAAGGACCTGGCATCATGCTATGACACACTAACAAGAGCTTATAGCACACATCCTATGTGTCAATTTGATGATGACTATAGGATAACTACCATATCCAGGAATCCCAGGGTTTCATATAATTTTCGGGGTATGTCTCTATCTCTGGGAAGTGGATCCCTGGATAAAAAGGAAACTATCTGTAGGTACCTAGGACATCCTGTAAACAGGGGAGTTTATCTCTAAAAATAGGAAGGAAGACTCAATAGGATGTACAACGCCCTCTATATATACGGATCTTGAGGCCCCTGTAGAAGGAGAGGTCGAATAAGTCAGACAAGCCTTTCTACAAGCCAGAAGACACCTGAAGCCGATCAAAGAAGTCCTCAACTAGGTTTAGATCCATCTATGCTAGCCACATATCCCTTGTAACAGGCTCAAATCAATAAAAAAACAAACACGATGTAGGGTTATTATCGTCAAGGAGGTCCGAACCTATATAAAAACCCCGTGTGTTGACCTGTGATTCGTCTACTTGAAGCATCCCCTACCTCTTCAACTAGTTCAATAGATCGACTCTTTACAAATCGTCGAGAACTGGTGCTATCCATGGAGATCATGACAATAAGTGTTGAAGAGTCTACACAGAACATACTGTCGGCGTCACCCAAGCTTTCACCGAGAACTGGTTTTTTGGATGAGGGGTTCTACGACAACTTTACCCCTCTTCCTGATGAGCTGGTGATCGATTAGGTGAATTTCAACGGCATACTCTCTGGTGACGATTAAAGCGATGAGGTAAGTCGATTTATGGATCAATGCGCTAAAGATTACGTCATCGAGTTCAAACCACTTGGCTACTAAGACAACTATGAATGTCCGATTCACAGCAAGTCAGGATCAATTCTTGTAGCTTCTGACAACATGGATTGTCAAGACACCAATCCGGAGCAATCCGTTGAAAAATCCATGATGGATCTAGACACTTCCTCCAGCAGAGGTTACCCCCTAGAAGTTTTCACTATCAGAGATAGGGTGATGGCCTAGGTAATAATGATGATGACCCTACAAACGGACAGGGTCCTTCGGCTCTGGGTGTAGGCGATGTTCAACACTTGATGACCTTAATAGAGCAATGGTCATACTATCTCCTGACAATCAGCAAGGGGTGAACGCTTCAGATCTGCAACCGCTAAAAGGATCCTTCTTCTACAAGAGACCCTCATGAGTCCTCCGACTACAGATCTGGCAACCCCATCCAGTAAGGATTTGATGAACTCAGGGATCAACTTAACAAAAGAGGTCATCATCTAGGCCAATAACTCTAATCTGGCCCTGGCCAAAAATACTGTTAATCGAGGCAGACCATGTAATCCCCCTATCGTGAGATGTATCGAATTCAGAGAGGCATAACCCTCAAAATAAAGCTTACCAGGATGACAACCGGGCGAATAACCACCACCAAGCCTCACCAATCACTGGTCATCTGATCAGTGACTTGCGCAAGGTCATCGACAACCAACGAAGATGGCCGAGGGCCTATGAAGAGGCTTTGTCTATCTCTCAGCAACCTAATCGGTGGTGTCCTAACATCGATTAAATTGGAACTGATCTTTGATCCTCGTGGGAAAAACTACCAAGGCTGCTAGAACCAAGCAAGGTGCCATAAAAATGTGTGGCTTTCTCTCCAGATTTATGGAATGTAAGCTGATCGGCAAGGTTCCGCTCTGGGATAATAAAAAAATAGTGCAAACCCTATTGAGTTTCTCTAGACCTATACCATGACCATCCAAGCGACTGGTAGCGACGAGAAGGCAATGGTGAATTACTTCCCTACCTTCCTTGTAGGGGCAACTAGGACCCGGTTGACCAACCTATCACCGGGAATAATCTACTCGTGGGAGAAACTTTGCAATGTATTCCAAACCAACTTCTAGGATATATACATTCGCCTCGACACAAAAAATGATTTCTACCGTTGCAAGCAAACATGGAATGAAACCTTGTGCGAGTTCATATGCTGCTTCAGAAATATTCAGAATGACATCCCCAAGGTCAGCGACTATGATGTCATAGAAAAGTTCACTCGGGGGGAAGGGGGTCAAGAGCTGAAGATGTATTAAAGACATCACCATCCAGGAGTCTAAGACAGTCAATGAGCTCATGAAGATCATCGATGAGTCTGCCAAGGCTAAAGATGCACTCCTCTTCGTCAAGGAAAAGACTCAAGGCATCAAATGTCCTCAACCCATGCTCGATGGTGACTAGGTCAAGACCAATCCTAAGAAGAATATCAAGGAAGGTAAGGGTAAGAAAAATAATTCTTAAGAAGTTTTTGCATATATGTCTGACACCTATCCCGATAAGCGCCCTGGTTCTTCCCAGGGCAAGAGCTCTACACCAGGCTCCAACGAACATGACAGTAAACCTTGGTGCAACCTCTACCAGACTGACAACCACATCCTCCACGAGTGCTCTTGTAGGATCGAATATGCGCAAAATACCCAATCAGAGGGAGGGGGTGAATTATTGCGGAAACCAAATTCAAAGATTAATTCACCCAAATCAAAACTCGATTTAAACTCAATATTCCACTCATAACATATTGTACATGCTCTAGTAAAAATGATGTATAGAAAGATTTGCTAGTCAGATTGCTCTCAAATTTTGTCAGCAGAAACTAGATTCAAATACGAAACTAAATCAACAAGTATCTAGTAAATCGGATTTGTGGATCAAAAGTTATTCATAGTCTAAGCTGATTGTGTCAACTAGTATCGAGTAGATCAAAACTTAGTCGAGTTGACAAAAAGCTACTCGAGAACAAACCAAATCCACTCGAAATTTTCTCAGATCAAACACTAGATATTCTAGAAAGGTTTTGGATGGATTAAACCAAGATGAAACTTGATAAAAGCATGAGATTAATCGAAAACCAAAACCAAACGTGCAAAATATAGAACCTAGAGAAAATGCCGAATCAGTGACTCATCAACTTACGAAACTTGATTTTCATTGCATAGATGAGTTTACAAGATGCCTCTCCAAAGCATCCAACAAGGATTTCCACGAAATCCCAAAATAGCTCTCTCTCGAGTTTTTCTGCTGCGTTCTGCGCCCTTCGTTGTTCTACCCAATACAACAGATCTTTTTATTTATAGGGTAGCCACATGTACAAACATGACCGAGAACTACAACTCCCTGTCATATTCAATCTAGTCTCTATCCTCCTCTAATCACAAGAGGACTAACAACTTCCGCTAATTAAGCTAATTAGCCAACAACTCTTATGTAATCATGCATGCACATTTCTCATGCATACATGCATATACATAATGAACTCAGAGTCCGTCTCTGAACCAACCCTTGTCTCAAGTTCAGCCACCACACAACTCCCTCATGCCTGCTCTGACTTGAACACGAATTAGTCTTCACGTCCTCTCACGATCAGATCGCCTCCTACGTCCATCGTAAAGCCTTGTCTCCATATGCATTGTTTTCTCAGCTCGAACATTCCGCATGACATCCTTGATCACCACGACCTCAATTCCTCCCTGAACTTAGTTCATCGATCCGTCATCCACCATGTTTGCCATCAAGCAACACCTGCACATGAATCAAACAACAATCGAGTACAAGCACAAGTCCTTCCCGACTTGACTCAAGATCAGTTCACGCAACACCACACAAACTCCAAACAAAACCAAGACGCTAACATAAGCATACCCATCTAATGATAACACATCAAACCAACTATGCTATCCAAGCATATCTTAGCAACTCATGAACATCAACCAAATGTCATTATGCTAAATCACTTTGCTCTGCTAATTTCATCAATCAAACAATTTTTTCATCACACGATCTCATAGCTCTGGAAGAAGATGGCCAAAGCAGAGGTCAAGAAAGCGGCCAAAGGAAAGAAGACCCAGGTTTCATCCCAGAGTTGGGATTCCAGCTCCAAAGGCAGTGAGGACGACAACGATTTGATGTCTTTTTAACCAGATGAGAGGATGATCAACCACATATTCCGTGGTTCTGCATCCTAAGAGTCGAAAAGGTAGTACAAGACGGTAGCTTGAGAAGCCTTAGCTACCATCCCCAAGGATCATCATGATGTTAAGTGGTTAAACGTCGAGATCACCTTCGGCTAAGATGATTGCCCTGAGAACTTTGTACGGCCAGACCGCTTCCCGATAGTGATTGAGCCTACGATAAATAACTATATGGTTACCTGAGTTCTTATCGATGGAGGGAGTTCCTTGAAAATCCTCTTCGCTAACGCACTCGAAGGGATGCAGACCTTCCAGTCTACTATCAAGATGGTTACTCAAGTATTCCACGGTATAGTACCCAGATCTTCGGCCACCCTCATTGGCCAGATATCGCTCCACGTTACCTTTGGGAAGCATGAAAATTTATAGACAGAAAAGATTATGTTCGACATGGTCGACTTTGAGATGTCTTATAATGCCATCTTTGGAAGACCAACTCTCACCAAATTTATGGCAACCACACATTACACTTGTGAAGATCCCGAGACTCGAGGGAGTCATCACCATCTGGGGCAGCCTGAAAACAAGCCTACACTATGACAAACAGAGTCTGAACATGGCAACACAGCATCAACCCGACAAGGAGCTGAAAAACTCGAGGCCTAAGGTTGTCATGAAGTCTCATGATGAAGTCAAAGTAGTTTCTCTAGACCAAGTGGAGCCATCCAAGACCGTTCTGATTGGCTCCATCCTGAATCCCAAATAGGAACTTGTGCTCATCACCTACCTTTGGGCAAATGCTGACATGTTCACCTGGCAACCGTCAGACATGCTCGGGATCCCGAGGGTGGTCGTTGAGCACAAACTAGCTATTTGGCCCAACGTGAAGTTAGTCAAGCAGAAACTTTGATGGTTTACGCCTGACCAAAAAGAAGCCATTAAAGAGAAATATGAAAGGATCATCAAGGTGGGTTTTATTCAGGAGGTGTAGCACCCTGAGTAGCTCACAAACTCCATCATGGTAAAAAAAAAATCAAATGGCAAATGCGTGTGTTGACTTCACCGATCTCAACAAAGTCCGCCCTAAGGACACTTTTCCTCTGCCACAAATAGATCAGATAGTTGACTCCACCTCTGGCAGTAACTATCTAAGCCTTCACGATGCTTACTCTGGTTATCACCAGATTAGCATGGATCCAGAGGATGAGGAGAAGACCTCCTTTATCACTCCATTTGGAGTCTATTTCTATGTTAAGATGCCCTCCGAATTGAAGAATGCTAGTGCCACATACCAACGGGGAATGCAGATAACACTCTATGATCGGCTGGAATGTTGAGGCCTATGTCAACGATCTTGTTGTCAAAACCAAAAAGAAGGAACATCTCATCTTCGACCTGCAAGAAATGTTCAACAACCAGGGAGAGAATCGAGTCATGCTAAACCCAAAGAAGTGTGCGTTTGGAGTCGATGCGGGGAAACTACTCGGTTACCTAGTGTCAATTGTTAGATCACTGATCTAATGAACTTGTTGAAAAATAGGGGATGCTTTGAGTAGATGAATCACAAGGGAAATACACATGATTTTTTAGATAGGTTCGGGCCACCCTAAGGATAATAAGCCTACGTCATATTTGTCTTGTAGTGATCTGAGCCTGTTACAAAGGGCGTAGCTAGTTTAGATGGATCTAAACCTAGTCGACGACTTCTTCCTTGGCTTCTATTGGCTTGTATGGGCTTATGGAATTTGTATCGCTTAAGACGATTTGTCCTAACTTTTTCTCTGCAGTCTCCCTCCGTCCTGTATATATATGGGGCTATCATTTGTCCTCTGGACTCTTCCTTCTTATTTTTGGAGATAGACCGCCCCAAACATGGGACGCTTTGGGTGCCTGCGAGTAGTTTCCTTTTTTCTAGGGATCCCCTTCCAAGAGATAAAGATATGCTCCAAGGATTATGGGACACCCTAGGGTACTTGGATATTGTGACTATCCATTATTCATCGTCAAACCCCCCATTAGTACGTGAAATGAGATTTTGACGGTTCAAGTATATAGCCAGCAAAGATAAGCTTTTTGCCCGACCATATCATCGAGTAAACTCGGACTTCCGATTAGGGTAAAACATCTAATCGGGTTTCCTAGATCTTTAAGACCACCTACTCAGGATTTTGAACACCTCTGAGTTTTCAAGAGAGCTCTCAAAAAGGTATTCTGTTCGGGTAGATTTTCTAGTTGGCCTAGTCCTTAGGAAGAAAAAAGGATTTTTACTGGCAAACTTTGAATTTTGAAACATCACAGTGGAGATTTTGGGTAGTGGTGAGAATATTTCGCTTTCATATTATCATGATTAGGTAGTTGTGCGAGGAGGCTAACTCCTTAGGGTACGGTGCCAACTGCCCCACATGCGTCGGTCATTAAATTTGACATGACGAAAAAGAGGAAGATCGTGGCATCGGGTCATGTCATTTCATCACCCGGATCGCCATTTCTGAGAGCCTCCTCTCTGCATAAAGGCAAAGGAAAACTAGCTTCAATGTCCATCCTTCCATCATTGACTACTTTCCATCGCCCTCATCATTTTTCTTGCGCTTCTACTCCAAGGACCCGCAAAAAACCATCTTCTCTCAACCTCTCTACTGTCATGGGCAAGAAGACGATCGAGAAAGAGAGATCCACCACCGAAGAGATGGTGAACGCAATCCAAGAGTGGTAGGAGTCAGTGATCATGGAGGAGGCCTTGTAGAAGGCCGAGAGCGAGGAGGTGATTTCACCCCAGGTTTTCACTCCCTACACGCCGGACACCCACAGGAGGCCTTGGGCAGACGATCCTGAGCCCAAAAGCCCACAACTCAGTGGTCTTCCTCGACTTCTTCTATTGTGGGTTTGGTTTCCCTTGTTCTAGCTTCTTCCTTGAGGTGCTGGCCTTCTATGGCCCGGAGCTCATCCATCTGAACCCAAATTCTTTCATCATGTTAAGTGTCTTCGTGCATTTGTGTGAGACCTATCCCAGTTTCCGCCCCTCCCTCGACCTCTTTCGGTATTTCTATGTTCTAAAGAGGCTCCAGAACAAGGTCACCAACAACATCGGATTCCAGCTCTGAGACGACAAGTCTACATTGTATATCAACTTCACTGCCAAGTCCACCCGGTCAGGTTTGTGCAAGCAGTGGTTCTACTACCAACCTGGATCGAAGGAACTCCCTTATCGTTTCCTCGGGCCGATGTCAAGGCCCGCCTAGATAGAGGAACCTATGATGGCTGCCCTCCGTCAGAACCTTTTCAAGCAAATCTTGCTCTTGAAGTAGAGGAATATGATGTCGTACAATGTCGTTGGAGACTTCATCAAGTGTCACCTTAGTCCTGTGAAATTGAGGATTACCAGGGCTTGGATTTTCCCAGCTGGATTTTATCTAGCCCGAAATGGTGAGATAGGTATTTTCTGACCCCGAGTAGTTTGTATTCAAGGAATTTGCAAGATCTATCCTTATTGACTATTGTTTTTTCTTGCAGCGTACTCATCGGACATTGCCAATAAGAAGGTTAAGGTGCCTTTTGAAGCCATCCCATCTTCCAATCGCAAAGACATCCTGGCTCCCATCGTAGATATGGACCCCGAAGCTTAGGTGAGAATCTTGTTGGTAAGATCCTTGGTCATTCTCAATTCTTGGTTTAAGTAGTTTTACTTGGGGTAACTGTCATCTCGGGCTTGACAACAACCTAGATGTGGAGGGCCTGATCCAGAGGCTGAGAATGCAAGAGCCCGTACCATGGACTTAGATGATGTTTTCATCACGGGCAGTAGGGGTCCAAGTGGGATCAGAGGTGACGGCGCATCATCGCAAGCCCCATCCCCTACCGGTGGAGCTAAACTAGAAGGGATGACGATGCGGGAATCGAGTCGCTAGCGGGCCTGACTATGACACAAGCACTCAGAGCTACATACTTGACCTTGTTAAGTTGAGCTTTTACTCAGGGTTTCCACGACCAATTTATTCTTGACTCTAGGCATGCTTTAGCCTTATGCCCAGGAGTGTGGGAAGGTCGTCGTCCCTATAAGTTCATTGAGTGATGCTCCCTCAGTTCATATAGGTTCGGGAACCAGTGGGAGCACCCCTGAGAAGAGTCTTAAAAGGCTGGCGTCCTTCTCAGTCCTGGCTAAGCCATCCCTTATAAGAAACAGTCTAGGTATGTGCAGGTACCATAGTCTCTTTCCTTATATGTAGGCTTTTTAGAGTACAACCAATGGTTCCCAAGTCCCAGCCTTCACAGGCACTGGTCATGGCCTCCTCCAGAGGGGATGTGGAGACGTTTAGGAAGCCCCCGACATTGGTCGGTGAAGACCAAAAAGATGATCTCCCTACTCCCCAAGCCCTTCCTACGAATCTGGTGCATGGGCTACCTAGGGATTTGACTTGGAGGGAGATAGTCACTGGGCCTCCTAGCCATGATCCAGACAACATCTTTTTGTCCTTCTATATGGCAAGAGTTTTTCCTGCAAAAAATAACCATTTTAGTGTATGAAATGAAAGGTATTGACCTTAAATCCAAAAAGTATACGTGGTGTGGCTGAAGAGACTCCGAGATGAGGCTCGGGAAGCTAATGACCGACTAGCCACACTTGAAGAGGATGTCACTGCAATGCGCTAGCAACTTTCCCATGCGGTCACTGAGAAGGAAAAAGCGATCGCTACCGAGAAAGAGATGACAATTTCTGAGTTGGAAAGCTGGAACAAAGGTATGCTTCTCGGAATTCTTGATTTGCCATCTTGCCACTGTGCTACTCTAACATGATGTCCTCTAGAAATCTATGTAGCCTGAGAATCCCTAGCCTAGGAGGAAGCCAAGATTTCAGCTACCCACCAATAGCTCACCGTGGTCGTGAATGTCTTCTAGGAGATGCTTATCGGGGTCAGGATCTAGGTGGAGGTTGATGGCGGTGATGACTCTACCAGTCTAGTCTCCTAGCGACCAACCGTATCAATGCATTCAGAGGACCCTGAGGGAAGGTGGCTAAGCACATCTTGAGTCAGTCCCGATAATCGGTGGCCAATTCCCAGGCTATCTTGAAGACCCACTACTTCGAGATTAACGCCAATGTTCTTCAGGAGGGCTTCAGGGACGAATTAGAGGAGGACTCAATGCAAAAGGTGGAATAAGTGGCAGGGGCCACCAAAGCCTTCGTGGGAGATGGACTTCTTGGGCAGATCCAAGCCATAGTCTTTCTTCTTTTCTTTTGATTGTATATGTAAAAACACTTGGTAATTTTTGTCAATTTGGTTGGGAACTTCAAATGCTTTTTTACGTTTACCGGGAGCACTTCATGATGGACTCTTTTTGACAGTATATGGTGATCCCTGTAATGACTTTTTCCTTCGATCGGTTCTGGATACATTTATCACTAGTCGGAGCACTTAATATGACAAGCCTAAGGTCCGCTTGGGTGGGAGGCATAGTAACCCCCAATCACTCGTGGAATGCGATAAGGAGCCTTTTTGTAACCGTGAGTTTGCAGTGCCATTGTCCCTCTCTATTTGTTGGAATTTGTTTTCAGAAGATACACATTATATTTTTTTCGGCTTCCAACGCCTAGTTTTATTAAGCCTTCGATTGTCTACCTGAAAATAGAGGTTCCGGGTAGGTAGTCCAAATAAAAACATCTTTGAAGTAAAGGGAACTCAAATTGTGTTTGGGTCGAGACAAGCTTTTCGCCACCCCAGGTGCACATTTGGGATGAAGGACCCAAGAAGCGACTTACCCCGTTTGTCAAGAATGAAAATGCGCAGAAAAACAAGGAAGAAAAAAGAAAGTCGATCGATCTCTTAGGCAATATAATCTTTATTTATTAGGAAAAGGTACTCTTAAGACTTACTCTTTACCTACGAGTAGTTTTCTTTCTTCCAGGGATCCCCTTCCCAAAGATTAAGATATGCTCCAAGGACTACGGGACACCCTGAGATACCTGGATATGGTGACTATCCATTATTCACCATCACTTTGTGTCCTACCGAGGGATTGAAGTCAATCCCGAGAAGATCAAAGCTATTGAAGAGACACAAACTCCCAGGTTAGTGTGAGATGTTCAAAGACTAACCGGATGCATGGTAGCCCTTAGCTATTTTATTTCTCGGCTAGGAGATTGATGACTTCCCTTCTTCAAGCTACTACGACAACATGACTAGTTTGAATGGTCAAGAGAGGTAGATGAGGCATTCATAAATTTGAAGAGTTATCTTTCTTCCCCCCTGTGCTAATTGCTCCTAACCCTACAAAGATCTACTCTTATACATCACGGTCAGATCACGTGCTGTAAGTGGGGTATTGTGATGGAAAGGGAAGAATAAGACAAACGAGATAGAAGCTAATGACTAGTGTACTACATCAGTGAAGTGTTCCATGGTCCTAAAGAACACTATCCATAGGTACAAAAGCTACTATGTGTTGTACTAATGGCCTCTCGCAAGTTACAACATTACATTTAGGCTTACAAGATCATTGTACCATCAATATTCCCACTCAGCGAGATCCTACGCAACAGAGATGAGCTAGGGGAATTCAACGCCTCCTCCGTGCCTCGAACAACAATCAAGTCTCAAGTACTCTCTAACTTTGTAGCCGGATGGATAGAACCTGATCAACTCCAGGATGACCGTGACAACTTGTCAGATGTATGTACTCTATTCTTCAATGGATCGCTCATGCTTCAAAGTGTGAGGGCTGGGATTATAGTGATCTCTCCAATGAGAGAAAGCCTGCAATACAATTGCGGATCAATTTTCCAGCCATGAATAACATAGCAAAATATGAGGGTCTGCTTGCTGAACTCTGAGTAGCTTCCACTCCTTCATCTGCCACCTACATGTGAAAGAGGATTCACAGTTGGTGGTGAAGCAAATTAGTAAGAGTATCAAACCTTGGATAAGACCATGATGAACTACCTCACGGAGGTGAGGAAGCTAAAAAAAAATTTGTCGGACTCGAGGTCAAGTATATCCTAAGGAAGGATAACTACCTCACCGATAGTCTTCCCACCAAGCATCCTCATGATCTCTAGCATAACCCAGGATTTTCATAGAGAAAATCTCAAAGCCATCTATGAAATCATCAAGGAACACAATCGAAGGAGTGGTGGCCTACGAGGCCTATAACCAGCTCGGGGGCTCGCCAGGAACCAACGCCCCAAAAGGAGTCACGGGGGAACTCATGGCTCAACTCGAAAGCAAAGTTTCATGGATGGACCCAATCTACAAGTACCTTCAAGGTTGAGTTATGCCTAAGGACGATCCACTAACTGAAAAAAATTTCCATCGATCCAAGATGTATGCCTTGGTGGATGGCATTCTTTATCGAAGATGCACTCACAAAGTACTCATGAAATATGTCTCTCCGAAGCAGGGTAGAGAACTACTCGAGGAAATCTATAGAGGGGTGGGTGGAGCTCACGCTTCCTTCCAACCTGGGTTGGAAAGGCATTTAGACAAAATTTCTTTTGGCCTACGGCTCTCCATATAAGATATCAATTTCACAGCAGACGAATACATCAACATGCTCAAGCCCTACAGACAATCTCTCTGTCATTTTCATTCGTGACTTGTGGGCTAGATATTTTGGGGCCCTTCTCGCTATCTCTCGAGGGCTTCAAGTTCCTATTTGTCCCAATTGATAACTTGACAAAGTGGATTGAAGCTGAACCAGTTAGAAAAATCACTTCGGTGGCCATGAAGAAGTTCATCATGAAAAATGTCATGACAAGGATCGACATCCCAAGTAGGATCATCACCAACAAAGTAACTCAGTTCTCCAGCACGATGTTCATCGATTATTGCAAAGAACTAGGCACTAAAGTCTGCTTTGCATTAATGGCACATCCACAAAGTAATGGATAGGTTGAGAGGGAAAACTGTCTAGTACTTCAAGGAATTAAGACCCGCGTCTTCAACCTCTTATCCGCTTATGCTAAAGTCTGGGCTTTTGAGTAGCCTAACATACTCTGGGCACTTCGAACGACATCCAGTAGAGTGACGGGTGAAACACTTTTCTGTGAACTATAGAACAAATCTCCCCGAGTCGAACAGTACACCGACAAGGATGAAATCCCGAGAAGCCAGAATAACCTCAATGTTCTCGAAGAAAAAAGGACACAAGTGTTGATAAGATCATCGTAGTACCAGTAATCTCTCCGGCGTTACCATGAACAAAATATCTACAAAAGATCTTTAAAACCCGAAGATCTGGTTCTACGACTCGTAAAGAGCCAGAAAAATAGCAACAAGCTATCTCCAAGGTGGGAAGGTCCCAATAGGATGGTCAAATCTTACCGACCAGGGTTATATATGTTTGCTATGGAGGATGGACAAGTCTTTAAAAATTCTTAGAATATCGAACAACTTCGCAAGTTCTATGTGTAAATATTTAGAATATATTTTGTAAATATTAGTTGTCATATTATCAATATATGTCTTTTATCTATTTCAAGCCAATGCCATAAAAAAGCTGAGATAAGCCGCTATTTGGGAACTTACGCCCATACGCACACTCGGGATTCTAGATTGCCCATCCGGGAATCCTTCCTTGATATCTAGTCGACGGTTTCACATACACTAGGACTACAAAATTGTCGTGCATGACATATATCTAACGAGAAGGGAAGAAATATCTTTAGGAACTGCAAAAAACCTTATCGTGTCCCCTAGTGTCTGAGGCTAAGACATTTTCCACTCGGAGTTTGACCTAATGTGATCACGATGAGCATTCCGATAAGAAACCCTGAAAGCTCCCTAAGCTACTTGGAAGAAACAAAGGCCAAACACTTGTTTAAAATTTCCTTGCATTCAGAAGAAGATTCATGGTCATACAGAGGCACTACATTAGAAATAGGAACATTTCATTTAACAAGATTTTGAACTCTTTTACAGATAAGCTAAGGGAAAGAGGATTACAAGAAGTCATAAAAGATCTACTCGATGAAGAGGAAGGAGAGACTTCCTTAACTCTCTCCAATGTTGACGCCAACAGAGAGGATGGGGTCATTGATGCTCCGGCTCCCCGCTGAACTCGCCGTTATCATTGCCCGATCATTGACATCTCTAATGACGGTGGGTTTGGGAGAGGCATTGGCTCCCTGTCGTCATTATCGTTGTTGTGCACCTGCTACTCCTTCCGGCCGTCCTCACTGGAATAACATGATGACAGAGAAGATGAAGAGGCCGGCATTGCTATCTTTATCGGAGACACTATCAGATGCCTCCCCTCTCTCCACCTCAACTGATGCATGTTCTTCTGCTATTTCTACCTCCAAGAGGCCCCAATCCACCTCATCTTGGACTAGGGATGCGGAGGGCTTGCCACCTTTAACAGGGAAACCGTGAGTTGCCGCCTTCTCTTCATCCTCCTAACTAGATTGGGAATCTGTGTATTCAAGTGAAGGACAAAGTTCCATGATTAGATTCAGGTTTGATGTAGCCGAACTTTGGCACCCAGAGGTTTATACAGGCCAACAGATCAAGGGACGTGTCGCGTCATATCCCGAACATTAATTCTGGGTGTGGCCATATTATGAGCCACGGAGACCCAAAGAGACGCATGGTCCTTGAGGCGACGTCTTTTTAGCTGTCTCGCGTGGACAAAGGGATAGTCACCAGTGTAGCCATTTATCCGTTGGATTTTTTAGTGCATGGTGTACAATTGAAAAGACGGAACCACAACTCTTCTGTGCTAGTGATAGAGAACTTTTTTCACCACTACGCAAAAATTTCGCTGCGACAGTTCAACTTCTGAGCCTAGTTAGCGGTGAGTTGTATCTCCCTCATAACTTTGCAAGGATGGGAACAATATTTTTGGGTCAACTAGAAAATCTACCCGGATGGAACACCTTCTCGAGTTCTCGCTTGAGAACTCGGAGGTTTCTCGAATCCTGAGTAGGTGATCTGAGAACCCGATTAGATGCTTCATCCTAATCGAAAACCCGAATCTTACTCGATGATATGGTCACGCAAAATACTTTGCTAACCATGTACTTGATCCATAGTAGCCTCATTTCATGTATTGATGGGGAGTTTGACGATGACTATAGGATAACTACCATATCCCGGCATCCTAGGGTTCCTTGCAATTCTCGGGCCATATCTCTATCTCTGAGAAGGGGATCCCTAGATGAAAAGGAAACTACTCGTAGGTAACCAGGACGTCCTGTAAACAGGGAAGTTTATCTCCAAGAACAGGAAGAAAGACTCCAAATGACATACGACGCCCCCTATATATATGGAGCCTAAGGTCTCTGTGGAAGGAGTGATCGAATAAGTCACACAAGCCTTTTTACAAGACAAAAGACACCCAAAGCCAAGCAAAGAAGTTGTCAACTAGGTTTACAAACATCTAGGCTAGCCGCATACCCTCTTGTAACAGGCTCAAATCAATACAAGACAAACAAGAGATAGGGTTATTATCCTCAAGGAAGCTTGAACCTTTATAAAAAAAACCCCATGTGTTCTCTTGTGATTCATCTGCTCAAAGCATCCCTTACCTCTTCAACAAGTTCATTAGATCGACAGTTCACAAATCATCGACACATGTGTATGGTGCCAAATTAGGTGGCACCATGGAATGGTTAAATGGTGCCACTAGTATTGTCATTGTGCAAATGGTCCATTTCTGGACAACATTTTTTGGAGGGTCCATTTGTAAATAAAATTGAAAAGGGCCAAAAAAGTAAAAATTCCAACCTAATTCACTTGGAGGCGAGGATAAAATATGGATGAAAAATAGAATAGACTATCTGATCAATGGAGAAGGCCAAGATAGAGGCAAACAATTGTATCTCCTCAATCTCACAATTGTATCTACTTAAAATAAGCAAGAAATGTATGATAGATGTACCAAGGAAAATGTTTATTAGTACAAACCTGACGATGAGTAGTATAAATCTACTGTATATGAATCCCTGAGGGTCTCCTAGATACTTGGAGCATACTATTGTATTTAGGAAGGGAATCCTTGGACCTATGGAAACCTCCCACATGTGTCAAAATATCCGTTAAATAAGGCAGTGTATCCCTATGTTTAAAGATGACATAATTCTACTCATAAAGGAGTCTGGATGCTACACGGAAACCGCCCTATATATAAATCTAGGGGCCCTGCAGAGAGAGGGATCTCAATCAGAGAGTCATCTAGACACAATATAAGAACAATTGCAATCTACATCGCCAAACAACGCACAAGGAGCATTCGACTAGCTGTAGATCCCATCTTGGCTAGCCATGACCCCCTTGTAATCCGTCTCGAAGATTAATACAAGAACATAGGACGTAGGGTTATTGTCACACCCGGTTTTAATGGCCAAAACCAAGTGCGGCTTATGTGTGCCTAGGAAGTTTAACACACATAAGGACGTCATAGGTAAAGTAACAAAAGCAATACTTTATTTAATCAAACGTTCACTTCTTACAATAAAAGTCTTCACCTAAGCAACCTCAAAAGTTAACCTAAACGACATCATCTAAATGACGGCAGCGGGACGAAAGCATTGGCGATCAAAACTCCACAGGCACCGACTGGAAGACACGCTCCTTAGAACACCAGATCGTCGTCTTGGAAATCCTCAAAGTCTTCCGCTGAGCAGCATATATTTTTGGTAGGAGAAAGAAAGGGTGAGCACATAATGTACTCAGCAAGTGTGGGAAAATAATGACATGCAGGCTTATATCAAGAATAGGCTGACACAAGGTATTATTTGCGTAAATGCAAGTAATGAAAACACATTTGGACTCAAAAGCATTAGACATGTATTAAATGAATGTAACTCAACAATACATCATTTAGCATACAAGGTTCCCCACCCTGCATACCACAACCGTCTACTACTCTCTGTACTAAGACCAAAACCACAACATCTAGTACTCCCTGTACCAGAACCAAAACCAGACCACCATCTAATCATGTGAGGATCCAAGTCTCTCATATCCGTGAGCACGGCTGTTACAACAGTTCTACACTCTGCAGAGGTTGTCCAACTTTACCCATGAGTCAGTGAATCCATGTTGCCGTGTTTGCAAGACACTTAACACACGCCAGTGGTGTGCCGCCAAGAATCACTGTATGACACTTTCCACTAACCAGAGACTAATCCAGTGCATGTCTGCCCACTAGGTTTCACCGCCAGGCTTTACGCAAGCAAAGCTCCTACCCAGAAGCCCCCTTTTGTGCTGACCCAACGCACACTGGACAGGCTCTAATCAGTATGTCACACCTTACCCATATCAGCCTCGTGGTTGGTACGTTACTTCTTGGGTTGTCGCTCCACGAACCGGTCCTTACTTAGATTACTTGAGCAAACACTAAATCAACATCATAACCATGATAACCATCAAAACTACTTTGCTCAAGGCCTAATGTTCCATGTTGCTAGACCATTAACGAATTAACCATCAATGTTGTATATGTTCATTAGTCAAGATTATGATACTTCTTAACATCCCAAAAGCATGGCTAAGCAATCTACCCACAAAGGCACCTAACCATAAACCATCTAGGTTCCAAAGGATGATAAGGGAATATCTAGCGAAAAACCCTAACATAGGTGACTACCCATCATATTGACAGACGTTGCATGCAGTTTTGTAAAACAAAATATTTAAAAATATAGGTTCAACACGATCAAGGACACTTGCCTTCTCCTTGCTGCTGCTCAGTGCATTCTTGCTCCTGGTCTTGATGTTCTTCAAATTGATCCAGAACGTTATCGGTTAATCGCACAATTACCAGCAAACAAACAAACATGATACACTAAGAACAGAGCACAAAATAAAAGAACAACGAGATAGAAACTAGCTAAAAAGAAAGAACACTGAAAAACGAATCCATCAGCGCAAGAATCGCTTAAATCGGAGTTACGATGGAAAAATTAGGGCTAAAACAAGTCTAGGGTTAAATCTGGAAAAAAAAGGACCTAAATTGAATTAACAGAAAGTTCAGGGACCTTTTTGTAAAAATAGAGGGACCAAAATGTAATTATGAAAAAGTGTAGGGACCTAACTGTAAAAAGACAGGGCTCTTTTTGTTATTTCAGAAAAATTCAAGGGCTAAATTGCAAAATTACCAATTAAAGGAATTATCAGATTTATTTTTATACTGAAAAAGGTTTGAATTATTGACTGGGTAGCCCAGGCTGATGTGGCATGGTGACAGGGGTGACACATCAGCAAAAAGGCTGAGGTGGAAGGTTGACATGGCATGGCTGCTGACTGGGTTAAGTGGCAACACGTGGCAGCTTCTGATTGGTTGACCGAAGGGGTAAGAACAGATCTAATCTGGGCCGAGGGCTTCGGATCCGACGGCTGGGGAAGGTTTAGGCGGTCGGCAGGGTGTTCCTTGGCGGAGCCGAGCTCGGGCATGGCGGCGACTCGCTAGAGACAAGCGCAAACCTCGTCACCGGCCTCGGATCACGACGACAAGCGGCAGAATAGCATCAGGAGGGAGAGAGCATCTCGTTTGAGGGCTTACCGAGAGCAGATCGACATTGGAGGAGCTTGGCGGTGACAAGGGGCGGCGGAAGGCTCGGGACTTCGTCGGGGATGGCGCTCCGGCGATCAATCAGTGCTGGCGAGGGCCGGATAAGCTTCTGTGGGGTCACGTGGTTTCGATGGTGGGCTTGGAAGGCTCCGGGATGCTCGGGATCGACGGGGTGGCGTCGGCAGCGAGATGAGTCTCGGCGAGGAGGCTCGGGTTTTGGCGAATTGGCGATAAGAACTGGTCGAGGGGGTTCGGGCTAGCTATATAGGCGGGTTCGGAACGGCGTGGTGCGCTAGGACTCCAGGGCGACGGCGCAGCGAGATCAACTCGGACACGGCGGCGGGAAGATGCATCCGAGCTCAAATCCGCGATTTCCTTAGAGATAAGGCCGGCTAGAGATAGAGGGGATCCCGGGGATTTGATTTGGCAACTCTCTAGAAGCTCTCGGGTTCAGCTTGGGTTTGGATTTGAACGGGAGACGGCGACCGGCGCGTTCCGTCTCTGAGTCGGAGTTCGACTGAGGAGGAAGAAGGCTCTGACATGCGGGACCTGCTTGTCAGCGGCTCAGGTGAGAGGCTCGGCACGTGGGCTGGCGCGCGGAGTTGGGCCGAGGCAGGCAGCCTGGGTGGGAGGGGAAACCGGCGGCGGCTAGGCCGAAGCCGAGGAGAAAGTGGGCCGAAAAGAGAAAAGGCGGTCCAGAAGAGATTTTATTCTTTTTCTTTTTCCTATGAATTCAAATCCAAATCCAAATTCAAAATCCAGGCAAAAACTCTTCAAACAAATTCATCAAAATTCAAATAAAAATCCTATTTGCCTAATTCAGCATGAATGCAAAATATTCACTTATATCCTATGTCATTTACTTTTTCTTTCATATAAAATAGGGTTTTCTCTCTTTTTAAATAATATATTTAAATTCATTTGAACTTTTACAAATATTGAGAAAAATTTAGAATTAGAAAAATTAGGGTGTTACAGTTATTATCCTGTATGAGGCCCAAACCTATATAAATCTCTATTTTTTTATGCTTGAATTGGTAGGAGGGAGTATCCCCTACTTTCATCACGTATTCGCGGCGGTTTACTAATCGTCGATAATTGGCATCATCCATAGGGATCATTGATGATGCCAAATCTTCATCATCGACTTTTTCATCGAATCCACCTGAGACCATGTTGAAATCCGACTACTCGAACAAAGGGTTCTACAACAACTTTTTTCCCTTGCCAGATAAAGATCTGATAATCAAACGAGTGGATCTAGGCGACACCATCTCTAATGATGAGTCCAACAACAATGTAAGTCCTTTTATGGACGAGAATGCCAGAGCTTACAGTATTGAGCCTGAATCACTCGATAACCAAAATGTTCACACAAGCAACGTATGCTGCAAGTCAAGATCTTCCCTTGCGGTTTCTGACAACTCAGATTGTCAAAGAAACTTCCCAAAGATATTCTCTGATGATTGGTCCATGATAGACATAGACTCCTCTTCTAGCGAAGCATACCCTCAAGAAATTTTACCAACGGGGACATAAGTGGTACTCGGTCCAACCTTCCTCAGGATGATGACTCGATGGACCCAAACACCATCGTTGATCCAATAGAGGGGAATTAGACTGTTCCCCCGCTGATGAAAATGCCTCACAATCAAGTCCAAAACCTACTAAGCATCCAGATCCTACTACCCATATCACCAGCAAGGTGCTAGATGCTATACATCTTGAGCTGCCCAAAGGTTCTCGGGTATCCAAGACCTGCTCTAACAACTTCCCATGGTGGATCTTACTACCCATGAGGGAAAGAAGTGGCTCAATGACATGGAGGATTTGAACTGACAAGCACCGGTGCAGGCTGAGTCCTCCCGTCTAGTGGCAGTTGCCAACATCTCCACTAGAAGGAAGGCCCACACCAACCCTTCTCATGATGAATCAGATCGAGAAAGACATATTCCCCAGAATCAAAATCTCTGTGAAGTTGACCGATCTCAGTGACGCCACAGGACCACACTGATCCAAAATCACCCCATCTCAAATATACGCAACATCAGTGATGAGTGAAGATGCTCAAGGAGCCCTCAAGACCAGCAACCCTCTCCATGATGACCTAACCAGAGAACATCTCGACACTATAGTTGTTTGAGTTGGGGTTGCAGTGGTTCTCCAAACCATGTGAGTGGGGCACCCATGATCACTAAAGGTGCCATCAACGGATGCCAGGTTTTCTCACCAGAGGTTAGAAGGGCCTGTTGGCCAGCTCGGTTCAGACTCAGGTCCATGGAGAAGTACAACATGTCAACTAATCCCTTTGAGTTCCTCCAGATATACACTACTACTATCCACACAGCTAGTCGGGATGAGAAGGTCATGGCTAACTACCTTCCCACCGCCCTTGAGGGGCTGGCTAGGACCTAGCTAACCAACCTACAGCCGAGGGCAATTTACTCATGAGAGCAACTCTGAGATCTTTTCTAGGCAAATTTACAAGGCACATACATCCATCCCGGCATGAAGAATGATCTTTTTCAACTCTTCTAGACGGATAAGGAGACCCTGCACGAGTTCATTCGGTGCTTTAGTAACATCCGGAACACCATGCCTAAGTTAATCGATGCTAATGTGATCCAGGTGATTGCCTGAGGTCTCAGGAGGCATAGGTGTGCTAAAGACATCGCCATCTCCGATCCACATATGGTTCAAGAGCTGATGGACTTCACAGACAAAGCATCCAATGTTAAGGAGGCCCTCCTATTCAAGAAGGAAAGGGATCAAGGCGTGCAACACCCTCAACCTGGACTTGATGGTGACTCAATGAAGAACAAGTGCAAGAAGAAGTCCTCCACGGGAGGCGACGAGAAAAAGCCTACGAATAAGAAAATCATGGTGAATCTTCCCGACAAGCGTTCCAGATAATCCCAGTGCAAGGGCAAGCAACCAGCCACTGCCAAGCATTCTGGTAGGAACTAGTGCAATATCCACCAATCAGACAGCCACAGTCTTAACCAATACCACATATTCATAAAGGGGGTTAAGGTTGAAGTCGAGAAGAATGAGGGGAAAGGTCCACAGATTGCAAGCCAAAGTAGGGACTCTAGTTCCAGCGATGACTCAGACAGTATGCCTTTCCAGAAAGAGATAAGAACTATTGACCACATGTTCAGGGGCTCGGTTTCCTATGAGTACAAGATGCAGTACAAGACGGTGACCCAAGAGGTATTACCTATCATCCCTAGTGGTCACTAGGAGGTCAAGTGATCGAATGTCAAGATCTTTTTTGACCAAGATGATTGTTTGGAGAACTTAGTTTGGCTCAGCCACTTCCCAATCGTGGTCGAGCCCACCTCAACAATTGCAAGATTTTCCAAGTGCTCTAAACATTCTCTTCACTAACGAGCTTTATGCAATGCAGTTCCCTTGATCTGCCATCAAGCCAGTGTCACAAGCCTTTCATGGCATAGTACCCTGATCCTCGGCCACACCAATCGGTCAGATCACGCTTCGTGTCACCTTTAGGAAGTCAGACAACTTCTAAATAGAAAAAATATGTTCGATGTGGACAATTTCAAGATGGTGTACAATGCTATCTTAGGATGACCAATTCCATCTAAATTCATGGTTGTCGTGCACTATGCTTACCAGTGTGTGAAGATCCTAGGCCCCAAGGGAGCCATTATTGTTCAGGGATGTACCAAATTGGGCCTACAATGCGACAAGTGGAGTTTATATATGGCGGTACAACATCAACCCGACAAGGATACCAAGAACTTGAGGCTTGAAGTAGTCATGAAATCTCATGGCAAAGTAAAGATTGTTCCTCTAGACCCAACAGAGCCATCCAAGACCGTTCAGATTAGCTCCAACCTAAATTAGAAATAGGAACTCGAGATCATCACCTTCCTCTAGGCAAATGCTGACATGTTTGCATAGCAACCATTTGACATGCCCATTATCCCTAGGGAGGTGATTGAGCATAGGCTGATTGTCCGTCCTCATGCCAAGCCTGTAAACCAAAAGCTCTGATGATTCACTCTCGGCCGGAAAGAAGCAACCAAGGTGGAAATACAGAGACCCTTGAAGGCAGGATTCATAAGAGAGGTGGAGCATCTTGAGTAGCTAGCTAACCCTGTCATGGTTAGAAAGGCAAACGACAAGTGATGCATGTGCGTGTTGTTCACAGACCTCAACAAAGCTTGCCCAAACTGAAGTCTTCCCTCTACCTAGAATAGATCAGATATTTGACTCCACCTCCGGGTGCGACTATCTAAGCCTCCTCGACGCCTACTCTAGTTATCACCATATTAGCATGTGTCCTGAGGATCAGGAGAAGACATCCTTTATAACTTCTTTTGGGGTATTTTTCTATGTAAAGATGCCATTTGAATTCCAAAGCGTCGGCTCTATATACCAACACGGTATGCAAATAACCCTCCATGACCAAATCGGCTGAAACATCGAGGCTCATGTTGATGACCTTGTCGTAAAATCAAAAACGAAGGAAGACCTTCTCTCTGACCTACAAGAGACCTTCAACAATCTAAGCAAACACTGGGTCATGCTAAACCCATAGAAGTGCGTGTTTGGAGTTGACACAGAAAAGCTACTTGGGTTCCTGGTGTCACACCAAGGAATCAAGGTTAATCTCGAGAAGATCAAGGCCATTGAGGAAATGCAACCCCTAGATTAGTACGAGAGGTTCAAAATCTTACCAGGTGCATGGTGGCACTTAGTTATTTTATCTCCCGAATCGGAGAATAGGGTTTCCCTTTTTCAAGATGCTACGCCAAGGGTTCGAGTGGTCGAAAGAGGCAGAAAAGGCATTCCAGAATCACCAAAAGGTATCTTTCATCCCCATGTGCTAGTTGCTCCCGACCCAAATGAGGAACTCTTACTGTACATAGCAACCGGATCACAGGTCATGAGTGGAGTATTGGTGGTAGAAAGATACTGTTATACTACATCAACGAAGTTCTTCATGGTCCAAAGGAACGCTATCCACAAGTGTAAAAATTGTTATATATGGTGTTGATGGTTTCATGTGAGTTAAGGCACTACTTTCAGACTCACAAGATCACTATAACATCAACTTTCCCACTCAGAGATATCCTCCACAATAGTGATACCATAGTACGGATCGCAAAGTGGGCCATCAAGCTTGGGGAGTTTGACATCTGTTTCGTCCAACGCACAACAATCTAGTCGCAAGTGCTCGCCAACTTCAACAATGAATGGACAGAGTTGGAGCAACCCCAAAATGCCCATGAAGACATGACCGATGTATGGACTCTCTACTTTGTTGGGTCACTAATGCTCAAAGGCTCGGGGGCTGGGATAATCCTCATCTCACTGACCAGAGAACGCCTGCAATATGATTTGCAGATTGACTTCCTGGCCACAAACAACATAGCTAAGTATAAATGTTTGCTTGTTGGTCTTTGAGTAGCTTATGCGCTTGGTATCCGCCACCTTCTCGTGAAAGGGGATTCGAAGCTGGTAGTGAAGTAAGTTAGCAAGGAGTATCAAACCTCAGATAAGACCATGGCAGCTTACCTAGAGGAGGTGAGGACACTAGAAAAGAAATTCATTGGACTTGAGGTCTAGTACATCCCAAGAAAGGACAATTGGCTCACCGATAGTCTTGCTCGACTAGCCTCCTCATGATCTCTAGTAGAACCCAATATCTTTATAGAAAGACTCTCGAAGTCATCCATGACATAGAAAGATGACACGACTGAAGGAGTGTAGTCCAAGAGACCTATAACCAACTTGAGAGCTTGCCAGGAATTGACACTCCACAAGGGGTCGCGAGGGAACTCGTAACTCTGCTCGAATATGAAGATACGTGGATGGATTCAATCTGCAAATTTCTTCAGGATCTAGTTGTACCTGAAGACAAGGCACTATCCGAGTAGATTTCTCATATGGCTAGGATGTATACCCTGGTGGATGGCATCCTCTATCGTAGAGATGCCCACAGAGTGCTCATGAAGTGCATCTCTTGGAAGCATGGTAGCGAATTACTCAAAGAAATCCATAGAAGATTGTGCGAAGCTCATGATTCCTTCTGAACTCTGGTCAGAAAGGCCATCAGACAAGGTTTTCACTATACTACGGCTCTCCACGATACGAGCAAGATGGTTAAAAAATGTGCCAAATGTCAATTTCACAGCAGATGCGTTCACCAACCTATTCAGGCTTTGCAGACGATCCACTTGTCGTGTCCTTTCTTGACATGAGGGTTGGATATTCTGGGGCCCTTCCCAGTTGTGCACGGGGGCTTCTAGTTTTTTTTTCATCACCATCGATACCTTCACCAAGTCGAAACTGAGCCAGTTGGAAGGATCACCTTAGAAGTTGCCAAACGGTTCATCATGAAGAACATCATGACAAAGTTTGGCATCCTAAGTAGGATTATTACTGACAATAGCCCTCAGTTCACGAGCATGACATCCATCAAGTATTGCGAGGAGCTAGGTACCAAGGTCTACTTCATGTTGGTCGCTTGCCCTTAGAGAAATGGACAAGTGAAGTGGGCCAACAGCCTCGTGTTACAAGGGATCATGACCCACGTCTTTAACCATTTATCCATTCACTCTAAATCATGGGCGTCTTAGTTGACTAATGTACTCTGGGTACTCCATACCACAACCAGCAGGGTGACTGAAACACCTTTCTTCCTAGTCTATAGGGCTAAAGCCATGCTTCCCTGTGAAGTAGAGATAAAATCTCCCCGTGTTGAGTTGTTCACTGTAACACCCAGTTTTAAAGGAACAAACCGGGCATGACACATGTATGCCAGGATCAAGTTTCATACATGTGTTTACATCACCAGTGTATCATCACAGTGCCATTATTACAATAACGTATTTAACTTATTAGAAAAGGACTCGAGGGTCTAAAAGAAAACACAGCGGAACTAAAGATCTTCAGCACCAGCGGGGCTTCCATCTTGCACATGCGTCAACAGGGGGCACTCCAGCCTAGAACATAAACTCTGGGTCAAAATTGTCTTCATCAAAGGTTGCAGCTTCATTGACGGCTTCTAAACAGTAGAAGAATGAAAAAAGGGGAAGCAACGGGTGTGAGTACATAATATACTTCGCAAGTGTAGAGAAAGCATGATATTGGGCTTTAGTCAAGAAAAGGTTAGACACTGGTTTACCGCACTATGCAACTTTAACCTATGAACTTACCACATGCATCCTATTTACTAAGTGTGAAGATACAACTTAAACAAGAGGAACAACTCTTCGACCATCCGACTACCAAACTCACCAGATATTCCATATCTAGCTACCAAAACTCACCAGGTAATCCCATTACCTGGCTACCCGACCATCCATTCTAGAACTTTAATCCCAACTAATCAAGAAGAAGTCCAAGCTGCTCTTGACCATTAGCACGGCTGATCGATCAGGTTTTATACTCTGCAGAGTTTGCCCATCTTTCCCCACGGGTCGTGATTTCATCACCTGTATTACCAGGTGACAGTCTCCATGTTGCCGTATCGATCAAGCACTTACACACTTCCAAGGTGTGCACCAGGAGATCACTATAAGGCCTTTACAAAGCTCCTGCCGACCTGCAAGCACCCACTGAGATTTCACCGCTAACAGATGATTACATCGCTACAGAAGCCCCCTCTTGTGCCACTCAACCGTCCAATGGTGCTCATAGAACCGGAGGGTGGCTAATTAATTTGTCAGGCCGTACCCATATAGGCTCCGTGGATGGTTGTGGTTTAGCTTGGTTATATGTTCAAGAACCGGTCCTTAGGATCCCACACAGTAACAACCACAAACCTGCTGTGCAACACCACCTCAAACCAACCATCCAGTTAGGATCCCTATACCATATTGCTACAAAGGATTACCACTCCCGATCATGTTGTATAGACATTAATCAAGTTTTTAACTCATAACCCAACCATGACAGCGACTAGCATATCTACCCTTTATAACCCCTGACTCATCAATGGCGACAAGGACAATCATACAAAAGCTAGTAAACCCTAATCATGGGATTCCAAAATAGACAAGCATGCAATGAAGGATAAATAGCTCACATATACTCCCTAATACAGGAGCAAGATGTTCAAGGACACTTGCCTTCAGTGGAGGGTTGCTCAAAGCCCTCGAAAGCATGATCTTGAAGATTCCCGAACTGCTCACCTCCTAAACGGCAAACCAAAAAAGCACACAAGGGAAGCCACTAAGAACATTACATCAAATAGTACTAAAACTAGGTAAAAAAAAAAACCCTATAAAATGATTCTACACATTGCTACGAACATTTGAGCTCAAAAATCACCCAAAACGGAGCTACGAGCAAAACTTTTTGAGCTTTTGAAGTTCTAGGGACTTATCTACAAAATTTACTTAATTTCAGAGAATAAAGTGATTAATTTTTATACTGAAAATCTTGATTATTGCGCATGCTGACATCATAAATCAAATTGACTTATTTTTGTTATTGGAAAGGCGGTGGACTGGATCTATGGCTTGTGAACCGAAGGGGGGGTCTCATTCCACAGGCCCACGATGGACCAGAGGTGCCGACGGGCTATGCACAGTGGCGGGGCAGCTGGAACAGCACTCCGGCGACCAGGGAGCTCTGATGAGCGGCGGAACACGGAGAGGGGGCAACGACAAACTCACCCGAAGCAAGAATGACGCTGGTGAGGGGTCGAGGCAGACGGGCAACAGTGATGGTGGCAGCGGCGGTCGATGCGGCAACGAGGTTGGTGCTTCGGTGGCCAATTGATAATGATGACCCACTGGTTCAACTTTGGAGGAACCTGTGGAGCCGGAGAGGGGGTTAAATTGGCCGGAGATGACATAAACATGAAGAAAAGTGGCGGCGCAACCTCACCGGAGACGAAGAAGGAGATGGTGCCGATGGCAAATCCGAGTGAGAAGAAGGGCGTGAGCGGGTGGAAAATGTGCGGAACCTCACTGTGAAGGTCATGGGCGACTTATATGGGCGCGAGGGTGAGCAGAGCGGCCAGGGCTCGAAGAGAAACGGCCGACGGCCATGGCCTTAATGGCGTCAGTTTCGCGATTGATTGTGGGGTTTGAATGAGGGATTGATGGAGGGATTGATGGGTATTAAGGCCCTCGGATCCACCTGTTAGCAAGCGAGGGAGGTGGTGGGGAGGCTTGGGATTAAGCGGTCGGCACGGAGGGGATCGAGCTGGAGAGAGGTGGAAGAAGGGGAGCCGAGGCTCAGGAGTGGCGGCTCAGGCGGCTTGAGCTGGGCCCTCACAACAGAGAGAGGTGCAGGAGGAGAGTGGCTCAGGCGGGGTGGCCAGCTCAGCCAAGCAGGCTGACCCGAGAGAGAAGGGAGGGGGAGGGAGGAAAGCAAATGGGCTTCGGGCAGATTTGAAAACCGGCCCAAAAAAGAGAAAGAGAGAGGGAGGGAAGGGGTTTGAGCCAGATTTGAGTAGGATTTTGACTCGGGAGGGTTTTAGGAATTAGGAAAAGCTTTTATTTTTAATTTTCAACCATTTTCAAAAGATATTTTAAAAAAACGCCTTCTAACGAACTTTTGCAAACATTTTTCCCGCATAAAGACCTATTGTAACTACGATAGCATGAATGCATCAAACACAAATATAACCTATGGCAATTTAAATTAAGAAATTAATTTCATTCTAAACTGAATAAAATCTATAACTCCTATTTAATTCTAACAAGATTTTAAAATATTGCAAAAATTGAAATTTATGGTGTTACATTCATCGAGAAGGATGAAACCCTCAGGAGAGAGGACGGCCTCAATAACATCGAGGAAAAGAGGACTCAAGTGTTGACACGATCAGTAAAATATCACCAAACCCTCCAGCACTGCTATGACCATACACGGTGGTCCATTCTACTCACCTTGGATCGCTTAGGTTAGCAATGGATGATGGACGAGTCCTTAATAATTCTTGGAGCATCGAACAGCTCCAAAAGTTATATGTGTAAGTACTAAAAGTATGTTCACATTAATAAATGTCATATTGCCCTATAAAATTGCATCAATCTCTTTGTGATATTCTATCTTCTTCACAACTCAATGTTTGGCACCTATAAGATTGGAACACCGGCGGTAAGCCACTCTTTGGGAACTTTTACCCAGCATGCGCACCCAGATATGCCTGGGTAAGAGATATACAAGATCAACGTTAAGTAACAAAAGTTTCTACAACCAAAGCGTTTACTTTGTTATCCTAGTCAGCTAATTCCGAGTAGCTAGTCAGCAATTATCTTCTTTTCTCTTTGACTACCTATTCAATATTTCTTCCCAGATAGCCAGTCAGGGGCTGGACGGGTACAACATATCAAGAGCTAGCGACAATGTATCACGCTTGTGCAAAAGCATCTTCCTTCGCAAAGGGGTCACTTTCTAAGTTATGACCTCACGGAATGTGACAAGGTTCCTTATTGCGTCTATGAGTGCCCAAAGGCCACGGAGCCTCCCACTCACATCGGATCTAAGGCTAACCAACTAAGCTTCCCGAGTAGTAATGAAGTTCTCCTACGTTAGTCGACAGGAGCAAGTAGTACTAAGCGTAATGGTATGTCAGGATTCACTTAGTATCGAGTCCCCAAAAAGTCCTAACACTTCACATCCAGGCATATCAGATAATACTTGTTTATTAACAAAAGATTAAGTTCATTCATAAGCACAGGTGACAACAAAAGACAGAAAGCCTAAGACGATGCCAAGAAGGTCATCCCATTTGTATAGTCCTTGGTCGCATCCTCCATCGCATCCACCAGCTCGGTGGTTTCCTCCATCGCATCCACCAGCTCAGTGGTTCCCTCGGGAACACTTCTTGGAGGACACTCACGTCTACCTCTGAGAAGCGAGCCTTGAGGATTGCAATTACCTAGGCAACCACCTCCTGCGCACATTTCCAGGCTTGGTGGGTGGACTTCTCGGCTAACACTGGCCTTAAGCAATCAAAGACCCAAGCCAACTCCACCACCCAGCTGGCAATGCTGGCGATGTTGTCATCCTCCCAAGGCTTGACCTGCAGCCTCAACCTTCCTAAAGCAATGTGGAACACATCCAGGGAAGAGACAAGGGTCTGCCAGATGGCAGTCATCCGGAACCCCGCCTGGGCTAGGGCGTCTCAGGCCTCAGACAGCTCTGCAACTAAGTTAGATAGATTGTCATAACTAGATACAACACAAAAATAACAAGTGCCAGATGCAAGGTACCAACCTTAGAAGTTATTTTTTTTTTTTTGCCAAGGTCCCATTGCATTTAATGCTCGAAGTCCCTTTCAGTGCATGGAGGAGTAGTTGACATGAAATCCCAGGAGAGTAGGCATACATCACCAATGAATGTGCTCTGGTTTTTGTAACTGCCCAATTTCTCAAAATCCATGAAGTTAAAAACATTTTCAAAGGAAATAAAAGAATTTGCAAAATTAAATAAAAACCCTAAGTGTATATGTGTACCTTTATGCATATACACATATATGTAAATATGTGTGCTATATGTATAAATATATATGTACAATGAGGGCTATTTTTCCTATAAAACAATATTTAGAGTTATATATGTGTGTATATAGTTGATTGTTTGTTAGATTGCTTGATTTCGTGAGTTAATATAAATATATAGATTTTGTCAACTGTGGTGGTGGGAATTATAGTTGAGGATGGTTAGTCATAGTGGTGGGAACTATGATTGAGGGTTCAACCTTAGTGGATGGAACTTTGGTTGAGGTATTGGTTAGTTGGTTAAGTCAAGATGGATGAAATCTTGAGGTGGTTTGTTATTCACTTAATTATATTGCTTTTCAAATGTTTTTATTTAAACGCTGATTTATGCAAGTAAGCCATATAGCATCATTCTTGTTAAGCCTTCATATACATCCTATTTCTTCACAACTTGTTGAGTACGACAAGTGCTCACTCTTGCTATCACCAAACACTCAGTTGGAGAAGGTATCGAGAAGTATGCTGAAGGTGGATCGTTCTAAGATGCTTTCTATGTCGATGATGCCTGTGGGAGAGTCGTAAAGGATTAGAGTCTTCGTAATTCGTTTAGTTCTGCTGCAGTTTATTTAGTTCTTCGACCTTGAAAGGTCACTGTTGTAAGACGGTTAATTCGATTAAGTATGGATATTTTAATGATTATCATCAATGAACTCACTATGTGTTGGGATTGATTCCTAGGCTTAGCACATAGATGAGATTGGTTTGTTTCTTGAACTGGTCTCGACAGTTTCCAAACGTCAGCATGATCTTTTACCAAAAAAGAGAGAAAATATTCTTCCCTCACCACACGAAATCTCTGCTACGACGGTTCAAATCTTGAAAGACTTGTTGTACGCAGAGCCAGATTTTCCCATCCTTATCAAGATTATGAAAAATTGGCATAATATTTTTGGTTGACCTGGAATTCCTACTCGAACAAGGTACATTTCCCGGAGCTATCCGAAATATGCCTAATATTTCTACTAGATGACCTGAGGACAACCAAGAACACGGTTAGATGTATACCCTACCCAAAAACCCGAGTTATCCCTCATAAAGGCAGCTTGCTGAGATGCCTTCCTCAACTGGGATAAGATTCTTGATCCTTCACAATCTCGTTTCGTGTACGGATAAAGGGCTTGATGATGAGTAGTATAAATCTACTATATACGATACATATATGAATCCCTAGGGTCTCTAGATACTCAAAGCATACAGCTATACTTAGGAAGGGAATCCCTAGATGTACAAAAACCTCCTGCATATGTCAAGATATCTCTTAAACAAGGAAGTGTATCCCTAAGTTTAAGGATGACAGAATTTTATTCGAAAAGGAGTCTAGATACTACACGACAATCTCCTCTGTATAGAGCCGAGGGACCCTGCGGAGAGTGTGATCCCAATCAGAAAGTTATCTAAATGCAATCAAAAGCACAATCGCAATCTACATTGCCAAACAATATGCAAGGATCCTTCGACTAGTTGTAGATCCCATCTAAGCTAGTCATGATCCTCTTTAATCTATCTCAAAGATCAATACAAGAACATATGAGTAGAGTTATTGTTTTTTGAGAGATCGGAACCTGTATAAATCTCTACCTTTTTGACGTTTCATTTGACAAGAGGAAGTATTCTCTACTTTCATCGTGTATTCGTAAGATTAGTGATTTACTAATCGTAGAACCAATTCGACGACATGTCCAATCTATTTTATAAAAGAGGCAATTTGCTAGGTACTATCATAAAAATCACAAAAGTTAGAAAATACCATCGGTGTGAGTCAAGGCTCACATGTCATCTTCACCATCAATGATATTTTCTAATATGAGCACTTTTACAATGATATCCGTCTAATTTTACCAAAAAGACAACATACGTGTCAAGCGTAGGAGGTAAATCTATTTATAAAACTAAATAGAAATATTGTTTTCTTCGGCGTGGAAGTACATCACATCTTATCATCGAATTTAGTTATTTAGATTGCCCGCTATTCATGGTAGTCGATATGTTTTATTATGGTTGCATTGGATTCTACCATACATATCTCGGCTGCGATCGAGTTTTGCATTTGATGTGCACAGTTCCTGTTGAACCTGCCATCGCCGATAGTACGTACAGTGTGCGCAGGAGACTGTAACGTTGACCATGAAATCGTACGCAACAACATATTCGTCGATCGATCCTCCTTTCTCTGTCAAAGGCGCACCTTTATCTGAAAAATGATCTCAATATGATCATCCATGCGTCTCTGTTATCGATACTAGTGATTACCGTATAAAAATGCGGTGCACTGCAGAAGGAAGCACAAAACTTAGATGTAAAAGCAGGACCATTTGGCTACTACTTTTGCTGATACGGAGTATATGCAAATCGATGGATACAGCGAAAGCAGGGATGATTACTGAATCTACTCTCTCTCTCTCTCTTTCTATATGTGTAGCTCTGCTGCAGTACGCATCATGGGCCGATGGCAGCGAAATAATCTGCTGCTTTGCAATGATGTTCTCTCTCTCTCTACTCGTCTCCTGCACGATATCAATCACTTCTTCTGCTACAGTACTATTTCCAATCCTGAGTCATGTGAGGAGTGATCTCTCTATAGATTACCTAGGGCGTGGCTGTCTGTGCCGCCTTCGAGGTACAGTAGCATCATCTGTGCTCTCGTGCCAAAGAACCTCAGGCCCCGATCAGTGCATGAAATTTCGAGCCAGGAACAAAAAGATAGGCGGAGATGTTTGGTCCACTCTCCTGTCTTTTGATGCTTTGACCTTGGTTTTCGATATTTTTACAAAGTTTGGCCATCCATCATCATCTTGGGAAACCAAATTAAAATGTATTTTAACTGTAATAAATGATTGATATTGTATTTACTTGGTTCGATGATTTTTGGTTTTGCATGAGTTTTGATGTGATTTAAATTAATTTAGAATTTTATTTGAATATATTGATTATAGACTAATTAGAATTAAAGTTGGAGATATGTGTTTGCTTATCTCCTAGTGTGCAGTGATGAATGCAACTGAGCAGTCGACGATAGGATGATTAGGGCTAAGCGGAGTGCTTGGTGCCAAACGATTAAGGAGGCCGGACGGACTTAAGAGTGATTCTAGCTGAACACGTTGAGGTCGAGCAGAGCATGGAGGGCGGATAGAGATAGTGTGTTGACAAAGTCAAGCAAAGAGATGTTAGTACAAGTGATAAAGATGTCCGAGGGATCAGGAGCGAGAGAGACTTGCCGGCGATCAGGATCGCATGACAGAGTACACGTATTGACAGCAAAGTGCTGGCTTAAGGTGTAAGCAAAGCGGCAAATCACGCTTTGAAAAGCGTGCAATCAGTTTCGCGATTTGGCCTCAAAACTATGAGAGGACTGTAGGAGTATGTTGCACCATCGCGAAGCTTACGTCGAGGCAAAGCTAAGTCGTGAAAACGTCTCGATCGTCCGATCAATGGAGAAGAAAATGGACCAAAATACTCTCGGTGGTAGGTAGGAGTGTACTACAAGAAATGGTATTTTAGAAAAAAGTTATGAAACTTAGGGACCAAGTTTTTTAGCCCCATAAATAGAGGGGTATGGCTATAAGAGAGTTTTTGAACTAGCCACTTGAGCCCCTTGTACCACCCATTTGAGAGCTTAGAGCTAGAATTTTAGAGGAGAGAAGTATGGGTACTTAGTCTATGTAATAGGTGAGAGTTTTGAGAGATAAATCTTTATAATCCGTCTAAAATAGGGCTAACCTATTTGAGTAATGAATTTAATATTTTTGGATATGCTTAAATTTCTCTCATTCTAGTTTCCCTCTATTGGTTCTCTAGAAGTTTACAAATTTTTCGATTTTTTGTTTTGGTTTTTTGGTTGAAATTTCAGCACATTATGAGGTCATTCTTCTTGTTGTTAGAGGCATAAAATTTGCATACATATAATTATATGATGGGGTTTTGAATTCTCTTACCTTTAGATAATCAATTTAGAGAGTTTCGTTGCTCGATATTTATATTTTCTTGTTTCTTTGCAAATTATGATCTTTCTAATGCTAAGACATATTGATTGATCTTAAATGGAATTTATGGTTTATATATCATCTGTGAAGTTGTATTGTCTTGATTTTCTCTGTTTAAAACGTCTCTCTATTTTTACTTCTGCTTAAGTTTTAAGTGATCCAAATAAAAAAAGATTATCGATCTCATAAGAAATTTATTAAAGCATTTATTCACCCCTCATTCCTACACATCTCAATTCACGCGGTTACGCTGGTACGAAAACAATGCAATTGAATGATTAAACGACGCCTGTCTAGAGAGTAGTGGACCGTTTAAGTGCTGTCTTGGAGACAGAAAACATAATATTTTTTAAACGAATTAAACAAAAAGCTGGAGTTGCAAGTTGCCATTATGCAGCAGTAGGAAAAGAGTGTTGCTTCAACATTTGCGAAATTTAGTTTAAGGTGAGTATTGAAGTGCATACATATCTTCTTTGCCATGTGCAGATGGACAACAACCTTAAATAAATTAAATCCGTTCGGATCTGATATATTTTGAAAATGAGATTTTGCAATTTTGTTTCGTCAGAATGGGAGGTATATGTACTTTGTTCGGAATCGAGAATCATATTTCGATTTCAAATTGCTTAGAACAAAAAAAAAACAGTGTCCATTTTCAGAAAGGCCATGACATCGAAATGAGAGAAGACACAGAACAGTAGCGTAGCTTTTTCAGGGCGGACAAAGCGGATGAATGCTGGGCATTGCAGCCTAGAACAGAAAGTAGATTCGATCTTCGTGGTAGAGCTGCGATTTGGGCAGTGCCAGCACGGTCTGGGCCCGTTATGCTTCATGTCATATCATACCATACTGACTAAACACGATCAGCTCATCATACCGTATTGCTTTGATATAAGTCAATTTCAGAAATATCCAAGTATGATCCTTAGCATGTCATGTTATCATCGTATCATATCGATCTAAGTACGACTCTACTATATACCGCTGGATAATACTTACATATTTATTTTTTATTATCTCATATTTATATCTCTCATGCTCATATATCTCTCATGCTCCATATCACTTGACAATGCTTACATATTTATTTTTTATCATCTCACACTTGTATCTCTCGTACTTATATATTTATCTTTTACATCTCTTACCAAACAAATAGGATTTTAATATCTCACGATTTACTATCAGAGAAATTAGATGATAAATACGGAAAAATGTTCATACAGATTGTATAGTGTCCTTTTCGTAACGTGCGGATATGACCCAAGCTATCATGTGATACCGGCACAGCCGCTATAACAGGATCTTACGCATGGCACAGCCCTAATGTTCGTACCATACCTGTCTGGCTCAAAATGTTTCATATCGTGCCGTGTTATAAAACATACCAAAAAATTGTGCCATGAGCTGTCCAAGAATGACATAACCCAAGTCCCAGCACCGGCCACACCACGAATGGCGTACGGGCCGCTGGAACCTGGGAGCCTGCCTGGCTGAGCCGCGGTGCCATCAGGATCTGGCACCAAGGTGCAGGCTTTGTTTTTGACTGGCAGTGGCAGGGACCCAAACCACTTACCAACGGCTAGCACTTTTTATATAAAAATCAACGGTTAATTTTATAGAATCTAGTTTTAAAAAAGCTTTCTTTTCTATAATAACATATATCATCTCTCTTTTTCAGTCTAGTTATTAGATGAAAGAATATGTGATTAAATCAGAATCTAACGGAGTTACTATATATAATTTGTTTCGCTTAAACAGGCACTCGGTGCATGCAGCATGCAGACGATGGAAGCGGAGGCGAAAAGCGAAGTCTCGCCTGTCAATCTCTGTCATGCATGCATGATTGGCTGCAGCCTGCAGCTCATGCACTACTGCACTGGCGGGGCCGGCCGTGGCTGAGGAGGCTGACAAGTGACGATTCAGTACACACGCCAGTCCATCGCATAGTGGGTTTGGCAAGACATGCTGTGCATGGATGAAGCCGTGAACGATCAGTGAGGCCTGCCTTATGCCTTTGGCTCATGGATTCCAGACGCTGGGCATCTATGCACATCATGTCATGTCCTCATGTTGCAACTTGTAATCAGCCTCCACGCACACGGCTCGTCGCTATACGCACATGTGGTCGCGCAAAGTCATGAACACGATGATATGTGACCAGGCTTCACTATGGCTTGCTCTGAGACAGCAGCAGTCCAGGAGACAAACCACACGTTTGAGTTTGCAGCCTTTGGGCTAGACGTTGGCATGCAAAGGTCACTACTATATATCGCGCTATCATGCACGGCTTTTAACACATAGAGTATCACGGAAACAGAACAAGTGCATGTGATATCAAATTTATTATAGATGAATAATTATTCGTCTATAATTGAGAATTATTTGATATTATTTAAAAAATTATATATTATCAATATTGAAAAAATAAATAAATAAATTGAACCATTGGAGCCACAAGTCACACGATTTTTTACACCCAGTCTTGCATTTTTTCTCACAAATGTTGAAGCAACACTTTTTGACCCCATGACTCGTACATAGCTTCCTTACCGTCTTACATATAAATCATTGCTAATAACAATATGATATTTTATCCTTTTGGTCCTTATTCTCTAAAACTTTAGACAATTATTTATATATCTAAATAATTTCAAATAAAAAAATTAACTATAAAGTTATAAATCTTATCGAAAAATATAATTTTTATAAAAAAGTTTCTTCATTTGATTTTGTATGAATATTTTATAAATTTTCATATAGATACTACAGACAGATATTTATAAAATCCATTTATGTTGATCATTTAGACACACACAAACACACACACACACACACATATATATATATATATATATATATATATATATATATATATATATTGTATGTATATTCTGCAGATATGTTCACTGTAGTTCATGTCTACGTATACCCCATAAGTTGTAACTCACAGTGTTTCAGGTTGTAACTCACAGTGTTTCGGGTTGTAACTGCGGATATGCACAATGCGAATAACAAGTTGTAACTCACAATATTAGCTTCTCGTGTTGCAATTATGCATTTCTGGACGTGAAGTTGTAACTGGTCTACCTAACAAGTTGTGAACTTACAGTGTTTCGAGTTGTAACTTGGGATGTGCACAGTGCAAATAACAAGTTGTAACTCACAGTGTTAGTTTCTCGTGTTGCAATTATGCATTTCTGGACGTGAAGTTGTAACTGATCTACCTAACAAGTTGTAACTTACAGTGTTTCGGGTTGTAACTGGGGGATGTGCGTAGTGCGAATAGCAACTACGCATAGGCACATAATAGCCTCATCGTGTGTGTGTGTGTGTGTGTATATATATATATATATATAGATAGATAGATAGATATAGATATATAATGTTTATAGCTAGAAGAGCGAGAACACATATACAATTTTACTAAAAGGCCATCTGCGTGTAGACAACTATTAGGCACAGCCGGGTCTACTAAAAAATTGTCTATGTGTTGTTAAACAACACATATGATTCCGTATGAAAAACCATATATGTCTAGGAGTCATCAAAACACATACAGTCTTTTAATAAAACCGTATGTGTGTTCTCGCTCTCCTAGATGGCCAGTAATATCACATATATTTTTTCTATCAACCGTTTGTGTGTAATTTATCAGTGACGAGTTTTAAATAACTGTATGTGATGTTGTGTCTGCTATTGTTGTTTTTGTGGTAGTGGGTATTGATGTGGTGGCTGTTGCGTAGTCAATTTATTCAGGATTTTTCGCCGAAACATTGTCATGGTTGAAGCTAAGTAAACTACACCTAGGGCTTGTTTGTAAGATGATGACTAATTTAGAAAATTTTAGGATGTAGTTCATATTTGTACTAAATCCTAGGGACTTGGGTCCCAAAACCATTCCAAACAAACCCTCAGGGTGTAGTTTCGGGACTTCTCACAAGTTCAATCTGTGCTTCTCTTCCTAGTGACCAGGCATCGATCAAACTCTTCTTACTCTAAAACGAATTGGTCCAGATAAGAAGTATTTAAATCAGAAAAGGTTCTTCAACCAATTGCAATAATAAAAACTTGTAAAATGAAGGACAAGAAAAGGAGGCAGATATAAAGGAGTCTAGGCCTCTAGGGCTCTTCTACCTCTCACCAAACACCAACATGAGAGGTTCCATCTTGTTACCTTGCAAAGCTCCCAACCATAGAAACAGTTAGAATATATAGGCTTAGCTTATTATATTTGTATAATTCTAAATAAATCTTAAAGATCTAGTCCTGTGAGGGAGGTGTGTATTCTTTAGTCTCACCTTGCTAATGAAAATGGATGAAGACCAACTTAAAAAGATTTCTTTCCTCCACCTACTTAGCATGTGTGGATGAGAGGACTAGAAAAACACATGCACATTCACTCACCTCGCCAGACCGTGGCAGGGACCGAGGCCGCCCACTTAGCATGTGTGAATGAGTGTAGATTGATATTCTATGTGCATATTCAACTTAACAATCTTCACTAAAACACTAGTATATCAAACAGTATTGAGAAAAAGGCAAATCTTTGTGGGACTTTGAGATCTAGTGGGAGATTATTAAGCCAACTGCATCCTCTCTGTGTAAATTGCTCCGGTGTAAACATCCGGTGCACATCACTTCATAACCGGACTATCCGATGCCTTGAACTTTGTTCTGCCTCTTTGCACTATTTATTGTCCTGTATATTTTCCGATGTAGTCTTGCTTCATCACTGGACCTTCCGGTGTGTTGATCTTTGATCTTCCACGGCTACAACCTTCTCTGGTGGAAATGCTCTAGTGTGTATCTTCCTCTGATCATCGGACTATCTAGTGGGTTGTTCCATTCTGCCTTCTGGACAGAAATACTCTGGTGTTGCCATGCTTTGATCATCGGGCTATTTGGTGAGGCTTAGCCTTCAATATTCAGCACGGTACCCTTCTCTAGAAGAATTGTTCCAGTGAGCACACTTGCTAATCACCGAACCTTCTGGTGAGGTCTTCAGGTATCTCTCATCCTTTGTCAAATATTCTCTGGTGAGCTCAACATCCACAGCACCGAACCATTCGGGGAGGCAAATCTTCCTAGAACTTCTTCAATTTGACCAAACTTTGTCTCGGTTGTGGTGACTTCTTCATGTATTGCATCCATGAGACATACTAACATATATTCTTAACAAACATGTTAATCTCATTGACTATGTTATCATTAATCACCAAAATCACAATCATGGCCTAATATGGCCATTTTCTCTACAGCCATGAGGCTACAAGGTGACATGGATGAAGCAGATGCTGTTGACGGCCTACACAAGTATAAACTTTGCAAACAACCTGGCCAAGGCAGGAGGACATGCCTGACCTGGTAGTAAACTATCATGCCACTATCGAACTGTAGTGTATTAGAGTTGTTGCATTTTAGTTTGTTGTTTGAAGTTATTCGTAGTCATGGTTTGTATTCTAAATAGTTATTCACATATTAGTCATACTGCTTATTTTGTAATATATCATTTGGTACTAGCATTACATATGTTTTTATTGAATCATGAAGTTTGAAACCATGAAGCTTGTAATATATTCTAATTTGTTATTCACATACTTACTGAACTATGAAGCTTGTAATATATTCTAATTTGTTATTCACCTACTTATTGAACCATATATCTTGAAATCATTGTCATGACTTATAGTGGTCTTCCCAAGCTTCTTCAACAGCGGTACGACGAGGACCATAGGGGGCGAATGATTTTCACAAGGTAACAGGTATCACAATTATATGTGCTTTTTAATTGCCATGACAATTTGCTACTAACTCAGTACATGTATTGAATACCTTTTCTAGTTGCTTCTGTTGCGATCCCAGAGTGTCCACACGATTAAGGAGTTAGACCCTAACCATGAGCTACTCGCACAGGCAAGACTACTACCTTTCGCTCTCATGATGGCCGGAGCTCCCATAGTGGGTGGTGGCAGCACACCTCTCCCACCAATTGAGGAGCCACTGCTCACGTCTCATCGACCGGTGGTGTCATGAGGCGCACACGTTCCATTATTTTTGGTGAGATGGCAGTAACATTGAGGGATGTGGCCATGCTGACTAGACTGCCAATCAGGGGCGCCCCGTTAGTAGTTTCGCGACCAGTAAAGGAGTGGTGGAAGGGTTACATTGAGGGCAGGTAATTATTTATTATGTATTGCACTTCAAATATTATAGTGCTATTCAAGCTAAATTGCTCGTGCCCTGATAAAACTAAATTGTGCTACTGCACTCTATTCAACCCATCTATCACCAGTAAGTACTCCACTCTATGCCGAAAGATGCACGAAATGACCCACATTCACCCATCAAGTTACTTTCTTTATTTATTCGCGTGTGCCCTAATGAAACAAAGTTGTGCTATTGTATTTTATTCAGCCTCGAAATGACACACGACAAGACGTGACGTGAGGGACAAAGCATGGTTGGCCTGTTTGAGGTGCCTCAAGCACCAAAATTGATTTTTCGGTGTTTGAGGTGCTGAATACAGGTGCTAGATTTGCAAATATGCCGATATGTTATCTATTTTGACAAATACGGTGGCGTTCATTTACTATTTTTAGATTTTTTTCCCCTAAGCTGCTGTTTGAAGTTAAACTGTTTGAAATGTGGCAAATATACAGAAGTTTCGTGTGGATGGTATCATAAGTTTCTGTGCCCTAGAAAAGGTATGCTCTTCCTGAGTACTTAACTCATACTGTAAAATTTATGGTGTCATATCAAAAGGTACACAATGCGTATATGAAAGGTTCTTGAGAAAATAGACATTGGGTTTAACAATGGCAAACCATGAAAGTCCAAGTTGCTTAATGTTTTGGGGAAAAAAACTACTCATATTGTATCTAGTAAAACGAGAAGGCGTGCACACCGTGTGTTGGAAAATAAGACACTTTTAGGTTTAATTTAATCCATAAAAAAATTCATAAGCAAAAACTGATAATCTGACATGTTCATATCGTCGGAGCATAATCTTGACATGTGTAAGATAGCACTACAGATGACTAGATCTACTATACTCAAAATTTGGAATCACAGGAAATAAAGTACGAGTAATATGGTTTTTACATATTGGTCATGCGCTGTGAAGACTGCTAAGGATGCGGGTTGCACCATATTGACGGCATGATCGATCCTCCTGATGATGCGTCAGATTTGTTGACAATGATAGCAAGCGGCACCCAAGTGATCAGGAAGACGAGCCGTGGTGAAGAACATGAGCAGTCGCGCAGAGCGCTTCACAAAAACCTTATTCTCCCTCTCCCGATGCAGGATTCAAGAGAGACAGTTTCAGAGACCTGCTCTCCTATTTACCGATACACACCGATGTCGGGATGGAGTAGACTACAACGGTAGTGTAACATAGAGAAAGAGGAAACAACCCTAACTCTTCTATAGACTCACATAATGAGAATGTTCCCAATTTAAGGGTTACTCTCACTTAGCAGTCTATAAAATTCACAGAATTGGGTGAGGGTCCTTAGATATATATAGGGAGAAAATCCCCACCTCCATTAATAGAGGGTGGACCTCATCATGGACCGCCGCTCCATAATATGGGCTTTTGAGATTTATTGAGGATTAATAAAACATAGCCCCTATAATTCTAACACCATGATTGTACAAGAGTTAATGGATGAGGTGAACATTGGGCAGCGAAGCAGCAGGCAGGGTCCTAAGATGGTAGTCAGACCCATGGGTTCCGGTCTCTGTGGGTTCTACACCCGGCGAGTGCGGGTTCGGGTTTTAAATCCTGCTCATGGGTCTTGTGGGTCAACTACTCAATCTGTAGCGGGTGTGATTTAGTATTTCCCCCATGTGTAACCCATGGGCACCTAAGAGGCTGAGATAGGCGCGACAACAGACCAACTTCTCTCGCTCTCATTCACATTATCTGTTTGACCCTTCGGCCTCACCGTATACATTTGCCCCTTCAGCCTTACCACCACGCGACCATACCGCCCGACTGCCCCTCCGGACACCCCCACGACGCGTCGGCCAACTTGCACCCCTCCGTGCGGCCCCCGGTGCGCCATCCCCCTCCTCACCAGCCTTCATGTCGCCCCTTCATCCACGCTGCCCCCCTCAATGCCAGGAGCTGGATCGAGGAAGAGTGAGAGAGTCCAAAGATGGGCAAGGGTGGCGGCTTCATCCCCAACAAGAAGTGCCAGTCATCGGCCACCGCGGGCATGACACCCTCATCGTCATCTTCAGCGACGGCGGCCGCATGAGGGGGTTCTTAGCTATTTGGATTGAATCCAAGGTTATCACTCTGGAGTTTCTCAATTTCCTAATAGAATTCAATCATCTCTTTATGTGCCTTGTGGACTTGTCATTATCCTTAGAACTGCTTACTTTTATAATAACCGTCTGATTATCATAGTTCATAAGGATAGCCCGTACTAGTTTCTCAACCACGGGAAAGTTCATCAACAACTCACGTAGTCATTCTGCCTCAATAGTGGTTGTATATAATGTGCTGAGTTCTGCTTCCATAGTTGACCTCATTAAGATGGTCTGTTTGCAAGATCACCATGAGACAGTAGCACCACGTAGAGTGAATGCATATCCACTTGTGGCGTAAATCTCATCAGCATCAGATATCCAGTTCGAATCACTATAACCCTCCAGTACCGATGGGTACCCAGAATAGTGAAGACCATAACTCATAGTACCAAGCAAATAGCGTATGACTTGCTCAAGTGCATGTCAATGTTCATCACCCGGCTTAGAAGTAAACTGGCTCAATTTTCTCAGAGCAAATGAGATATTAGGCCTTGTAGCACCAGCTAAGTACATGAGTGATTCAATAATCTGAGAGTATCTCAGTTGGTCCCTATCACATTTCTTATTCTTTCGAAGTATCACACTGAGATCATAAGGTGTTGGAGAAGGCATGTTGTCCTGGTAGCCAAAGCGGCTCGAGACCTTCTTAACATAATGAGAGTGTGTAAGATTAATCCCATTTTCTCGTTTGATTAACTTGATGTTTAAGATTGCATCAGCCTCACCTAGATCTTTCATATCAAAGCTTTGAGATAAGAAAGACTTGACCTCATTAACCACAAGTACAATATAACTCCCTCACCCCCACCATTGTGTTAGTACACACATTTTTCTACCTCATTGACCGAAAAGTCTGGTGATGTTAAATTTTTGTCGAACTTCTCATGCCATTTCTTAGGAGCTTGTTTAATACTATACAAGGACTTCAACAACTTACACACCATGCCTTCTTGACCTTTTACTACAAGCCCATCAGGTTATTCCATAAATTTCCTTGTCTAACTCTCCATTAAGGAAAGCTGACGTCCATCTGATGAACAATAGGACCATGTGAAGCAGCTAAGGAAAGTAGCACTTGGATAGTAGTCAATCTTGCAACAGGTGAATAAGTGTCATAGAATTCTTCTCCTTCCTTTTGGGTATAACTCTTGGCCACAAGCCGAGACTTGTACTTTTCAATAGTACCGTTGGGCCTCAGCTCTTCTTGAACACCCACTTGCAACCCACAGGTTTGCAACCATATGGTTGTTCTATGATCGCCCAACTCCCGTTTGCGATGATGGAATCCATTTCACTCCGAATAGCCTCCTTCCAGTAGTCTACATCTAGATATACAAATGCTTCTGAAATAGAGTTGGGAGTGTCATCCATAAGGTACACAGTGAAATCATAACCAAAAGACTTTGCAGACCTTTGTCTCTTACTCGTCCTAGGAGTATCATTGTCATCCTCCTCAGGATCTTGCTCATGTGTTTGTTCCATAATCTCAAAAGGTGGAGTGGGTTCAAGAATCATCTCAAAAGATAGTCTAGACGTGTTATGTAAATCTTTCATAGGAAATATGTGCTCAAAAAATATTACATCACAAGACTCTATCAGTGTATCGACATGTACATCATGTACCTCAGATTTAACCACTAAAACTTATAAGCAATGCTCCGATGAGCATATCCCATAAAGATACAATCTACTATTTTAGGTCTGAGCTTGCACTTTTTAGTTATTGGTATATTGACTTTCGTCTAGAATCCCCAAGTGCGCAAATAAGAAAGTGATGGTTTTATCCCTTCTCATGCTTCATATGGGGTTTTCTCCTTATCCTTGATAGGGACTCTATTCCGGACATGACACGAAATCAATAGGGCCTCCCCCATCATGCTTTAGATAATCCTGTAGTATCTAACTTGGCATTAACCAAGTCAGTCGGTGTGCGGTTCTTTCTTTCGACAACCCTGTTTGATTGGGGTGAATAGGGAGATATACTCTCATGAATAATCCCATGGTCCTCATAGAATAAGTCGAAGTCACTAGAGAAATACTCTCCACCACGATCTGACCTAATTCTTTTGATCTTTCTCTCTAGTTGATTCTCAACTTCTACCTTATAGATTTTTAAGTGATCTAGAGCCTCATCTTTCGTTTGCAACAAATAAACATAGCAATATCTAGTTGCATCATCAATCAAAGTCATGAAATATCTTTTTCCACCCTTCGTCAACACATCATTCAATTCACACAGGTTTGAATGTATGAGTTCTAGTGGTACCAAATTGCTCTCCTCGGCTGCTTTGTGAGACTTACGAGGTTGTTTTGATTACACACAACTATGACACTTAGAACCTTTGACTATAGAAAATTTCAGAATTAAACTCATGCTGGAAAGTTTTGATATAGAACCAAAATTTAAATGACATAACCATGAATGCCAAACACTAGCATCATTTTTAATATTGCCAAAAATATGGTTCATAGACTTATTTCTGAAATCAGAAAGGGAAAAATGGAACAAGGCTCCACACTCATAGCCTTTACCAATAAATTGTCCATGCTTTAACACTACTACTTATTGGACTCAAACACCACTTTAAACCCATCTCTACAGAGAAGAGAGCCGCTAACTAGATTCTTGTTCATTGTAGAGACATACTGTATGTTCCTCAGCTACATGATCTTTCTCGAAGTAAACTTTAGGTCTATCGTACCAACACCATGTACAGAAACATGTGACACACTCCCCGTTAGGACAGAAGAATCATGGGCGACCTGATAAGAAGAGAACATTGAGATATCAGCACACACATGAACATTGGTCCCTGTATCAATCCACAAATTAGTAGACTGAAATACTAAAAACACTAAAGGTAAATTTCCATACCTAGCAGCTCTGTTTCAAGCTTCACCAATTGTTGCCACATTAACACTCTTTGAGTTCTGCTTTTGTGGAGCCTTTCTTCCCTTCAGTCTGGACAATCCTTGGCAAAGTGCCCAATCTCACCGCACACAAAGCAAGGTAGTTTTATTGTGTCCATCTTCTTTTCCTTGAAGGTGGTTATTTTGGTTGGCTTATTATCTTTCCATTTCTTCTTGTTGTGGAAGGGCTTTTGTACCATGTTGTCACTAGTCTATCTCTCGCCTCATTTTGCATCCTTAGTCCAAGGTTTCTTCTCAACATCAAGAGACGCGATTAAAATCTCAACAGTAATCTCTTGTCTCTTGTGCTTTAGAGCACTAGCAAAGTCTCTCCACGAAGCAGGTAACTTGGCAATGATGCCTCTAGCCATAAACTTGTCGGGTACATTGATCCTGAAGAGTTCGAGTTCCTTCACGATGCACTGAACCTCATGAGCATGCTCAACTACATAGCGATTTTCAACCATTTTATAGTCATGATACTGCTCCATAATATATAGTTCACTTCCTGCATCTGATGTACCAAATTAGCTTTCAGTGTATCCATAGCTCCTTGACGCTCTGTATGTGCACGTACACATCACAAAGATGGTCACCAAGAACGCTAAGAATGCATCCTACAAAAAGTGTATTGGTATCTATGGACGTATTTTCCTGCTCAGTAGTAAGGGTTCCTTTTGGCTTACCATTAACCACCCAGTAGACATTCATAACCATCAGCTATAGAGTGACCTTGACTTGTCATTTCTTAAAGTGCACACAAAAAAACTTGTCTAGACTCATTGCATCGACAAATCCAAACATTGATAAACCTAAGTGCCTACAATAAGGTTGTTGGATTGTTGAAAAATAAGGCACTTTTAGGTTTAATTTAATCCACAAATAATTTATGAGCAGAAACTGATAAACTGGCATGTTCATATCATTAGAGTATAATCTAGATGTACAAGATAGCACTATAAATGACTAGATCTACTATACTCGAAACTAGAAATCGCGGGAAATAAAGTACGAGTAACATGGTTTTTACATATTAGTCTTGTGCGGTGAAGACTATTATGCAGGTTGAACCGTGTTGGCAGCACAATTGATCTTGCTGACGACGCGCCAGATTTGTTGACGATGACAGCGGGCGGCACTCAACCAACCAGGAAGATGAGCCGTGGAGAAAAACTTGATCAGTCACGCAGAGTGCTTCCCAAAAATCTTATTCCCTAGTGTAGGATCTCAAGAATGAGGGTTTCGGAGACCTGCTCTCCAATTTTCCGGTGCATCGATGTTGGGATGGAGTAGACTACAATGGCAACGCAACAGCGAGAGAAAGAGGTAAAAAAAAACCTAACTCTTATATAGACTCACGTAATGAGAGTGTTCCCAATTTAAGGGCTACTCTCAAATAGTAGTCTATATAATTCACACAAGTAGGTGGGGGTCCTTGGATATATATAAGGAGAAAAACCCCCCACCTCCACCTCCATTAGTAATATGGTACTAATAGAGGGTGGACCTCATAATAGGTCGCCTCTCCATAATATGGGCTTTTGAGATTTATTGAGAATTATTAAAATTATATGGGCCCCTATAATTCTAACACAGTGATTGCACAAGAGCTAATGGAGGAGGTGAACATTGGGCAGCGAAGCAGCAAGTAGGGTCCCAGGGATGGTAGTCAGACCCATGGGTTCAGGTCTCCATCGGTTCTGCACCCTGCGGGTGTGGGTTCGGGTTTTAAATCCCGCTCACGGGTCTGGTGGGTTGGCTATTTGATCTGTAGTGGGTGCGGGTTTAGTATTCCCCCTGTGGGTAACTCGTGGGCACCTGAGAGGCTGAGATAGGAGCGACAACATACCAACTTCTCTCGCAGTCTCCCACCTTATCCGTTTGAGCCTTTGGCCTCACCTTATTCATTCGCCCCTTCAGCCTCACCACCACGCGACCATGCCACCCGCCCGCCCCTCCGGCCACCTCCACGCCACGGCAGCTAGCTGGCACCACTCAGCGCGGCCCCTAGTGCGTCGGCCCCCTCTGCCCTAGCCTCCATACTGCCCCCTTCATCCACACCGCCCCCCTTAGTGCCAGAAGTTGGATCGAGGAAGAGTGAGAGAGGTAGAGCTGGCGGTAGACTAGCACGGCCTCTAGAGATGGGCAAGGGTAGAGGCTGCATCCCTAGCAAGAAGTGCCAGCCGTCGGCCACTGCAGGCATGGTGCCCTCATCGTCGTCTGTAGCGATGGCACCCGCGTGAGGTGCCCGAGGAGGAGTTGGCCACCGCTGAAGATCTCCAACTCAATGTATGGTCATGTAGAGACGCTGGCACAGCAGGCTGCAGCAGGGGTGGGCTTAGTGGAGGCATTAAGGTCGTGCTATAGCGGATCCTCGAGACTCTCCCGCCGGAGGTGCTGGAGAAGACGCAGGCACCACCCAAGGACATCGTTGTCCTCGTTATGGCGTCCATAGCACATATTAGAATCCCAACCTGACAGGCACTCGGCGGGTGCAGATTCAAGAGCCAATTTTCACCCATGTGTCATTTCATGCTTGGGTCGAGTTTAGACTAATGGGTTTTGGGTCGGTGTGGTTTTCCTCCACTTGGCCCCTACCCGACCCGTTGCCATACTTATAGGGTCCGGTAGACAGCAATCGAGAAACCAAATTGAAGGAGAAAGAACATGACGCGATCGCATGACTGTCTCATCTGCCGATCTGCAGCACCTTCCGATCCATGAATCTATCCGGCCCATGCCCAACGGCGGCCACACAGCTCAGGATTGGGGGTGCCATCTGGTTTGTCATGAATGATTGATGTGATCAATTTCTTCTAACAACGATTAGTAGTTACTGTTGTCCAATAGGGAGGGGTGTCTTCCCAACGGTAGCTGCTATCTATTCATCATGTATAAATGTATACACAGTTCATTCAATCAATACAACAAAATCCATTCCTGAGCTCATTCTCAATCTTGAGTCTCTATGTCTACTCATTTGTGTTCAACATGTTATCATGCACTTGCTCTACCGACACTACTCGGCCTTGCCCAATATTAATAGTACAGAGCTAATGTCTTTGATTGTGACTGTTGTGCCACCCGCTTCCTCGGAAGTGGAGTCTAAGACATTCGCAACGACTTTGTCATCTGTCCTATATCGAAGGTATACACCTACAGTCAATCTTGAATCATCTTGACCTTAATTTTGCTTAATAATAAAAAATTTATGCTATTTAATTTACTCTCAAAGTAAATAAATTCAATGCATGGATTTCCGGTAGAACATGGCTGGCATTTCTAGAAAAAAACTGCTAAAGTTGCCTTGGATGGCAGTAATTACTTAATATGGATCGTGGACATCAAAATTAATTTGTCGTCTCAAGGTCTCAATGGCACCTAGGAGCGTACCATAGAATACAGAGGCCCTATGCAACACCGAAACAAAGTCATGTCCTTGATACCAAAACGAAAAGCATTTTTAATTGAACCAAATTAAAGTTTCATTACTTGTTACAAGCTCATTGGTCCTGGGTTCAATCTCCAGATCGACCAAGATTTACCACCGAGCACCTACTTGGTTGGCAGTGCATATCGTCAAGTACGTCATCTAATGTCTTGTCTTTTTGTTAACTGAACGAGCCTCTTGGAATAATTCTTTAAAAAAAATTGTAAATCATTGTTTTGTTGTTAGGATCCCTAGATAGAAGTAATTGAGAAATTCACAAAAAAAATCTAATCCTCATTTTTATGGACACTAACTACAGGCAAATTACAACAACCAGATCATTTTTGCATATTATGTGACAAAAAATAATCGTAGCTGAATGTTGCCTTGTGTGGAGAATAGTATAGATATATTGTGTTGCAGGATAGCTTTTTACGGTTGCGGGCTGGTTGTGTGTTCCTATACCATGTTCTAAAAATTAAATGATAAAAAATGTTTGCATCTAATATCTGGAAATTGGTAAAAAAAAATTGCTCGAGGACTACCATTCTTTGACATTATTGAAAATGTAGTATGCAATTACATTTTTCATATATTATCAAATTTATATAAGATACCATGTTCAAGTGTTTAGAATGAGAGAGAGAGAGACACACACACACACAGAGAAAGAGAGAGAGATTGACTGATTTCAAACAAACAGAGCTGGAATGGCAGATTTAATGGCCATCTCACCTTATTAACCTCTAGTTACAAATATTAACTTGGTACTAATTTTGTTTGATGGCTAGAAATTTGGGACCCCTGAAAATTGGGGGCCCTGTGCAATCGTCCATCCTGAATTTGCTCATCAATGGGCCTGATGACACCATAACTCAACCTCAACCAGATGCCTTGGCATTACCTGATATTGCCAAATATGTAGCTTTTCATATTTTTTTTATGGGTATCACTTCCACTCAGATCTCAAAACTGAGTATTTAATGGAGGAAGATCCATTTGCTCTTTGGACCTCCCTCAAAGAGATATGATCAACAAAGAGTGGTAATGTTGCATGAAGCACAACACGATCAGCTGCTTGAACATGCTCTGTGTTGGATTCCTGCGATTGTCTTTCCAACTGGAACTGTTGGTATCAATATTTCCAAGGTAACCACTGTAATAAATACATCCATCAAATTGCACTGGATTCATCAAAAATAGAAATATCCTACAAAATTGTTCATTTTTTATAGGATCAAACTGGGAACTAGCTCGTGTTCCTCAACCAAGAAATCATCAGCTACTTTCCCAAGGAGATCATCAACAACATGAGTTGTGTCACTGAGGTGCAAATGGGAGGGAAGGGATCACGTCTGCACCTCCTGGCCAAAGGAGCCCCCTATGGGCAATGGTGTGGTTATGTCAGCTGGCAAGAACAACTTGTCTCAAAATTCACACAGCTCGAGGTGTAAGGTGCTAAGGTTACCAAGTACTAGGTGACCAAGGATGTCTCTGATCCTGTCATCTACAACGTGATAAATATTTCAGATTCAAGCATACGTCCTAAAGGAGTTTCATTCCAGTACATGGTCCCGAGAGCTTCTAGATTGTAATAGTTTAAATTTGTATCTGTTGTTCAAATATGCCTCCAAATATGTTATAAATAACCTCTTGTAATTTTCTTCTGAATTTTTGTTGATCTTCTGCGGATGTAGATAATTGTACTCATGGGCGGACCTGTTATAGATAGTGGGGGCATATGCCCCCCATTTATTTTAAAAATCTTGTTTCAGTTTTGTATTGTACAGGAAGAAACTTGTATCCAATAGTGGCAATGCCCTCAGTTTTTCAGCTAGGTCCGCCCTAGGCCAGGAGTTTTGTTTCTTGACAACAGATGGTAGTTGGCTTTTGCTTCTATTTAAGTGTTGGAGTTTAGAGAGTTTTTCTCTCTCTTTTTTGCTATCATTGAGGCCTTGTATGTTCCAATTAATTAAATCCATGTCTGCTTCATTTTTTCCTTGTCAGATAGAAATTTGTTACTGCAGATCGTCCGAAATTACACCCCACTTCCAAGTACATAATATTCTATAAAGAAGAGTGTGGAAGTTGCCACTTGGAAACACCACAATGATCATAAGAAGCTATATAGGGATGCCCCTTCACCCTAGCTATGCTAAGTCACCATGAGGGCATGGCACAAGAGTTCCAAATAGGGGCCACCATACCATGAGCATGACATGTAGCCATGTGAAGTCTTAGAATCTAGGTGTGTGTCGTGGTGAGTCTAGGTAAAAGTTAGAGTGTAGGAGTAGCCACGTGAAGAAGTGTAAGAGTCTTATGTTGTATCAATGTGTTACTAATAAGAGTTGAGCTCTTGTATAAGTGTGGTCTCCCAAGGTAGGTCGCAAACTTATTGGTATTTAGTGCTTATAGTTGTGCTTTATCTCAAGTTTGGCTGCCACCCGAAAGAAAGAAGGTTGGCACTACCGCCAAGTGTAACAAAGCACTAAGTAGTACTACCTCCATTTTTTAATAATTGACAATTTTCACTTTGATGTTCATGCTTTGGCCATTGATTTTTGACAAATAGATAAGGAAATACTTGAAAGTATACAATATACTTAAACTACTTTTAGTGGAAAATCTAACGATACCGGATTTATTTTACCTCACTAAATATTCTACAATGTATTGTTGGTCAAATTGCGAATGCAAAAGTTAAAGTTGTCAATTATTAAAAAAACAAAGGGAAAAGAAGGAAAGGATAACCTATTTAAGGTAGTCGGTGTAGTACAATATCTCCTCGGTGTAGCGTGGGTATATGTCCACAAGAGAAGTGGTATCACTTTAGTTTTGTACCATTTCTCATAAGTCGATGTAGATGTTAGGGACACATGTTTCTTAATAAGCCTTCATCTAGAACTTAGTTGTCCGGCCTTTAATTTGTCTAAACAACTGCACTGGTCGAGCAGCAACGGCCCTTTCCACTCTGCCATGGTCGAGCAGCAATGGAGACATTGGTTCTCCCGCTATAAAATGGCATTGGCTTAGCAAAAGCTCACACCCCACTTCCTCCACCTCCTCTTTCGTTTACACTCATTCAATCGCGCATACCATCCCTGCCATTCTTGGTTAAGAAAAGCAAAGATGAATGTGCCCGCTGACGCTCGGAGCTACTACCCACCGATCCTTGACAACAACCACTCGTAAGGCCCCCGCTCCACTCAACATGGGTGCGATCGTCAGCATCGTCCTCGGTGTCATCATCCTCATCGGGGTTCTACTAGCTATGTACTGCCTCTGCCAGAGGAGGAGGTGGAGGGCGTCATGAGAGCAAAAGTCAAGTGCGTAATTGAGCTCGCAACGGATTTTGCGTCGGCAAGCCCTTGGGTGAGTTGGCTAATTTGGTTCCTAGCTTGCATGGGCTTTGGTGGACAAATTATAACCAAATTGTACAAAGTTTCTTTGCAATGTTTACAATGAAATTAGTTGATCATTTTTAGTTCTTTTCCTTACTATATTACTATAAAATCTTTACCAAATGAACTAACATACAAATGTCAAGCTTTTGTGCATTCAAGGAGCCAGCGTTGGTGTGGGAGCTCGTGACCAAGAAAGTAAGTCAGAAGCAAAGCACGTCACTGAGCACTCAAACGTCATCGACGAAGGCTGCTAGTTGTGTAGCTCTACCTACGATCTTGAAGGCGGCGAGCTCACACACATGCTAGATTGTGGACACTGCTTCCACTGGCAGTGCATCTGCCGGTGGGTACAAGTAAATTTGTCGTGTCCAACATGCAACATGACGCAAATCATACTATATGGAGACACTGAAGACACGGAATGTCTTCCTAAATTCACCAACGGAGAATAGAACCTTGGTTTCAAAATATGTTCCTTCTCTGTGGCTCGCCTTGGTTTCGTAATATTGGATGATTTGCAGTAACAAATTTTTGACTGACAAGTCAATAAAATGGAGGAAATGTGGATTTAATTAATTGGAATGTACGAGACCTCGACCTTAGCAAAAAAAAAAAGAGATACAAACACTCTAAACTCCAACACTCAAATAGGAGCAAAAGACAACAATGTTTTCAAGATCCACAGAGCATGCCGGCATCAGCAAACTAAAGCAGAGGAGCAAGAACGAGCTACCTGGGACAGAGATGGACCATGCATGCTCGCTCCTATGCCACTTTGCTCGCGTGTGGGCTTGTTCGCCTGTTGGGCCACATGGCACCGTGGCCCTCTGGTTGTCTGGCCAGTAACTCAACACGGGACTGACTTGTAGCAGAGAGAGGATACGTGTTGGACAACATTGAAGCGAACAACTGCACCGCTTGTTCCTCTAAAAACATTTTAAGAAAAAACTCATCGCTCATATATAGGGATGAAAACAAATGGGAAAGATCGGAAAAACTCCCTAACCGTTTTCATTTTCATATTTTCTCTCGAAAACAGAATCGAAAATAGGAAAGACAGAAATGGGTACAAATTCGGAAATATTGGGATATCGAAAACGAACCAATCTAAATGGAAACTTAACAGTATCAGTCGGGAATCGATAATTCAAACCGGGAACACCGACCTGTAGAACTATGACTTCAAGCATCGATACAACACATAATTAATTCACACCAACAAAAATAATTCATACTATACACAGATAGACCATGTAACAATATAAGTCTCAACTAAAAAACAGTAACATGTTGTAACACAGAAACTCAACACAACACACACTCACACAAAGACTAGAATTAGAGGCGGTGCAAGCGTAGGAGTTTGGATGACAATGGCAGGTCGGCAGTCGATTGAGACTGGGCCACTAGGTCTAGGTGAAGTTTGGGATATGGGTGGTGTTTGGGCTGGTCAGCTAGGCTTGGCTCATGGACTACATTGTGATTTATAAAGTTTAGTCTTAATTGGAAAACCGAGAATCCCGATGGAAAATACCCGATTAAAAACGGGATACCGACAATACAGTCGGGAAAACAACAAAACCATTCCGCCCCGCTTCCGCGTAAGTCCCAAAAACTGTCAGAAAAATATAGAAAACAGATCAAAACGGAATGGAATTTATCCCATCAATCTTCATCCCTAATGGTATGTGCGACATCTCAATAAAGTTCAGATGCATCTATTGATTTCTTCACATGGTAGCTGATGGAGTAACAAAGATTCAGATACGGCAGAGTGCAACAACGGTCCATTGGAGAATCTGAACCTGCAGTGCAACACCTTGATTACATCACCGGGAAACGATGCAAACCTGTAAAAATTTGGGCGTGTCGCACTTGCCCGCTACTCTCTTGTAGATATTAGCCTCTCATTCAAGGAACCGACGGCAGATTCTTCGTCTTCCCGGGTACGAACCGCACTTGACTCGCTGTCACCGACTTCTTCACAGCGCTGCCCATCTGAGGCCATGAGAAGGTGCCTTTGCGCGCGCTGTCTGTCCCGGGGGTAAGTGCAATACAGGAAGGAGTAGGTCAAGCAGCAGATGGCCATGGGCACAGCGATCTCCGTGTAAACCGCCTTCGCCAATGCTGTAGCGTTCTCTCTGTCCGTGTCCACGCTCGTGTCGGAAGAGACAGGCTTGTAGCCAAATACGCGCTCTGCCAGAACACCGACAATGGGAGACGCGAAGGAAGCGAACACTGCTTCGAAGCATTTGTCCAGTGCATAGACTGTCGTCCTCGCCTTCTCAGGCACAATCTCCGCGAAGATGGGGCTGCATTGCACATTGAGAAAGACATTGAACAGTGAGCGATACAATACAAGGAGATCTAGCAAATGTGAAATGTTTGCAATGCCTTAACCCTTAAGATCAGCATCATACTTGTTGGTGGACGAGGCATTCCAGGAGATGGCGAATCCCATGATGAAAAACGCGACAGCGTGTGCGACGCCGGTGGAAGGATCATTGGGCAACGCCAGCAGCAGGATGGCGCCAAGCGGGAGCGCTGACGCCGAGCTTATCTGCGCCAGCGCGATCCTCCCGGTGTTGGGGAACCGCCTGGAGACAGGGTCCCCGATGAGCCCCCCAAAGAGCGCGCCAAGAGCGGTGGCGAAGAGGTACAGCCCCGTGATGACACTGGTCTCCCAGTGCGTGAACCCAACGAGCTCCAGCCACATGGCGGAGAAGTTGAGCGCGGACCAGGGGATCGAACCAGCGATCCCCTGCGCGACGATGATCTGGAACGTTGACACCCCGAGGACGCGCCTGGCGTCCCGGAGCAGCTCCCTGGCCTCCTCAGTGGCCGAGGCCGCGGTCTTGGACTTGGCGTGCGGGTCGGCGGCGAAGAGCCACATGAGCACGCCCAGCGCGACGCTGACAATCGCCACGGCGTGGAAGGCGAGCCGCCATCCCGCGATGCCGAGGAAGGTGACCGGCGCGAGCAGCACGCCGAAGGATCCCCCCAGGATGGAGCCCAGGTTGCAGGTCATCTGCAGCCACCCGAAGGCGGCGCCGCGGGTGTGGTCGTCGGTGTAGTCGGCGACGAGCGAGCTGATAGCCGGGACGACCAGCGCGAGCCCGATGCCGTTCAGCCCCCGCGAGATCGCCATCTGCGCAAGCGCGCGCAACAAACAGTTTGCCAGTCAGTTTGCCGCTTCGAAAGCTTCTCTCTCGCTGAAACGTGGACCAGGGCGCTCAGTGGACCCCACAGGTCACCAAAAATATTTACTGACCTTTTTATCTTGCAAATTAAAATGGAATATTCGGGTAACCGCTAGTCTCGTGGTAGGTGCCGTGCAAAACTGAATTAAAAACGTGGAGGTACGGGTCCCATAATGTCAGTGAGGAAACAAAGGGGAACAGAGGAATTGACCTGGAGGAAGCTGCCGGAGATTGCGACGAGGAAGGTAGCGGCGGCCCAGAGGAAGGCCCCCACGGCGACGACGCGCGCGCGGTCGTGGCGCGTGGAGGCGTAGGCGGCGAGCGGGTACGACGCGGCCTGGACGAGCGCGCGGCAGAGGGTGAGGGAGCCCAGCGCCGTCGGGGAGGCGCCCAGCGCCGCGCCCACCTCCCGGTACACCGCGGGCAGCAGCACCTCGTCCGCCTTCTCCAGCACCGACGCCAGGTTCACCAGCACCAGCGTCCAGCGCCGCCGCGATGCCGCCAGATCCCTCATCTCCGCCCCCCTCCAGCCGCGCGGCTAGCAAGATTTGCGCGGCGATGAGAAGCGTCTCCCACCTGGCTGGCTCGCTTGCTTGACATGGGAGAGGGAGCAGCCGTGGAGCTGTCAAGCTTGCGTATTTTGAAGTGGGGATTTGACCCGCGCGAGCAACCACTGAGAAGACTGGGCGCTGGAGCTGACATAACATTATCCGCCACGACGGAGTGTGGCCTGGCTGCATCCGCGCCGCACCGCATAGGCATTCATTCAAACTTGACCTGACCTCCTGGTTTGGTGGCGGTTGCAACGCCAGCTGCTACCACCATTTTGTTTCTGCGCAACCGCTGAACGCAAGCAACAGACTTAACTAAACTTACTCGATTAAGCATGGAAACAGTGCCAAGCATCAGGCTGAAAATACAATCTTTGTTTGATTGGAAAGTTTCACTAGCGGAAATGGAGAGCCGCAAAGAGCTAATCCGGATTCTATAAGCATCACCCAACTGTAGTATTTGAAAAACAGATGGTGTGTTGGCATTGGGCCTAATGAAATACCGAATTTTTTTTAGGTAATATTTTTTGTCTGTATTTGCAAAAATAATCCCCGACTTTGAAAATTTTGAAAAATATCAGTGTCACCGAGCCAAAGAACGACACAGGTTGTGTCGACCGGCAGTGAAACGACACAACATTGTGTCGACAGACCAAGAGGGCGACACCACTGTGATGCCTACATGTGCCACCGCAGGACTTGTGTCGCCCGATCGCTCATCAACACAAGGGTGTCGCCCTACTTAGTGTCAACACAGCCTTGTGTCACTCGACCCGGTGTCTAAATAGGGGTATAATCGGATCGGATAAGGATGGATATCACTGATCCTATATCATATCTCATATTTTTCATTGGAATAAAGGCAAACGTAAATGATGTCGGATACAGATACAGATGCAGATAGTCTCGGTCACGAATATGGATCAATATGGATCAAATATATGACGAGTTAGATGCAGACAATGTCGGTCATGAATATTTATTCAGATATTAAGTAAAAGTAAAAACCATATATATCGCATATGTTATGATTATCCGACCATTCCATGTATCCAAAACTCAATAACATTAGAGGTCTAATAAGCAAATCAGCAATATACTCTCATGAAAAGAGTTATGTTAGAGTGAAATTGGAGAAGTTGCGAGTGTCCAATATGCTGGTTGAACACTCTATTAATTATTTGAATATATTAATAACTTCAAATAAAAAATATCAGCTGCAAACTTGTAGATCTCGTCGAGAGCTATAATTTTCATATAAAGATCGTCTTCATCTAACTCCGTATGAAAAATGTTACGAGCTCTAGAAGATGGGCTCGGATAGTTGTTGGACAGTCTTCGGATATATCCGATTTTATTCTCAGATATCCAATATCCGACACACACGTACTCCCCAGAAGGCTTGGTGCCTCGACCGATGCAGATTTCCCATGTATGTATGATGGCGCTAGTTATATATATCTTTTATATTAAATATAGTGGGTATATTATCGTTATTTTATCATAAATGACACTTGGCATATAAATGTTAACCCTGTTTTGTGACATATTGTATAAAATTGTGGAAAATCTAGAGAAATTGAAACAATGAAGAGATCATGGAAGATTCATAGTAAAGAGAGGATGCACTACTAGAGAAAACTTCACCTGTAACGGTTCAAAAGGCCCATCTGTAACGGTTGGACGAACCAATAAAGACAATTAGTCACTAATGCAGGTGGCTCATTTGTAATGGGTAATAACCTGTTAGTGATTAGTGCATCTAACCTATAAAAATAAAATCCACACTTGCTAGGCGCTAGTGGGAATCAAACTCGAGACCTCCAACCTTCATGGAAGCCCACCTACCAATGGGCCATCAAACCTTTCTTGTATTAATAGGATATTCATTCTATTTGAATATTCCCGACCTCACTCATCTCATCTATAACTGTTCATAGTTATGAACCGTTATAAATGAAGAGTCATCTATAACATTTCGTTACTTCCAGCCATATCTTAAACAGGTTTCTTTACCAACTGCTAGAGATTATGTAATCTCAAACGATTCTACCGAACCATTAGAGATGAGGGGTCAGGGATGAGCCTTTCTCTAGTAGTGATATTTCGAAGGACCAACAACACAAGGGAGATATTATCAAGGCATGCCCAGAATAGGAGAGTGTTTCACGGCAACCCCCCCCCCCCACCACCACGCGACACACACACAAGGCGAGGACCATAAGGCCCACCTTCTTCCATAGGTCGGTTTGGCACAACTTAGGGTTTCTGGGCCCTTTCAAATGGCATTAGCGGTGCGATTCGACCCCCTTCTCCAAGAAAGATCCTCTCTGATCCCCTATATAAAGAAGACATTATCCAACGACGAGATGTTCCAATTTTCTCATATAAAAAGGCCACATCAGGGTTACAAAATTTTGAGAGCATCGTTCTCGGCAAAACCAGATGCGAATAGAGGAATGCCACATGACACCCCCCTATGTCACGCGGCACCGGCGCCTTGGTAGCTCTAGGGAATCGAGGATGACCTAAGAGGGGGGTGAATTAGGTCACTCAAAAAATATTGGCTCCAAAACTTTCACAAGATAAGACTATCTCAATTTCTATCTAAATATTCTCTAGGCTTATATAGTGTGTCTACTCTACTGCTTAAGAGAATTATAAGGTAAATTGCAAAGAAGTAAATGCGGAAACGTAAATGAGGTAGAGAAACAAACTCGGCACGAGGGATTTTTATCCCATGGTATTGGTGGCACACAAGTCACCCCTACTCCACGTTAGAGCTCCACAAAAGATATGTTCTCGGTTACCAGGTCTCTTTCAGTCACAGCTCTTGAGATACCAAGTCACCAAGACAAGGTCTCAAGCACAATGAGCCACCAAGGCGAGGTCTCACCACTAACCTCTCTTCCGGTCACTTGTACGCCATCTTCACTTCGGAGCTTTAGTCACAAAGACAAGGGCCTCCACGTCCCCGCACAATCCTCTTGCCGCCACTCTACACCAAGTCGAAGGGTCAACAAGTTACCGGCAAGTCACAAAGACTCTAAGGTGACGGTGTACCTCTTGGTACATGTTTGGATTACTCCTTGATCCACACTCTAGGTTGCAGCACCTAGCATCTCTTCTCTCTAGGCCTATAAGTACTAATCACTCACTAATTATATGCTTAATCACCTTAGATGAAAACTTTATGCTCTTGGATGGCTTGGATGTCTTCTTAGGTGTACAAGAGTTTCTCTGGACTCCAGCAACTCCAAATGAATGAGTGGAGGGGTATTTATAGCCTCAACCCCGCGAACTAGCTATTATCCCAACGGCTCAAATATTCTGTGAACACCGGATGATCCAGCGTTAACAGAGGTACAAGCACCGGACCATCCGGTGTGTTCATTCTCAGAAACTAGCCATTGGAACTCCACTCATAGTTCTTTTGAACACCGGATTGTACGGTGTATACTCCTCCTTCATCATCGGACTATTCGGTGAGTCATCCTGAGCCAGACCGCGCCAAACTTCTTCTCTGCATAAAATACTCTGGTGTGCACTGTCTTCATCACTGGACCTTCCGGTGTGTAGAACTTCTTCTTTTTTGGGTTTTCCACACACTATGTTAAATACTCCGGTGAAGCCTCCGGTGTGCATCACTTCATCACCGGACTATCCGATGAGTTATAGTCTTCTGCACCGTAACACAAGTCACAAAATGCTCCAGTATGATATCCATCTTATCACTGGATCATTCGGTGCCTTATAATCCATTTCCTCTAAAAATACCAAGATTCTGTTAAATAGTCCGGTGTACATCTCTTCTGATCGTCGGACCTTCCGGTGAGTGCAATCAACTCTGACCCCTTATAACAGAATTGCTCCGACATGTATATTCCTTATCACCAGATCATCCAGTGAGGCAAACTGCCTCTAGACATAATGCTCCAGTGAGTGCAATTCTTCCGGTGCTAGACTTCCAGTGAGAACAAATTCTTTGGGACTTTTTCCAATTCAATCAAACTTTGTCCTGACTGTTGTGGCTTCTTGATGTATTGCATCCATAAGACCTACTAACATATATTCTTGACAAACATGTTGATCCCAATGACTATGTTGTCATTAATCACCAAAATCACAATCATAGCCTAATAGTCATTCTCGCTACAATCTCCCCATTTTTGGTTATTGATGACAACACAACCAAAGCAAGAGGCAAATGATACTAATTTAGACCAATTAAGAGAATACATGATTTTAAATGTTCATAAGGCCATACCTCTTTGCTTGGATGCATGGTAAGAACAAATTATGATACTAATTGTAAGCCAATCATGTTCTTACCAATTTATATCTCTTGTTTTTGCTACAATCTCCCATCTTTTTATATCTCCCTCAATCGACCCTTGCAAGAGCTTTTTCATCTCCTTTGTCAACTCAAGATGCATCCCCCTTTGTTAACAATCTATTCGAGATAATTCATGCATCTTGCTTTCTCATGCATCTTGCTTTGGTCTCAAAAATTGCTTCTCTTGCATCTTGCTTTGGTCTCAAAAATTCTTCCTCTTTGCCAACAATCTCAAAAAGACTACAAACTCATGTTGAGATCAAGGTAAAAAAACATTAGAGCATTTTGGGAGAGAGCTTCATAAGCTATGATCCATGAGGTATTGATACCAATTGAAAGATATACCAATTGAAAGAATATGAGGCATTGATACCAATTACAAAAGACAAACAAGGATCATAAATCATGAAACTCACATGATATAATCTAAACTCTCCCTATATGTGTGCATTCATATGATGAGAGTAAAACATATGCACAACTAGACAATATGACAAGATAGAAAGTTTAACATATATCATACATGGAGGTAGCTTAAATGTAGAAAATGGATTGACAGTGATACCAATTGAATCTTTTAAGCATTACATACCTCCGGGGACTTGTGGATCACTTCATGAGACTACAGAAGATATCACTTGAAACACATGTTAGTCTCAAAATTGCAACCTATAAGATATATTCCCCCTAAAAGTGTGCATATAAGTGTTGAATACTTGTAAGATATATGCACTTGTTATTGATAACAATGGGGAATTTATCATATGGATTGGTTCATGGCACATAAGGAAGACTAATTAAAGAGCTAGTGATACCAGTTGAAGGACTAGTGCTATGAAAGAAACCTACAACTAATAAATCATGTAGGTTGCTCATGGATAAGAACAAAATGCAAGCAACCTACCATATGAGACTTACACTAGGCATTGCAATAAATTAAAATAAGCATATGCAATCCTAGACAAAGCAAAGATATCAATTGAAAATATTTTATATCTAGTATCTTTCACCTTTGGATGGAGATTTGGGTATATAATGATCATGATCTTTATCAATACGTCCAATCTTGTACACTTGGCTTTTTGCTTGAATTTTCACTTAATCTTGTGTGCCAAGTCTCCAAATCCCTGAAGACCTGTGGACTTTAAGACCTGTGGATTGTAATTAAAAAAAGAGGTAGATTGCTTCAAAGGGACCTTAGTTTGAGATTCAATGCATTCAAATTTAGTCTTAAGCTCTTCATGCTCTTTGTTTAGCAAATTGAATTTGCATAATAATTGTTCATATTAGAAACAAAGGTAGTATGAATGCCATTAAGTATATTGAATTTCTTAAACTCTTTTGGTTGTTTCTTAAGGACACTTTGTTGCTTATTGATCAAATCAAGAAGTTCTTCTTAAGAGAGTGAATCCTCATCGGATTCATCATCACTTACATCACTTTCCCTACCTTTGGCCATAAAGCACTTGTGAGAAGACTTGCGCGATGACGACTTTTGTGATAACGACCTTGAGGAAGAGCTTCTCTTGGAGGAGCGGATGGTGAAACTTTCATCACTTGAGCTTGACTCTTCATCTTCACTCACCTATCTTCCCATGCTTGCAAATGCTTTGCTTCTTCCTCTTATATCCTCTTGTACTTGGTCTTCTTCTCTTTCTTGATATGATCAATTATTTTGATCAAGTCTTTTAAGGAGATTGGACAATCAATCTTTGCATTGATCCTCGATGTTCTTCTCCACTTGTAGCATGAACTTTGCTATCTTGGGATTAATCTCTTCATCACTTGAGGTGGTTTAATCATCTTCTTCATCGCTCTCTTCATCTATATCTTCATCATCTTCACTTGAGCTTGACTCTTACTCTTGTCTCCTCATCTTCGCCTTTATGTGTGAACATGATGCTTGCTTGCTTGCGAGGACAAGTTTTTTGGCGTCGGATGAGGTAGAAGCTTCCACCTTCATGTTCATGGTCATCTCATGGGCGGTGATCTTGCCTAAAACTTGACTTGAAGTCATCTTGCTCATGTCGTGGTTGTTGTAGATGATGGAGACAATTAGCTTGTACTTTGAAAGAAGAGCTTGGAGTACTCTTCTCACCACTTGAGCATCTTCAATCTTTGTCAAACCTAGCCCATTGATCTCATTGACAAGAATATTCATACGTGAGTACATGTCAATAGCATTTTCATAGGAAAGTTGTTTGATGCTATTAAGTTTAGTCATAAGAACATGATATTTCTCATTGCGTACATCCTTTGTGCCTTCATGTATTTCAATGAGACTATTCTAAATATCATGTGCATTGGTGAGAGAATATACTCTATTGAATGCATCAACACATAAAGATGATAAAAGGATACTCTTCGCTAAAGCATCAAATTGTTTTTCTGCTTTGGTGATGCGTTCTTTCATCCCCTCTTCGGTGACCCTCCAAACATCTAGACCTTTTGCTTGCAAATAACATATCATTAGAATTTTCCATCGGAGGAAATTAGTGCTGTCAAAGTGTGGAGCATTACTAATATCCATCCCTAACCTCGGACGTCACAACTCTAGGCGGTTAAGCCCAATTGAAGAGCACGAGACTCTGATACCAATCGTAGGGAATCGAGCACGACCTAATAGGGGGGGTGAATTAGGTCACTTAAAAACTATTGGCTCCAAAACTTTCACAAGATAAGTCTATCTCAATTTCTATCTAAATGTGTTATAGGCTTATCTAGTGTGTCTACTCTACTCCTTAAGAGAATTTCAAGGTAAATTTCAAATAAGTAAATGCGGAAACGTAAATGAGGTAGAGAGACAAACTCGGCACGAGGGATTTTTATCCCGTGGTATCGGTGGCACACAAGCCACCCCTAGTCCATGTTAGAGATCTACAAAGAATTTACTCCCGGTCACCAAGTCTCTTTCATTCACGGCTCTTGAGATACCAAATCACCAAGACAAGGCCTTAAGCACGATGAGCCACAAAGCCACCAAGTCAAGGTCTCGCCACTAACCTCTGTTCCGGTCACTTGTACGCCGTCTTTACTTCGGAACTTTAGTCACAAAGACAACGGCCTTCGCGTCCCTGCACAATCCTCTTATCGCCGCTCCACACTAAGTCGGAGGGTCAACAAGTTACCAGCAAGTCACAAAGACTCCAAAGTGTTGGCGTACCTCTTGGTGCACGTTTGGATCACTCCTTGTTCCGCACGCTAAGTTGCAGCACCTAGCAACTCTTCTCTCTAGATCTATAAGCACTAATCACTCACTAATGGTGTGCTTAATCGCCTTGGATAAATATTTTATGCTCTTGGATGGCTTGGATGTCTTCTTAGGTGTACAAGGGTTTCTCTGGACTCTAGCAACTCCAAATGAATGAGTGGAGGGGTATTTATAGCCTCAACCCCGCGGACTAGCCATTATCCCAACAGCTCAAATATTTTGTGATTCGGCGTTAACAGAGGTACAAGCACCGGACCTTCCGGTGTGTACATTCTCAGAAACTAGTCATTGGAACTCCACTCAGAGTTCTTCTGAACACCGGATTGTCCGGTGTATACTCCTCCTTCAACACCGGACTATCCGGTGAGTTATCCCGAGCCAAACCACGCCAAACTTCTTCTCTGCACAAAATACTCCGATGTGCACTATCTTCATCACCGGACCTTCCGATGTGTAGAACTTCTTCTTTTCTGGGTTTTTCACACACTCTGTTAAATGCTCCGGTGAAGCCTCCGGTGTGCATCACTTCATCACTGGACTATCTGATGAGTTATAGTCTTCTACACCGTGACACAAGTCATAAAATGCTCTGGTGTGATATCCATCTTATCACCAGATCATCCAATGCCTTATAATCCATTTCCTCCAAAAATACCAAGATTCTATTAAATAGTCCGGTGTACATCTCTTCTAATAGCCGGACCTTCCGGTGAGTGCAATCCACTCTGACCCCTTCTGAAAGAATTGCTCTGGCGTGTATATTCCTTATCATCGGATCATCCAGTGAGGCAAACTGCCTCTGGACATAATGCTCCGGTGAGTGCAATTCTTCCAACGCTGGACCTTCCAGTGAGAACAAATTCTCTGGAACTTTTTCCAATTCAATCAAACTTTGTCCCGGCTGCGGTGGCTTCTTGATGTATTGCATCTATGAGACCTACTAAAATATATTCTTGACAAACATGTTAGTCCCAATGACTATGTTGTCATGAATCACCAAAATCACAATCATAGCCTAATAGGGCTATTTTCACTACAGCAGCTGGTTGCTTGCCCCCTTTGACAAGCAGCCTATAGAGAGGCTCTACTTCATCTTACACCATGTATTCTCAATCAACTATGTGGTGATCTCTTTGTTCTTTCCTAGGATGTTGGGGATCTTGCATGTAACTCTGTGACAATAAGTGTGTTTGTTTAATCTGTTCACTTCATTACTTGTATCTTGAATTCATTCTTATAAGAGGTTACTCTAGTAGATAAGTGTAAATGTGTTGTTAAGGCTTATGTATCGATAGCATCATTATAGGACATATGTAGATGATACTAGCATACTCTTCCTACGTGACACTCTAGGCGAGGTGAGCATCTTCATCTACAGCGTAACCATTGAGCAGTAATAGTAGATGCTTTAATCTAATCTTTGCACGCTTGTGAACATAAATCCAAAGGAAGACTACTTTATCTATCTATTTACAACACTATAACTATTAACCATATTTTTTGGATCCAATCACTTTACAATCAACCTTGGTTTAGTTAGTATTTATTTCATTTAGCTAAAACTTTGGCCCACTTGTTCTCTGAGTTTGATAAACCTTGGAATGCTCCTAGGGAATTGTTACATTGACCCATGCGCTTACGGTTAATCTAATTGTACACATAGCCAGCTTCATCAATGTACATCATTTATTATTAATGTATAATGGTGCATTTGTTTGTTTTATGACATAAATGAAATATTCATAGAGGGTGTTCATTCTTAAGATGTCTGCTTGAGAGGGTAAGAACTCCAACTACTACAAGTTCATATTATCATCTATATGGCTAACAAACTGCTACCTCTTTCCAGGACTCCAAAAACAACGACAACTAACACTACACCAGACGGGTAGATCCTCTAGTTCTTTCCCACAATCAAGATTACATCCATCACCTCTAAGACCGTATCTTTGACCTCCGGCGTGAGGTTGACACTATTCTAGCTTCTCCTAAGGAGAACGGGGCAGTCATATACCATCACCATATGTTTCAATCCCTAGTGCCCCTGCCCGTGCCACAAAACGGCAGCTCCTCCACCACCACCACGAGCATAGGATGGTGGTGTCGCCTACTGGGAGTCAAGATTATCCTCGCAATTCAATCTAAGTCAATACAACTAAAAGCATTGTTGTACTATCCACTGGCCTAGCTTTGTGCTTTAATTCTTTGTATTATGTAATCTCAATTCCGCAAAAGGTCAATCCCAAAATGTATTATAGTAGTAGAAGGGATTCACCTACCTCGTAATGAAATCTCTAAGTGTTATGTAATCGAGTTGCAATGTATTGTCTTTTGTCTACCACTATTTGTCACAACAATTCAAATTACCACATCATTAATAGCCTTTGGCATAGCAAAAATGACAGTTTTGTGGTTTGGCACAGAGGAATCAATACTCGTCACCTCACTGCAAATATTTTCAAGCCTATGCCATAATCACAATAGCATCAATAGCCTTTTTTAGATGACAAGATGGGATACTACCAACCACAATAGCGCAGTATAGCCTTTTGAGATGAGGTGACAAGTCCACATAAATGAATCAATATTCCTGCTCCCTAGCTCCTGATCTTTCCTTTCTACACCCAGTCCATGCACCAACCTTGTTTCTACCTATATAAGGGGGAACCCCAACAATGGAGAGGGCACTCTCGACCAACCATGACTCTTTTAATTCCCCTCTACCAATCACCCCATGTCTTTTAGTTCACCAAAAAAAAATCATGGCCGAAGCCTGTGCCCCAAGGGATGCAGGTTTTGATGTATTTATGTGGCTCTGTTTGCAAGCTGAAGAAGTCTTGAGATTTCTCAGACACCTACTGTAGGAGGTACTTCATGTGTGCCAACTACAAGTATGACCCACCGAAGGTGAAACTATACATCATTTATCTACCGCTAACACACAAACCCCTGCACTTTGTTATTTCATGCATATTTCGCTAATGCTAACTCTCTTTGCGCGTAGTCTCCCCCACCTCTATGTAAGTTCATGTACTGGGTGGACACTGAGCGGTCACCCGAAAACGAGGCCCAACTCCATTTTGAGATAAAGTTGGCGAGACAGTGATTGGAGCGGTTCAAGGAGGAGCTCAAGCAGAGGCTTTCTGAAAAAGGCATGATCCTAACCCAAATCTCCACATAAAAAACTCCATCATGCCAATTTGTTCTTCTAGAACACAGGAACATAGCAACAAGCACTTCCCTAGAGGCTAGAGCTCAAATCCAGTTTACCTTCCTCTGTTGGCTCTGTTCCAATGTTCCCTAACTGGCTCTATTCCAATATTCCCCAAGTGACCAAATGCCCAAATCCGTACGCGGGGTTGTTGATGCGACATGCGGCTAGAAGCACGGGGCCATCGGCACGCGCTAGGCAACGGCACGTGGGGCCGTCTGCGCGCGCTGGGTGACACCGTGTGGGGCCGTTGGTGAGTGGGCGACCTCGCGCAGGGCCACAAGCAACGACACGCACCGAAGTTGTCACTGATGCCGCTCCCGCTGCCGGACCCTGCCTCGGCGAGCACGTTGCGGGTGACACCATCGAGCGAGTAAGAGCAGGAGGCATGGGAGGAGCAGGAGGCACAGGCGGTGGGAGCGTGGGCCAATAGGATTGGGAGTCTGAGAGGGGTTCCCTACTTCTAGCTAGGATGAGTGTGTATTTAGGGGATTGGTAAAAATAAAGATCATGTTTGGGAAGTTGTTGGAGGATGTTTTTTTAGTCAAAATATCTAAATATACCTATAAGAAACAGAATATGATGTCTCTTGAAGATGCTCTTAGGTTCGACAGCAGAGAAACGCTAAGACCAAACATTGGTTCAGACACCGAGGGAACAGTGCTTAGACAAAATAACCAAATAACCACAGAGACTACATGTAGTCAATCCTCAGTCTCCTGGTCATTGTCGGTCTGATCATCATCATGAAGGAGCATCAGGTAACCATCAGGGGCTTGGGGAGGCTGATGTTGGGTCAACAACTAGGACATAGAATGCAGCAGGTTTTGCATACCATGAATCAAATCATTTTTACTCATATCTTTGAAGAAATCTGTCTAAAGAGTTATTGAAGTACAAGTATGAAAAAATAATTTCATTAGGATGATGAATCAACTTTTTATTAAAACAAACTATGTTTCTGGCTTTTCAGATAGCCCAACAAATAGCTATCACCCATGGTATAGAAAGTGTTATTAGTGTTCAAAAGAGACTCAATCCAGGTATAGTACCGAGGGATGTAGCTAGGAACGGTTCTGGCCCCTAACCAATTAGCCACTAAGCCCTAGATTGTCTTAGCAGTAAGACAAAGAAAGAAAAGATATCTGCAACTCTCAGGCTGAGTGCAAAAGTAACAAGTATCATGACCAGTCTATCTCCTCTTAATCATGTTATCTTTAGTTAGAATTGTATTCTGCCCAAGGAGCCAAAGAAAATTTTTGATTTTTTCAAGAATCTTAGCCTTCCAAATATGTTTATAAGGCTAGTTGGGAGCATCTCTCATCAACCACTTGTACATGGACTTAATAGTAGATTTCCATTAGAATTAAAATTACAGACCACTAGATCCTCATCAGTTGACATCTGAAACTAGGAAACATAGTTCTGGATCAAGACCTACTGGTCATGAAGACCACCGGTTAAATATCTCCTAATTAAAGGAGATATGCCATTGATTCATGGCAACTTTAAAGTCAGATTAGTTTTTATTCAGACATATATTATAAAGGATAGGGAAGATGATAATAAAGGTTTGTCTTTAATCACACATCATCCTAAATTCTAGTGTTAAAATCATTACTAACAATGCATTTTCTATCAAGAAGGTACAAAGATTTAACCTTCAGCAGGTCATCAAACTTATGTTTGACTAGGGCAATCAAAGTAATATTTCTTTCTAACAATTTTCTACCCAGGCCAACAGAGGGAGTCATCAAACTTATGTTTATTTTAAGTCTCCACCACCATTTGCATAACAGTGTATAGTTTATTTTGTTTAAATCTTTAATACCCAGGCCTCTTTTTCTTAGGCCTACTTATTATCCCAGGCAAAGTGTTTTCAGCTTGCGTCGTGAATTTCGATACCTACAACTCCATAAAGGCAACCAAGTGATCTTGTAAGTGCAAGACGTCACAGCAGAACTGAAGGTTTTGTTTCGATGATTGCAAAGGGGAAAAAACTACTTAATGGATAGCCACGTCACAACCAAAACCTCCTTGAAACTGGCAAAATCAACTCAATTCGAAATTTACACCAAAAAATATTTAAATTTGGCATCAGTAAGCTCATCGGCTCAGTTTGCTTGTAATAGTAGAGTTGCAATGAGTTAGAACCAAACTATGCCAATCAGCAGTCTGGAAATCACATGCGGTTGATCGATCGTCGATGCGCTGAAATAATGACGGGACGGCCAAGCTTCGGAGATCTGAGATCTCCAAGGAAATGAGGACATTGGCGAGGTGCCGCGTGGACGGCGTCAAGCGGTGGTGGGCTGGCCTGCGCAGTCGTGTCCGTATCATCTATTGGAAGGGCGATAGCTATCTTAGATATATTTTTAGAATTGATTATTTTTTAATATTAACATCACAATCCGCACCATACGGTAGTCCTATGTCGCAATGCTGACGGAGAAATAAAATCGGGATAATAAATTGGAAGTAAAATAGTAACATAGTAGAATAATGTATACACAATATATTATACGCGCAATGTAGTCCGCAAACTACTCTCTAAATGTGTTTTCGCTTAGGGACATCCCCCTATGCTCAAAAGGTCACGGCATCCTGCGGTCCCGTGCTCTAATATGGTTCGCTGAGTAATAAACGGATCAGGTGGGGTGACTATTTATGAATGCCAACTACTAGGAACGGCTACTAGGAACCGGTGTTGCATAGTCCTCCTACTTTGTTGCGTGCCTATGGAAAGAGCATCGCCAAGCTGAGATGGTCTGATCTCATCATAGGTACCACCCGAGCTGAGGAAGATGTCAAAGCCGGTCAAAGTGTTGGTCATGCTCTTTTTGATGACTTGCTCCAATTACTCCGTTAACATCATAATGTTATCGTAATATATGAAGTCTGCAAGTGGCTTAAAACATTAAGTATATAGAGACAGAACATTAAGTACATGAAGAAACGCCGGAGAAATAACGAGTATCACGATCTGGAATCGGACCCGCATAACATCCTGTACACGGGGTTGCTGTTCCTCCGGACAAATGCACCGAACCGTGCCGGGATATCATTGCGCCAATCCCTTGGACACAAATGCAGGTGAGAGGAAGGGGAGAACACCTCTGCATCAGTTCGACACGTTGAGCTCTAGGATGGATGATCACGCGAGCAGCAGGGATGACATCGAGGTCGGTCGGTCAAGCTTCTTCCATGTCCCAACACACGAGTAATTTACAATGGATCAAGACTTATATCGCGCTTTTGAGGGAATATTGTGATGCACTGATAGTACTTAGGAGTAAAAGCCATGATCCACCTAGCTGAGTAGCTGTTATCAGTTAGGGCCAGCTGTCAGGTTGTATCGTATTATTCCAATATTGCTGTCTAGTTTCCCATATTTTATTGGAATTGAAGGAATGTTCTCCTATGCTTTCTTCAAATATATTGATTCAATCGATCTCTATAATTTCGAAAGCAGATAGTGTGCACATTGGTCCATTTGCACCCATGAGTGAAACAAGTGCACTTGTGCACCTTAAAAGTAGATGAAAAGAAAACATTGATATATAGCATGCTGCAGGTTGTCAACTTGTAGATTTTTTGTAAAAATGTGGTAATCGGTCAACGAACACTGTCATTGTGTACTTCGGTCAACATAAGTATATGTTTACTAGATTTGGACAACAAGTTAAAGTTGTAACCATGATATACACCGTTTACTTTTGATCGATAACAAAATGGAACTGTTTTATGGTCTGCAGACACGGCAATCTAGCCTATATTTCAAAAGATTCCAAGAATTGGAGCTAGTAGCTCTTGGATCACAAGAACCGATTCCAATAACAACACACAATAGTTGAAGTTGCAGAATTGCAAGACCTCTGATGTTATACACAAAGAATTGATACAATCAATCTCATAATGGGATCAGTCAAGTAAAACATGTGCATTCGCTATTCACACCACAAGCCCCTTGAGCAAAAGTATCAGCGCTAATTAGCAACAGCACCAAAAAACCTGTAATAACAAATTTCAACATTTATCATTTAATTGGTGAAGAGAAATAGCAGTACAGTGTCCACTAAATGAGACTATCAAACAGTGTACTCACCACATAGAGAGGAAAAGTAAGGAGTTTCACAATAAGCTTCTGGGAGGCTCTGGTCATTTAATTAACTTACTTTAGTAGCAGAGAACATTATATAGAATCCACTTCTGACAAATGTGAAATCAACCAACCCACATGCTCTGCAAAGATCTTCGAGCTCCACTTCTGATAAGAAGGTATTATTGCCAGTGATTTGACTAATGTACTGCAAGATAATTCCAAGATAAAGTGTAAGACAAAACAGCGCAGAGTGAAGTGAATCCACAGATAGCAGCACCAGTTATCCAAAGCTTAATCTTCCATGTAGTAATTTGCAGGTGTCAAAACATTAAAGAATCAGTTCAAGTTTAACAGTATCGTGGTTGCGAAGAGAACTGATCTGTTCTATGTCCCATGAAAGACAATTACTGTGGATGATTAGGATTTGGGATACGCTCTAGAAAAAAAAAAGATTAGGAGTTGGGATTACTGGCCGTCCGATCCTTAATATTGGGATAGCCGGTGGAAGAACATCTGCTACAAATGTAGAAGCAACAAAAATTCCCCCGGGGCGAAGGACTCTACTAATTTCTGCAACCTACAAAAAGAGGATAACAAAATAAGAACCTTTACCCTTCATCAACAGGTAGGGGAAAAGTGAGAAGCACAAGGGTAGATCTCCCTGTGTAGATCTATAGAGAAGTGGGGTAAAGAATATTGTTGCTGGACAAATTACTTACAAATGCAGAGAGGCAGTGCAATAGTTATTTATGAAAATCATTCCTCGTTCTCCATTTTTTCAAGCTTAATGAAAGTCATAATAAATTTCTTCTATCTTGGTGGTGATTCTTACTTATTTGGAGGTTCTGTGTGCGCGCTCGCACCGTTTTTAAAAATGGAAAGATAGGATCACAAGTACACAACACACATTTGGTTCGACGGGAAGAGTAATGTTCGCATAGTATGTGCATTTTCAATGAGCTTTATAGAAGTAGGCAAACTAGCATATGCAGTCATGTATATTAAGTGCACAGAAGAAAGTGGAGCGATCAAGTAGGTCATTAATATACAAAATACATAATGGAAGAAACATTTGAAGCATAAAACCTGCTGAACTCTGCAAGACCGTAATAGCAGTTTTGTATAGAAAAATTGAAATTCAAATAGGGATCTTACAGCACAAGCTGGCGATGGCCAACAATGAATTGCAGCACCTGCATGCACAGCATCAATTGAACCACTCTCAAAAGGGAGTCTGGATATATCAGCCCTCACCAATGTTAATCTCCTGTGTAATGTTAGAGTCGGGGCATTCAACATTGGAACAAACTAATAACAACTGTAACAAAGCTATGCAGCATAACTACCAAAATGAAGGAGATAATGAATGCTGACATTTCACAAATCAAGCATGACAACAGAGTAGAAGAAACTTGATTATCAGGGGAACTGAAAAAAAAGAAAAACATACTCAGTTGAAATGTTTTCCTGCTTGACGAAATCATTGCACTGCTTCAACATATTCTCTGAGAAATCTAGAGCCACAACAAGAGAATATAGTTCACTCCTAACAAATAATCTTGAAAATAGGCCGCTTCCACAACTTGCGTCAACAATAGTCCCTCCAATTGTCGGCTTCAAATATGTTTTAGCCATTTCAAACTGCAGTTGCATTGCAATGTTCTTCAGAAAGTCTGAAAAATTATATGCACATACAAATGATACATAAATGCTTAAAATATACCTAAGCAAATTGAACATTGCTAAAGTCTGGATCATGGGTATATGGTCAAGCTGAGCTTGAGATTAGGGACGTGGTTGCTAAGAGACAAGGCTGCAGCCTGGCCAAGCCTAACTGGCCTAAAAAAGAATTAGGGCTGGTGGCCCAGCACTAACAGAACATCTGCCTTAATGGGTTAGGCCTGGCCTGGATGCAAGAAGGCATCTTGTTTAGCCTAACTCAATCCAAAAACTGCTCAGGTACTGTGATCATATCCTTCTTGAGACGTGGTTGCAACTTACTACTAGACAAGAATACTGATTAACACAGCTCTGTGAGTACAAGATTTTTCACGGAATAATTCAGGATTTGACACTCAATAGAGTGCTTTCAGGATTTGTGCCTCTTTCTCAATGGCATGTGGGGTCAGGGTCCACATGTCAGTTAGACATAGAGTTACAAATCCTGAGTTACCACTCTACTTAATGGCATACCCTGAAAACTCCCATTTTTCTCTTAGAGCAAGAAAAAGGAGTTATTCATCAAATTTACATAATGATGACTGTTGAGATAGTTACTAGACCAATGCAATTGAACATCCTTAAGCATACAAATATAGTTGAGCGACATGACCTCTCTCTCTAGGCCTGGGAAACCACCCCATATGAAATTTTGGCGCCACCCTCTCTCATAAAGAAATGATATCAGCGGAGTCCTGTTGGAGTAACCATTTGTAAGGAATAGTCTCAGTAGTACTTATTGACAAATACAAAATCATATTCTGGTCCCCCTAGTTCCCCAGCAGAAATAGTCCGGCAGATATTAATGGTGGTAACTACTTGTAAGCCCATACTGAATCATTCCCCATGTCACTATGTGAAATGAAGCATCTTTGTTACCACCTCTTCTAGGCATTGCAACATTTTCAAGGCCTCATAAAGACACCAAGGTTGCTTGTACAGCTGTACTACTTGGCATTTCAGCCTTAGAGCGTTACTTCAGAAATTCAGTGCCCAATTACTTGTTATACACTACTAATCATTACTACTCTCAAAAGAATTGAAGCAAAATCTTGACGCATTGTCATAATTTGGAAGACATTACAGTTCCAACTTGCAGATGCCAATTTCCTCTGTTAATGCCCAGAGCCCCTCATTTCACCCAAGTTCATCAGGTTATGTAATCTGAGGGAAGAAGTAAAATATCTTTACCTGAAAAACTCAGTTGCTGCTGGCATGGACTCTGAGTACTCGGTCGAACCAACTGCCACTGTAAGATCCCAGTAATCCTGCTTATTGGGGTAAATTTTCTTGCAGGTCGAACACTCGAGACTGGAAGCAACATTGGAAACGAACAACCCGTCAAACAGGGAAGATGTGAGATGATCAGTTGGCAGGTGATGCGGACTGCGGAGAGAAATGGCGAGACCGCTTACGTAGACTGATCGCTCGCGCTCGCGAAGGGGTAGTAGCAGATTGGACACGCCAGCTTGCTCAGCTTCGTCTCCGGCACCGCCTCCACCAGAGGTTCCTGGGGGAACAAAACATTTGATTAATTTCTACTTAAATAAACCATTCCCTGCAAAGAACACGCCGCCCGCTCGACGGCATGTGCCAGCCGGCGGGGCGGTGTGGTCGGGAGCACTCACCGCGGGAGCGCCGGCGGTGACGGCGGCGGGGGAGGCGCTGGCGCGCAGGATCCTCCTGGCCAGGGCCCGGCGCACAGAGACGCCGTGAAGCCAGAGCCGGTGGTAGCCAAGCGACGCCACAGATGCTGCGGCGGCGGGGTTGGTCGCGGTCCCCAGTGCCGCCATGGGTGGTTGCTGGTCGCCTGGTCGGGTTGGGGTGGGGCCAAGCGGAAGCCGAGCCGAAGGAAGAGAGCGGCCGTGCGGTGTTCGGGGGCCGACGTACCCGTTGTGACACGTGGGCGTGGTTCGAGGTGCGCCCGGCGTGCAGTGAGATCGAGGGTGTCAGCCTGGGCCCCCGGGCTACAACTTCTGCTGTCCTGCCTAGGTGCTGATGGGCCGAGCCCCACGAGCGAGTTTAGAGCCCATGGTCTATTTTGTGGGCCCTAACAGTATTCTCTCTGTTGGGAAAACTTGGTCTTGATGCTGCTACCCATGCACTTCGCGAGCTTTTTTATTTTTATATTTAAAAATCAAAAAATTGTAAAACTAGATGTTCGTTTATAAAATGCAAAAATAAGCTATTATCGCTCGCTGGAAGGGCAATATATACATGTTGCCCTTCCAACGAGCAATAGGTTTTAAAAAATAAACATATCGCCTGGGCGACATGTTAAAAAATAAAAAAACATTGCGGCTTGTTGCTCTCAAAATTCAAAACAATATCGAAATAGTCATAAAAAATTCTGCACTTCACCTATTTTTGCAATTTTTTTATTTTCAAAATTTAAAAATAAACAAAATATGCACTTTGTCAGATGTTCTTTCCAAGGAGATTGAGTGTCAGCTAGATTGTCAATGTCGCTAGCATGCAACTGAGCCCGGTCTGCTTTCGAGCTCCGCTCGACACAGGTGCTCATCTATCGTCTAGGATTTAGCCTCAGGATCAGATCCCGGATAGCATGGACGAACTTACTGTAAATCATGGGTATATACATGTGTGTAAACCTTAGCGGCCCAATTTCATCCAGCCAGCCTGCTTGGCTAGCCCATAGGCCGTGAGGCTGAACACAGAACACTCATGACCTCGTCAGCCCGCTTGCTTGCCCTGCTTGTGACTTCGTCGGCTCGTCTCGTCTCGGCGTCTCCTCCAATCGCTGCCAACACAGAACACAGAATTCAGTGCCTCAGCACCGTCGGCTAGGGTTTATATGGGATCGACAACCAATGGGCATCAGTGTTAGTGTGCATAGCCTCGTAGAGAACAAGCGGCCAACACAGTAACAACACGGCAGAGGTGAGATAATTTGATTTGATCCTCATTCTCTAATCCCTAATTTCCATTGATATCTGCTAGGCCAGAGGTGAGATGTGTGTATTTTTGGAATGTAGATTGCAGATTGTAGAACCTTGAACAATGAAGAGAAAACGATCGATTTGAAATCTTTGTGCGAAAGAGCGGGTAAGACACAGTGGATAAATTCCTCCTCAACGCTGACTATAGTGCGGACTGTTGACATTCATCCATTGCTGCTCAATCCCAATGCACTTGCACTAGAGTGTGAGATGACAAGTGCAAAACCTAAGGTGGCAAGTGCAAAACCTAAGGTGGTAAGTGCAGAACCTGAGAATGAGAGAGCAAGCACATAACCTTGCCATCCGTTGTCACTTATCACAAAAGATGATGAATAAGAGGATGAAGAAATTGGCGAAGCTATTTATGATATTGAATTGCTCCCGCATGATCCTAGAAAGAGGGCCTCCCATCGCAAGTTATGATGTCAACGAACGAGATTCAATGAGAAGGGGATACATTGCAATGGGGCCATGTCAACCATAGGGACATGATTTTTCTCGAAGAGATATTGGAGGTATGCATCGCTTCATATCTCGTTGGTTTGATGAATATAATTGGCTTGAGTATGGTGTGAAAAAGATGTTGCTTTCTGCTATATTTGTTATTTGTTTAATAATCAAATTAATTGTGCCGGTGGAGATGCTTTCTTGAACGAGGGATTTAGAAATTAGCATATAAAGAAGAGGATTGACAAACATGCTAGTCGTATTACTAGTTACTATAGTGAAGCCCTAGAGAAATATAATTTGTTCATTAAACCAAAAGCTTCCATTGTTGAGTATTTTGCTTCCAACACCACACAAGAGAAGGCTTTGTATAAATGTCGTTTGACCTATTCACTTCAGTATTTGAAGTTTCTTTTGCGTCAAGGCTTCACTTGTCATGGACATGATGAAAGTGAAGATTCACTTAACATAGGTAATTTTCTTGAACTTTTAAAGTGACTAGTAGAAAATTTTGAAGAAGTTAACAGGGTGATCCTAAAGAATGCTCCAAAGAAATGTCAAGTCACTACTCCAAAAAATCAAAAAGATATCATCAATTGTTATGCTAAAGAAACTATTAGGCTTATCATGCAAGACCCTAGTGATGTGTACCAAAAAGAACAATTGGCTCTTTGTTTGTGTTATGCTAACAGAACATGAAGGGTAGTTGAGAGGTTTCTTAATGTCATCCATGTTGAAAACACTACCACTTTGACATTTAAAGGGGTAATTGAGTCCTTGCTTATAGAACATTTATTGAGCTTGTCTATGATCCGTAGTTGGGTATATGATGGAGCTAGTAATATGAAGGGTCATATTAATAGTCTAAAGAAATTAATTATGGATGAGAGCCCTACTTCTTATTATGTCCATTGCTTTGCACATCAATTACAATTAACTCTTGTGGCTGTTGCTAAGAAAAATTATGATTGTGTTTGGTTCTATGAGCAACTCAAATATTTATTGACTATTATTGAGAATTCTTGTAAAACGACACAAATGCTTTGAGTAGCTCAAGCTCAAAGAATTGTAAAGAAATTAGGATTGGGTGGCGTTGAAACCGGAAGGGGTTTGAATCAAGAGATGTGATTGAGTAGGCCAGGAGATACTCGTTAGATCCCACTATAAAACTATTATGCATGTTATTGCTTTGTATCCTTCGATTTGGTGTGTCCCCATAAAGGTTGGAAAAGATAGCTCTCAAGGCATAGAGGCTATATAAGCTCAAACTATATTGACAACATTTAAGTCTATTTGAGTTTGTTTTCATGGCACACTTATTCCTAACTATATTTGGCTACACATATGATTTAAGTAATGCTTTGCAAAATAGGGATCAAGATATTCTTAATGCAATTGATTTCATTTATATGACAGAAACTCAATTGCAGTTGTTGCGAGAGGATGATGGTTGGAAAACCTTTTTGAAAGAAGTCACTTCTTTTTGTGTGAAGCATGACATCAAAGTTGCTAGCATGGATGGTTTCTACAGGCTGGTTGGAAGAGACAAGAGGTTCTTTCCAAAAGTCAAAAATCCCGATCATTTCCATGTTAACATGTTTTTAAGTATCATTGATAGACAACTTCGAGAACTCAATAACAGGTTTGATGAGGTAAATACAGATTTGCTTCTTTGCATGATATCATTCAATCCGGCTAATTCATTTGCTGCTTATGATAAGGATAACTTAGTTAAACTTGCTCAGTTCTCAAGCACATAGTTTATACATCTTGCCTTTCAACTTACACACTTTATTACTGATATGCGTAGAGATGAAAGATTTAGAAAAGTGGAAAATCTTGCTGAGCTTTCCATTATACTTGTTGAAACAAAGAAGAACACTCATTATGGAATCGTGTACAAGCTTCTCAAATTGGTGTTGATTCTTCTAGTAGCAACAACTAGTGTTGAGAGAGTATTTTCTTCAATAAATTATTTTAAGAATAAGCTAAGAAATCGGATGGGGGACTAACTTTTTGAATGATTGCTTAGTTACATTTCTATAGCGTGAATTTTTTACAAGTCAAGGATAATGACATCATTGAGCGCTTCTAAGCCATGACGAAACACCGAGTTGAATGGTAGTTTCTTTAATTGTTTTGTAATTTCTTTAAATTAGCTAAGATATTGTTACCATGAACAATTTCTATACTTCAGTTATGCTATTGTAAATTTGTAGCCTTTTCTGTTAAACATATTTTATAAAAAAAATAAATACCCATTCTATGAATTCTAGGTCCGCCACTGCTAGACAGGTTGGAGACACACGTACGTGTTCAGTGGTAATGTACGTTTCTTGTGCACTAAGAGTCTAGAGACTTTCAATCTATTTCTAGCGTATGTAAGGGGTGTGCATATGTATGCATACTTATGTGCATGTAGTGTGTGAGTGGGTTATCTTTCCCACGTGTACCCTCTCGAAAGAAAGAAAAAAGATGTCCTTTTAAAGCATAGAACAATGACGAAATGGTTTTGGGGTGTCTAAGTGTTGCTTCACACCTTTCATAAACAATCTCATTTGGAACACGCTTTCCACTCCAACAAGGTTTTAAATATCTCGTATGAACTCCGCCTGAAACATTTACGTCCCAAAATGGACTCTTAAACCCAATTTCTTGACGAACTTGTTAAGCCCATAACGGAAACATCCCAACAAGAAAACGGTATTGGTAATTGTTAGACTTCAACCAAACATAAGTTCAGCTGTTGTGCGTATAACCCTTCAGAAAAACACATATAGCTGGTACTATTTTGTTGGTTCATACTACACGAGTTGTCATCCAACAATACATCCAATCATACCATTTTTGATCCATGAAATCAAAATGATTTCGATCAGAGTGACACTACAGTGAAGCCTGCATTGTAAATCAACTTAGGTCATGGTTGGCTGAGAACTGCATCATTCACATTCGCTGAGGGGAGGTGAGCACTTTACGTTGGTCTAAGCGCAACTCCAATAGATACCTAAAAGCAATCTCAATAGCTATATTTTGGGAACATGCTTCAAAATACGTCTCCAATGGAAGCCCAATCTCGTTCCCAAAAAGTAGCAACGCCCAAAACACGCTAGCCGGCTCGCATGTTCTAGCGATCCCCAATCGCACTCCCAATCGGCGGATTCGTCAATCCCACGCTCAGCACACGCTGCGCGCACCTCCTTCGCGCGCTTGCCAGTGGGGCGGCAGCTTCGCGTGCCCCCCGCAACCCGGCTAGCAACTGTGCGAGGGCGAGGGCAGCGGCCAGCTAGTCCGAGGAGGGCGGCGGGCGGCTGGTTGACAGAGGGCGGTGGCCCTGCGGCAGCGGCCCTATCGCAAATCCAGCGACTGGCGGCGGCTCTATGGAGGCAGGCGTCCACTGGTGCCACGAGTGAGAACGAGGAAGAGGTGCGTGGTGGAGCTGGTCACGCTCCCGTCGTCGAGATGGCCACGGCCGCCTAACGACGGCGGTCGGTCTTGCCACCGCCTGGCTCCACTCACACCTCGTCTACAGGCAGGACACCGCCGGCTTGGCCTCTGCCTCTCCTTGCTTATTAATTATACAACTAGTAAGTAGCACTGGTGTTAGTTTGGGTATGGATTCGGTTACCTGAACTCATGTGTTAATGCTCTAGTAGAAGCGAGTAGTGGATTGTAAAGGATCAGAGCTAAGTTTCCTAAAAAAGGACCAAAGCTAAGCTTGTTTAGTTAATGCTGTTGCCATATGCGTTGTTTGTGGTGATCAGTAGTTTATTACATTGTTCTCCCTGATTACTGATTTGGAGTTGTTACTCGGGATAGCAGGTAGAGTTGAGTAAGTTCTGCTTATTGCTTACGCATTCCTTATGTTTACATAGGTTTGCTCATCATCATCTTAATGCAGATTTCTTCATAACATTCACACGCTGCTGGTTAGAGGCACCTGGTCTGATAACAAGTAGTTGGGGTTCAGGTCAAAATAGCTGAAGAAGTTGTAAGTTGTAACACATCAGGTGAAGTCTGACACAAAAAATTTGCCTAATTGTGGTGATTGGACTGCATATTTGAGTTGATTTCCCTAATTTTATATGCTGCAATTTATGAATGCTGCAATTTGCTGAACATATTGCATTTGATAGGAACAATGAACGGGTTCTATGTTAATTTGTTGTCTAGTGACAACCATTCACTAGATTGGGATAAAGACAATGAAATGGTTAGCCCACCCAAGGAGCAGCAACCACCATTTGAAGAATTGACTCCCACTGTGAGACCAAATCAGAAAAGGTCGAAGAATTTTAGTGAAAATGAAGATGAATTATTGGTGTTAGAATGGCTGAATATTAGTATGGATGCTGTTCAAGGCAACGACCAATCACGGTCTACATATTGAAAGCGAATTTATGACTACTTCCACTCCAACAAAGACTTCAATTTGGATCACACTCAAAGTTCCCTAATGCATCGTTGGTCTCATATTCAAGAAAATGTAAACAAGTTTGCCGGCTGTCTTTCCTGGATTGAGGGGCGAAGGCAAAGCGGGGTTACAATTGAAGATAAGGTTATAATATATGTCCTTAATTTGGTACATGCTTCAATTACTTTATGTCAGTTTAATGTGACATGTTTCCTTGGACAGATTTTGCAGGCATATACTCTCTTCAAGTCCGAAGATAAAAACAATAAGTCATTTCAGTACATGCATTGCTAGAACCTCCAAGAACCCAACCAAAGTGGGTTGCTAGGTCGGCTCAAGTCTCATCTCAGAAATCTTCTCAAAAGGAACATAAGACCGCCCTCAATTCAAGTCCGGGTACATCTTCTCCATGTACCCCAAATGATAGTGGAGCGGCAACTCCAGAATATGAGGTGTCAACATGACCATTAGGAAGGAAAAAAGAGAAAGAAAAATTACGCCAAGGTAGAGATGCAGTGTTCATGGATGCAATGGATAATCTGTGGGCAGAGAAGAAAGAGATGGATGCGAAGAAAGAACTCAAGAAAGAGGAGAGATACAAACAAGCATTTGCACTTGAACAAGAGAGATACAAACAATCAGTTGCAATAGAACAAGAGAGATTAGCACTAAAGCAAGTGAGGGTTGCAACCGAGAAAGAACAACTTGAGGTAAAGAAGCAAGAGGTAGAATTGAAGCGGATGGTAGAAGAAGAGAGAATTATGGCTATTAACATAACTGGTATATCCGAGACACAACAATGGTACTACAGGAGTTTGCAGAATGAGATCATGACTCGCCGATGCAGTGGCTCAGGTTGATCTTGTGTGGACCCCTATGTTGTGTTTTATGTTCTTGTTGGTTCAACCATTTTGTTGTGTGAAATATTTGGGATGTTTGAACTATTATGTTGTGTGTGAACCTATGTTGGGAACTTTGAACTATTGTGAAGTTAGAACCATTGGGATGTTTGAACTCATAGTTGCACACCGAATACAAGAATATATGCATACCGAATACAAGAGTACATACATACATAACCAAGACTAGGACTCAAACATTATTAATACTGATCTCCATGATATTGCCAGAGGTGCTCGATTAGATCTGCTTGAAGCTGAGAGTGTGTTTCCTTGTTTGTGATGTCATGATAAGTTGAATGAACTCGCGTAATTTTGGTGTGGGTTTATGGGATGATGTCACAGTTTCTCCTAAGCCATCAAATTGTAAGTCTTGCGCTTCACCTCACTCATCTTCAATGATCATGTTGTACATGATCACACAAGCAGTCATTATTTGGCCAAGTATATCCTGGTCCCAAAAACGAGCAGGACCACGTACAATGGCAAAACGAGATTGCAGAACTCCAAAAGCTCGTTCCACATCCTTCCTAACTGCTTCTTGTGTTTCGAAAAAAAATTTCTCTTATTACCTTATGTCTTCTGAATGATCTTCACAAAGGTGGCACATGGAGGATAGATACCGTCAACAAGATAATATCTCATTGTATAATTGTGACCATTAATGGTGTAGTTCACCTTTGGATCTTGCCCTTTTACTACCTTCGCAAAGAGTGGGGAATGTTGAAGCACATTGATATCATTGTGCGATCCAGGTAAACCAAAAAAAAGTATGCCAAATCCATAGATCTTTTGAAGCAACATCTTCTAGAATAATTGTGGGCTTATGCACATGGCTGGTATACATACCTTGCCATGCCGTGGGGCAATTCTTCTACTTCCAATGCATGCAATCTATGCACCCCAGCATACCCGAAAAACCTCTTTCCCCCCTATTGCAAGTAGTCTAGCAGTATCATTCTCATTTGGTACTCTCAAATACTCATCCCCAAATACATCAATAACAGTTTTGACAAACCTTCTCAAACTCTCTATAATGGTACTTTCTGTAATACGAACCTGGGCATCAATAGCATCCGCCGGAACTCCATAAGATAGCATTATGAATGCTGCAGTAATCTTCTGTAAAGTACTTAACCCAAGTTGTCCAGCTGTATTTCTCCTTTGGACAAAATAGTCATCATGATGCTCTACAGCATACATTATGCACAAAAAAAAGAGAGCGTCTCATTTTAAACATGTTTGGAGACGAAGAGTAAGCTGTAGGTACGACGATCAATATCAACAGAAAACTCTAAAGATATGGCTTCATTTGCAAACCTGCGCCTAAAGAACGTCGGGCCGTAGGTAGAATCGTCCGAGAAATAGTCTCGAAATAGCCTCCAATGCCCTTCTTGTCTGTCGTGCTTGACGATTTGATGTCCAAGGACCAAACCACCAGGTTGTGGCGCATTGATAACTTGATATTGCTTGCGTGCTAGGTCGGCTGCAGCAACAATAAATTCGTCATCGTCGTCAGACGATGATGAATCCATGACCTGTTTCATGAGAAGGCTACGATAACTCATTGTGATGTGGGAGACTGAAGGGGGGTAGTGGTGTGCAAGAGAAGAAACACCAGAGAGAGTAGATATATAGGCTCAGAGAAATATAGTCGTTGCATAGATGAAGGTTGGAAACATAGCCGTTGGAACATGACCGTTCCAAATATAGCCGTTGGGAACATCCGTTCGAAAAATTTCCATTTATAAATAATCGTTCATAATTTATATGTTTCAAAATATTTGTTGAAAATATCACAGTTTGAATTGTATCCGTTTAAAAATATAGCTGTTGGGATATATGGAGTTAGATATTGGGAGTCTGCTGGAGAGTATAGCGATATTGGGAAGGAATCTTATTAAGAACTTCATGTATGATATTTTTGGGAGTGATTTTTTAGAGTCTATTGGAGTTGCCCTAATAACTCGAACCTTGGTCAGCTATAAGGTTAGAGAGTCACCTCGACCCGAAGTGACCACCCTATTCCAGCTCATATCAATTTTATGGCCAGATTGCAGTATATAATTAGTCAGCGAGCCTTAAACGCAGAAGCAAAAGGGAGATAATATACATCTATATCTTAAAAATAGCATTCTCTTCTGTCGACGGATAACAGCCTATGGATCAAGATCGGATGGCCAACAATCTTTCATCTACCTCCTTATAGTTGTAATCATCTTTCTCCTCACGCCGATGCATCTTGCTCCCCCACCTTCAACAGTGGCCCTGCCGCCGTATCTATCGCCACCGCTCCTCTGTCACTAACAACTCATTTTCATGCTCTCGCCTCGGCACTAGCCCACCGTAGGTCCTCCGTCTCATGCGGCCGGCGGCAACCCTGCCACCTCACCACTCTGCGCTGCCTCCTCTTCCAGGTTAACCTCCCTCCCTTAATAACTCTTCTAAACCTAATGACAAAGAAAGTATCCTTAGCTTCAACCTGTGACAACCCCTCCTCTAAACTCTAGAGTTTAGACATGTTTAGACGGTCGTCTAACAATGGCGCTGAACTCTAGAGAGTGTGGAACAGAAATATCTCTACTGCCACAAACTAAAGAGCAAAAGTCGAAAATCCTCTAGCTCAACACACTAAACAGCAGCCAAATCTTTGGTTGCCTAGCCTAGTAGCACTACTTTACTGCCCAAAGTAACGCCTGCTACCAAGCCTATTAGCTTGGATAACAAGCCAGCTTGATTTGTTTAGACTCGGTTCGTTTTACTCGTTTAATATAACGAGCAGAACTATTTTGGCTAGGTTTGTTTGGCCCAATTTGTTTAGCTCGTAAGCAGCTAGTTACTTAAATTTAAAGGAGCATCTAGTTACTAAAATAAAAAATATAATATTCATTAAAATATACATCGATAAAATAATACAATAATATCAATAACATCTATTGATATAATACTTCTTTACATCGTTTAATTAGATGTATAATTACTATAAGATGAATCTTTTTTGAATATTTTTCAAAACCACATGCATCACAGCAGCAGATAGATCCACCTATATATGTTCTTCTACTGGAATAAAAAATTCCTCAAAAAAATATAAAACAACGTTCTCCACACATCCGCCTATACATACAAAATATGAAGAAATGATAGATGAGAGAAGAAAAAAATAAAAGCTGCATCGTAACGAGGAGCTAGCCAATAGAAAACCAAGTAGACTGACGAGGAGCCTCTCTATCGAAGATGAATACGATCAACGAGTAAATTGATGACCACGGTGAAAAAGAGCGATAGGATACAGATAATGGTCTTGCCTCGTTTATCTCACGAACAGACTCATTATCTAAATAAACTAAAACTATAACTTAGCCCGTTAGATTTTAAAACGAGCCGAGCTAAATCAAACCGAAACTTATACATGAGCTAAAACTTATACTCAACTTATTAAATTTTAAAATAAATTAAACTAAATCAGACACAAGTTAAACTAGCTCGTAATCTTCCAGGGCAGTAGAGTTTGGCCGATTGACGTTTCCCTCCGGGAGACGCACCACGTGACCTTTGTACCAAACCCCACCCCTCCTCTCCCTCCCTCCCTCTTCTCCCCTGCCGCGGCGGTGGTGGCGTGGTTCGCCTCCCACTCACTCACTCACACTCGCGCGCACACAGTTCCAACCCGATCTCCATATATAACACGCCAAGATACCTTAGCCCTCCCTCACGCCTCCGTCCGTCCGGATCCACCACCGCCCGCCGCTCTCTTTCCTTCCCCCCAAAGCCCTGCCGCTTAGATCTTGCGCGCCTGCCCAAAAGATGGCGCCTTTGTCCCGGCGGCCCGTGCTGGTGCTCTTCCTCCTCCTCGCCCTTTTCTGCTCCCACATTGCTCTCTGCTCCTCCGCCGAGTCGGGGAAGGCCAAGCCCAAGGCCTCCGGGGGCCGCAAGGCGCTGTTGGCGTCGTCCGCGGGTGACGACGGGGAGGAGGTGGCCGCGGCCAAACCGGCCGCGACGGGGAGGATCAAGAAGAAGCTGCTCTCTGATGCCAAGAACCAGACCAAGGTTGCGAAGGCCAAGAAACCGGAGTCCACCACCACAGCAAAGGCGACTAAGAAGACCACCGTTAAAGCGGCAGTGGCTGGGGCCGCGGCCATTGCCAAGGCCAAGGTCCCGAAGGTGGACAAGGCGGCGGCTGCGAAAGCTAAGGGTGCCGATTCGGCCAATCCTGCCAAGGTTTCCAAGACGAGCGCGGCCAAGCCGACGAAGACGGCGAAATCTGAGGCCGCCGCCTCCGCCTCCGCCAAGGCCAAGAAACCGATCAATTCGACCGCGGATGCCGGTGCCAAGACGGCCAAATCCGGCAAGAAGGCGCAGGTGGTCGCCGAGGGGAAGGCCAGCAAGAAGGTGAATGCGACCGTGAGCAAGAAGGCGGCGTCGGAGGTGGAGGAGGACGCGGAGGAGGCGGAGGGGACGGAGGACCTCATCTCCGAGTTCCAGGGGCTCCCGGCGCGGCTGCAGGAGACGTTCATGCCGGACCTGGCGCGGCTGTCGCACCGGTCCAAGGCTTACCTGTCCGCCGCGAACGCGGGGATCGCGGCGGCGGCGGCCACCGCGGCGTCGGTAGCGTTGCTGCTGCTGCCGCTGTGCATACTCACGGCGCTCGTGCAGCGCATGGGCCCGTACCTGCCGCTTCTCCACCGCGCGCTGCTCCTGGCGCAGGCGTACCTCGCCATCTACTTCGCCACGCTCGCGCTCGCCGCCGCCGCCACGGGTCTCGAACCGCTCCGCTTCTTCCACGCCACCTCGCCGGCCGCCTACGCCTGGACGCAGGCTGCGCAGTCGCTCGGCTTCATGGTCTACCTCGTGCTCCAGATGGTGGACCTCGTCGCCGTCTTCTCCGGCGCCGCGTCCCCCGAGGAGGACGGCAACGGGGACGCCACCAAGTCGCTGGGCCTCGCGCAGATGGTGGTCGGGCTGGCCGTGGGCCTGCACTACTACGCCGCCGTGTTCCACCGCGCCGCGGCCGGCGAGGCTCCCCGCGCCAACTGGCGCGTGTATACCGTGTATGCCGCTTGCTTCGTCATTATCTGCGCCTGCGCGCGCGCCGAGAGGAGGAAGAAGGCCTACCTTGCCGGCAGCGGCGGCGGCGCCGCCGAGGACTGGAAGAAGAGCTGAGGGACGGAAACATCAGGAGGGGCTTATGTGAAAAAAGGTTCCAATATGGTGGAAGCCGAAGGGCGTGAGTGTAAGAAGTTCCGAATGTAGGAAGGAGGAAACGGAGAATATAAAGGGAAACGAAAAAGGGGGAAATTGTCATTTTCTTTTTTCCTTGTTTACATTAATTTATGTCCCCCTCTTTCGTTTTTAATTATTTGTTTTAGTACAGGGATAAACTTATAATAGGGCAAAATAAGGATTTTATTATTGGTAAAAACTAGTTTTCTAGCGTGCATGTTGGTCTCCCGCACGCATAGACATCCATCGCGCCGCGTTATCTGCAGAAGTTTTAATGCGCTCACAGGCATCCCATAACGACGATGTGGGAAACAGTCGAGTGTGCAGAGATATTATGACTCGATGGGCACACACAACTCACCAAAGTGTGGGGTCGTAAAATTGTTGGCCCACATATGAGAGAGTAACCTGTTGAGAAGTTAACAAGGCAGGGAGGAAAGCGGTTTGTTTTTTGAGACACGTTTTCAGTTCATCCTCTCCCCGTTTCATTTCATCACTTCTCATCTCTCTTCTTTTAGAGCGGGTCTCCTTTACTTGAATCTTCTTCTTTTCCTTTTTACAACGGATCTTTCTCCCTACTGCAAGATCTACTTTGAAAACTTTTTAAATACAAAACAAAAGTTGAACTCCTGTCGACTCCCTCCATCATGTAGTTTTGCTACTGAGCTACCAACCCGTCTGCTTTTTTATACCAGGCTCCTTATCCGGGTCTACATTAAAAGTCAAATCGAGGATGTGCGATACCCAGAAATCAAACACGGATGGACTCAACCATATCCTTGTGCTTTACCGTTGAGCTCTGTGCTCGTTCGCAACTCGGGTCTTTATGGAGGAGTGCGGAACCGGACTCGAGCCTCTTTCACACTGGCTTCACTCAGAGCACTATCACTATGCTAAAAGCACATCCGCATCACCTCTCATCTCTCCTACTTCATCTCTCTTTCCAATTCGATCGATTAGAGTTGTGTTTGGGTGTTTAATCTAGCTGAAATTGGAAGATGATTTCATACAGGAAGGTGAGTTTGGGTTTTGTTTCTATTCAATCCCCAGTATGAAACTTGCAGCCACCTGTTTTGGGGATTCAATTCCGTTCCCAAATCGATTTTGGTTCAGTTTTGATGTGTTCGTGATTGATCTAGTGGAAGCGGCTGAGGGACGTAAGGATGGTGTTCAAATCGGGTGAATCAGGTTATGCTTTTTGTGTTTTGTTTGATCTAGTGCAGGGTGAGGGATCAACACCAATTTTGATCTGAAGTGAAGCATTTGGGATCGAGAGGTGGAAGCGGAAGGGCACACAGGAAGGTCTAAAGGTGAGCGCATCTGCATTTTTTTTTCTGTATCCCCGTTGATTTTGTGGTCGCATGGTTCATCGCATCGAGTATTTTGGTCAAGGAGTGTTTTTTCCCCTGGAATTTGCCCGTGTTTCAACTTGATTAGTGTCTCATTGATTCCAAGGGTCTGAGTGTTCAACGCGAGTGGGAGAAGGAACAATTCGCGGTTGAGAAGGTGAAAAGGGGAGGGCATTAAGGTGACTCAGTCGAGAAGATGACAAGTGGACGGTGATCCGAGTTCGTATGGCTTTGCTCTGCGCGAGTAGAGAAGAAAAGTTGATTTTGATATTTGTACTAATTTATCTATGAAATATCTAAAATTGTTTCATTTTCTCCTTATTTTGCTTCTCCAAAATTATCCTATTTTTATGCAAATTTCTCCTATTTCTTGCTTGTAAAATTTGCCGAAGTTGTTTTTAGGTTTGTATGATTTTGCTTTTGTATATTTAAATATTTACCTCTAATTGCTTTTGTTTCACCTTGATTTGCTCAGGCAATATCGGAAATAAAGCGATTTTGTTGAGAGGAACAATATAAATTGCTCTGATTTTTGTTCAATGACAGATACATCTGAACCTTTATATGTTTTCTATTTTGTTTTCACAATCTAAGTATAATTTACTTACATATTTAATATAATTACTTTTTTATATCTAGTTGAATAAGGGAAGAACCTATGATCTTTCCAACCGTATGGATACGTCTTTACTCCCTACCTCGCTTCTCTACGTTCTTTCCTCCTTTGGCCTGGTGAATGGCTAATTACCAAAGAATAAAATGGATAGAGACTATTAGGCTAAACCTCTTATAATGCTAACGGTCAGTTAAACACGATCTCACTGAGTTAGTCTGAGTTTAAGACATGACGTCCTCTTAATGAAATTCAAGGAGAAGTTCTCCCTTGATGCTTTTTTTTTAGATTATTAGAAAATTAATATTTTACTAAAAATAGAAATACATACTATATTATTATAGCATGCATGCTCAGAAATTAGCCATACCCTTATTGGTAAAATGTTATTTACTGCATAAGGAATTATGGTGCCCGGTGGGAAAAATGTCCCCGAGGTGGCACTCCAATGTAGGATTTTGACGGAAAATGGAGGCGTGTTTTTGGGTGGTGTTTGTTCATATGCAAATTATTTGCTTCGATCACCTAAATTTCACTAGAATGTTGCAAGAAAGTAGCTCAATTTCTATGAGATCAATGTGTCCGAAAAAGAGTAAAATATAATCCTGATACTCCACCTCACATGTCTCTCTCTCAAATTGTTTCGTAGAGTTATGCATGGTTTCTTCTCTCTTTTTTCGCAGATCTTTTTTTTAACGATGTTTTTTGGCAGATCCTGCATGGTTTGTCTTTTTAGTAGATACACACACTCTACCTACCTACCGGGGAAAATCCCCTGACGTACACCCGCGTCCGTTCGAATGATTGCTGGATGAAGAAACTAGAGTTCTGCATGGTGAGTGAGCTGTCTGCTGGAGCGAAAGAGGATCGTTCATCGTCCCCCCGGGCTGGAAATGTGGTCTGCTTTTACAAAGCTCCACGAGATCCTTGGGAATAGCTAGCTGGTTGTCATGCTCTGATGCTCCGATCACGATCAGCATGTTGTCACCACCATAAACTGGCAGGTGCTGAGTCATGCATGTTCCATAGTTCTAAAATGGGGACATGCTTTATATATGTTGCTGTCAAAATACATATATTAATAATAGAATAAATTGTACAAAATCACTAACTTTAAAACAAACCTGACGCAAAACCATCACTTTTAAAATTTGCACTTAACCATAACTATTCGGACAGTTGTTCCAGAAACGTTAACTGACAGATGGGCCTCACCTGTTAGCCATTTTTTATTTATTCCCCTTTTTTCCTTTTTCTTTCCTGGTGCCATGCCTCCAGCACGTGCTAGCGTTGGCGTTCACCAGCACGTTGTGCGGCCGCACGTGGCCGTGCGCCAGCCCACGCGCTGGTGCCACGACAGCGACGACCGATTGGGTGGTGCAGCCACGCGAAGGCCACGTGTGTTGGTGCCACGACGCGGAGGCCACACACGTTGGTGCCTATGACAATGGAGGGTGGGCAGCGGTGGTGATTGAGGACCCTGTCGAGACTGACGGTGTCGGTGGGGGCACGTTTGACGAGGAGGATGCGCTCGTCTAGGCTGTCGAAGAGTCCGACGAGCATAGCGAGGTTGGGGTATGGTGGAACGGTGAGCATGCGCTTGGTGACGTTCCCGGATGCTGCCGTGTACACAACAAAGTGGATCCCCTGTCCCCTCTTTTCTTCCCCATCCACGGTAAGAACTTGCTGCCGCTCTCTTCCAATTCGCCCAACTCTCAAAGCCACTGACCAAAATTGGAGCCATCTTCCTCTTCTCCACTCTCCTGTGCCTCTGTTGGCACATGCGCTTGTCACACCGTTGCCAAGACTGGCTGTGAGCCGCTTCCATTGCCGTGCTTGTCCGCTAGGGCCACCATCGCGCATGCACGCCATCAATCTGCACGTTGGGGTTGTCCTGACCTTGCCACCCTAATTGACCACCTCCGCCTCAACCTCCCCGAGCCACCTCTGCTCGCCCTCCACCGGTGATGAGTTTGCGCGGCGGAGCTCACTCCTCACCGCGCTACCCTCTGCTGCCAGACCCCTCCACGCCTCGTCTTTGGGAAACCCCACTAGGGAGTTCCCCAACCCGGGGAATAGCCCGTGCTCCCACCTACTTCCCTCACTAGGGCCACCGTCGTTGTTAGCCGTTGCCGCTGCCTTGGACTGTGCCAACGTTGGTGTGTGCAGGAGTCATAGCACCAGAAAAGAAAAAGGAAAGGTGGCGGGAGAAAGAAAAAGGCTGATAAGTGAGACCCATTTGTTAGTGTGACCAACAAGTGAGGCCCACCTATATGTTTTTTAATGGAATTGGACGTATGGTTTTCTGGAACAACTACCTGAATAATTATGGTTAAGTGTATTTTTTTTAAATGGTAGTTTTGTGTCACGATTTGATCTGAAATTTGTGGTTTTGTATAATTTGCTCTTAATAATACGATGCGTTTTATCAATGGAAAGTCGGTTGTTAGCTTACCTAGCTAGCAGGATTTTGATCAGTATGTATGCTACAACTTTGGCATTTCCATGCCATGTTCAGCTGCTCTGCTTCCAAAATCTGGAAGCATCAGTGCACGCTGGGGCCTCGGCGGCTGCTGCTGCTGCTTGCTGCTTACTTGCAATCATTCAAGGATGCCAGTATGTCATGGACGCGGCGGATTTCATTTACCGAGCAGCGTCTGACCTCTGGGTGTGATACAGTGCGCGTTCCGATGGGGGACCTTGTCCTGAGAGTTGGTGGCTTTTGTCCTTCTGTTTGCATTGCAATTGCAAGCGTGTCGAGTGCAGCAGTGCCACTTCTGTAGTAAAAGTAAATAGGCACTGGTAATTAGGATAAAAATCAATGAACCTTGCGATGAAATAAAAACCGAAGAACGGAAACAAGTCTCATGAAACTTTACAAGGGAAAAGAAGTTGATCAGCATGATAAAATGCGTGCGCCCACCGCTACTGCGAACTGGCGTCGAGTGGCTGCTGAACCGAACTGTGCTCGCCGTGTTGACGAGAGTCGTGGGGCGCCGCCGAACAATTGTTGACCAGCGGGATGGGGCTGGGAACATGTCAGCCCCCATGCTGGTACTGCCTGCTTGGGAGTACTGGTGCTAGTTGTGGCTCGCCAGATTCGGTTAGGTGAGTCGCAATTGCTGCGCCTGCACTAACTGAGCTCCAGTTGATCCATCCACTAAGTACACCTTTTGTACTGGCCAGGGTTCCCTGATAACTTAAAGTATTTGGTGAGTTCAGGATTTTGTGTGAAATGACTTATCAACCTGGCCCGCAATAAGCTGTGAGTCTGTTTTTATTAAAGCACGCCTAGTCTCTAGGGCCTTCACCTTTTGAAGACCCAATAATATAGCTTCATACTCTGCTGAGTTATTCATCGTGCGAAAGTGTAGCCTAGCCGTGTAACGAAGCTTTAACCCTCCGAGGAGATGACGACAGCCGTTGCACCCGCACTCGAAGTCCTCATGCTCAGTTAATGTAAATAGTCCACAACGGGTCAGGCTCCGACTCATGTAGTACTCCAACACACGGCGTCCAATCGGTAACAAACTCAGCCATGACTTGAGATTTAATGGTTATACGTGCAACGAAAGTGATACACAACGAGGAAATTTTGGCAGCCCACTTTCCTATGTGTCCGATGGCTCTGTGATTCGCAAAGATGTCCTTCAAAGGGTACGAGATCAGGACTGTGATTGGGTGAGCTATGAAGTAGTGTTTCAACTTTCTTGACGTCATAATCACGACGTAAGCCATCTTCTAGAGCTTAGTGTATAGTTCTTCCTTCACACCACTTAGAGCTTCGGAAGCATAATAAACCGAAAGTTGTTGAAGGTCATCATTGACTTTCTTTTCCTGAACTAGTACTGCACTTACAGCCGAATGTGAGACAGTGACATATAGAACCAAGCCAGAGCTAGGCTCGAGGGTGCCCAAGATAGTTATGGTGACAAGATACTCCTTTAAATATTCGAAGGCAGTTTGCTACTCTTCGGTCCACCGGAATGGGTCCAGACCTCGAAGTACCTGAAGGAATGGCAAACATTTCTCTGCAGATCGAGCAATAAAACGATTCAACAAAGTCATTTTGCCAATCAGACGTTGTGTGTCACTAATCAATTTGGGGGTTGCCACATCCATGATTGCTTGTATTTTCTCCTGGTTTCGCTTTGATTCCCCTCCACGGTACTAGAAATCCCAATAGGCGACTTGAGCGGACCCAAAGGTACACTTTTCCGGGTTTACGCATAGCACAACCGCCCGAAAGCTTCCAAAGGTCTCTTCTAGGTTTGCCAGATGATCTCTTTCATGTCGACTACAAACAATGAAATCATCCACGACACTGCAGCCCAACTGCAACTTGAGGACGTTGTCGACCAAGCGCACGAAGATTGCTCCAGCGTTGCGAAGGCCGAACAACATTCAAACATAACAATAGGTTCTGGATTGGCGTGATAAATCTTGTTTTTGCTTCGTCTTTTTTGGCCGTCCAAACTTGATGGTACCAGGAGTATGCATTGAGAAAGCTCATCATCTCAAATCATACGGTTGCATCGACTAATTGATCTATTTGGGCCAGAGGGAAGTCGCCCTTCGGACATGTCTTGTTGAGATTGGCGCCATTTTCCATTGCTCTTTTTCACTAGCACATGGTTCGCCAACCATTCTGTATGTATGAATTTGTGTATCGTTCCGTCTTCAAGGCGCTTCTTCACTTCAATCTTAGTGGCTTCTTGGAGCTTGAGGGACATTTTGCGAAGCTTCTACTTCCTAGGCTTCACTCCCGATGCCATGTTGAGGTGATGCTAGATCAGTCTCTGGCTAACTCTTGGAAAATCTTGTGGTGACAAAGCGAAGATGTCTTCATTGGCGCAGAGGGTGGACAACAAGTTAGCTTCTTGTTACGGTGCCAGCTCCGCACTAATGTGAACACATTTGTCTTGGTTTTCTGGATGCAACAAAACTTTCTTGCTATTACCCTCTGGCTTGGCCTTCGGTGCCTGGAGTATTGGTTCCTTTTGATCAGCTTTGGACAATATGCGCATCTTTCGTTGCCCTGGAATTTGTCCATGCTCGATCCTTCGAGCCACAACTTGGTCCCCCCCCCCCCCCAAATGGTGATAACCCCCTCTGGGCTATGCATCTTCATGAACAGATAACCATGGTGAACAACTGCATTGAAGTGAGCCAAGGTTCCCCTTTCAAATATCACATTGTGTTGGTGCTGGACCTCCACCACATCGAACGGTATCACCTCCGCTCGCACTCTTTCTGTAGCATCTAGGCCCTTAGGTAAGTGGTAAGTATTTCGGTGATTAATGATAATCATATCATTATGACTAACAAGTGTGTTTTGAAGGGTATTAAAAATTTAGTTCACAATGATGATTGAGTATTCTTGGTCCCTAAGGCGATTCTATGGATGATCAAAGGATATGTGCATAAAGATTAATAATCTTCTAATTTTAAGTGTCACAAGGAGATGAATGACACTTAGAGTAGTATATGTTTGATTTTCTTAGTCTTTTGACTGCACTATAAAGAGGGGATAAGAGTAATAGTTTGACCTAGGTTAGTCTAGACTTGGTTGGATGCACACTTGTAAAATTCTAGCACTAGGTAGCTAAAGTCCACGGATGAGTTGTCGAGAAGTTAGAACTCAAGAATGATTGAATTGGATGAGTTCAAAATAATTTGTTGCCAGGCTCGCGCTGAAGTAGCCTTGCTACTACCCTAAGCCCAGCACACCGCCGTAACTAGTTCATCTCTGATGCGCTGCCAGGTTCTCTACTCCTCGTCGCCACCGCCGTTGTGCTTAGTTTCGCTGCTCGCTGCCGCCGGTCGATGTGCTCATCTCCCCACATGTGATTTCTCTTCAATCTCATCATGGTGAGCATCAATTCAGATAATTCTTCAAATTTGCAAACCCTATATTTCAATTTCTTGCAAATTAGCTCCAAATCCGAGCCAAATTTGATCAATTTGTTGCAACTAGAGTCAAATCTGTGCAAATTGATCTATGTCTAGTGTCGCAAACTTGAATCTGTAGCATGTTCATTCAAATCCTCATCAAATTCTTGCTTAGGATTCAAATTGAGTCAAATCCACTCAATTCTTCTTATAACCCAAAGCGCTTGCTTATCATGTTGTCATTTCTATCTCTCAGATGGGTCATGAGTGCCGCGACAAGGGCAAAGCTATTGAGCAGTCGAAGAAAAAGAAGTCAAAGGCACAAAAAGAATGGGATCATGCCATTATTGCTGCAGATGCATCTGATACGACTGCTCTCCGCCGCGTCGGTCCACTCGCACTCGTTCTGCCATGGGGTCGGGTTTGACTCCTTCTGGCCTATCAAGTAGCTGGAAGAGGGCTCTTCTGGAGCCAAAGATAGAGGAGGAGGAGGAGCCTCAGGGAGAGCAGCCCCAGCAGCATCAAGAGCAACAACCTCCAGCTTAGGGTAAGATTCGTTTGCATGACTTGACATCCTTCAAGTCACCAAGAATCAAGAAGCTGAGGTTCGTACCAGTCAAGGAGGTTACTTGAGATCTCTCTTTGATGCTTTCTCATGATTCTCAGCTCTGCTTACAGATCTAGATAAGTATATTGAGTAGTAGGTCAGAGTCTTCTATGCTATAGTGTGGATTGAGCCGGAGCACAACTTCATTTAGTTCATGTATGAGGGAGAGCAGATGAGTGTATAGGAGCAACATTCTTGAGGCTTCGGGGGTCCAAGCGAGTGCTATATGCCTTCATGAGGTCGTTCATCCGAACAACAACCCACCCTCGTCGTGGTCTTGTTGGTGGTATCTTCCAAATAGACAACGAGATCAGACCTCTATTCAGACATCCATTTGTCCTAGGTTCTCTTTGTTTGCCAAACATGTTTACACCTGAGGCGAAGACTATTCATATGGCCATGAGGTGCAATTTGTTGCCATGTATCGAATATGTCGGGTCGATCACCAACTTGCAGCAGTGGCTCATCCTACCTTTTCTCACATACCAGCAGTTCGATATTGTAGAGTTGATATTGTGTGAGATAGAGAATGTCATATTAGACGGTATGACTTTGGCCAGATAGCAGTTGTATGCTCACTTTATATCCCATATGCTTGCTCACTTAGTTAGGTTCCCAGAGTTCCTTCAGACCTACGAGTAGTCATCGAGTTACTTCAGGAAGCATATTCCTACTACTCCTTCAGACAAACGTCGTGGTTAGCGTACTATGTTTCACGCTCAGAAGCAGGTCCCAGTTGCTGAGAGAGAGAGAGAGAGAGAGAGAGAGAGAGAGAGAGAGAGAGAGAGAGAGAGAGAGAGAGAGAGTTGCAGTTGAGGAATAAACCCTAGTTGAGGCCGAAGCAAAGGTACCTTAGGAGTTCTTTGACTTGAAAAGTGGCAGTGACTCAGATGACGTGGAGTACTTCCCGCCAGTCGCTAGGTCTCACGACGTCGAGGTAGGAGGACTTTCTCAGGTAGTTCCAAGGCCTTCAGTACCCGAGACGACACCTCTAGTAGCTCCTGTTGCACCACCTTCAGAGTTGACATCTATAATCCAACAGTTACAGCAGCAACATGTTGTTCAGGCATAGACACTAGCCATTTAGGCCGAGATGTAGAGACATCACGAGGAAGCTCAGGAGAGGCTTAGGCAAATCTTGTGCGCCAGCAGGAGCAACAGATGGTGCTCATATAGTCTATCTAGTAGCATGCTAAGTTCACAGCTCTACAGTCTAACATGGAGAACAATAATATGATGTTATCATTTATCTCCGGTTGTTTGGGATCTCTATTTCAGGCTTTAGGTCTACAGTTGATAGCTGCACCTCGAGCACCTGCTCCAGCCTTGAGTTCTCTCTCAGGTAGTGCCAGTGGACTTTTGAGTACTTCGATGTAAGGCTTCCTGCCCTCAGTACATTTCTCCACCAGAGTCTTCTCTCAGCTTGTTAGGACTTCTCAGAGGCCCGTTTTTACTCCTTTGACAACACATTTGACTCTGGATCTCTCAGCTTTAAGGACTCTCCACACCCGATAGTTCTAGTTCAGTAGCTGTCAGTCGATCCTGCTCAGTTGTACATCTCGCACTTAACGAGGCAGACTCCACTCTTCAAGCAGTGCAAACTTAGGTTGACCAGTGGATGGAAGGTCGGGATTCCCTCAAATGAGGGATTCCCACCACTCGGAGGTGTAGTCCTTCTAGCTCCGACTTTGACTTGGGATCTCAGTTCATGGTGGCCTATCTTCCGTAACGCTGGACCCCTCTTCTCCTCCTGCTCCAGATGTGTAGTTCTCTATTTGGTACTTAGATGTTAAAGGGGGAGTGTCTTGTGTTTAGGAGCCTTAGGGAGGGATGGTGCTAGAGTTAGAGGGAGTTCTTAGTTTCAAGGGAAGCTTGGGTAGTTAGGTTCGGCCTATTGGATCTTATTGAACTTTGATGTAATGACATGTTTTTTTGGCTCTCTCTATTCACATGTTTCGCTTATCATCACATTGTGTTTAAGTTCATGCGTGCTTATTTCTAACTCTACTAGTATGATAGGTTGGTCTAGTGTTAGGTTTTCTCTTGCTTAATTGTTCATGCTGTTAATTGCCTAGTATGATAGGGTGCACTTCATTTCATATCTTTATTTACTCATATGCGATGTCATCAATCACAAAAAAATAAGAGATTGTAGCATCTAGGCCTCTAGGTATGTGGTAAGTATTTTGATGATTAATGACAACAATATCATTGTAACTAACAAGTGTGTTTTGAAATATATCAAAATTTTAGTTCACAATGATGATTGTGTATTCTTGGTCTCTAAGGCGATTCTATGGACAGTCAAATGATATGCACATCAAGATTATGGATCTTCTGGTTCTAAGTGTAACAGGGAGATAAAAGACACTTATAGTAGTGTAGATTCGATTTTCTTAGTCTTTTGACCGTACTATAAAGAGAGGCTAAGAGTAGTAGCTTGACCTAGGTTAGTCTAGACTTGGTTGGATGAACGCATGTGAAATTCTAGCACTAGGTAGCTAAAGTCCATTGATGAGTTGTCAAGAAGTAAGAACTCAAGAATGATTGAATTGGATGAGTTCAAAAAAATTTGCATACACTGGATAGTCTGGTGCCCAGAAGTTTGAACTCGCTGGAGTGCTTTGAATTACAAGGGAAAAATTCAAGTCAACACGTCGAATGGTCCGGCATTAAGGATAAATACGCCGGAGTGTTTTCAGAAGATGTGAATTTTCTAAAAAAGATGAAGTACAACGCGCCAGATGGTTCCGTGTACATTTAAAGGTTTCGTCGGAGCATTTCTTGCACAGGGTTTCTCAGATGGTTTTTCATGATTATACGCGTTGAATGGTATGGCGTGTGAACCGAAGGCTTCGCCGGAGCATTTCAAAATAGTAACAGCTAGTGACAGTTAGCACTGACAGTGTTTGAAAAAGGTACACGCCGATGGTCCAGCGTGTGTGAGCCGGTGAATGCTGGACCTTCCAGCATTCACAAAAAAAGTGGGTGGTTGAGCAGTTGTTAGATTTGGACCTCTAGCCTATAAATACCCCCTCACTCGGTTTCACATGCATCTCTTGCAACCCAAAGGAGCCTATACACTATGTGTGTCATCAAGAAGCAAGAGAGAGTACTTGCGTGATTTGCAAAGTCTCTAATTGGAAGATTAAGGATATTATTAGTGCTTAGAGAGTAGCAAATATGCATCTAGCTGTAGTTTAGGCATGATCTTGATCAAGTAAAGCTATTAACATGTTACTCTTGATGGTTGGTAGCACCTAGCCGATATTTGGTGATTCGATGTGTCTTAGTGAGATCTTGTAGTTCTTGTGGGAGCCCCGAGAAGAGCGATGTACTTGGTTTAATGCCCGCCAATTTGGAGATGGAGAAGTGGCAATCATGAGGAAGCACTTGAGTCTTGGTGACTTAAGGAGGAGCGATGTACTTGGTGGATGCTCCAACGAGGACTAATGGGGTGCCAACTCCTCGATACCTCGTGAAAAAATTGTTATCCTCTTGTCCACTTCTTTACTTTCTTGCATTTACTTTCAGCATTTACCTTCTTGCAAGTTTTTAATTCCCCAATTTGCTTAGTGCATTTGCTTGCTTGTTTTATTGTCTTACTCTAGCTTGTCGCGTAGTTGTATTATATTTTATTTAGGATAAGGTTGCTACTTGTTCTAGTACTCGGTAGAAGTAGTTTCAGTAAGAGCCTAATTCACCACCTCTTGGGTCTTTTGATCCTTTCAATTGGTATCAGAGTCTCATACTCTTGATAGGCTTAACATCCTTGACAAAATGACCCCCAGGAATGGCGGTAGCATGCCAAGGTTCGAGGGAAGGAACTTCGCCTATTAGAAAGTTTGCATGGTGAGCTATCTCGAGGCTATTTCTCTCGTAGTTTGGCTAGCCACCTCCATTTGGTTTAATCAACTTTTTACCGAACAACAAGTTAGATGAAATGCTAAGGCGAAAAATACTATATTTGAGGGATTTAGTGAAGAAGTTTTCTCTAGAGTTAGGAGCAAGGAACTCGCATGTGAAATGTGGACCACTCTTTGTGAAATCCATGAGGGTTCTAGGAGAATTCTGAGGAAAGATATCATGTGCTTATGAATGCTCTTAATTAATTCAAGATGCTTCCAAATGAGTTATGCAATGATATGTATTCTCGTATTAATGTACTTGTTGAATAAATTAATTCTCTTGAACTCACTCAATTGTCTCAAGGAGATATTATTCATAGGATCTTGATGGTACTTCTCAAACCGCAATACAACATCATCATCTCTTTTCTTCCTAAAAGGGGCATCAATGACATGACCATCACCGATGTTATTGGGAAGATTTGTGCTCATGAGATATTCTTATTTGGAGACTAAGAGTCCTCATCCAAGAAAAATCTTGATCTCAAGGCCAAGATGGTTGACAAGAAGAAGAAGAAGAAGAAAAAGCTCCTATCATCAAGTGAAAACGATGATGATGATGATGATGATGATGATGATGACGACGACGACGACTCTGACACGGAGCTTGCCCTCCTCATGAGAAGAACTACAAGAATGATATCCAAGTTGGACAAGAAGGGCTACAATTATGATCCCAAGAAGAACAAATTTTGCTTAGAGAAATTTGATAAATTTGGTGGCGCAGATAAGAAGAAGTGCTATAATTATGGTAATCTTGGCCACATATCATATGATTTTCCTCATCCCAATAAGAGAAACAAGAACAAGAGCAAAAAGATTGATACAAGTGAGGATGAGGACAAGCACAAGAAAAAGGACCAAGACAACAACAAGAAGGATGGAGGCCACAAAGCTTATATTGTTGGTGAATGAATCTCCGATGAGAGCTCAAGTGATGATTCAAGCGATGTTGAAGACAACAACTTCGCTGGCCTCGCCATCACCAACGGTGATTCATCACTTCATCTACCACCTATGTGCCTCATGGCAAAAGGTAACAACAAGGAGAGTAGTTAGGAAAATGATAATAATGATGATGATAGTCTTCCTCCTAATGATCGTTCCAAGCTAATGAATGACTATGCTACTATCATCAAGAAGCAAAAAGCTAAAATCAAGTCTATCGAAAATGTTAATGCTAAGCTTAGTTCTAGTCATGATGAGTTACTTGCTAAATACAATGATGTGCTTAAGAAACATGATGAAGTAGTTGCATCAAGCAAGTCACTTGAGGCTAGTAACAAAAAGCTAAAACTTGAGTATGTAGACTTGAAATGCAAATATCAATAACTTGAGCTAGCTTATTGTCAAGGATAATTCCTGACAATGATTTTGGGGTATGTCAGATGGTGGGTGCGTGAACGGTGTTTCAGGGAGAGAATGTGCCTATGAATGTAAATGAAGGATTTGGGGACACCGGGGGTTATACAGGTTCGGATCTGCTAGAGGATAACAACCCTACGTCTTGTTTTTTGTGTTATAGTAGATCTCACTTGGTTACAGCAGTGTTCTAGGAGATTGCCAGATCTCATCTGTGTTACAATGGGGTCTTCATCCCTTTATATAGTAGGGAGAGGGAGAACTAACATGCGGGCTCTCAACAGATGACCTTTGCTCATTCTAATATCTAACTCAGATCATCATTACGGAGTACCAGGCACGCAACTTTGCTCTGACAGCATTGTATATCCTGCTGTCGCGCGCTGTCTTTGCCTAGCCCGTAGAACCTTATCCTGCTACATTTAATGTGACGGGACGGAACAATACACTTCTGCACCGTCCCCGTCTGCTTGCCTCTGCGTGTCATTCTCATCCATTTGCCTCTACGCGCCGTTCTCGTCCACTTGCCTCTGCGCGCCATCTCCGTCCACTTACCCCCGTGTGGTCTCCATCCACTTGCCCTGCCGAATGGCTGACAACATCCCATCTGTCGTGCGGCGCTGCTACCTGTAGAGTCTCACATCGTAGCCTTCAATGCTATGGGATGGGGCACGCCCCCTGCATAGCCTATGACCTTATCCTTCGGGGCCAGTTCCTGGTGAAGAGAATTGCCTGGGCAAGTGTCCAATCAGGTCCAATGACCAGGAGGGCTGGTCGTGGGTTTGTGTGAAGATGCGGCAAGATTGGTCGCTGGAGGCTTTGCACTAGTCGGGGTAGCTCATCGACCGATTATATTTTTTAGGAGATGTTCCCCTGACTGTTTGCGCCCTACAAGAGGCCTGTTTAGCCGGGGTACCCCTTTACTTGGGACATCGACAGTAGCCCCCAAGCTCCCCCGTGATCGCAATTCGGCTTGATCCTACCACCTGGGTCCCAGGGCAAACGCAGTTTGCCCCAGGAGTGGTTATTGATGCCATCCGTCCTCAAAGTTTTAACCTTTGAGCTCCGCATCAAGGGGGGAGTTTCAAATGTTCTGGGAGGAGAAGAAAGAGGGAGGCATATTTTTTTGCCGTTTGGACCTGAAGGACTCTTGGCTTTTTCTGTGTGCCCCCTCGGGTTTTGAGCGATTTGAATGTTTGTTGTAGTCATTTTAAAGGACGGGTGTTTGAGGGTCCTCCGAGTCCTTCTTCTGCATTCTTTCCTTCTTTTGAGAACTTTTACGCCAAGAGTCCAGTTTCTTTGTCCCGTCTCGCGCTCGGCTCCGTAGAGTAGACGGACCCGGAGGTCATGGCGCATTCCCCTCCCTTCTTACTGGAGAGGTTGATGATTTTGGATGAATCGGTGGAGGGGGTTTAGTTCACTCCCGAGATCTACCTGCCGTGGTGCTTCTGGGCGAATCTTCTGTCACGGTCGTGATCGCGAGATCAGAGCTGATACCCACCCGAACGGCACCCGTGACCAGCAAGCTTACGCCGTTCTTCAGAAAGCCACCCTCTGTAGGGCCGTCTCGCTCTCCTGCCTGGGCGGACCCCCTGGCCAACGTCATCGATATTTCAGATGACGAGGAGGGGATTGTTTGGAACCTTCTGGAGAAGAAGATTGATGAGGGGGAAGAGTTGGAGAAATGGAAGAGAGGTCTTCAGGGCATGCTGGGGCTGGTCAACAGCTCTTGTAGGACCTATGCTGGTCGCCGTCCGATCCCTAGAGTGGTGAACTGCCATCTCAGGGAGGAGTATAAGTGGTTCCTTGACTTGTTCATGGGCAGATAGAGGTGAGTGTATGGCGGGTTTTACATGTCAACCTCGCGCTGGTCTCCAGGTTTGGTAGAGGCCGTTAAGCGCGATCGGACGCTGTGGTCGGAGTTCTAATTTGCGGGGAGTCCATTTTTGGTCAGGAGATCCGACAAAACAAGGAGTCTGGTTTTCTAATTTGAGAACTTACAGGTCGTATTCCATGCTCGTCCGAAAGGTCCTACAAAAATAGAGAAAACATGCTCGTTTTTGAGCGATCCTACACATAGAACTTGCGCAACAGGGCAATGTTCCAAGAGTTGTGTAACTCACGGCCGTCCTCCATGGCTAACTTGACCGCACCAGGTCAGGTGACATTGACCACCTTGTAGGGTCCCTCCCATTTAGGGGAGAGTTTATTCCAATCGGCCTTATTCTGAATTTGCCTAAGGATGAGGTCGCCTACGACCAGTGTTCGCTGTCATACCCTTTAGTCGTGGTAGCGTTTGAGGCTCTATTGATATCGGGCGGCTCGAATCAGAGCGCGATCGCGGAACTCTTCAATCAGGTTTATGTCGTCCTCTCGTTGCGTCACTTGGTCGTTGTTCGAGTAGTTGCTGACTCGGGGTGACTGGAGGGCGATTTCGGAGGGGAGCATGGCTTCCACTCCAAAGACCAAGAAGAAAGGGGTTTCGGCCATGGCCCGGCTGGGGTCGTCCGTAGCGACCAGAGTACCGTGGGGAGTTCATCCACCCAATGCCTTGAATAGCTTTTAAGCCGATCAAAAACCCGGGTTTTGATGCCTTGTAGTATCATCTCATTTGCCCTCTTGACTTATCTGTTGCTTTGGGGGTGAGCCACAGGTGCATAGCAAACCTTGATCCTGATTTCCTCGCAGTAGTCTTGGAAAGCACTACTGGCGAATTGAGTTTCGTTGTCCGCGATTATGCGGCTTGGACTGCCAAACCGCACTACCAGCCTCCGTATGAACTTAATCGCTGCTGTGGCGGTGATCTTCCTGACGGGCTCAGCCTCGATCGACTAAGTAAATTTGTCAATTGCCACGAACAGGAACTCAAAACCATCTGGGGCTTTTGGGAATGGTCCCACAATATCGAGGCCCCAGACAGGGAAAGGCCAAGAGAGTGGTATAGTTTGCAATGCTTGGGCTGGTAGGTTGGTATTTCGGCTGTGGTACTAGCATGACTCACACCGCTTCACCAGCTGGCAGGCATCCTGGAGGGCAGTGGGCCAATAAAATCCTTGTCGAACGCTTTTCTGACTAGATTGTAGTATGAAGCGTGGCTACCACATATGCCTCCATGGATATTAGAGAGTATTGTGCTCCCCTCTTCCTGAGTGATGCATTTCAGAAAGAGGCTATTGCTCCCTCGGTGGTAGAGGCATCCCTTTACCACGGAGTATCTGCGGGCTTGCCGCGAGACCTTTTCTGCTGACGCATCATCGTCAGGGATTGCTTGATTCTGAAGGTAGTCTAAGATCTAATCCATCCAGGTCATACCTGAACTGAGCAGGGCGACCACATGATGGTCGCCCGAGGTCGATGGCACCGAAGGAGGCGTTGCCTCCAAAGGTGTTGCCTCGGGTGTTCCATTTTTGAGCGAAGCATCCCCGTCACCTTGGCCCGAGGCCATGGTGGATGGTCGTGAGAGTCTTTCTTCAAAGACTCTGACCGGGACAGATTCTTGAGAAGAAGCTAGACGGGCCAACTCATTGGGTAGGAAGTTGTCCTTGCAAGGGACGTGCTTGACCTCAAAGCCGATGAAGCGTCACTCTAGTTTTCTCACTTCGACGAGGCATGCCGCCATCATCGGGTCATAGCACTGAACTCCTTTTGCACCTAGTTTACAACTAGTAGCAAGTCCCCTATCTCTAATAATCGTTTAATCCCAAATGTGGAGGCTACTTGCATTGCGGACAAGAGACCCTCATATTCAGCAATGTTATTAGTGGCTATAAAATACAATTGAACGACGTACATGAGGATGTCACCGATGGGTGAGGTTAGAACCACCCCAGCTCCATCTCCCTTCAGCGTGAATGACCCGTCAAAATGCAAGGTCCAGTGCTCGTTTGCCTCCGGTCGCTGCACCTACTCGGGCTCAGAGGACGACCACTCGGCTATGAAATCGGCCAGTGCCTGGGACTTGATAGAAGTTCGGGGGACGAACTGAAGGTTGAATCCCCCAAGCTCTACTACCCACTTTGTTATTCTCCGTGTTACATCTCTATTATGGAGAATTTCCCTAATTGGGAATGAGGAGATCACCTTGATTTTGTGAGCCTGGAAGTAGTGTCTGAGCTTGCGAGAGGCTATCATGATGGCGCACAGCAGTTTCTGAGCATGTGGGTATCAAGCCTTGGGCGTCGTGTAATACCACGCTGATGTAGTATTCCGATCGCTAGAGGCCCTCTTGCTCGGTGATCAGGACCTCGCTTGTGACCTGTGGTGTCGCAGCAACATAGAGCAAGAGCTCCTTGTTGGGTCGAGGTGCGGTTAGTGTGGGAGGGGCGGAGAGATACCTTTTGAGTTCTTAGAATGCTGTTTTCGCCTCTGGTGTCCATAGGAAGTTGTTGTTTTTCTTCAGGAGTCTGAATAGTGGCAGTCCCTTTTCCCCCAACCTTGAGATGAACCTGCTCAGGGCAGCAATGCATTCTGCAAGTTTATGGACTTCCTTTAAACTGGTCGGCGGCCGCATCTGGTCGATTGCTCTGATCTTGTTGGGGTTTGCCTCAATCCCCCGATGAGATACAAGGAACCCCAGCAGCTTTCCGGACGAAACCCCGAACGTACACTTCTTTGGGTTCAGCTTCATACGGTACTTCCGGAGATTATCAAATGTTTCTTGGAGGTCGACGACTAGGCCTGTCTTGATCTGACTCTTGACGACCACATCGTACATGTATGCCTCGACATTTCTACCGAGCTGTGGTTAGAGAATGAGTTGAATGCACTGTTGGTAAGTGGCGCTAATGCTGTTTACGCCAAAAGGCATTTTTATATAACAAAAGACCCTGAAGGGTGTGACAAAAGCCGTTTTCTCTTCATCCCCTCTACACATGCTAATTTGATGGTACCTCGACCGGGCATCTAAGAAGCATAACAGGTCGCTACCGACAGTTGAGTCAACCAGCTGGTCAATTCGGGGAAGGGGAAAACATCTTTCGAGCATGCTTTGTTCAGGTCGGTGAAGTCGACGCACATCCTCCACTTACCATTGTGCTTCCCGACCATGACTGGTTTAGCCAGCCATTCCGGGTACTGTACCTCCCGGATGAAGCCTGCCTCGAGGAGCTTGTCGATCTCCTATCGAAGTGCTTCCTTCCGGTCGGCCACGAACCGACGCGCCTTCTGCCTAACGAGTCGTGCGTCCAGCTGTATAGATAGCTTGTGCTCGATCACATCCCTGGGGACTCCGGGCATATCAGACGGCCCCCATGAAAAGACGTACGCATTTGCCTGGAGAAAAGTGATGAGCATGAGTTCCTATTTGGGGTCCAGTGAGGCCCTAATCTGGACGGTCTTGATCGGGTCGGTGTCATCCAGGCTTACTGCTTTGAGTCAATTGTCTGGGTTGGCGACAACCTGGTCTTTTACCGACTGTCCACAGGGCTCGGCGGTCTCGGGCTGTGACCCGGGAGTTAGCTCCACCATGTCGAGGCTCCTCTTGTCGCAATGTAAGGCCGTCTTGGCGTTGCCGGTAATGGTGATGGCCTCTATTGGCCCAAGGATCTTGATCACCTGGTATGCGTAGTGAATGACAGCTATGAACTGGGCCATTACCAGTCGCCTGAGGATCGCGTTATATGCATACCCAAAGTTGGCCACATCAAAGAGGATCCTTTCAGTCTCGAAGTTGTCCGGTGAGCCGAAGTTGACCGGTAGCTCAATTCATCCTAGCGGTTTGGCCGAGGAGCCCGAGGTGATTCCGAAGAAAGGTGGGGAGGGCTTTAAAGAGCTTCTCGAAATTTGCAAGTTGTCCAGTGTATTGGTTAAGAGAAGGTTGATCGAGCTCCCGCCGTCGATGAGCACGCAGCCTAGCCGAATATTCTATACCGTGGGTTCAACCACGATGGGGTAGCGACCAGGGCGCCTGACGTATGCCGGATGGTCGGCCTGGCTGAAGGTGAGCAGGACCTCCAATCACTTGAGGCGCGGGCTCGGGTTTGATGTGATTTCCCATACTTCTCGAACCACCGACTTCTACTCCCTATTAGAGGAATATGTCGCGGCACCTTCGAAGATGTGATGGACCATGTGGTCGGCCTGTTGGTATCCCAGTGCCGACTGGTCGGGGGTAGCCTGGTCTTCATCGTTGTCGCCGCGTTTTTCCTTGCGCTCTCCGAGCTCCTGATCGGTGATGCCTCGTACGACCTTGCATTCGGTTAGGTCGTGGGCGTCCGTGCGATGGATCGGGCAGTAGCCCCCACCTTTTCTCCCATCCTTCTTTTCGAAGCGTCGACATGTAAAGTTGGCTTGTTCGACTGCCAAGACCTCGGGGGATCCGGCCTTTTGCTTGCTCTTCTTATTCTTTCGGTCGGCTCCTTTGGAAGAGGCGACCTGGTAGGTCACCGGGCGCAACCTAGAGTCGATTTGCCACTCTCAGGCCTCCGCAGCTAGTGCACATTTGTTTGCAAGCTCGAAGAGCTCGATGGTGTTTCGGATCACCCGGGTGGCTAGCTTCTCGACCATTTTCTAGTCCTTGACCCCCCCCCCCCTTTTGAATGATATGACCATGGATTCCCCTGTGATCCTTGGAATGGTGTTTCAGTGCTTAGTGAAGCGCCGGATGTAGTCTCGTAGCGACTCACCTTGTCGCTGTCGAACCTGATACATGTCATCCTCGACCCCTGGTCGAGCATAGGTTCCCAGGGTTAGGGTGGTGTGATGGCTTGGGTGACGATACCCCCGTAGAAAATGCCCTGTGCAAGGGCTCCTCGGGACGGTGCTAGGAATGCTAGGTTTGTCTTGAAGCTCCTGCCTGTCCGGCGCCAGGCCGGTTTCCCCCTAGGCGCAAAGCTGGGGGTTCATCGCAGGCATTTGAGGCATGGTGCCCTTCAGCACCCTCTGTAGAATGTGTCGCCATGCAAACCTCGCGTTGGTTCTCGGAGCTCCCTGATTCCGACTCGGTGTCCCATGCCTGGAGTACACCTGGTTCGTCCGGGTTGTATCCCATGATGAATACGTCGCGGCGGCCGGGGTCCTTGGGCAGCCTGCTCAAGTTTTCTCAAACTTACTGAAACGACGAAAGCGCACCCCCCTACCTGGCGTGCCAAATGTCGAGGATAATTCCTGACAATGATTCCGGGGTATGTCGGACAGTGGGTGTGTGAACGACGTTTCAGAAAGAGAATGTGTCTATGGGTGTAAACAAAGAATTTAGGGACACCAGGGGTTATACAGGTTCGGGTGTCCCGGAGGATAACAACCATATGTCCTATTTTTGGTGTTATAGTAGATCTCACTTGGTTACAGCAGTGTTTTAGCATATTGCCAGATCTGATCTGTGTTACAACGGGGTCTTCATCCTTTTATATAGTAGGGAGAGGGAGAACCAACATGGGGGCTCTCCACAGATGACTTCTGCTCATTCTAACATGGGGGCTTTGCACTGGTCGGGGTAGCTCATCAATCGATTAGATTTTTTAGGAGATGTTCTCCTGGCCGTTTGCACCCTACGTGGTGCCTGTTTAGCCAAGGTACCCCTTTACTTGGTACATCGACACTTAAGATATCATTGATCCTAGCATTAATGAATTGTCTACTGTTAAGATTGTTAAGGTCAATGCATCTACTTCTTGTGATGATCTTCTTATATGATATGCTCATCTTCATGTCATAACTTATCATCTTGTAAGACTAACCATGTAAGAGAGCAAGAGCTAAAAGATGAGATTACTAATCTCAATTCATGTGTAGCTAGGTTGACTAACGAGGAATACAAAAACAAGCAAATTCTCACGAAGAATGCTATGTACTACAACGAGAGAGGCCTTGGATGCTTCTCTAACCTAGTGAAAAACATCATCAAGTCACCGGAGATCAAGAATTGCTTTATCAAGGAAGTTGGTTCATATTACCAATATTGTGAAGTCACCGGTCACCACACAAGGGAGTGTCCAATTCCTACCAAACCTCTCCCTGCATTGTCTTCTAAATACAAGTCCACTTACAATGATAGTCATTTCTTATTGCATAAGCTTAGTGGCAAGGTTTTGGCTAAATTCATTAAAACTCAAACTAAGGAAAAGCTTCCTAGGTAACTTTGGGTGTCCAAAGCTCTTGTATCTACAAGGGAGTGTCCAATTCCTACCAAACATCTCCCTACATTTTCTTCTAAATACAAGTCCACTTACAATGATAATTATTTCTTACTGCATAAGCTTAGTGGTAAAGTATTGGCTAAATTCATTAAAAACTCAACCTAAGGGCAAGCTTCTGTCGGTGTATCAGGAATCGGGGGTCCCCGAATCCCGAGGTTAGGCCAGTAATCCGCCACATGGCACCATCCTGCGGAATCTCCCCCGCAAGGTGAAAAAGATCAAGTCCCGGGAGGGGGCGCTCGGGGCCACAGTCGATGGTCCCCGAGTACCCCAGTTCCCCGATGATTCACGAAGTCTAAGTGCTGGGAAGAAAGTGCTCGGGAAGGTATGCGGTGACCTCCGAGCACCCGAGTCCCCCGACGACCAGAAAAGCTAAGTACCGGGAGAAACGTGCCCGGGGCCGCTAGCGGTGGCCCCTTGGGCACCCAAGTATCCCGAGGGCCCACCGAAGGAAGTTCCGGGAGAGAGTGCTCGGGGTTGCGTGCAATAGCCCCCGAGCACTCGGTCCCCCGAGGAGCTGTACAAGTGTGCCCGGGAGAGAGCGCTCGGGGAGGTGAACAGTACCCCCGAGCACTCGGTTCCCCGAGGATAAGAAAGGGCATTCTCGGGAGAGAGTGCTCGGGGAGGTGAACAGTGACCCCCCGAGCACTCGGTTCCCCGACGACCCAGAGAGCCCCCTGACAGTGGCCCCCGAGGGGCCCACCGATGAGGTGTTGGCCAGTCAAAGGCCCAAGGCCGCATTTAAAGAGCGTGCGAGGCCTGTCACCTCCAACTGCTCCCGCCGCTCTCGGTGTCAGTTCCTGCCACATTCTGGCAGGGGGGCGTGGGGTCATTGAATGCACGGGTCCCATCCCGTGCCATCCGGCCTGTCTCGGGATAATGTCGTGAGGGCCGAGGCCTTCGTCAATGTTGAACACGCTTCACTTATGGCCTCTTGATCGACGGAAGTGTTTTCATGATTTTTGATTCTTAGGGGATTGACGGGGGCCTCCTCAACTGATCTTCTCTTTCCGTCTCTCGAGGCTTGCCTTCATCTCTCACCTGATGGCTCTGGGACTCCGAAGGTATGCGGTTGGTGTGCCTTTGCAAGCCATCGTCCTCCACCCTGGAATACTCCTCTATTTTGGTAAAGAGCTCATCCACATTTTTAATCAGCTTTTCGCTCTAGTCATGATGCCAGTGCTTTGGAATTAAGCCTTTGTCACGCCGCATCAATCATAGTTTCATCGCTTAGACCCTTCGCTTGATATTTCACTCGCACAAGTGGCAGATGCATTCATTTAAGCTTTTTTTCTCTTAGTTTGCTTCACCACGAACAAATCCTCTACAGTGAGATGAACCACATAGTTGCCTTGGAAGCAAGAATAACACCTCCTGAAGCTGCTCCTAGAAATAAATCTTCCCCGGAGGGAGCAAAGTGTACCAAGAGAGAGCTATACCCTTGATGGTGAGGACGAAGGCCTTGGCCATGGTAATTTCATCTCCTCTCGCAGATTCAACTCCAGCTTCAAAACTCATCGCGAACTCCCTTAGCCATGGTTTTGCCATTGTCACTACGTAAGAAACTAACAAAGGAGACACTACATCAGTGACGTTTGCTCAGCGCGTGTCACTATTGTCCTATAAGTGACAGATCTAATAAGGATGCATCACTAATGTGCCTTCTGATTGAAATCAGACATAGACTTTTCATTAATGAGTGATTATTAGTAATGGGTCATAACATGACCCGTCACTAATAACCAGATCATCAGTGACCAGTCATCCTATGCCAGTCATTAGTGACGAGTCAAGTTGTGACCCATCACTAATGGCCATGTCATCAGTGATGAGTCGTCCTAGGCTAATCATTAGTGATGGGTCAAGTTGTGACACATCACTCATGATCAACTCATCAGTGACGGTTCATTATAGGTCAGTCATTAGTGACATGTCAAGTTGAGATCCGTCACTAATGACGGTATTCATTAGTGCAAAACTTTGGTAAGGGCTCTGCTTGTGGTACTTTCATCGATAAAAAAACATAGAAATAGAATCATACGACTATTTTGTAACATGCTAGTATTCATCTATTCAACAAGTGTTCCTTGCTGAAATAAAACATGTTATGTTAGCTCTCCATTTAAATGCTCAACAATGCAAATATGATCTTGAGTTATTCATAATTTTTTATTTTTCTCTTATTTTTCTCACATTAGTAGTACTAGAATATGAATCATTGTACATTCTGTTGAATTTTGATGTAAGGGGTGGTGGCTATGGATACAAACACGCGTTACGAAAACGGTGCAGAAACTTTAGCGAGGTGAGAACTCAATCTTCCAAGCTGAATTTGGCCTCGAAAAAATCATCGAACCAATGAAGTGGGGGAGAATGGATATAACTTTTTCTGTAGATGTCCATAGAGTAAAAAAAAATATCAAAATCAGAGTCCGTATGCAAAAGTTATGCCCGCTTTACCGAAGACACTCCGGGTCACCTATGAAATTAGGATCATTTTCTTGTGAGGCATACGCGATAGGCCTGCGTTGGGATAGCTTGGGTGAAAAAAAATATATTTTTTTGACTTTTTTCATGTCTAAAAACGTGAAAAACGTTCATTAGTAATTAGTGACTGGTCAAGATTACTACCAAATTCCTAATCATATCATTAGTGATTGAACATTAGTGTCACATCCTAATTCCTAATCATGTCATTAAGCATAATCATGCATCATAAATATCATGTCTAATTGTTGAGTGCTTGTTAATTTCTTTTGGTGGTTTAAAAATTTCTAAGTATTATGAAATACCCGACGTTAGAGTTTTCATTTAGTTTAAAACCCGCTTATGCATTGTGGATGAATCCATTCAAATTGGGTTCATCTCATTTTGTAAACGCGGCATAAAAATTCCTAGAATTTTGGGGCACTAGAGCACCGTTGTTTGGGTTAATAAAAAGAGAGAAACAAAATAGAGAGATAAAGAAAAGGATTTTTCAGCTAAAATAGTTTTCTTTCTCTACAGAGTGGGACCCACTTAAGATGCCCCACCACCTCTCTCAGCTGCAGCCTCACCCCCACCCCCTCACTTCTCCCCATGCCACTCCCTCACTCTTTCTCTGACTCCCACCGAGCCAACAGGAAGGGTAGCATCTCTTCTCTCCCACTCTCTTCCATTTCTCCCCTAAATTCAACCTCAAGCAGTGAGATTTGAGGTATGCATATGATACCTTTATTTTTCCCTCATCCCTAGCTCCCCATCCATCCAAGTTTCAATTGCATGCATGAAGTTTTGTGTGATCTCCAAATCAATTTCGTCACCTCGTCTCCTTTGAAATTTCAGTAGCTGTCTACCTCTTCTCCAAGCCCGCTTTCCTCTAATTTCTTCCTCAACTGACGGTCACCAACCTTGACAAGAATGTTGGGTAAGTTGTCTAGGTTTCCCATGGTGGGAATGGATGAATTAGTTTGGCTCTGGACAGGTTTTGCAGCGGCATTCTTGCTTTTGTGAAACACCGTTTTGTTTTTGATGAAATGGAGCTAGTATGAGATGTTTGAATGAGCAAGAGCTAGTAATTTGTGTTGTTAGAGAGTGTATATTAGGTTTAGAATCCATGTATTAGTGCAAATATATGCTTATGTGGGTTAGACTTTAACATGCAAGTCGAATCGATCGAAGAATCGTCGAAAAACTCATGTTCTGCTATAACTCGGAGGTTTCGGGTTACAACCCGAAGATTCCAGGTTAATCCAAGTAATGTTTAACAGAGGACCCCCATCCGGAGGTTCTGGTAGCCGAAGGTCGAGTTCAACACGGACTCTCCGGATTCTACTGTTCATCAAACATTTTTCTTTTTTTCGTTTACTTTGGTGATAGATTGTAAATTTCATAGTTAATTCATACAAACTCCAAAAATTATGAGACTAGTTGCATTAGCTTCGTATGAGTAGTAACTACATTTTAAAAATGTTGGAACTCAATAAATACTTTTTTATAATTAATTAATTATCTAATTTAGCTTAATTAAATCCCAGTTAATTAATGCGATGCTCTAAAATTATAAAAACAATTCAATAATTCATGTTATAATCAACGCTACCTAGGAAAAATATACTTTGGTATGAAAGTATTGTTTAAATTGTGAAGGTCTTTTAATCTTGATAGCTAGCTTAATTATGACCCTTTTCGAACAGACCTTAAATAAATCTTTTATATCATGAGCTTTTTCACTTCAATTCATATGATTCTTGTTGCATCATGTTCTTTACTCGGTACATCATCTCATGTTATATTTTTATGGCATTTGGTGCATGTATCATAGCATTTCATCACTTTAATTGTGATACACCATTCTTTCTTTTAGCGATCAACGAACTGGAGAGTGACAAGGGTGTTCTTGAGGTGGAACCTAATTGTGATATTGTTTGTGAAGAACTTGAGCAAGGCAAGCATACTCATTCCATTACTTTGGATCATATGTTTGTCAAATTGATAAGTTATGCTATATGTATATCTTGCATGATGACTAGTTAAATATCGGGTTTTGTGAGTAGATCCTAATTGTTGTATTACCCTTCCTTAGTATTGTTATCTCTTGATCCATTGTAACCCTGTGTATAGCATTTAATGGTCTAACTTAAAATGAATACGTCAAGCTTAGCAAGGTTTAGGTCATCGGTAAAAGTTGAGCGGTGGTTCGACCATCACTTGCGGGCTTAGGGCTTACTCTTATTTCATAAATACAATGATGATGATGGGATGTTTAAGTCAGTGAGGATGAGATGAGATTCAGGCAGGCAATAGGGATAGCTCAAAAAGGGAGTCTCAAATGCTATATGCTCGCTTGAATCGATTAAGCATCGTACGTTGTTGTAGTTAGCTTTAGCACTTTCCGTACTTACCACATGTTGATATAATTGTAGGCAAGCCAAATACCTTTTGTTGTTGTGACCTTTTGGCTTGTTGGTCTATGGTGTCGTGGGCATAATATGCTTGTAGAGGTAACGTCGTAAAAGTGTTATGGGTATAATAGGCTTGTAGAGGTATCTAATTTACTCGGGGAGTAGTTCTAGCTATCTCCACACCTTTAGACGTAACTAGAGTGATACAGGAGTAGCCCTAGTGGACCTTCGCACCTATAGTGCTTGTTCAAACGGTCAAGACTCAATTGGAGAAATGTTGACACTAGTACCCCTTGTGTGCACTTTAGCGGGTAACATAAGCCGAATAGTCCTCATGATGTGTGGGTAAAGATGTACCCTTGTAGAGTGTAAGATCAATTTGAATTGTCGCGCTCTCAGTAATGAGCATGTTTCTATCCATTTGCATCAATCGTAGAATTTCGATGTCGGAAAATGGATGGTGTGGTTGATAGAGAGTTGATATGGTACAAGTTACAACTTTGTTATGTTGATGATCTCAGTATACAATGGTGTTTTGGTTAGGTGTAGATGTTTACACTTGAGTCCAAATCGCTTCTGCATATGAAGTTGCTTAACCTTTATGGTCGAATCCTTACTAATTACCTATACACATTCTCCTTGGAGTCAGGCTATTTATAAGTGTCTATTATGAATTAAGTCTTGCGAGTATTTTTGTACTCACGTGCTTCATTTGCTTTTCAGGTGAGAAAGATTTAGTTTTGGCTACTTTACACTCACCAATGTTAGAGACATGCAAGAGTAGTGTCATTATACTCGTGTGTTGTTATTTTGGGGTGACGCCTTATGGCAAACGGTGCTACCCATCTTTTATCGTGATGTAACTTATTCCGCCGTGTAACTACTCTAACAAATGTTCGGGTTATGTATTTTGTTATAAAGTTTAATTTACTTAAAGACTTGTAACTTAATTTAATTACCCGCTCTTTATTATGCCTTGTGATGATGTGCTTGTTGTAAATATGTGTGTTCCGATCCTGGAAGTAAACACATGTCGAGATTACCAGAATGGTATTCCGATGAATCATTATGGGCGTGATTATAGAAAATGATCGTCCTAATGATTAGCTTGAATACTATTTGGACGGTTTCTCTAAGCTGACAGGTCAAGGTTGTGACCCATCACTAATAACTTCATTAGTGACGCGTCATAACTCGTCACTAATGACCTATCATTATTGACGTGATATGTGACGGGTACAGAACCTATCAATACTTATGGTTATCACTCATCACTAAAGACCTTTTTCAATGTAGTGTGTACAAGTGAAGTCATGGTATTTTGAACCTCGGAAGCTACGGCCATGCCTACAAGCCCAAAGATAGTGGGGAGTTTGGGTCTATTGCTCATGATTGGATAGGCTTCTCCGATGCCTGCTCGGGCACCACTTCGAGGTCCCTATCTCCGCTATGCTCCTTGAAGGTCCTTGCTGGGAAGTCGCGGACTGGCGAAGGGACCTGAGTTCCCACACTTGCTTTGCCACCTCCTCCACTTGACGCTTATATTGGATTCCACTATCATCATGGGCCTCGACTTCATGAGCATATCAGACTTTGGCTTAGAGAGTTTCCCAGTTCTAGCTTCGTAACCTCCTTGGACTTTGGCTTCTTGGATATTTGCTGACGCACTGGTCCCTTCGGCCTCATTAGCCCTTACTAGCTACTATAGGCCAGCTAGACCACCTTCGACTTCCTTTGCCTCTTTCATCTTTCTCTTCCTAATCTTCAGAGGCATGTTTGATCACGACATGGTCATGAGTTCAATCTCCACAGACGTGCCAATTGTTTGGACCTAAATCACAACATAATAAACTAGTATTTAATGGTATATTAACTCTTTACTCCATCACATTAATGGAGTTGGGTATTGATAGTCATATCCAACATCCAAGTTTATATTACAATAATGCTCCATGTTTCTAAGAATCTCCTCAGAGTATTCTTAAAGTATTACAGTCACTACACTATTACAGGTTATATCATCTTAGGATGTGACATGTGTACCAGTACACATATCAACTAGCCATTCTGTGACACGGTGGACCACATTTGAGACTTCTATTTGGACTCATTCCCTTCGAGCCCTTCGGTGCACATCAGGTGGTTCTTCGCTCTTTATCTACGCCTTAGGCGACCCTCGTCCTTCTAGTCGAGACATGAGGCCTTCAAGACCTTTGCCCCTCGTCGGGTGCCTCTTCGTGCTTTATCGATGCCTCTGGCGACTCCCGCCTTTCGAGATCGAAAACTCGGCCTTCGGGCCTCTCATTTGGCATCGACTGTCCCTTCGGCTCTGCATCTGCAAGATAACTTCACTGTTATATTAGCATTGTTAATTTCTATCTAGGGTTGACCGATATTGACCAAAGTTAAATAGGACTAACGCGGTGTCACTCCCCCAAATGTAATAACATCAAACAGCAGTAGCAGTGTATCTAATACCATCATGCTCCTAAACTATTGACCTGAGAACTGACGACTCGCTCGCTAATGACGCCAAGGATGGTACAAGTAGATCGTGAGTCTATTTCGCTAGCCTATAATTGCCAATGGATGTATCTAAGGATATATTTGTTTCTCCTGTAAAGTATAAGAATTTGGATTCTGGATTGTAGATTGTAAAAACTATTTTAAGGTGGATTGTAGATTATGTTACAATCTAGATCTGGATTGCTGTAATATGCTTCCAGAATCCATCCATTTGTTTGTATAATCCGATTGTGAAGCACAATCCAGAATCCAAAATCTGAAATAAATAGGCTGAAACAAATAGGCCTTAAGCCGGTTGGCACACGGTTGCATCTCCCATGACTTGCAATTCGGGGTCACGAACGCATGGTGTGCCTTGCCCATGCGGGGTGACAGGTCCCTTGCCCTGCCCACGCGAGACAATGAGGGACGAGATCTCATATATTTAACAGGTAGATCTAATTTATGATGTGACATATGATATAAATAACCATAAAATATATGAATGAATAGAAAAAATTATAAGTGGGAAAACAAAGAGGAGAATAAAATATTACATATCAAATTATAAATTAAATCTAGCCTTTAAATATATAAGATCAGATAGGATTATTCTCCCCGCCCCGTTCGACTCCCTCGAGGCTAGCCCTGAATCGATTCTAAACAAGCCGGTGTGGAATATTCTTCGGATTTTAACCAGCTGGTAAGCCAAAATCGGGCGCACCCCGCTCCGTGCAGAAGCACTGTCCTGTATGAACAGTGCTCCAAAACTCTATCTCCTGCTTTAAAAATCATCTTCAGTGGCTTAAAAATCCTAAATTTTTTATATAGGTTCTATAATCCATATATAATTTATTTTAATTGAATTTATTTAAAAAATATATGTAAAATTTAAACTAAAATTTTCTAAAAAAGACTACTTTATAACTTCTAAAAATGGTTAGAGCTCCAAATAAATTCCAAAAAAAATCTAATTTTTTACTAATATTTTTTATGTGATGAATTAATTTTTAAATTCATTTTTAATCTTAGGTTATATAATAAAAGAGTAAGTTTTTAATACCTATTTATATACATTCTTTTATCTCGATCAATCTATTCAGACAATCAAACAAAAATCTTATATCAAATCATCCTATTACATATATTTTACCAAACATATTTTCATATTACCCATTCATCTAGCAAACAACTATTGGATCCATCTTATTTAAAATCATCCTATTTAAAACCATCCAATCAAAAACATTTCATTCTACTTCGTCCAATCAAACTGCTCACCGACGTTTGACAGCCACATTTTACGGGAGCCGGAGATCGACCGGAAATCTGCGCGAACACCGTTAGCGAAGGAGTAACGAAACCAAAATATCGGCAGCGTTGTACCCCTGCATACTCCACTGAATTGACTGACCGTGGGTGCTTCGCGACCCGTGCCACCTCGACCAAACATGGACGACATCTGTCTAGCGTGTACCAATAGAAAATTCGAGGTCATTATTAAATTTATTTTTCTTCTTAATTTAATTAAATAAAATGAATTTCTAGTTTATTTTTTAATTTTTAGTCGATCCAATGATAGAAAATACAAAACTACATCGCTAGTGCTGCACCACGCCGAGGTTAACCTCGACAATGCACCGTGATCTTCGGTCACCTCTGACTCGGCGGACTTGACCATAACATTGGCCATTGGCAATCTGATGGGAAAAAAAAACTTTTAGCACTGTTTTTTTTCTGTGGCCGTTGTCACCACTCGAGCGCCGGGATGCGTTACTCCTACTTCGTGTATAGGTGTGATTAGGCCACTCTTAAACCTTAACGGTGAAAGCTACGTGACAATCGCTAACATCGTTTGGCCAATGGTTGTGGTCTGATGCTGATACCTGCAAGTGATCGATCTCGTAGTACTCCTATGTTTTGAAGGCTCTGGATTTACCGGGGCGGCGGCGTCAGGGATCGGATCGACGAGCCTCATGCACGCGAGGGGACAGTCGGACAGACGCGGCGGAAGCGTACGGCGCCGGTGGTGTTGGGTCACAGGCGCGCGTCGCCTTCCGGCCCGTGGGTCGCTCGTTCCACGCGCTTTTGGACGGCGCGAGCCGGGATCCGCCGACACTCGCCTTTACTCCAAACCAACCCTGATCCTCTCGTCTCCTCTCCTACTGTACGTGTCGTGACTGTGCGCTGCTGCTGCTGCTGCTGATGCACCTGTGTGTGTGCCGCCACTGGTATCCGCGACCCCGCTGGTGAGAGATGCCGCAGCTTGCTTCGCCGACCCGGTGGATCCAGACTCGAGAAAACGCGTACTGGGCCAGTGGTATTGAAATAGGTTTCGCAAATTGTTTTTTTTAACTCTTCACCATTTAATACAGCCGTAGTATCTGAATATGAACGCGCGTACTAACCCCCTACACAAGCACGCACCCCATACACACCTAACGCACGCATATACTAGTTCTACAACTACACGCAGCTTGAAGAAAGCGTCCATCTAAAGATTACCGGAACCAAGGAAAATTCTGTAGACGACGAGCACGTCGTAGCCCCTTCTGTAGCGCCGCTGGAGGAGCTGAAGAAATCTGAAATAAATCAGAACCCAGGTGTGTCACTCGGGCATCGAGCTCGGACGGGTTCAGCTCACCACCGAGCCTTACCACCGTGCCTCGGCATGGTCGCGTTTCGCAAATTGTTGTTTCGCCTATTTTAGACCGCTGGGTGTGTGCAAAGAGGAGAGAAGATAGAATTCTAAATCAGAGAAAAATAGTAAAAAAAATTATAAAACCTCTATCTTTACTATTTAAAAAATATATAATTTTAAAATAGATAGGATGTCGTCCTCCTCCTCTTCTTTATCCCTAACAGGTTGTCCCTTTCCTGTATGGCCACTCCCTTCACAAACCTCCTCCTGTTGCTCCACATGCATCTCCTCGTGTTCGGCCGCCTCACCGTCTCCCCCGCCACGCTCACCTCCCTCGTCTACCTCTACATGCGCGCCGCCCCGACCACGCTACAACCCGCCATCCCGCTCCTCCTCCCGCCCTCTACCCCGATACCCTGCTTCAACGCCACGCTCTCCCTTCCCCACACGCTCGCTCTCTCGCTCCTGCTCTTCTGCCGCCTCCGCCTTGCCCACTCCCCCGACACCTTCTCCTTCCCTCTCCTCCTCTCCTCGCCCCTCTCACTATCGCACCTGCTCGCGCTCCACGCGCTCGCCCTTCGCTGTGACCTCGCCCATGACCTCTTCTGTGCCAGCGCCATGCTCCGTGCATGCCGTAGGTTTGGCCTCATCGACCACGTGCACCTTCGTCCTATTTGATGAATTGACTGACAAGGATCGTCATGTGGAACGCTATGATAAATGGATTCACAAAGCTTTGGTGCTTTGATCGTGCCCTGGAGTGCTTCCGAAAGATGAAGGAGGAAGGCGTGGTGGAGATTAGCAGCTTCACTATCATCGGGATACTGTCAGTTTACATCGTGACAACAGATTTATGGCGTGGGTCAGAGGTTCATGGGTTGCTGGTGAAATCAGGATTTGACGAGGAGGCATCCGTATGTAATGCATCGAAACTGGAATTATTGTGCTTTTAGGCATCCAGAGGTAGCTACTGGGGAGAAGAAGATCCGGTGAGCTAACCATTTCTATGGGTATTTCAGGGAGCATTAGTGTATATTTGATGCTGACATAGTGATTCAACGTAGATAGTCATCAAAAGCGGTGCGGTTGTTTGAAATGGTGGAGCTGGAGGCACGGAAGATGAGGTACCCGACCACAAATACATAGGGGCTCCTCATGGGCATCCTTTTCAAGGGTGAGGCGAAGGATCTTAGATTTTGATATCCAAAACTTGCTTATTCTCTAATTTTGGAGTCATCTAAGTAACTTAAGTGCTCCAAATTAGTTGTCAATTGCGATTGCAACGGAAACAGAAGAACTAAAAGAGGGTAAAGAATGATTTAGGAGCTACAGCTTGGAAGGTGTGTGGAGACATTTTGACCTTTATATTACTAGTTTACAGAGATACTTGTGACAAAGTGAATGATCTTCTGTAACTGCTAATGAATTATGCCGTTCTAGCCCAACCTCTGATTAGTATTTAGGAGTTCAGACGAAATCTATTATGTCACAAACTAATGTGCGCTCCAACAAAATATTTGCATGCTTACAAGGAGTCTCTTAGATCTTATTCCAGCATTTCTAGCTGACACGTAAATATTATCGATACTATATCCGTCTTTTACTCGAAATTGACTCGTAAGTTCTAAAACTATGATAGTCCACAAGTTTTTATTGGCAAATAAACATCATTCAAGCAACCCGCTGCTACGTGCCGACAATATTCTAGTCTCTTAAAAAATATATAGTGGTTCCCGTACCCTCCTGTGTTTTGCCTCTATGTCCTGCCCTCCTCCCCCATGTTCTGCCCTCGCTCCTAGGCCACCCCTGCGCTTCCACCCGTCCTCCTCCACCAAATTACTCTCCCCAAATCATATCTCGGTTTCCTTGCCGATCGAGACCTGTAGTCAGGGCATCTCCAATCCGATCCAACTCTCCATCTAGTCATGGCGATCTGTGCATGACTGACATTCCTCCTCTACTGCACCGTACGTGTCGTCAATTTCCTTTCCGATAGAGACCTGCAGTCAAGAAAATCCTCCAATCTTATCAAACTCACTGTCCAACTGCAGTGATTTACGCTTGGCTGACATTCCTCCTTCGCCGCTTATTTGTACATCTCACCACCATTCTTCTGCATCGCTCCCGCCTAGGTCACCGCTCCGTTCACTCACATGCTCCTAACCTTCGTTGCCCACGTTGAGCCCCACCCCCTATCACATGGGCCCATCGGTCTGCACACGCCTCGTGAGCGGCCTGGGCTCCCGCTGCAACGCAAGCTAGTGAAAAGACAAAAGGAAAAAGAGAGACAAATGTTTTTTGGACCTAGTGGGCTGTACACTATGGGAAATGATCCTGGTCTGGGCCGCAAAGCACCGATCCACGGGGAAAGAGTCCCCCAGCCCAAACTGGAAGGGGACTCCACTCTCTTCTCTCGCGTCGCTCATCCTCGCCGAACTACCGCCTCTCTGTCTGGGAGAACCCACCGCCTCGCAGATCTCCGTGGTTCGCTTGGTTGCGGCAAGCCGGTGCGCCCATCCTCTCCGGCGTCGGCGCCGCCGTCTCTCTACCGCGATCGGATTCGGCGTCGGCTGCTGCTCCAGGTGTGTGCCGGCTTCTCCTCCTCCTCCTCCCAGATCCATCAACGCGCCCGCGGCAGGGTCCAGTAACTGCTCCTCCGAGGGCTCGCTGCGGCTCCGAGACGTCGTCGGCGTCTGCGGCGGCGGTCCCTCTGGCTGAGATGGGCAGATGGACTTCAGCTAGTTGGCGCGTGACGGGGCGGAGAGCTTCGTGCTCACGAAGGAAGCGCCCATGCTGCGAGATCGACTTTGGACTCGCTCCTGTCCTCCAACTAGATGCTCTTCACGTCTTGATTAATCAGTCAGTGATTTAATTTAGCTTGTCATGGCCTGCCGATGTAGATGGGGTTTTAGACATTCTGCACGGCCCTTGCGTAGATTTCTCTTATTTGTTCTTGTACTGGTGCGCTTCCGGAGGTTGCTTGCCTCGCCGGCGATTTTGTGACCGGCGTCTCCGGATGTAATGTTACTGTGTCTTGCAAGCAGTGACTTCACTTAGATGTAAGCATTGATGTACTGATCTGTACTGTGATCTCGTAGAAGCAGAAGGCCGCACTGCTGAAGCTGTACAAGAAGAAGAAGCTGCTGCTCCCCCTCGACATCCTGCCCTAAGAAGACCCGTGCCATCCTCTGCCGACTTACCAAGCGCCAGGTATACTCCTACTTCCACCTCCTAGGTCCTTCCTCTACTATGGTAATTGGTAATGTTACATGTTAAAAGTTAGGCAGATTGATTTCTAGCTCCTCCTCATTGAACTGCAGAGAATACTTTAGCTAATTAGTATATGATGGATGGAATGAGAATCATCTAAGTTGTTTCTGATTGTGTATGATCTGAATTGCCAATGTGTGATTAGACTGGCTTGTTTGAGTATGTTGTGTGATTACATTAGGTCATGGCTGGAAGTAAAATTTAATTAGCTATGATAACTTCTATGATTCGACTTGGCTTGCATTCCGAGCTGCGGCAGTTGATAGTTGTGGTTGTGTAGTGTATGTCGCGCGCGCTGTGCTGTTTTTGACCCAATAGTGTGTTCATTGTATTTGCTACATCAGGCTCGGATTTTCATATTCAATTGAAATATCGAATAAAGTCTCTTGACTAAAGACATAGAGCGAAAAATCCTATTGACCTTGGTTGTTGAAGTCCTAATCCGTTACTACTTGGTAGAGCTTTTTGGCAAGTTAGTTTTCTGATTGCTTGGCGATTGTTCTTTTTTCCTTCGATCAGTTTAAAGGTGGCAGTTGTGCTTCTTGCAAGTAAATGTGACATCCTAATTGCCTGCTAGCCAAATAGTTTTTCCTTTAAATAATATGGCACATTAAAAACGTGAGTACCATTTCAAATGCAAACCCCGAAATCCTGCTTGAAATCCTATATCACACAGATCACTCGTATAAACCCTACTTCCACATTGAGCCTTGCAGTACAAACCTACACAAGGACCCTTAGGTCCAGGATAACCAGCAGCAAAACATTCAGATCTTGTTGTAACTAGCAAGGAGGTTCCTCTGCCGGAACAGCCTAGATCTGCGTCAATAAAAATCTGGATTCTCTTTAGATCTGGTCTATTATTGCCTTTGATTTATCCATTTTTATAGGACCAATTTATTTTTATTTGTGAATAAAAATTAATAAAATTTTCTTATGTCTACGTTATATATTTTGATCCATGCTTTTTCTCTCTGTATCTACTCATGAATCTGGGCTGTATAGTGCATGTGTATGAAACACAGGAGTATAAAACAACTAGAAGAGTCTGGACGTAGCCAAGCAACCGAATCGTTCAAGCCAAATCAGAATGCCTATCCAGAATGCCTATCCAATGACAAATGACTTCCAGGCAATGTGGCCCAATTGGGAAGCAGCACTTCCAGCTGCTTTAGAGTAACAGATTGTTACATGTACATATATGTAGTCCTCAAAATCTCAAATACTTGCTATAAGTTGAAATTCTTTCTTGCTAGTGTGTCCATTGAAGAGTTTATTTTTTGAACTGTTCACATAGAAGGAGCCTCTGTACTCTGCATCTGTACTTTATTTCATTATAGTAGGAGTTCATGTTTTAGGCCTCAATTGTACCTCGTGCTTGTTTATCATTCTTCTTTAGAACGTTCACTACTTGAAGCTTCATGGTAAATCATCTTGTAGACTTTGACGGAAAAGGTCCTTCTCAATTAAAGAGAAGGTGGCTGAGGCTGAAGAAAATCTGGATGTGCTTGACTTTTAGGTCTTGCTGCTTGTGATAGGTGTCTGACATAGACTATTCAAAATTCAGCACCAGGGATCAGGGAGCGACCTACCCCAGGGTGGGGAGTTCGTTCCTTTTCCGGTAGCAAGGAGGGTCAACTCTTATTCCATCATGATGGAAGAAGACATGGAAAACGGAAGGTCGTATCTGGAAAGACCAAGAAAGTTTTCTACAGTACGAAGTAAAAAGTCATCTATACCGTTGGTATGACCTGTCGCTAAGCTTTCTCCACCTTTTAGATACATGAATGAACTTTGTGGCTGCTATGAAGAGTATTAGTTTAGCTTCCATTCATATTTTCATGCGTCTTACTATCATTATGTTTGTATCAGTTTCTTGTGTGCTAGCATATGCAATTGCATGGCGTTTGTCGTTCATTGTGTTGTCTGAATAGTCCATATTTGTTTATATAGTCTCACTATTAATTTATTATTTTGTATGCAATCAAATTTTCTTGATGTATATGCCAATCAAGAGTTATCAAAGTGTATACCAAACAACGATTCAGCATATAGAAACCAAATAAACTTACCCATTTTTCTCTGTCTTACCTTTATATTTACTCTTTAGAAATTCATCCATACAGTAACCAAAAAAAGTTATCCTTTCTTTGCTCATATCCAAACAATAGTTAATTAACTCAAAATATTGACATTTGTAACAATCTATATTCATTTTTCTTGAAACCTTAATGGGTTTTAATTAGTTGTGCTGAAGTACTTTGTGCAACATAGGTTGGCATGCTTGAATCCTGTCTTTTTCCATCAAAACATGCAATGATTTATGTTAAGTTTTCTAAGCTACCTGTATGCTTTATGGATACTAGTTATGTGCCCGTGCGTTGCAACAGAAACCCATATACAACATGAGACAATTGTACTTTGCACACTAACCATGTCTTGAGCACATGGATTTGCAACAATTAAACTTGTGAAACACCATCAACTATAGAAAAGTTGTTTGATGATGAAGTAAAAGGTCTTGCATCAACATTACATAATAAGCTTGGGTCAATTGTGTTGCTCTCGAGCTCTTTAGCTGCATCAACAACTAAAGAAACACCAGCCATATGATGGAAGATGAGTAAGGTTAAGCCATATCAAAAGAAAAGAAAAGATGTGGTCACCTGGCCTCCTTTTTTGTTTCACAGTTCTTGTGGCAGAGAGGTCCCTTTTAGTTGCTCCTGACTTGTTAGAATTTGTTTCTGTCATCCGCTTGAAAAATGTTCCTTTAGGAGATGCTACATTGACAAGGTGTCTACTACATAACAACACTATAATGACCCACAGTCCTAGACTTCAGGTATTATAGCCAATTAGCAATAGTCTGCAGTACGCAAAATATACCATGTGATTTGTAATAAAAAAGACAAGGTATTAAAGTCCTAGTAACAGAATATGTCAGAAAGGTAGCTCAAAAACATTGCAAAGTAGCTGCTATCATTTTGCTACTCTGCTTTATAATAAAACCAAGGCTGAAGTACATTTTATCAGATAAGTTGGGCATCATAATATTTACTCAATTACTAGCGGAGCATAGTAGCAATGGTATCCTTTGAGTTTTTTTGCATCAAGTGAGAACCCAGGACCCAAAAGTTCCTTCATGCGTCGAACAAGACGATGATAGTAATGTCTGACCTGTATTGCATGAAAAGGATTGCATAATTTATACATTATTATGTTCATATACAATGGAAGTTATCTTTTATAAATTAAGCTAGTCATGTGATGTCGTAAGAGAAAAATAAACATTTGTAGTATAGTCTTTTTTGGCAACTGTCACTATGAATCCTGCCCCCAGTGTTGTCCAAAATGCGCACACCTCAAACTCGAGCAACAAGCATCACGCAAAAGGGGTTTAACGAAATGCCTCAAGCAACGTGCAAAAACGCCTCAAGATGTCCTAGGTGCAGTGTCCTACGTGAAGCATGTGCCTTTCTATTCACAATTGAAGGCGCTATGATGGTAGGCCTAAATGAAAGACAGGACCATAGTTATCAAGTCGTAAAGTCGAGTCGAGTCGCCATAGGGTTGACTTGTCGACTTGTCAACTAGTTTGGAGGTGGACTCTGGAGTCTGGAGTTTGGACTTTGGACCGTGTATTTGCAGGCCTCACAGGTCACAATATAACAATAATTGCAAGACTTTTAGACAGCAGATAAAGATAACCATTAGGAGAATAGGAGTTTAGGACAGCATCACAACACGCAGCAGAATACAGAATTGCAGATTAACGTAAGCATTGCTGTGACGGTTTAGCTGCTTAGGGTTATAATTTCTGAATTGGACTGGTGGGCTGGTAGCAACAAATGTGGGCTGAAAAAATGGGCCAAGGATAGCCCAATCGATCTCCAGTCGCAGCCAGTCGCCGCCTAGTCGCCGCAAGTCGCCGCCCAGTCGACTGGTCGCTCGACTAGCCCTCCAAGTCGAGTTGAGGTCCTCTAGTCGAGCACAGGTACCGACTTGTCGATTAATCGACGATTAGTCGCGACTAATCGTTCGACTTAATAACAATGGACAGGACAATAGAAAGAAAACCCAAAGAGCAAAAATATGCTAGGCCTAAATGAAACCTAGCAACATAGCTGGGTGATTCATGATCTAGGATTTGACCTGTCCGTCAGCCACACAAGCTTGAAAGGAAGGTAAACAAAGAAGTGACATCAGCTACAAGTGAATAAGAATGACCGGCTGCAAGGGAAAGGACCTCATCCTCATAGGAATGTTCAGTTGAAGCTCCCTCCTGCAGCCCTTCTGCCGTCGTAGCAACATCAGAAAGAATGGCTTCCTAGTTACTGTAATCAATTAATCATATGTACATGCTATGGATGCTTGTTCCACGTTTAGAAATATAATTTTCTAACACCAAAATGTCAGTCACTTCTGGATCCTCATCATAAAATATGTCCGTTCAACTCTAATCATCATGAACATGAGAGCCCTTCAGGACCGTTTGTATCCAGTTAATTCATTTTTTTTTGGCAAGTAATTCAGTCTAACACGTAACCTTTTCACCTTGAAGTTCCCAAATCATTAAAAACATCATGCTCAATATCATAAGAACATCTTGGTGGAAATTAAGTACCTGATCCTTATTTTTACTCTGCACCTGGTGCGTAATCTTCTCAAAGTTCTGTCAAAAAAGGACATGGAATTACCCATCTATCGATTAGTATGCACCAACAAATTTGCAAATAACAACAGAGCATTCCATCCAGAACGTATGTCGCTTACTTTTCCTACTTGCTGCAGTGTGTTGAAAAAATTCTCCTCTTGGTGTGTCCATGCGGCCCATTGCTGAGTCGGCCTTTTCACTGTCAAAATTAACATAACACAAATAGATCAGGCAAATCCAGCACGAGCATAAACTAAGAGTTTAATACAGAAAATTTCACACATACCTTGCTTCTGAGATGGCGGTCAGGGACTACACCACAACACATAGCACTATGCTGATCCTCCCAATCTAGCACGAGCATAAACAAAGAGTTTAATACAGAAAATTTCACACATACCTTGCTTCTGAGATGGCGGTCAGGGCATACACCACAACACATAGCACTATGCTGATCCTCCCAATCTTGTACATATTTTGGGGTGTTTTCTCCTTAAGCTCGTTGTAGATCCGCTGTACATTAAAATGGCAGATGTAGACGTTCGTCATGATCAGGTACATGACAAGCACCTTGGCATTTGATGATGACGCACATCTGCGCCAGGACTCACCGGTCGGCCGAGCGCCCTGTGCCGGTCGACAGCGCGCGACAGTATGCCGTGAACTTCACCAGTAGCTCGATGGTGATCTCGGACAGGAATCCCATGACCAGGATCGAGACGAGCCCGACAGCGACGCCGAGCACCTTCATGGTGGTCGGGAGTGCCATAATGCTGGCCCTGATGATGGAGGTCGCGAGGTTGAACACCACCGTGAGCACGCTGGAACCCTCGGGCGGTCCGACGGGGGCGTCGCTGAGGAGCGGCAGCTTGTCGTGCTCCCCGTCGCCGCCACTGTCTTCCACCTTGCCCAAGAGCGAATCTTGCTTGGAGATCTTGGCGTTGTTGTTGAGGACTCCATTGGTGGCGCTGCTGGATTTGGTCCCGCTGGATTGGAGCTCGATGTAAGGGGAGGTCAATGGGAGGTGGCGTGGAGGCGGTGGGGCTCGCATCTCGGTAGGCAACGTAGCTGGGGTGGGGAGGTCGAAGAGCGCAAGGCTGGATCTGGCGTGGATGGGGATGGTACGGGAGGCAGTGGCGGAGGGGGAAGTGTGCGGCGGCGTGGCGGAGAGGCCGGAGGACGACACGGAGGCGAGGCACGAGAAGGGCGTGGAGGCCGGGGTGGGTGGCGCGGAGTGGCGAAGGGTTTGGAGATCGGGAGGCGGCGGAGGGGAGCGACGAGTTGGGATGAGTAATTTGGTGGAGGAGGGCGGGTGTAAGCGCATGCGTGGCCTAGGAGCTAGGGCAGAATGTGGGGAGGGTAGGACGTGGAGGCAGGACACATGAGGGTGCGGGAATAATTATGTATTTTTCAAGTACTAGAGATTTTGCAATTCACAGATTTCGAGAAACAAAAATTTCTTGAAGTGTACATTTCTGCTAATTGATCGGCATAAATTGTTTAACATGGCATGAGCAACTGTTGAGCTTTTTTTTTCTTGTCTCATCCAATCCCTATATTGGTTACTACAGGTCTTCCGCAGGTTGATGAGGATAAATCCCCGTGCTTTGATTATTCTTTTTCTTTTGGTCTTCAGTGGTGTTCTCTATGTGGGCGCCAGTACATCGCCAATTGTGGTCTTCGTGTTCTGTATATGTACTCTCAGTTTATTCTTCTCTTTCTACCTTGCAAAGTGGGTTCTTGCTAAGGATGAAGGACCTCCAGAAATGTCTGAGGTACAACAAATGTTTATGTTAAGCTCACTGAGAATGTACCGTTGCTTTCATTTTCTATACCTTAAATGCTTCACTTCTTGCCATATGCTGTTTAACTATGTCTGCAAAGCGCTATGTATAGTATATGCCACTGTTGCTGACTTGCCATCCATATTTTGCTTTATGCAATTAACCACTCAACCTGGAACTCTAGAGTTGTGCCTGTTTATTCTGCAGATTTAAGATTTAATTGTTTAGTTTTCTATTATTATGTTGATAAGCTATGTTATATCCTCGATGTAACATTTTTTAATGTTTTGGGCTTTTGGCTGCCCACTTCAGGTCATCCTTCTATCTCTTGGTGTGGGTTGCAGAATGGTGTTTAGAATGACATTTATCTGGGGCCTGGGGGGCAATGTGTGGATGCTCGATGCTGAGAGGGATCCACATGACTGGATGCAACCTAATTAGGCACATTAAACAATCTAGCATGAGATCATTTTTTAGTTTTTAGGGGGTTATTGTAAAGTAGCTCAAGTAGTAATATAAGATGGCACAATAAGTGAGCCATACGAAGTATCAGCTCATGCTTTTTCTAACAGACCAAAATAATCAGCAAATAAGCACATTTGGGGCTTGGACTTCTGGCAAGCATCTTCACCTGTGGTGCATCTAAACTTCCTATAGAGAAGTTGAACTTGGTAATCTTAGCTGATCTGTTGTGCATTGGCTTTATGTTACTAGTTTTATTTGCATTTTGGCACCAATGAAGCAACACGGATTTTATGATATATGCTATTTTTCTTTTAGAGTATGGTGATATATTATTGACTTATTGATGTTGCCGATAAGTGAATTTTGCTATGTAATCAATTTCATTTGAACCTATAAATTTGATATGGATTAGTGTTATTACTCACATCCATGTTGCCACTTTTGTTGTTTCCTATATTTTTTTATTGTTTTTAAGTTGTGCTAGCATCATTGGTTCTTGACCTGTCAGATTAGTGCTATATACATTATTGAGTCAGTGCCTTCTCTTGTTCAGATATCTGATGCCATAAGAGATGGTGCTGAAGGGTTTTTTAGGACACAATATGGAACTATTTCTAAAATGGCTTTTATTCTGGCCTTTATCATCCTTGGCATTTATCTCTTTCGCACTACCACCCCACAGCAGGAGGCATCTGGCTTAGGAAGGTGATTTTCCACTATTATCTGAAACCTTAGTCGTACCAATATTTTGACATCTCATGAATCTCATGACTACACAGGGCAACATCTGCATATATTACAGTTGCTTCTTTTCTCCTTGGAGCTTTATGTTCTGGAATAGCTGGTTTTGTTGGGATGTGGGTCTCTGTACGTGCAAATGTTAGAGTGTCAAGTGCGGCTCGGCGCTCTGCAAGGGAAGCATTGCAGGTTTCGTTTTTTATCCTTGATTTACTTTCATTTATTTCTCCTTCTACGATAGAGTTTCAAGTCATGACTAATTCCTCAAAACAGATTGCTGTCCGTGCTGGTGGTTTCTCAGCCATTGTGGTTGTTTGCATGGCTGTATTTGGTGTGGCAATACTCTACGCAACATTTTATGTTTGGCTTGGAGTAGATTCACCTGGTTCAATGATGGTTACCGACTGTAAGTTTCTTGTACACCTGATATTCAAAACTGGTGTCAGATGTAGCTATGATCTGATTGTCGATCATGCTATATGGCCTTGTGTGCAAGGTTATATATTGTTAAACTGGTACTGTCAATTTTTTCTTGAAAAAATAGTGATAAACAACCATTTTATTTCTGTAATGCAAGTAGGGGTGAAGTACTATTTTGCTTCTCGAACTTTAAGTTGCGGTCTACTAAGGCTCCACTTTTCACTTTTCAGAGGCCGTTCCCAACTTTCATCCATGGCCATGGACAAACCATGTATATTACTGAGAGTTGGGCTATGCTAACAGACTTACTAAATTTAATTAACTATTTTTAGGACTAAAATGGAACCAATAATGAAAGTTTGAGGCTCTTTCGAAAAGTTTAGGTTCTAAATGGACTGAAGGTGAAAGTGAGTAGTTCCAGCCCCAACACTACTTTTTTATATTGATCATGCTAACCCCTTGATGCATTTACTTTTCATGCTCCATGCTTTAGTTACAACAATTTTAGAATTGACATGCTTGCTTGAATTGTTGAGATTGACTTTCCCGAACAGAAATCGTGCATTTCTGATATCTCATGCGCTGAAATTGGTTTTAGCTTGGTACCAAGGTGAGGAACATTCTATTATTTAATTGATCATGCTTAGAATGTGATATCTCTATTTGGAGTGGATCTGCAAAACATGGTCATATACTCATACGCCCCATCATCAGAGCTGCAAGATCCATTGAATGGGTTCTCAGTTATAAGTAGAAGTGCCACTGCAGAGCAAGTTCATGTCCAAAGGATGTATAACTCTTACCAGTTCTTGTAGAGTTTGTTGGGTTACATATAATTTTCCTATAGGGTCCTGAAATCACTCCAGGTTACAATCCAATCCTGTCCAGCAGTTATGTGCTTGTAGTTGCAAACTTGGAATTACTATAATTTTTTTATGCAAACGGAACCTTATCCTGTTGCTGATTCATATTGTTCTGTGTAGTGCCTCTTCTCCTTGTGGGATATGGTTTCGGTGCCTCCTTTGTTGCCCTTTTTGCCCAGTTGGGTGGTGGAATATACACTAAAGCTGCTGATGTTGGAGCTGATCTGGTTGGAAAAGTTGAGCAGGGAATACCAGAAGATGACCCTCGTAATCCTGCTGTCATTGCTGACTTGGTATTGATGATTCTTCAGTAAAATTTTGAGTACCTTTTTTTCTTCATATTTTTTATTGAAGATAGCTCAGATTTTGTTCATATATACCTAGGTGTTAGTGATGAAAATCAGTATTGATGTGCTTCTAGCTTTATCAGGGTTAGTCTTATGTTAATTCTTTTCATTCTGTAACTCAACGAATGGCTATGTACTATACCGCTATATGTGCTAGACTTACTTGTTTCCCAAGGCTTGGTATAATTCTGAATTAATTTGTTGTCTGTGCTGTTGTATTCAGTACAAGATTTGCTTTCCTCTACAACAACCACTTACCTGTTTCTAGTTATCCAATATTTCATGTTTCTCTACTATATATGCTTTTATATTTGGTTGCGTAACAAAAGAAAGTTACTCAGGTTGGCGATAATGTTGGAGATTGTGCTGCCAGAGGCGCTGATCTTTTTGAGAGCATAGCAGCAGAAATTATCAGTGCAATGATACTTGGAGGAACAATGGCACAACGCTGCAAAATTGAGGGCAAGTCTCAAGTCTCTTTTGTTTGCCGTCCAATATGTCTGGATGGAATTTCTAGTTATACCCCCTCCCCCAACGAACACTGGTCACAACCCACTAGTGGTTGCTAGTATTCTTGATATGATAAGTTCCCCATTAATCTAGTTATGTATGAAATTAATCTTTGGATGGCGCTATGCATGGACTGTACTTTGTTTGGAATAGAATTGATAACTGCCTTTTTTTTTTGTACATATACCACACCTTTAAATGATTTGGTCTAGTCTATAATCAGCATTGTATGCTGATGCAGATCCATCTGGCTTTATCCTGTTTCCTCTGGTTGTCCATTCTTTTGATCTAGTGGTGTCATCAGTTGGAATACTCTCAATCCGAGGAACACGTGACTCTGGATTGATTTCCCCTATTGAAGATCCTATGGCAATTATGCAGAAAGGCTATTCTGTCACTATTATGCTTGCTATTCTTACATTTGGAGTGGTAAGTCTTGTTTTGGTAAATAATTTTATTGTTTGATTGTGTTGTCTTATGGCATGTCGTAGTGTTATACTGTTATGACATTACTCCATTAATCCATTTGTTCCCAAGGGCTGGGCTCAGAAATTGCTTTGGAATTGCAACATGCAAAATTAGTCTACAGCATAGTTTGTTGAATCTTTCATGTACTGTTCCCATTATTATGGTATATAAGGAGAAATTTTGAATGAATTTTAGAAACATTATATGGTTAGATGCTCTCGGTAAAAAGAGATGCCAGAAATTATCCAAAAAAGGGGAGAAGATCTGAACATCAGTCTGGCAGTTATGACTAAATCCAGAACCATAGGATGTAATCGAAACATATTTGAACTAATATATAAAAATATTGTAAACTGTGAACAACTCTCGTTAAGGTTTGCTATAACTCTGTCAGTCAACGTAGTTTATTATTTTTTGTTTAGTACTTTATTTGCCTCCCACACACATTGAGCACTGGCTGTGTTTGTGATGTCATGTGTTATCCTATTAGACCCAGTAAAAGCTGTACCTCTTTTTTTCCTGAAGTTGCTTTGTGATTATTGACCTGTGTTAATTTTCCAGTCTACTCGTTGGCTTCTGTACACTGAACAAGCACCTTCTGCGTGGCTGAATTTTGCATTGTGCGGCTTGGTGGGGATCATAACAGCATATGCCTTTGTTTGGATTTCCAAGTACTACACAGATTATAAACATGAGCCAGTCTGCCTTCTAGCTCTTTCAAGTTCAACAGGACACGGAACTAATATTATTGCTGGAGTAAGTTTGGGAATGGAATCAACAGCCCTACCAGTTCTTGTGATAAGTGTAGCCATTATATCAGCGTTTTGGCTGGGGCAGACCTCTGGCTTGGTAGATGAATCTGGCAACCCAACTGGTGGTCTTTTTGGGACAGCTGTAGCTACAATGGGGATGCTTAGCACAGCAGGGTATGTTCTCACTATGGACATGTTTGGTCCTATAGCTGACAATGCTGGTGGTATTGTGGAGATGAGTCAGCAGGTATTTACACTCACATCTTGCTTTGTGCGCATAGGTAATTTCAAAGTTCAAACCTTTGCTATAGGTCCTACGAAACAATCTCTATTAATATTGTTTTAATACTTTCACTTTTTTATGGTTTCAAAGCATTATGTACTGATTTCTTCCCATAATGGTCAATAAGATAAACTTAGCAAGTTTACCTTTTGTCTCATGTTTATATGTGGGCTTTGACTATCTGTATTGTCATTAATAATTTTTCGAGCACTGGTGCAGCCTGAAAGTGTCAGGGAAATCACAGATGTTCTCGATGCCGTGGGCAATACAACAAAAGCTACTACAAAGGGATTTGCCATAGGGTCAGCAGCACTGGCTTCCTTCCTCCTGTTCAGTGCATATATGGATGAAGTATCTGCTTTTGCTCAATTGCCATTCAAAGAGGTATGCAGTATGCATTACCACGCCATGCAGAATACTGAGGTCATGTGCTCATTGCAATTGTCCTACACAATGGTTGCAGGTTGACATAGCAGTCCCAGAGATTTTTGTTGGTGGTTTGCTAGGTTCGATGCTTATATTTCTGTTTAGTGCATGGGCTTGTTCAGCAGTTGGCAAAACTGCACAGGAAGTTGTTAATGAGGTCAGGAGACAATTTATCGAGAGACCTGGTATTATGGTGAGTACATGATTACCATGAAGTTCTTCAGTGCTTTTATGCTTGGAAAAATTGACTGTTAACTTGTAAGGTAATACCATCCAGGACTACAAAGAGAAGCCTGATTATGGACGTTGTGTTGCAATTGTGGCATCTGCATCCTTGAGAGAAATGATAAGACCTGGGGCTTTAGCAATTATATCACCCATGGCCGTTGGTGAGTTTATAGGCTATATTTGTGGTATTGTGGCATTCTTGTTTGTGTCCACGCTTTTCTTATTTGATTTTCATGGTTTGCAGGCGTTATCTTTCGGATTTTGGGTCACTCCACTGGCCAGCCTCTTCTTGGAGCTAAAGTTGTAGCATCAATGCTTATGTTTGCGACAGTTGCTGGTATTCTCATGGCACTCTTCTTGAACACTGCTGGAGGTGCCTGGGATAATGCTAAGAAGTACATTGAAACTGGTGTTCTTGGTGGCAAAGGCAGCGAGGCTCACAAGGCTGCGGTTACTGGCGATACGTAAGTTTCTAAGTTATAATATAATGCTGCTTTCGATATCCTATTGATCTATACATTTTAGTGCTAGATTGTTAAGCTGAGTTTCCACTGTTGATCGACACATCGTAAATAGAAATGTTTTTTGATAGAGAAATAGTTCCCATTATGGGGCCTGGCATTATTTCTTATTCTGAATGATCAATGCGATCTAACGTATGGGATACACTTTTGAGAGTATGTGTTGTCCTGCAGGGTTGGAGACCCATTCAAAGACACGGCGGGCCCTTCGCTCCATGTTCTTATTAAGATGCTCGCGACAATCACATTGGTTATGGCTCCAATATTCTTGTGATCAACCAACCAACACATCAAGCTTGAGATTAACCCTGCGGAGAAGTATCTATGGGTCTTGTAGATGAGGTATTATTTACTTGACTGGGATGTAATGGATCATTCGGTACTAATATTGCTACAACATGTATGGAAAGAAAGAATCAGTACCCCCTCCCCCAAATCTCATGGTTGATATTGTACGGATGATGCAAACGTTGGAGAATATATTGTAACAGATTCCTGGACTATCCGCCCGAATCTTCTGTTTGTTTACTGGAACAATTTGGTAGTGTTGAACTGTCCATACTTGTCTGCGAAATTTCATATCCTTTTTGTTTAGACCAAAGGCATTGACCCTGCTTTTATTGAAAGTAGTTTTCGCGGGGATACCGGCTTTTCCGATATATGGCCCTTTTGGTACCATTTTGAAAACATAGCAATCTCGCGCTGCAAGATGTCATGTTTTCTAACATCCCAACTAACCAAATACTCCACTAAGCTGACAAATACGACATCCAAAATTTTATATCCGTTGCATTAGCTGGAGGAAGTAAACGATCGTCAAACAATAGGAAGAAAGCAAAATCTACCTAAGCTGCTTGAATGTCACGAGAGCCACCTTGCTGCCATTATGCTCGTACTAGCTCATCGCTAGCAGCAAGGGACAGGATTGGAGAATTTGTGTAGGGTTTAGAGAATTGGATAGGGATTGAGTGTAAGACCTAGGGACCACCACAAGTGGAGCACACTAGGTACCTATGAGCCTGTCAAACCCTAAAAAAAATCCGGCAACATCTCTCCTGCAATTAGAGATATAACTAACCAATCACTAGCAGCAATAAGTATCCAAGCAAAAGGAACATGCCTCGAAACAGACATCAGAATGGCTAAGAGTCATCAAACTAACATTATAACCAAAAAGACAAAAAGTATAGGCGATCGTGAAAAATACGTGCTGCTACTTGTCCCACATGCTTGCCACCATCTCATGCCACACCTGAAAAGATAGCAAGGGTGAGATTCAAAAATTTCAAATGTGAATTTCTTTAACAAGCTATTTAGCTATAGTTGATTAAGCATTCATCTTTAGCAAATTTTAGAAACTGAACAAGTTACCAACATCTGAAATATAGCTAAGCCAAACAAAACAACAACAGAAACAAGTTATCACCCTCCAGCTTGATTCATCACAACCGCATCACTAAAAACAATGTAAATGACTTCCTTGCAATATAAGTAAGACATTGATGTGATCAAATTAAAGAACATAATATGAATGCGTATGTATACACATGTCATACTCTTTCTCATCCTTACCCCTTCTCGGGTAACGTACGGTGTTGTATAGGTACGGTCGTGGCTAGGTGTGACGACAAAACTTCCAATACGGAGATGCATATATATAATATACTTCATGCATAAATAAAACATAACTTCCAACATATGCATATACTTTAAGAATTGCGTAATAACAACTGCAACACGATGTATCTCGCTTCCTGCACTTCATAACTCAAGAATCAAGTAAGTAAATACTAAGACAACAAGCTCATTCGAAAGACATAACTTCTCATATAGGTATACACTTAATGATTTGTATACAAGGATATGAGTAACTGCAAGAAAGAAGATATATCCTATTTCCTTTATCTTATAATCCAGGGTAAACATCCAATCTTCATAAGACAGTAAGTAAGTAACACACAACACTTAGTTTAATAAATTATTAATAAGTATGGTAATTAAAATATGAAGGTAACCAAATAACAAGTTAAAGCATAATCATTTGCTACATTTCATTTGCCTTCACCGACGGCAAAGGCGGAAACTAGTTGCATCCCAAAGAGACACCACCTAAACAAACATATAAATTAGTACCAAAATGATGCAACAACAAAGCAAAATGAGATACGCTCCTACGCCCGGAAACCCCAAATGATGGAGAAACATCTACCGCTCGACTAGCACGTTGATGGGCAGGATCCTCCTCTAAGTCGAGGATCGAAGAACCAAAATAAAAGCCTGAGCTAAAGCACATCAATAAACAACACTATTTATCTTTTACTCGTAATCCACCCATCCAATATGAACAAGGCCCATGCCATAAGAAAGATATCGACAAGACCTACGATCTTCATTTTAGGCTTATGATCGAATTCAACACCGATTAGGCCTCAACTTCAAATTAAATAGATGCAGGGTAAATATATCCTCTAATTACCAACCCGACAATGGGATCAACCGGTCTCAACTATCTGTAAGCATCTAAGGACTAATTAGAAGTCACCTTTGCAACAAAAAAGCCTATCGATGATGGAATCCATGGAACTCCCGATATCCCATTCTTTTCCCTTTCTTCTTCCTCCTCCTTCCTCTTCCTCCTTCTTCTTTCTATTTCTTTTTTCTTTCTTTTATCTTTCTTTCCTTTTTCCCCATGCCTCCTTGCTCTCTGGTTCAGCCTCCACTGGTTGCATCCGACCGGAGGCGCATGGGGCGGCTGGCCGTCAATCGACCGGCACTGACGGAAGGGCAGTGGTTGCTGGGTAGGGTTTGGGTGGGAAATTTGTCCATTTGATTTGAGATTTTAGGAAATTTGTCCCATTGGATCCTTTGGTGACCCTTATGATATGATATATATTCCAATTTCAGCTATTAAATATACTCTTTTTTGTGACGATATTAACAAAACCAATTAACAACACAATATCTCATAGAATGTAATAGGTGACCATTTTGAATAACTATTGTAACATTAAGAAAAAAGTTCGATCTATAGCATCGAAACATCACCTTTGTTATATACCAATGAACTTTTTCGGTGCACTTCAATACCATCTTGAATTTTATCTTCTAAGTTTTTCACCTTCAAATCAACATCCATTTGGCACTAAGCAATTTCTGGCGTTCTGGGAGAAAGAATTTTCTAGAAATCCCAGAACTAATCTCAAATCAAACCATTGCATTCTTCTTTCTCCGTTCATCTCCCTCCTCCCACCAAACAACCAGAGCTTACGCGAGCTCGACGAGTAACAATAATTGCTCGAACTCCGTCACATCGTCCGTGGGCAGCGGCGTGCCCCGGCGCGCTGCACTGCAGGCCGATTGGACCCGACAGAATGTGACCTCCTGCGGCTCAGGTCTGGTCGGCGGTGGGGTGGAGGTGGTGGTGTAGATGCCTGGGACTTGGGGACGCGGTGGTGGTCTGCCTTGGTGCCTCGCCTGGTAAAGAAGGCGAGGGAAGAGTGGAAGGCTGGAAGACCTCGTGGTTCACTTCCACTTTTGGCAACCCATCGTGTAGCTCATCCCGGGCAATTTTTCCCACCACGACAGGAAGGAATCAATCCGAAAATGGAAGCGAGCTACGTTGTCATAATTAAGTTGGAAGCTCATTGCGATTAATTCTCCTGTTGCGCGTATCGGTTTCAGCTCAATCACTGCTGCGTGACTGCATAATTCATTTGTAATCAATTTTAATTGGACTCACTTAAAAAGCCCGTATAGAATTTAAACTAAAATTATTCAAAAGTGTTATTTTTATAACTCCTAATAATTATTAGGGTCTCAAATAAAATCTAAAAAGTATAAAAAAATTCACTAATATTCTTTTTATATGATATGCTAATTTATAATATTATTTTCAGACCATATGTTATATGGTAAAAAAGTGAGTTTCTTTATAAGTATATAAATAGAGTATTAAAAAAACTCACTTTTTCACTATATAAACTAGGGCTGGAAGTAATTTTAAAAATTATTCTATCATACAAGAAAAATATTAGTGAATTTTTCTATATTTGTGGGATTTTATTTGAGATCTTAACAATTATTAGGAGTTATAGAAGTAGTCTTTTAGAGATTTTTAGTTTAAATTCTACACAGACTTTTAGATGAGTCTAATTAAAATAGGTTACACATAGATTATGAAACATATCTAAAAAATTCTAGGATTTTTAGAAAAATATAAGACTATTTTTTGATGAATCTAATTAAAATCAGATTTTGTGTAAAATGAGTACATATACTTGTAGTTTTATATTACCATTCATAATACTTATAGTTTTATGTTATAAATAATATAATATTTATAGTGTTGTATAATTCACTCAAAAATTAATGGTCAATGCTTTCCGCACGCAAAAAATAATAATCATTTTTTGTTTCTATAACCCTTTTGATGTGTCAGTGGAGATATAATAGTATGATTCCATACACTAATATTTAAATTTTAGTATCCATGATATATATATATATAATTTTTTTAATAATATTATATATAGACGTACCATAAGGATGCACTTGTGGAGTTTTTTATTTTTATATTTTTTATTAAAAATTTAAATAAATTGGTTCCTCGTGAAAAAAATTGTAAAACTAGGCGCCTACAGCCCCTGAGAGGGTTGCAGCCCTCTGAGAGGGTGGTTAGGCCAGCTAACCGCCCCCTGGGAAGGCTGCAGCCCTCTGAGAGGTCGGTTATGCCAGCTAACCGCCCCTTGGGAGGGCAGGTGGCCTAACCGCCCCCTCAGAGGGCGGCAAGAGGGTGCCCGCCCGTGCCTAGTTTTTATCGCCCCAAAGGGGGCGGGTACGGCTCCTTACCGCCCTCTCAGGGGGCGGTTAGGAGGGTTACCTGCCCGCATCCGCCAGCCTCCACCCCTCCACCATCCTCTATAAAAGGGGTTAAAAATAGTCTAAAATCACATTTAATTCAGAAAAAAGAAAAAATTATGAAGAGGGAGGAGAGGAGAGGAGAGGAGAGGGGAGGAAGAGAGCCCGACGAAGTTCTGCTGCATTTATTCCGTGGATTTGAAGATCACTTTTTGGTAAGTTATTTTTTTCTTTTTATTGTTGTTAATTAGTGCAGTACTAGTATATGATATATGTTTTAGACATGTATGACCTAGGGTTTAGAAAATGCTATGTTTAGTAATAAATTGTCAAATTTACTTAGAATATGGTAGGATAGTAGTGAAATATAGAATAATATTTGTACTATGTTAGTTTTGAAAATGTAGGTTTTATAGAATAATAATTGTAGGGTTGTATTGTGCGACCTAAGAGCTAGCACTGTATGATAATAGACGAACCTAGGATGTAGCGTTTAGAAAATGGTAGCGTTTAATTTCCACATGGTAGACTAGCTATTAAATGTAGATTGTATAGAGTAATATTTGTAGTTAAGTTTGGGTTGGATTATTATTGAAAACCTATTGTTATGTATGAATCGGTGTCGGTAAATTATTTTCTCTGATACTGAGAAATATAGTTCATCGGTCTTAAAATTGGTTATGTTTGCGGGTGTTTCCAGGGATGTCAGATAAATTAATTTTCAGATATATTATGGTGAGGGTGAAATTAGGTATGATCCTAACAGTGTAGATCTGTCTGAATTTTGTCATGTCATGAAAGGTCTTAGTAAAACTAATGAGAGGACCATTGTGGGTGTGTGTAAATGGCTCATGTGGTTTTTCCAACTGGATCCGCAGCAACATGAGCTGAAGCTGAAAGCTGTCCTCAGCCGTGCTAGTCATGGATACTTTGGGGAGCTTGTTCCGATTGAAGCCACATCAACTTGGAGGCAGTATATAGATATATCTTGTGAACATGGCATGCCTATGGTTTTGTTAGCTGAGGTGTACCTGAAAGATCAAATAAGGTGAACTCTGTGGAAGCAGTAGCAGGACCAAGTGAGGCAGTGGAAGATGAATCAGATCAGGTTAATGTCGGGACCAGGGCAGATGTTGGAGATATTCCAGAGATGCAACCGATGGGTGTAGCTGATGAAGGGGAGCATATCCCTAGCATCATTGAAGAGATAGAGTTGGAGGATCAAGAGTCGGAGGAAGGCCTTGCCGATGGGGATTCATCTGGCGAGGAGGGTAATGCTCCAGTGCCTGCAGAGTGGATGGATCATGAATTTTTAAAGCTGGTGGTTAGCGAGGATGATCGGACACCATGGCAATACCATGAGAACAAGGTGCCCCAGGGTGCTATGTACCCTACAAAGGAGACAATTATTGATGCAGTTAAATTCTGGTCGTTGTCTCTTCGGAAGCAGTTCAAGGTTGTTAAATCCAGTAAAAGGGAGTATGATGTGAAGTGTTTGGTGCCTCAATGTCCTTGGCGGGTGCACACATTCAGAGGGAAATGGGTAGACTACTGGCAGTGCTCAATAGTCAAGGAACATAATTGTCATATTGAGGAAATAAAGTTCGCCCACCAGAACCTGTCATCTGCCTTTATTGTAAATGTTATGTACGAAGAGATTGTGGACAGCCTAAGTTATGAGCCACGATCAATAATCCGTGCTATTAAGCAAAGGTTCCAGTACATAATAAACTATACGAAGGCATGGAGGGCGAAACAGAAGGCTATTGAGATGAGGTTCGGAACATATGAAGATTCATATCACAATCTATCTCGTCAATTAGCCATAATTTGTGGAAGGAACCCAGGCAGCTACTATGATATCAAGCATTACCCCTCGACTGATGCGCAGTACAGCGGGAAAAGAGTATTACAGCGTGCTTTCTTTGCATTCGCTGCAACCATCAAAACATTTCGGTATTGTCGACCCATCATATGCTTGGATGGAACATTCCTGACTGGGAAGTACAAAGGCCAGATATTGTCTGCAATTGGGGTCAACGGTAACAACCAAGTCCTGCCACTGGGGTTTGCTTTCATGAAGAGTGAAAACAGGGACAGCTGGTATTGGTTCCTTGAGCGGGTCAAACATGCTATTGTTCTTGACCGACCAGATGTGTGTCTGATTCATGATAGACATGTAGGGTTGTTGCAGGCTTTGCTGGATATGCAACATGGTAGTGTTCGACGGGGTGTAACAGCACAGTGGCCCGACCTAAAGAGCAGGTGGTGCATTCGCCATATGGGTGCGAACTTCTACAGATAGTTTAAAAAACAAAGAGTTGATGAAGCTTTTCAAAAAGTTGTGCAGTTAAAACCAGCAATGGAAGTTCAATGCCCTATGAGCAAGTCTTGATGAACTAACTCTAAAATAGAAAATGGAGGCTGCACCAAATGGTGATGAACCGGTAGCTCTTGGACCTCTCCTAACAGATACTCCGCAGATAGTAAGGAGGTCAGGGTCAGTTATTAGGAGCTTCTCACAGTGGATACGTAATGAGCCAAATGAAAAATGGGCTCTGCTATACGACAGTGGTAGTGCAAGGTATGGAGTAATGACAACAAATTTTACAGAGGTTTATAACTAGGTCATGCGAGGAATGAGGTCTCTCCCACTTGTTGGAATTGTAGAAGGCATTTTGCATGGGACTTGTAAGTATTTTATTGATCGGTATGCAGCTGCTAAAAATGTAATGGAGGACAATCGTATGCTTTATGGACAGATGCTATGTGAGTATATGGAAAATGCCACTAAGAAGGCCCACATACATCGCGCAAATCAAGAGGGGACTTGTAAGTATTTTATTGATCGGTATGCAGATGCTAAAAATGTAATGGAGGACAATCGTATGCTTTATGGACAGATGCTATGTGAGTATATGGAGAATGCCACTAAGAAGGCCCACATACATCGCGCAAATCAAGAGGGGACTACGAAGCACAGGTTCAGTGTCCTATGCCGGGATAAGGGTCGGAGGGTGGAAGATGTGAGCGGCATGTTCAAGAGTGCGTGCTAAGGAGTGGGACATGCATTTGTAGTTGCCAGAAGCCATAATTACTCAACAAACCTTGTACACACATCATAGCTGCGTGTGCGAAGCACAATATGCTTCTCAGGTAATATGTTTCAAAGTACTTCATGAAGGATCAAATACTGAACACCTGGAATCATGAGCTGTATGGTTATGACATTGTTGACACTTTTACAAGTAATCCAGGGCCTGCAGGAATCTATGTGTCTGATTTGGAAAAGATGAAGAACGCACCTGGCCGCAGACAAACTCGGCGGATTCGCAACGATATGGATGAATACGAGGCAGGTCCTAGGGTCAAGCGATGCAGTTAGTGAAATGAAATAGGTCACACGTACAAGTATTGTCCTAAAAATGCACCTGTTGATGCACCTGTTGTCTAGGAGAGTATTATGACGCGTTGTAGTCTGATTGTATTTAGCGTAGCTTGTTGTCTTAATTGTACTTTGATTCCTGGCATTTGAACCTTCATTTGTAAGTACATGCCGCAATATGTTCATGTTGCATATGGTTGTATATTCAATTTGCATTCAATGTATATTGTTCATGTCTACATCTAGCAATGTATTAATGTACATGACTTTCAAATGTAGATATGGCGGAACTTGTGACCCTCGAGCTTCTGGACCCTGCAGTGGACAAGAGGTACCGCAGCTTCTTGTCCGTCGAGCACCAGACAGAGTTAGGAGTGTTCCGACCACGGGGACCTAGAGAATTGCTTACGATCGACGATCGATGGAAGCACAGGTACTTCGATACTTTCATACAAAATTTCCATATCACTGATGTAATTCTATATTATTGATGTACTTCGATACTTTTAGGTTGGCAGTGGCGGGACTCCTACCGCTTTGCCGTTTGGTTGAGGTCCGATCGACGGAGAACCCCGAGGCAGCCCCAATGCAGCGGCGCATCGTTTCTACTTTGACCGGTCGCTGATAGCAGCACTGGTCGACTGATGGAGGCCAGAGACACATACGTTCCATTTTCCGTGCGGCGAGATAACCCCGACCTTGCAGGACGTACCCTACCTCTTAGGCCTACCTTGCGCGGGAGCTGTAATTGGGGTCATCGATATGGATGCTAACTGGATCAACGTCATGCATCAGCGCTTTGGCCCGGTTGAGCGGAAGGCGGATGCACCCCCTATATGCCTGAGTTCTTGTCCGATGCACGAGGGCCAACGAAGAAGTGGATCCTACAGTTTCAGGTTCGGTACAATACAACCTATCATTTACTATTCGAGTATCTAGTTATGATTATTATTAACACCTGTCATATTTGCAGCTGACGTACATACACCCCCAGGCCAACGCATACTCGGTCTCCAGGTATTTGGAGGCCTATATGCTTTGGCTGTTTAGGTGGGTTATGTTCACCAGCGGCCAAGGCACCTGGTTTCTAGGACGCTTGTGCCGTAATCCAGGTTGATAGCGGATGCTGATGGCGAGGAGGTACCGCAGTTCAATTGGGCATCTGCTGTCCTTACTGCGATGTATCGGGGCTCTGCGACGCGTGCACAAAGAAAGAGCCACTAGCCACTTTTACCGGGTGTCCACTTCTTCTGCAGCTGTGGTCCTACGAGCGGTTCACCATAGGCAGGCCAGTGGTGGACCGCTCCCCATACCCAGAGGAATGGTACGGTGAGCCGGAGGAGGACGCGCCTACCATGGCCTCGAGGTGGTGCTGTCGTCGGGTACACACTTTTTATTAACACTTTCTTTGGCACGCTGTTATCTCCAATGATTTCTAACAATATTTCTCACACAGCCACACTGGGCGCATGAGCAGCCTCGCAGCGCTTACGAGCATTTTCGGTCCCAGTTCGACAGGCTACGTCCGAACGACGTGGTATGACAGCCGTACAACATCTTGGCCGTCCAATGCTGTGCAGGTTTGGGTTTGTCGCCGTTGTGTACCCACGATGTGGATTACTGGCTTACGAAGGCACTACTTGTCTTCGACATCTACATCGAGGAGTACTCACCGCACCGCGTCATGCGACAGTTTGGCCGTCAACAGGCATTCCCTCTCGTCCACATTCGTACTGTCCCCGTGCATGTTCACAGGTACATATGCATAATTAAAATTTTTGTAACCTTCGTCTTACTGTGATTTACATTTAACATGGTTCACTTGCAGGTACACATGCAAAGGCTAGCCGGCTGGCAACCTCTGGGCAGATCGCTTGGCCCCTTACGTGGCAGCATGGGCGAAAGCTACAAGATGTCATGGAGGAGGCGCGTCCCTTCGACGAGCGGAGCTTCAACGACTACCTACGGTGGTATGTTCCATGTACATGCACACAGGTCACCTACACTCCTTAGGGTGTCCGGCCCCACATCGCGTCGACTACGGAGGCATACCCGGTCTATTGGGACGAGGACGCTGCATTAACGGTATGTTTTACTTACAAGTCAGTAGTCCATACTCAAGGAACAAAACCTGTACATTTCAATTGTTTTTTTCTTGTTCGTATCCGCAGGCTGATATCATTTATGATGTCATAGGGATGCAGCTGGTGCCATGGACCGCCTCCGTCAAGGCCAGCACCTCAGTGCGTCGGATGTCGTGGGCTTCATCAAACGGGTTTTCGACAAGACCGCGTGCGCCTTGAAGCTTACCTCCCGTCGATCCACCACAGATGTAGCTGGAGCCCTCCCAGGTCTAGTGGGGTCCACGCTGAGTTGTCTCGGAGGTCAGATGTGCACCGCCGTTCATCGGTGTTGGCACCCACACGACCCCTTTTACCATGTCATGCAGGCTCGGAGCAAATAGGTACAAATTTTAAATTCGCACGACGTTGCAATATATTCGTTTCTTACTGGTGCATTGAATATTAAACTTTTATTAGGTGCACCTACACAAGCCTCGATGCAACCTCGTAGACCGAGCCCTGTGCGTCCACCCTCAGGTACTAGGCGCCCCCTTCATCCCTGTTTTCAATATATTCAGCAAATTAAGTTAATATTGTGCACATGTTACTTCGGTGATGAGGCCAGGCCATCTTCAGCGGCCCCACTCTCTATCCCACCAGCACCGTTCGAGCCATACTACAGCACGCCCGTCTAGCCATCTTCTGCTGCACCGGCATACCACGCATGTACAATTGTGCATTTTTTACTACTACTTTCATTTCCACATTGTTTATATCTAATATAATAATTTTTTCGTAGGCCCCTCCAGCCAGTACACATGGACGCCAGGAGAGCCTTCACAGTCCTCGTACCCCAGTCAGGAGGATGAGGCTGGCTCGGACCCCGCTTACGACCTCGTTTGTGACTTCTTGGGGGCACACCTGACTACGACGTCCTCCAGCGGTCCCAGATATCCAGTGCTCCCCTTCGGACACAGCCCATGCAGGACGAGGCCTCGACACTGGTCCTCCCTATTAGGCCTACCAAACAGGTCGGTCCACCCGACCCCCTCGCCTACTCCAGGTGCCACGTGAGGGTCAACCAGTGGCATTGGGACCACGATGGGGGACACGACCGACAACAGCGGGTGAGACAACAGTAGAATTTTACATTTGTTTTTGTAACTTATATATGCATATTCGATTCGCGATGTACTCCTACGTATTCAGACGCGTGCAATCTTTATGGTCCACTTAGCATGTCGTAACTGCATTTCTTATTCCAATACGATGGCATGCTAGTTGCATTTCTTAATCCGAGATGACCACACGCTACATTCTATTGTCCTCACCAATGTATATCTTACAAAGCTACTTATGCACGAAGTGACAGCTCGCTTACTCTGTCGGAAGTGTAACTTTAATCATGAAGTGACCACACTACTGAACTTTAACTATGACATGACAACACATGTCTCTTTGCGCAGGCTTTAGACAAAAAGTGACAACATCGGATAGCTTTTACCACACAATAAATGACAACACAGGTACCAATAAATATAGAATCTCTATCTATCATTAATGATACAACTTTCCCATTCTTCAAGATGGAATCAAATGTTCCTGCCACCATTCGAGCCCTAGCACTCACTCCTTTCTTCAAGAGCGAATCCAATGCTCCGCTCCTGCCTCCCCCAACTATAAATAGTCGAACCTCCATACGTTGATGCACCAGAAATTTCTCAGATCTCTCAAGTGCAATGTCTTCCTCAGCTCCACCAAGCCCACCAAAGAAACATTGGGGGATTCTCATCAATCAAGTATCGAACCACCGATGTGCTTCTGTGGTGACCTTTGCAGGCTCTCGCAGGACATCTCGTACACCTATAGGCTGCGCTTCTTCATGTGTGCCAACTACGAATATGACAAGCCTCAACATAGAACATATGAGTATTCACCGGTATAACAACAAATATCAGCCACATCTCTACCGATTTTGCACCCTGTTTTACTAACCGCTCATCTTGTTCTATTTGTTCAGTCCCCTCCACTGCTCTGTGATTTTATTCAATGGCTTGACAATGAGCAAAATGAGGAATAGAAGCAGTGGGTTGACATGAACATGAGGTGGAGAAGGGAAGCTTACACACGTCGGGAGTACGAGCAACAGCAATAGAAACTTCGCCTAAAGCGGGAGGAAGAAGAGCGCATGAGGAAGGCGGCACATGGCCATACCGTGGCTCAGGCTCGGGAGGCTGAGAGGGCAAGAAAGCGGGAGAGAGCCCGCCGTGCTAAGGGGGCATGTCCTGATTCACTCTGAAAGGGAAAATATCATAGATGCACTAAGTAGAGAGTATCTAATGTAACCCAACATACTTTCACTCCCTAAGGCATGTTATAATTAGGAGCGGCGCAGTAATAAGTAGGTCTTAGTGCAAACCGTACATGCCACATTCGTTTCCTCGTCGTGTCTCATGATTACAGTCTTATATAATGTTTTCACCCTATGTTTACTACTATGTTTGTCGCCGTTCGCACCTCATACCCACGTAATATGTTGCGAGTGCTAATTATTAATTTTTTATTCTCCAACTATTACATAACCTACTCCAAATTCTCGCTTCCTCAGTATACCATTTTCACTCTTCAATATTTTTAATTTCAAATTTTCTTAATGCCCTATTTTAAATTTTGATGAAATACACAAAAAATTGCCATTTTCGAATTTTTTTTTGCCATTACCGCCCCTTTGCCGCCCTATGAGGGGGCGGTTAGGCCACCCTCCCTCCCTGGGTGGCCTAACCGCTCTTTCATAGGACTGCAGACCTCTCAGGGGCTGTAGGCGTCTAGTTTTGATTTTTTTTTTCCACAAAGAATCTATTTATTTAATTTTTTAATGAAAAAATATAAAAATAAAAAAAACTCTGCACTTGTGTGCCAATTCGCGCAGTCTCGGGGATGGCGTTGGGCCATCTATACTTCTTGGACTAGGCTGGTTTGGGACAGCCGAGGCGACCCAGCAGAGTAGACCCACTGAAGAAGCCATTCCGGGCTGAGAGGAGTGCTTGCGCGGTGAGGAGCCCTTGTGGCCAGTGCGGCGGCGCAGATGCCGGAGTTGGGCGGCGCGGAGCTGAACGCGCCGGCGGCCGGCCCCTAGGCTAAAGGCGAAGAGCGTTCGCGAGTCGCGGCAGCAAGGAAGGGATAGAGAAGCTGCAGGGAGAAAGGAAGGGGATCCTTGCTGATATAGGAAGGCGATCCATGAAATGGAGGTCAGTGGCTAGTATTGTTGCAGTTGCTTCGCGAGTTAATTTCAGATGCTTACTTGCTTGCGGTGTTCTTTGGGGTGCGTTCTGCGATCCGCAGTAGGTATATATGAATTGTGTCGCTGTGTGTGGCATTAAGTCCTCTTGTTGGGCACATGGTTTGAACTTCCGCTGCAGAGAATTCAGTGCTGAAACTAAAATTGACAAGATCTAATTAATTGGATAAAGTATCAGAATACGCAAGGGTTTGATTGGGATATGTTGCCAGACCAATACAAATATATTCGTATTTAACTTTTAATATCCAAAGGGGACATGAGCGCTAATGGCATTTGGCTAGCTTACTAGCCTAAAGTTTTCAAGATACACAATTTCTCTTGCCTCATGGTCCTTGTGCTTAGTCAGGCTTTCTGCCTTACTGTTCAGGAACAGAATTCGATAACATAATCTGTATCGACAAGCATATGGCACACTACTTCAGAACATTCACACATTTCTGTTTCTTATGAAAGGAAGCAAGACGTCGAGCAGTATATGATGGAGAACCAAGTCAAGACAAAAGTATTATAGAGAACCTGTACAATGTGGAACTGGAGCACTCTGCAGAAAAATCACAGGCTTAAAAGGAAAGAAGGAAATACGAATCACATTCTATATGGCACAAGCATCCTTACTCCACAGAGCCACCAGTGTCCTCCCTCTCCTCATCCTCGTTTAACATCAACTCTTCATACCATCTATCGATTTTAGGTATTAGACTGTTGGGAAGGCGAGCAGCTACATTTCGGATGGCGGCCTCGGCAGCCTCCACCTCCGGTGTGCTTGCCCATTGACAATAAATGTCGACCCAGAGACGCTTGAGGGAGAAAAGGTGGCTGATGCCAAAATCGCATCCGTCACCATGTGCAGATATTTTGTCATGAGCCGCGAATCTAATGCCAAGCGTGTCGATCCTTGGCATTGCTCCTGCTTCAAACATGGGGCCTAGCCCTCCAGAGATGTGACTATAATGGAACTCCTTCATACGCTGGAATCCCCTGCTGCTGATGGTGAGTGGTTCCTGCGTGGATTCTGTTGTGTGAAGATTGAGATAGCGCAAGGCAGGCATGCCTTCAAGCACCTGCGTGTCTTCCGCTCCCAGTCTTTCGAGCCAAATATGTAAGTAGGTGAGTTCTGAGAGGGAGGGTATCAACTTTGGGAGCCGAGAGAAACAGGGGTGGTGCTGGCTGGTTTCTGCTCTGAATATCTGGAGTTGACGTGGAGGAGGGAACCAAGAGTTAACCAAGAAATCTGGAGAAAATTCTCCTGAAATAATCCTAATATACAAAGATCGAAGACTTCCTTGTCCCAGCTTACAGAGGGACGATACCAAATGGTTCCTGGAGCTTTCTTCATCATTAATGTCACCATTTGAAGACCAATAAATACCAAGCACCTTCAGTTTGGTTAGGTTCCCTAGCTCTAGCAACAGCTCAGGGGAGTTACTTCTGACACTGAAATGTGAAAGCTCCTCTAGAGCTACCATGTTACCGATCCCATCAGGCAGCTTTACATCATAAGGCAGAATTAGGTGCACTAATTGCTGTAGCTCAGAGACAGTTCCTGGCAATTCTCTTATCCTAGTCCTTCTGAGGTCGAGTGTCTGCAAACGTTGTAGCTTCCCAATTTGCGTTGGGATCATGCTAATGTTTCTGATACTTAAATACCTCAAGTGGATCAAACTTCCAATATCCTTAATGTCACCATCCTCCAGATTAGAAAAATCATCCAGATCTAAGACTCGTAGAACATGAAAGTCCAAAAGAGAGGGGATCTTCTTTGCATCGCCGAAGACACCGAGTGACCGGACATGAGACAAGCCACCAGTCCCCTGGCATGGCTTCCTTTCTTCACAATTGCCATGGATGGAGAGACGTCGAATCTTGTAAGCTGAAGGTGTTAAGGTTTGATCATCCATTATGGTGACAAAGTTTTCTTTAGCTGATAGTGATATAATAAGATCAAGCATTATATCATGTACTCGACAAGCTCTTGGTCTACCACTGTAGTCAATGTCCACTGGTTGGATCATGTTTCTGTTGATGAGCTCACTAATGTAGCTTTCTCCAGTGTCCTCCAAGCTTTGCCCTCGTTGTTCAATAATAAATCCTTCAGCCATCCATCTCCTTATCAAGCGCAGTCGATCAATCTCATAATCCTCTGGGAATATGCTCAAATCCAACAAACATAACTTCAGATAGTGAGGCAGGTCGTAGTAACTAAGAAATAAAATCCTTTTTACCACTCCCAGCTCATGATCTTGTTCAAGTGCAGAGCCAATCGTTTTCAGTACCTTCTCCCATTCTTGTTTTGAGGGTCTTCTGGTTACTAATAGGCTAGCTATATTAACTATAGCTAGTGGCAAGCCATCACACTTTCTTAGTATATCGTCAGTGGCTTCTGTCAGTTCAAGAGGGCAGTCATCCTCATTGCCAAATGTCCTCTTCATAAATAATCTCTTTGAGTCATCATTGTCAAGGGGCTTCATAGGATAAACATAGTCATTATGTGGGAAGCTACAGTGTTTTGCAACATCTTGAATCCGTGTAGTCGTAATTATTCTACTTGCATTCTTATCTTCGGGGAAGGCACACTGTATGTCTTTCCAAGCTTGTTTGCTCCATATATCATCAATTATGACAAAGTACCTATTGTGCATATTGTAAAAGATAAAGCACTGCTTAAGAATGTTCCATGGAGAGCGTTCATAAAAAATCTTCCAACAAAGAAAAGCAAACTTTTTTGTAATGGTAGAAAGGATGATATACGCAATAAGTAACATGTTTGCATGCATGAGCATCCTTTGACAAAACTTTACTGCCAAGAATCTTGAATCAAGATGCACGACCAAACAACGCATGTCCAAACAACAAAGTATTACAATGAATAGCATGCCACTTTTTTAATAGAGAATTCACAATAATTGTGGCGAATCTAGGACCTGAAGTTTTCTCTAATTCTAGTTGTGATTGCTCAGCTTTTGAAATCAATGAGCCTAGGCAAGGTTTTGAAAACCAGTAACCGGCACTCGGCTGGTCACCCACCTAGTAGCGATCATACAGTATAATCGGCTCAATTATGCAGCCTAACAGGTAGGGGCACCCATTGTTGCACACGGCCTAGTAGCAGACCCGTTTTCAAAACACTGAGCCCAGGTGGCAAGATTGTTAGCAATTCTATAGAGAATATTTCTACAGTGCCACTGAATATTATAGTTTTCTCCGATTTACCATCGGAAACTGGAAACTTCTGTTGCCTTTGCTCGGTTGGTTTAGATCTAGTTGCAGGCTCAAGGTGGCTGGGTTTGGTTCTGGCTAGGCCACGATATGAGCATGCGGTATCTACAGTGGCAGAACGAGAGCACTGTTTTGAGCACGGCAAGTTCTCCAGGACCCATGAATCCATTCTTGGTGGTTGTAGATGGAGATGAACAAGGAGATGTAAGGGGCTGGGCAAAGAAGTTCAACATCTATGGGGACAGCAACAAAGAGAATTGTTCAATAGAGGAGGGAGTGGTGGCGGGAGCAACTCTGCTCCGGCCGGTTGCAGTTTTGGGGGAAATGGGATAAGGGAGAAAAGGAAGAAGAGAAAGTGTGGGACCAAGTTTTTTTTCCCATTTATGTCTTTAGATGGTGACTCAAGGGATAATATGGTCTTTGTTTCCACCTCAATTAACAGCACTCTAACAGCAAGCGGACAAAGGTAGCAGGAAGGGGCAAGCAGAAGTGAACTAGTGGCACTGGTGGATAGTACAATTTTTCTAGGACGGATCAGGGAAAATATTAACATCCAGTATTACTGTGCGAGTGTTCTCTAACCATTTGTTGAACTTACGCTATGGGTGAGCCTCCTTTCTATACTAAACCATCCTATAATGCTGTTTTATTTCATTCCTAAAGTTTCCGATCCAGAGGGTGAATGTGCATTTATGTAGTCAGCATTATAGGTTCACGTTGTGTATAGGCACACAGGTGAGTCAAGATAATATATAATAAGATGGTGGGTTTCAATTTTCGGATGGGGAATTACTAAGACTATCCTTGACATACTACTCCATGCAACTATGGTTTAAGCCCTTCGATTCATGTGAGCCATCATGATTTGAGACATAGTTCTTAGTGGTAGGATTTCTCAATATCTATGAACAAAGTACTCATCCCATTCTTTTATACTGATGCTTTAAAACCCGTGTGGTCAAACGTTTAAATTTTGAACATAAATATGTTTAAAATCGCTACGGTGCTACGGAAAGGCAACACGGTGGTTAGGGCTGGAGCGCGGTCTGGCGCTAGGCTGTGGGGAAGCTTGCATGTATATATATTGTTTTGAAATTTCCTAATACCCCAACCGTTCTTTTTACTTGTCGTTTTGTACATGGACATAGTCACCAAGCACATCTTTGGCCATTATGTTTTCTAAATATATGTTAATGAAAATGACTAAGAATATAATACTTGAAAGTATTTTTCATGACAAATCTGTAGCATTATTTTTTATGTTACAAATCTTGATACTTTAGTGTGTATCAATGGGCATTTTTTTTTAATTTTGGCTGCAGTCGTTCTAAAATGACATTTATTTAAGAACGGAGGTGTATGCTTTTACTCTTTGCATGTGCATAGGGGACAAGTCTGTTAATTGGTACTCCATTTAGTTTGATTTACTTGCCGTCTAAGTCATGTCTAATGTGCACGATTTCCCTAGCACAAATTTGACCATTTATGTTTCCATGTACATATGTCAATGAAAGTAGTATAATTTTAGTGAAGTAGAAGTACTGTTGATCATGAACTGTTAAGATTATTATCATCTGACATATAAATGCTTCAATGTAGTACCCGTCAAATTTACGCTAATTTTGTCAAACTAGTCTAAACGCACTAAATGTGGTATGTTCCAAACCGACTATATGATCCCCCCCCCCTAACCGCCCCCAAGAAGATAAAAGGTATAAGACTACCAATAAGTAATAAAAAAGAAAGTATGGCATACATTTGCATTATTGCGTACCTTCTATTTTGAAGATATTCTTTAATCACGCTGACAAGTTGCGGATATTCTAATGCTCCGAGGCGACGGTCTTCCTGTATCCTCACAATGTCTTCATTTTGATTCGTAGTATTTTTGCTACTGCTTCCAAGAACTTGCAAGAATGCATTATTGAGAATCTTGTTTACATTAGGACTTCTAGATACGGACACAAAAGCTGTGCAATCGAACTGACTTTTAATCTTTTGGAAGACCTGATTAGCAAGTGTTGTCTTGCCTAATCCTCCAAATCCAACTATTGAGACAACCTTACGCTGTGGGTCCAAATCGGTGCCATCAGTGAGCCACCTGACAAGTATGTCTACTTGGCTATCAATACCCACAAGTTTATTTGTCTCCTCAAAGAGTGCATGCAACCTGGGGTCAATTACCACAGACTTGGAAGATGACACGGACGGATCGACCTTATACCTCTTATGCCGTTTACTAACCTCTATTGCACGCTCCTTCAGTTCATTAATCTGATTACCAATACGATAGCGCGCCTTCAGATTGTTGACCTGGGTAATAATCCTGCGGATGAGTCCATCACAGTTGCCATCATGGGCGAGATTGTGTATGAAATCTTCGATGCAGTCCTCGGCATCATATGAAAGCTCCCTCAACTGACTCATCCACTCCATCACATCCGGGCTTGCCTCCTCTGTTTCAGACACCATCTCCATGGCTGTCTTCATGCTGATTAGCTCGTCTCGAAGGTCAACGATCTTCTTCCGCACGCCTATGAGATTCTTACACTCGTTTTCCAGTAATGCAGTGAGCTTGCTAACGACGGGGTTTATCACCCCCATCAAAGCACTTGCTGTCAATCCAACCATCTTCCTTTCTTAGTTGTGGTCTGCAATGGCGGAGGGTATCACAAAATGAAGAGTGGCGAATTGCAAATAATCTCAATTGACTACATATTACCATTCCAGTTGTCACTTCTACTATGCCTAAAGAGCCAGTTCTTGAGAACACGAGGGATGAAGAAAAAAATGCAAAGGACGAACCTTCACGGTGCAGGCGAGCTGCGAGCAGGCAGCCTAGTTGTTGTGGGCTTGCAGCACGCGGGCAGCAGACGGTACTGAGTGCGGCGGCGTTCTGTGGAGAACAAAGAAGGGCAGGCAATGCATAAATGAGAAAGGACACTTTGCGAGGAAGGAGGCTGGAGGCTTTCATTTTATCAGAAAGAAGTCGCGGAGATATGCCCCTCTTTCTGTCCAGTTGTTGAGCACCAGTAAACATGCTATATGAAGAAGTCCTTATCGCTGAGTAAGCTGACAGGTAATGTATGCTAAACTAACCACCTGTGGTATGGTTCTTCCTTGTCTGTATTGCTGTTTAGGCCTATTTATGTGCTCATAATGATCATTGCACCAAGTTAGGTGACCCACTTGCTTCAATTCCATGTTAATTTAGTACTAACAGCTACGCTGTAACGACAGTTGCTTAAAACAAAACTGTGAATTACAAAGGTAGTGGTTACTGTTTAGTCCAATTTATGTGCTCGTAGTGGACTTTGGAAATTGTCCCTTCTTTCTGTCCAATTATTCGACGGGCTTAATAGAAAATTAGCAATATGAGAGGGAATAATGTATGCTAAAAATGTCTAGTTGATTTCTTTGCGGGCCCGCTGAGTAACATGCTACCAAACCGAGAGTTTTTTTTAATTTTATATTTTTTTATTAAAAATTTAAATAAATAGATTCTCCGTAGAAGAATTTGCAAAACTAGGCGCCTGCATTCCTCTGAGGAGGCGGTTAGGGCTATTTTTTCCTCTAAAAATGTAATTTTTTGTGTAATTAAAGAAATAAAAAAGAAGGGGTGTAAGGAAATTAAGAATTTAAATTTGGAGTAGGTTATGTAATAGCCGGATAATAAAAAATCAATAATTAGTAGTCGCAGTATTTTACGTGGGTATGAGGTGCGAACGAGGACAAACATAGTATTAAACATAGGGTGAAAACATTATAATACACTGTAACCGCGACGACACGATGAGGAAACAAAGGTGGCATGTACGGTTCGTACTAAGACCTACTTATTAGTGCGCCAATCCTAATTATAACATGCCTTAGGGAGGGAAAGTATGTCGGGTTACATTAGGTAGTCTCCACTGAGTGCATCTAGGATACTTTCCTTTTCGGAGGGCATCGGGACCTACCGCCTTAGCACGGCGGGTTCTCTCCCGCTTCCTTTCCCTCTCAGCCTCCCGAGCCTGAGCCACGGTACGATCGTGCGCCGCCTTCCTCATGCGCTCTTCTACCTCCCGCTTGAGGCGAAGTTCCTCTTGCTGTTGCTCGTACTCCCGATGTGCGTACGCTTCCTTTCTCCACCTCATGTTCATGTCGACCTACTGCTTCTGTGAGTCATTTTGCTCATTGTCGAGCCACTGAATAAAATCACGGAGCGGTGGAGGGGACTGAACAAATGGAACAAGATGAGCGGTTAGTAAAAGAGGGTGTGAAATCGGAAGAGATAAGGCAGATATCTGTTACCGTATCGGTCGATAACCAGTTGTTGCATGGCGAGGCTTGTCATACTCGTAGTTGGCACACATGAAGAAGCGCAGCCCATAGGTGTATGAGATGTCCTGCGACTCGCGAAGCTTACAAAGGTCATCACAGAAGCACATTGGTGGTTCGAGGCCTTCAGGTATGGTAGTCCCTCAATGTTTCTTTGGTGGGTTTGATGGAGCTAAGGAAGACATTGCACTTGAGAGATATGAGAAATGAGCGATGCTTCAACGTAAGGAGGTTCGGCTATTTATAGTTGGGGGAGGTAGGAGCATTGGATTCGCTCGTGAAGAAAGGAGTGAGGGCGGGGCGTAGCTGGTGGCAGGAGCATCGGATTCTATCTCGAAGAATGGGAAAGTTGTGTCATTGCTCATGGTCAGAGATTCCACATTTATTGGTACTCGTGTTGTCATTTATTGTTTGGAAAAAGCTGGTAGTGTTGTTACATCTTGTTTAAAGCCTGCAAGGGCACCACCTAAGTGCGTCGGATGTTGCGAGTTTCATTAAACAGGTCTTCAATTGAACTCCAGCATTCCAATTACGATTGAAATTAGCAAATTCATAAAGACCCAGGTCTTCAAAGATTTCAGTAAGACCATTCATACTAGGTTGTCCTCTCACATAAGTCCAATCAATCTACTTTTGTTCAAAGATTTTCTTCATAATATGACCATAGAAAACATCTTGTTGCACCATAGTATAGAACTAAGATAAAGTTGCATCATTATCCAAGTCATACTGATAGAAATTTCTTGCCTAGTGTATTTTGATGCTATCCAAGATTTTCTATAACCACTATATGCTTGATAATTAAATTCTTCATCCTCATCACTAGCATTTTTCATGACATTATCACAAAAATTTTCAGCAAAAAACGAAGATTCCTCACAGGATTTCCTTGAGGAGGCATCCGGTTGGAGTCCTGATGATCATCATCGGAATCTGAGTACACCAATCTTCTCTTTGCCTTAGACCAACCAGCTTCCATCTTTTTCAATGCTCGCCCAAAACCACTTCCACTGAACATACGGGGCACCACAATGTATGAGATAAAAGAATAACGAATGATATAAGGTAAAACAGGAAAGCCTTGTAATGTCAGTGCTGGCGGTCAGACCGGCACATACTACGGTCAGACCGTTGGCAAGCAGCGGATCAAAAAATTGATGGATTTTCATAGAAATTATGATTTCAACTTATCAAACTTTTAGCATATCCTTATTTAGATCATAGCAACCCATGCCATTCAATTTTATCTCAAATCCATGCCTAAAGTGATAGATCATACCCTTGAAACCCTAAGCATCAAGAGCTCTCAAAAACCATGGGAAAAGGAGAAGAAAACGAGAGATTACCATGAGGCCATGAAGAAGGTGAGACCGGGGATACTCTTGGATTGACCAAGGACGAAGGATTTGGGCTCCTTTGAGAAGGCACGGGGTGCACGTGTTCTTGAGAGAAAGAGAAAAGGAGTGTTTCGTTTGGACGTTTTGAGAGATAGGGTCTGGGGGAGAAAGATAAAAGGTCTATTTAGTTAGCCTGGGCACTGGCGGTCAGATCAGGAGGATAGCGGTTAGACCGCGGGAGTATAGAGAAGAAAACCTCTTTGTATAGACCTGGCAGTCAGACCGGTAGGCTGGTGGTCAGACTGCTGGAACCAGAAAACTCTAGAAATCCCATAATGAGTTGGGAAGCAAGATTTTGAGAAAGATATGATCTATGAGATAAGATATTTGATAGATTCCATATGCAACATTTACTCAACCATAACCAAGAATGGAGAAACTTGAATCGAGATATTAACATGTTCAAGAAATAACCACAAGGAATATGCACATGTAACTTAATGTATGATGCTAGAACATAGAAATGCATAAACATCATGTGCCAATGTTTCAAGCAACATTTGAGAAGTCAATGACATTAAGCTCATCTCTCAATTTGCAAAATGACTCTCATCTAAAGGTTTGTTGAAGATGTCCGCTAATTGATTTTCGATCATCACACTATCTATTAGGATATTGCCTTTACTCACATGATCTCTAAGAAAATAATGACGAATATCAATATGCTTGTTCTAGAGTGTTGGATCGGATTTGTGGCTATTTCCATGACACTTTCATTATTGCACAAAAGAGGCACAATTTTGAACTTGACTTCATAATCTAACAAAGTTTGTCTCATCCATAGCAATTAAGCACAACAACTACCCGCAGAAACATATTCCGCTTCAGTTGTAGATAGAGCTACAAAGTTTTGTTTCTTAGATCACCATAAAATTAGCGATCTTTCTAGAAATGGGCAACTTTCGGAGGTACTTTTTCTATCTACTTTATAATCCGTATAATTGGAATTTGAATATTCAATTATCTCAAACTTAGCACATTTTGAATACCAAAGCCATATACAAGGAGAGAATTTTAAATATCTCAAAATGCGCTTAACAACCATAAAATGACATTCTTTAGGTGATACTTGAAACCTTGCACATATGCACACACCAAATATGATATCGAGTCTAGATGCAGTAAGATAAAATAAACTACCTATCATTGATCTATAAAGCTTTTAAATTTACCGGTTTACCTCTCTCATTAAGATCAAGATGATCATTTGTTGCTATGAGAGTCTTGATAGGCTTCGCATCTTACATACCAAACTTTTTCAATAGATCCTTCAAATATTTGATTTAGCTAATAAATGTCCCATCTTTGAGTTGCTTGAATAAAGTCCAAGAAAGAAACTCTCCAATCATAGACATTTTAAATTCCCTAGACCCATTTTGTCCCAATCACATTGTAATCTGTTGGATTTGATCTTTCTACCAATTCCCATATATCGTTGCGGGTGAAGTTGTTTAATTCTTCATGCATGGCATTCACCTAATTTGGATGAGCTACCAGCTCCTGTGATGTAGTTGATGAAGTGGTAGCTTGTTGTAACTGATCTTCCTCATCTTCCACATTATGAGCTTGAACTTGATCATTTGTGGTGGAGGTAGATGGAATAGCCCGAATTGAGGTAAATGGATCGTCCTCTTGTTCATCTTCTTCTTTGGCTTGATGTCACATATTGATATATTTCTTATAACTCTTCTCAAGCCTTCATTACCTATATCATCCGAATTTTCTTACTCTTCTTGAGAGCCATTACTTTTATCAAATTCAACATCATGTGTCTCTTCAACTAAACTGGAATTTTGGTTGTAGACACGATAAACTTTACTATGAGAAGAATAACCAAGTAAGAAACCTTCATCACATTTTCTTTGAAATTTTGATGAACGAGTACATTTCTTTAGAATGTAGCATTTGTATCCAAATACCCGAAAATATGAGATGTTTGGTTTTCTTATAAAGAGCTCATATGGAGTCTTCTTCAATAGTTGATGATAATACAATCTATTTGATGAATGTCAAGGTATTGATAGCTTCAACTCAAGAATTGTCCGAAATATTATATTTCGAAAGTATTGATCTTACCATATCAATAAGAGTCTGATTCTTCCTTTCAACTACTCTATTTTTGCTCCGGAGTGCATTTGGTCGAGAATTCATGTTTTATACCATTTTCTTCACGAAAATCATCAACTTTTGTGTTCTTGAATTTGGAGCACATTATCACTTCTCACTGTCTTGACCTTTAACTCAAATTCATTTTCAGCTCTTTTAGCAAACCTTTTGAAAGTGTTAAATATAATAGTCTAATCATGTAAAAAGAACACCCAAGTGTATCTAGAAAAGCCATCAATAATGACAAGACAATAGATATTATCTTCAATACTTACTTATGTTGTTGGACCGAATAAATTCATGTGTAATAATTCCAAAGATCTTGAGGTTGACATTGAACTTTTGTAAGGATATGAGTTTTCCACTTGCTTTCCGGCTTGACAAGCGCTACGTAACTTGTTCTTCTCAAATTTCACATTTTTCAACCCTACTACAAGATCATGCTTTAACAAACGATCTAGTTGATTCATACCAATATGACCAAGTCTTCAATGCCAAAGCTAATCTTTTGATAACTTTGTAAACAATCATGTGCTTAAGCTTACATCATTAGATGAGAAATCAACTAGATAAAGATTACAATACCTAAACCTTTGAAAACTACACTATTATCCTTTTTGCTAGATTTATCACATCATTTGGAGAAAAATTATATGAAATATTAAGATCACATAATTGAGCAATGAATAATAAATTGAAATTTAGGAATTCAGCTAGTAAGATATTTGAGAAAGACAATTCATTTGAGATAGCAATATTATCTTTCCTTTACTATTATCTCCAAAAGTGATTTTACTATATTCTGGTCCAAAACTTTAGTTCACGGGATGGGAGGTGGATGGGATCACATGGGATTGCCCTGTTCAAGTTTCGAGTCATGTTGGGTGTTTGGTTCGTGGGATCGTATGAAATTGTCCCGTCCAAGATTCCTTCAAAAAGAACCAGACGAAGCCATCAGGTCACTCGCCGAGACGCTCGCGCTCTTGCTAGCTTGTTGTTTGTACTGTGTGTTTAAATTTTTTATTTAATTCTTGATTTTATTTGAAAGTACAAGAATAGTAAAAAAATTCTAAATATTTTAATAAGTAAATTAGAGCTTACTAGCAACCCATTGTAATTGGTTTAATCCATAAAGACTGATCCAATATTTAATTAGAATTCTCTAAATAAGCCTACTTTTATAACTTCTAACAATTTTTAATGCCTCAAATAAATTTCAAAAAATCTGAAAAAATTTAATAAAAATGTTCTCATATGATGTAATAATTTATAAAAATATTTTTAACTCTAGGTTATTTGGTGAAAAAGTGAGTTCTTTGTAATTCTTCATTTATATGTATTTTTATCATTTCATGTGATATTCTTTTTTAATTCAGTTTGAATTCAAACAAATTCAAACATGCACAAATTCATCCAAATGCTTATGGAATGCATATAAATATGAATAGATTATCCTATCTACTCTAATTCTACCAACCAAACTGAAAATTGGTTTATCTCACTACTACAAAATTGGTCAAAAGTAGTGGTACATCAGTGTCGGATATATAGAAATCGTCACTGAAGATTTATCAGTGCTAGTTCTTAACCTCCCATACCTGAACAATTATAGAGCCGCTAAAACCCGGCACTGAAAGTTCCTACAGTGCTGGTTCTAGTTACAACCGGTACTAGTAGTTCATCCAAACCCAAAATTTTAATTCATTCTAATTTTAGCTCGATCAAACGTCCGGCTCCAATTATCAGTGCTGATTCTAGTCACAACCGGCACTGATAGTCTCTGTGAATCCGAAATTTTGTTTCAATCTGGTTTTAGCTTTATCAAGTCCAGCTCATCCAGCTATTTTTCTCGGCTCAAGTCCGGCAGTCTCTCTCTCTCTCTCTCTCCCCCCCATCACCCCTCTTAGATCTTGATCTCTCCTCTCTTTCTCGTACTTCGTCCCACCGTTGGCCTCCTCCCCTCCCCCATTTCCTTCTCCCTCCCACCGCCGGCCCCTCCCCACGAGCTTCCTCCCCTCCTTATCCCTCATCGTCGGTCATCGCGTGAAGCGAGGGGATACGACTCATGGGCGGTGATGGGAGTTTCAGGGGCGGCGGGATCCGGCACAGAGGCTGTCGTTGAGCACGTGTTGGAGGGCCCCCCTGAGCACTGAGCGTGGAGGCCGGAGGTCCAGGCCGCACCAGGCGTCCACCGTGCTGAGGTTCGTGGCACAGGATGTGGGCGTCCGCCATCGACTACGTCGGCATGCTGAGGTTCCGCCTCAACGTTCGCCGCATCAAACACGACTGCAGCCCTAGCCACGACAGCCAACGGGGGCTCTAGTGGGCAGCCACCATGTCCTGGAGGTCCCGCGCGCGGAGGCCGAAGGTCCAGTGTGCGAAGGCTGGAGCTCCACAGGCACGACGACGACCCTAGAGCCCTCCAAGTCCTGCATGCATGAGATTCGTCCAATTGATTTGTTCTTTTGTTGTGTTCTTGAGTTGAGATGAGATGCGATGAGTATTGCATGCATGTGTCGTCTGGTTCATGCACTAACAATGAAATGTACTTGAGTTGAAATGCGTGAGATGAGTATTGAAATGTTCTTAAGTTGTGTTCTTGAGTTGAGATGCATGATATGAGTACTGAAATGTTCAAAATAACATGATGAGACGGATGAGATGAATCGATTTGAGCATGCTGCGATGGTAGCGGCAGCAGGAGCACGATGACGGCGGCGGCGATAGGAGCGGCAGCCGAGTCGGCTCCTTTATTGTTTTGGCTCGGTAACCTGTTTTAGCACCGGTTGGAGGCATGACTATCAGTGCTGAGTAAAGAGTGTCAGTTGAAAAATCGGTACTGGCACTCTTATACCTTTTTGCAACAGTATCATATCCACTCTAATCCTATCAACCAAACAGAAAACTACCTCATCTCATCCATCCCAACTAAAAAATTGAATCATCTCATCTAAAAAAATATAGATGAACCTATTCTATCTAACCACATCCTCCAATCAAACGCACCCAAGTTGCTGCTGCCCGCGGGCACTAGGTGAGCCGGTGGCATTACTTCTCGGCGAAGCTCCCACACATTCCAGTGCAGTCCTTCCGGAAGGTGTTCTAGACTTAGACGTGGCTCAACATATAAGTCGCCCCCTACCTCAGCTCTCACTCGCTTGCGTCTTCGACAACCACATCCATTTTAATTTGAATCATATTTATCAAATTGTGTAAACCAAAAACCAATTCGAATTGTCTTTTTTTCTTCTCTAACACACATGGGAACTGTATGTCATTTTATTAGGAAGAATTATAAATCCGCCCCATTACAATGATAAAAATTCTAAGAAAGAAATGCCGCAGTCTGACTCAAAGATAAAACATGCGCGCCACAATAGGCTACAAGAGCGACCATACACCAACGCATCACGCCATCAGGCTGCTAAGCCCAGACGCTCCCTGAATCTGCGCTTTTAAAGACGTAGTTGTTGGCTTGTTGCAATGTTTCCAGACGATCCATACGCCGAGGATCAGCGGAGAGTTAAGACCCCTTGCGCTGCTGCTTGTTAACCGCACGGCTGGCCTTGCGCCACCACTCGCTGAACGCCGTGTCCTGTGGTTGCGCCGCGATGTGCAGAAGCCCCAGCCAGCTAAAAAGAAGGGCCCAGACTTGCCTGACGAAGACGCGGGAAATGAGTAGATGTTGCATGTTTCGTCCTCTTGATCACACACGAGACATTTGTCGTGGTGTGTCAATCCTCGTCTCCCCAATAGGTCTACGGTCCAACAGCGATTGTTGATCACCAGCCAGACAAAAAATTCACATCGCAGGGGTGCCCATGACTTCCGTAACCGTTTCCAGGGCTCAAATGCGCTACCTACAAAGAACCATCTTGTACGTCGATTTTGCTAAGTATTGGCTGGATGGCTCCGAAGTCCGCAGGTGTTGATCTGAAAGGCCATGCTGCAGAGCCATCGACGACAAGGACCCACACATGGAGATACTCAGTTATAGCCCAAATAGGGAGCCCGGATCTCCCTTGATGTTTTGGACCCAGCGGCGATCTTGTAAAGCTCGGAGATTAGCGTCATAGAGCATCTCTATCTGACTCTCTAAATCTTGCTCCCTGTATTTTCATATAAAGAGCCTCTTTAAAAGATCTACTCTTTATTTCTCTATATGCTCCAACCGACTCCTAAATCTTGATTTTTAAATTTCACTCACCTATATTTTATTAGTATCCTATAAAAAATATTTACAACGGCTAAATTTTGTGTATGTTTACATTTTGTTTGAATTCAAATTGAACTAAAAGAAGAATATCACATGAAATAATAAAAATACATATAAATAGAGTCTTACAAAGAAACTTACATTTTCACCATATAATCTAGAGTTGTAAATAATTTTAGAAATTATCATCATATAAGAAGAATATTAGTCAATTTTTTTTAAATTTTTAGAAATTTATTTGAGACCCTAACAATTGTTAGAAGTTATAACAATAGTATTTTTTTTTAGAAAATTTTAATTGAAATTTTGTAGGGCCGATAATGATGACTAGAGAGGACTGAATAAGCGTCTTACCAAATTCTTGGATGGTCTTTCTCCTAATCTTTCATCCAACGCGCCTCAAAACAACATGCAGAAGCAGAAACTCAAAAGAAACACGTTGCACAAAAAATCCTCTAAAAAAGCATGGCTCTCATAGATGAAACTGAACACTATATTCCATTAAAAACCAATTCGTGTGTCATCGCACACAAAAACTTACAATTTGAAAAAGAAACACATAAATCTAAGGAGATAGTCACCGGTGAAAAAACTCTTCAAGTTGATGATTTAGATGCTAGAGAATTCAAGACTAATTCTGAATGTAATTTTATGCCTCTAGCAATAAGAAGAACCATTTCAATATGGTGAAAATTTTTAGCTCTCAAACCAAAACAAAAATCATAACAAAAATTGAAAAACTCACAGTGAAACAAAAGAGCCAATAGAAGTAAATTAGAAGAAGATAAACATAAGCATAAAAGGTAACATGATCTACATTATTTGCAAAGGACAATCCTATTTTTGACAGATTATAAAGTATTTTGCATACACAAAGCTTTCACCAAATACATAGGCTAAACACTACTCTCAAACTCCTAAAACCCTACGACATAATTCTCAAATGGTTGGCTCAAAAGACTCAACCAACACCCCCCTCTATTTATAGCATAGGTTCATTGACCCCTAAGTTTCCTAAATTATTCTCAAAATACCTATATCTTCCGATACACTCCTACCTACCACCGAGGGTATTTTCTTCCATTTTTTTTCTCGTCCATCGGATGGTCGTGCCGCCTTCATAACTTAGCTTCGTCTCCATATAAGCTTCGCAATGATACCACATACACTCCTCTTTCCCACGGTTTTGAGGTCAAATCGTGAAACCGCCTTGTACGTTTCTCAAAGCATGACTCACCGTCACTTGCTTACACCTTAAGCAAGCGACCCAATATCGACATGTGTACTCTGTCTTACGATCTTGACCGTCAGCAAGTCTCTCCCGCTCCCTCAGGCCGCCTTGTTACTTGCACCGGCATCCCTTTCGCTTGGCTTTGTTAACACGTCGTCTTCATCCACCTTTCCGTGCTCTGCTTGCTCTACATGTATACAACTAGAATCACCCTTGACTCCACCCGACCTCCTTGATCATTCGGCACCAAGCATACTGCTTAGCCCCAATCATCCCGTCAGTGACCGTCAAGTTGCATCTATCACATGTACACTATAAGACAAGCAAACACGTATCTCCAACTCCATAGTTAAGCACAAAGTCCAGTTAGCCACCATCAAAATCCCTATTGAAACGCATGACACAGAAAATGTGAACACCAGATGATCTGGTGTCACCCTCAGTGCAAGCACCGGACCATCTGATGTGTACATCTCTTCCTGCTCTGTAAACCTCTTGGAAAATACTCTAGTGAAGCCTCTGGTGCTCACCCTGCTCATCTCCAGTGAGTATAATCTCACCAGAAGCCGTTTTGCAATCTCTATACAACAAATGCTCCGGTGAAACATCCGGTCTTCACAAATCGCCGGACCATTCGGTATGTACATCCTTACCAGACACACTTTGCAACCTCTCTGGAAAAATTAGTCTGACGTGCCTAGCTTCCCATCGTCGGATCATCCGGTGTACAATTTAAATCTTGTTTCTGCATTGAAATACTCCAGCATGAAACCTTCTGAGCGCCGGACCATCCGGCGAGTTCACTTTTTTGAATGCCGGATCATCCGATGAGGCAAATTTTCCTGAACTCAGAGACAAAAATGTCAACTTTGTTTTCCTCTGCAACTTTGGTTAGTCCTGATCATAATTGCGATACATAAAAATGCTCATGCAATCCCAAAATCATAAAACCAAATTATCAATCTTGCCAATCACTCATCACATATAAACCAAGGCATATTTTAACTTGGTTTCTCAATCTCCCTTTTGACAACTCTCAAAGCACAAAAATTTTGGTTTGAAAAATTCAACAAGAGAAACTTATCTAAGTGACCAAAAACTCAAGAAAGAGCAAAAGATGTCACTTGGTATAAGAAAGATTGCATTAGCCCGAAGAGAAGCAAAGACAAGCAAAAAACCACAAGAGTGCAATAAAAGCCCAAATGCTCAAGATTCTTCTTTCATTGTGCAAGATGATTCTTCTTTGTGGCTTAGTAATTATTTTATTATTTTCTTCCCCTTTGGCAATGCAAACATCAAGGACAAAAGACCATGCAATGCATGAACATGCAATCCTAATGAGTTTCCACAGTATACCACAAAGCATTTGCAAAAGCTAGAAACATCAAAGGGTTATGAAGAGTAGAATGTGGAGTTTACAATCGCATAAAGGCTTAAAAAGAAACAGTGACATAAGAGCATGGAGCTTTACAAGTTAATGATGAAGAATTGTTGATACATTTAAGCTCACATAGTTGAATCATGTTAAAAGGGACCACCAAATAAGCATCCACTCGTGCTGAGGCAATACAAGTATTAAGAACTAGCAAACTGCAATCTTGAACTAGGCGAATAAGTATTCAAGACAGTAGGCTTTACAAATGCTCACATATGAAATCAAGACTTAGTTGGATCAAGTGATTAAAAATGGAACATTTAAGTATATTTCTTTGTAATTTATTTTATCCTCAAGTTGTCTCTTATCCAAGTGAAGTGTTGCACGACTGGGTACGATAAACACCTCGAGGCTTCAAGAAAACTGTATTGTATCACATCTTAACACAAGAAATTTGATTGTTTAAGATTGTTCAATTAGCACAAATTATCAAGATTTCACGAGATCAAATCAAGTAGTGTCTTTGCAACACAAAAAACATATGTTCCCTTAAGGTTATACAATGAGCTAAATATTTGACAAAGATAGAAAACATAATGCAATATTCCCAATCCACTGTTTTGAACCAAGAAGCATATAGCAAGATACTCATCAAACTAGGCTTAACACAATCATTGACTAAGCCAAAGCAATTACAAACATGGTGATTAAGAATATATCATTTCATAGTATACATGATTTATAAAATTGCCAAATGGCATATTTAGGAAAGCTATCTTTCTTGAAATATTTCATGTCAAAGCATCAAGAGGAGTCTAAGATTAAAAGATTTCTTCGGACAACTACTCAACTTAATCCAAATTCAAGACTATGAATTGAAAATGCTAAAGACATACAAGTCAAAGCTCAACTACTATGATTAGCTTACAAGATTAGATACAATGCAAATGCAACAACAATAAGATAAAATATGTACAAAGACAACTCCCCCTCACACCATGCCATAGGGATGACACACTCCAAGCTCTCCTCTCAAAAAAGCAAACTTGGATGCATCTAAAGGTTTGGTTAAGATGTCGACAAGCTGGTGTTGGATGTCTATGTATCTTAAGTCAATGTCTCCTTTCTCATTGTGGTCTCACAAAAAGTGAAATCTCACATCTATATGTTTGATTTTGGAGTGTTATACTAGATTATTGGCTAAGCTTATGGCACTATTGTTATCACACAAAAGTGGCACACTTTTGAAGTCTAACCCAAAATGTCTCAAAGTAGCAGTCATTCACAAAATCTGAGAACAATAGCTAGCAACATCAGCATATTCAACTTCAGCAGTTGACTGCGTAACACTAGACTGATTGTGGAAAGACCAAAAATAAGAGAGGTACCTAAGAAATGACAAATACCAGAGGTACTCTTCCTATTAATTCTACAACTAGCAAAGTCGGCATCCTAAAAACTTCGAAGGGAAAGCGAAGAAGATGCAGAAAACCAAAAACCATACTCAAGGGTGTGTTCGAGATATCTCAAGATGCGCTTCACCGCTTGACGATGAGAGATCCTTGGTGATGCTTGGAGGCGAGCGCACAAGAAAATGGTGAAATGGAAATCGGGTCTTGTCACCATCGGATACAAGAGGGAGCCAATCATGCTCCTATACTCCTACCGGTCTACCGCCACACCATCTTCATCCGAATCAAGTACAGTCGAGATAGCCATCGGTGTTGCCAAGGGCTTCGCATCGCTCATGTCGAACTTCTTCAGCAGATTCTTGGTGTACTTCGTCTGGTGGATGAATGTACCTTGCTTGCATTGCTTGATTTGAAGCCCAAGAAAGAACTTAAGCTCGTCCATCATCAACATCTCGAATTTCCTACTCATAGTTTCTGCAAACTTGGCCATAAGTGCATGAGAAAAGCCACCAAAAATGATTTCATCCATGTATATATGAACAAGGAGAAAATCATTGTCATGCCTATAGATGAACAATATTTTATCGATCGACCCCATCACATACCCATGCTCTAACAAGGACTTAAGCCTATCATACCAAGCCCTAGACGCCTGCTTAAGTCCATACAAAACCTTCTGAAGCTTGTTTACTCGATGTGAGTATTTGGGGCTCTCAAAACCGGGGGGTTGCTTGACATAGACCTCTTCCTCTATGAACCCATTTAAGAAAGCACTCTTGACATCCATTTGGTACAACTTGAAATCCTTGGATGCAGCAAATGCAAGGAGGATCATAATGGCTTCTAGTCTAGCTACTGGTGCAAAGTTCCCTCCAAAGTCTATCCCCACTATTTGAGTGAAACCCTAGACCACAAGTCTAGCTTTGTTTCTAACTACAGACCCATCCTCCCCCTGCATGCTTTTGAAAACCTGTTTGATGCCTATGGCATGACTCTACAAGGGCCCAAACTTGATTTCTCTCAAAGTTTTTTAGTTCTTCATGCATGTCATTGACCCAATTTGAATCAGAAAGAACGTGTCCAACATCATTGGGTCAAAATATGCAACAAATACATAATCAGTGAAATGAGCATGTTGAGCAGATTTGGATCTCATTTCTCTTTCACCAAGGTTGCCGATCATCAGCTGTGGAGGATGTCTCCGCTAAATGTGCTGAGGGACCTTGCGTTGTGAGACGATCTCCCTCTCAAACGCTGCAGGTGGAGGCTCGAAAGGAGCTGAAGTGAAAGTAGAGGCTGTAGGACCCTCTACCGGTGTCGAAGAAGCAAGAGCCAGCTCGAAAGCAGGTGTGATAGTAGGAAATAGTGGATCATTCTCATCATCACTGAGAGCTGGAAGGTCATCATCTATAAATATGTTTTTGCTCATCTCTTGATCACCTGTACACTCAAGAACATGACTAGCACAAGGGATTGATTCATCAAAGGTCACATCATAGTACTTCGTGATGTTGTTAGTGTCAAGATTATAAATCTTGTAATAATGGCCTTGAAGATAATAACCCAAGAAAATCTCATCGGAAGAACATGTCTCAAACTTGTCAAGATTTTGATGCTTTAGGATGAAGCAACAACATCCGAATACTCTTAAGTGAGAAATCTTCGGCTTCCTCCCAAAGCGCAACTCATAAGAAGTCACATTTAAAATTAAGCGCAAGGAAATCTGCAAGTTGTGTTAATAGTCTCTGTCTAAAACTTTCTAGGAGTCCTATACTCATCAAAGATCGTCCTAGTCATCTCAATCAAAGTTCGATTCTTTCTTTCAACCACGTCATTCTACTAAGGAATGTGTGGGCAGAAAATTGATGCTCATTACCATGTTCAAGACAGAAAGCATCACACCAGGAGTTTCTTGAACAATCTCAAAGCTAAGCTCTGAAAGTGTGAGAACACTTCATCCTTGCTCACAAGAAAGAATGCCCAAGAGTAGCGAGAGTAGTCATCAACAATGATAAATACATACTACTTCCCACCCGTCGAACGAACTCAAGAGAGACCAATAATGTCCATATGAAGAAGTTCTCCTAGTCATTCAGTCATCACCAGATTGACTGGTGAGTGAGAGACAGCAACCATCTTGCCATGCTGACAAGAAGAACAAACAAGGTTCTTCTCAAACTTGAGCTTGGACAATCCTCAGATCAAGCCTAAGACACTCAAAGGAGAAAGCAAATTAAAGCTCATGTGCCCTAGCCTCCTGTGCCACATCAAAGCGCAAAAGAAGGTTGTGTGATTCAATACTATGTAGAACCATGAAACACAGAAAAATCAGCTTCAAAAACTCTTCCAACTCGAGAAATCTGACAAACCAAAGTGCCTGAGGAATCAAGAACTCGAGAAACTAAGTCCTCATCCAACAACTGAGATACAAAAAGTAAATTGGATCCCAGATGCTCCACCAAAGCCACATCTTTGAGAGTAAAACTCTCATTCACCTTTACCATACTTTTGGCCTTCACTCTTCCCTTTCTATCATCCTTGAATGCGATGTATTCATGCCGCTTCGTTGGGGTAAGGCTGGAGAACCATGATGCATCTCCGGTCATATGATGCAAACAACTAAAGTCGATGAGCCACTTGTTCTCCAAGCCTCCATCTGCCACCTACATTAAGTAAGGAGAGCTTGAGTACTCAGTATTAGGGTAAGTAAAAAACTTCTTGGGAATCCAACATCGAGTCGCTCGAGGAGGAGTAAAAATAGGTATAGATAAAACAACTTTAGCACGCTGGGGGCAAGTACCACAATGAGAAAAACATGGTCCGTTAAAGTGTTGTGACTCGAAGCCTTTGCCGTGCGGATTAAAACCATATGAACCATGGTATGAACAACGTCGGGCACCGCCTCTCAAAAAGAACTGAAAAGTGTTTGAAACTCGTGAGTGAGAGCGAGGAAAATGCTCATGTACACCAAAAGAGGGGCGGTACATGTCCTGAGTGCTCCACTCTCACTCATGTCTCTCATCTCTCCTACGATGAAAACATTACTCAAACAGGTGACCCTTTCTCTGGCAGTAGGTGCACACATAGCATCTCTCAGGAACTGACCTTTTGGTCACTCTAGGTTCTGCCATAGGAGTTTTATTTAGGCTGAGGAGCTCTCTTGGATTGTGTTTTTGGAAGCTCTCTCTTCTTGATTTGTGGTGTGGTATTGTTCTTTTCTGGCATAGGGGATGTGGCGTTTGTCTTGGATTTAGACTATAGGGTGGTGGATGTGGTGAACACAGTCTTACTTGGCCCATTGTAGGCAACTCTCTAAAAACCCAACCCTAGAGCTAATTATGCCTTATCCACACACATCTTGGTCTTGACCAAGATCAAATCCATTTTGCCCTTGCATTCTGAGCACTTTTCCACAAGAGAAAGGAGATACTCATTCTCAGCCATGAGCTTCTGAACTTGCCCTTTAACCTAGCCGAGTTTGTCCTTAAGGACGATGCAGGTGGAACAATTTAGCTGCACATCCTTAGAACATTCAACACTCTCCAGTCTAAATTCTAACTCCTTAATGTACTTGTCTTTCATTTTAACATCCTTTGCAAGCAAATGATAATTTTTGCAAGCGCCTAAGAGAGTAGATCTAGTGTCCTCCTCAAGGAGCTTCTTCTTAGCAGTCTCAAGCCGACTGACGACTTGAGCATAGAAAGTTGGAAGCTCAGTAAGCTCATTCATGACAACCACACAGCTTTCACAATCCTCATCCCTAGCTCTAGACCTAAGCAACTCAAGCTCAAATAATGAACAATCTATCCTAGACTTGAGTTCCTTAACCTCTCGAATATCTTTCTTAAGTAATCTATCCTGGCTAACAAGAGCATCATTCAATGTATCAACCTGAACAAAAAGTTGGTCACAGGAAGGTGATACCTCAGAAGGATCAAGCTTGGGGTTGCTGTCGTTGTCATCTTCCATGAAGCAAAGGCCGGTGAAGTCCTTGTTCTTCACGGGCTGCTCCTCCTCCTTTGAGCTTTCATCCTCGCTTGAGGAAGTGTCGACGTCGCTGAGCACCGTCACAAAAGCTCATGAAGCCATCTTGGTCATCTTCTTGGCCATCTTATCACGATTCTTGAAGAATGACTTCTTGTTCTTCTTGTGCTTGTCATGGTCGTGGTTACGGCCTTCCTTTTTCTTGAGTTTGAGATAGTCCACCTTGAAATGAGTAGTGTTACCATACTCATAACACGCACGAGATCCGCCCCTCCTCCGATCTCGACGGTTGTTGTAGAAGAGGATGAACTTCTTCACAATCAATGTCAAATCTTCATGATCAAGTGTGTCCACCTGCTCTTTTGTGATAGAGACCAAGGAAGACAAAGCAAACCAACTACCTAAAATATTAGCACAAGAAAGACCAACTCCAACATAACTACCACCATTAGGTCATGAAACCAATACCATGTTCTGAGACATGGGGTTTTCTAGACCTATCCTAGCTGCTTTGGCTATTTCTGTGGATTTTAGCTTACTGAAAAGTTCATCATAAGTCAATATGTCATAACTAGATGACTCCTCAATGCTAGAGATCTTTACTTCCCATACGCTATGGTCAAGAGCGTAGAGAAGCTTGATCGCCCTCTCATGATCAGAGTAAGATAAAACCCCAATGGATGTAAGGTTGCTAACAATCCCATCAAATTGAGCAAACATGGCATCCAAAGACTCTCTAAGGCTTTGCATGAACATCGGATATTCCAAATTGTACGTGCTATGGTGTCGAGCCTTGATCCGGTTGGTACCCTCATGAAAGACACTACGAGTAGACAAGATCTCTCTAGCAGTACGAATATGCTGAACTCTATCAAACTCATTACGACTCAGACTGATGAATAATATATTTTTTAGCCCTGTTGTTGGCTTCATATTGTGCCATATGGACCTAAGTAGTGCGAGCGATAGGAATTTCATAGTTGGAGTCTAAAATCTCACATATCGAACTTCCTTGACTTAACAGATAAGCCTCAATGCGCACCTTTCAATACAAAAAATCAAGACCTTCAAAGAAAGGGATATTCCCATGTCTCTCCACTGTCGTCTACGGATCACAAAGCCGGTTAGGGTCAACAAGTGATCAAATTCAGTTATGATACCAATTGTAGAACCGAGAATGACGAGTAGAGGGGGTAAATAGGCTCCTTACCAAATTCTTGGATGGATTTTTCCTAATCTTCACCCAACGCGCCTCAAAACAACATGCAGAAGTAAAAACTGAAGAGAAACATGTTGCACCAAAAGATCCTCTAAGAAAGTATGGCTCTCATGGATGGAATTGAACACTAGGTTCCATTAAAAACCAATCTGTGCATCATCGCAGACAAAAGCTTGCAATTTGAGAACGAAACACTTAAATCCAAGGAGATAGTCACCGGGTGAAGAAAATCTTCAAGTTGATGATTTAGACTCCAGGGAATTCAAGACCAATTATGAATGTGAATTTTATGCCTCTAGCAACAAGAAGAACCACTTCAACATGGAAAAAAATTTCAGCTCTCAAACCAAAACGAAAATCGCAACGAAAACTGAAAAACTCAAAACGAAACAAGGGAGCCAATAGAGAGAACTACAAGGAGATGAACACAAGCATAAGAGGTAACATGATCTTCATTACTTGCAAAAGACAACCCTATTTTCGGTAGATTACAAAGTATTTTGCATACAAAAAGCTATCACCTAATACATAGGCTAAGTACTACTCTCTCTCTCTCCTAAAACCCTACCACATAACTCTCAAATTGCTGGCTCAAAGGGCTCAGCCAACACTCTCCCTCTATTTATAGCCTAGGTTCCTTGACACCTAAGTTTTCTAGATTGTTCCCAAAATGCCACTCTCTTCCAATACACTCATACCTACCATCATGAGTATTTTTGTTCATCTTTTTTCTCGTTCATCGGATGGTCGTGGCGCCTTCATAACTTAGCTTTGTCTCGATGCAAGCATCGCGATGATGCAACCTACACTCCTCTTTCCCACAGTTTTGAGGCCAAAACTCGAAACCGTCTTGCACGCTTCTCAAAGTGTGACTCACCGTCACTTGTTAATACCTTAAGTAAGCGACCTGATATCGACATGTGTACTCTATCTTATGATCTTGGCCGCCGGTGAGTCTCTCCTGCTCCTGATCCCTCGTTCCGCCTTATCACTTGCACAGCATCCCTTTCGCTTGACTTTGTTAACACACTGTCTTCATCCACATTTCCATGCTTTGCTTGCTTCCCATGTGTACAGCTAGAATCACCCTTGACTCCGCTCAGCCTCCTTGATTGTCCGGCATCAAGAAGGCCGTTTAGCCCCAATCATCCCGCCATCAACCTTCAAGTTGCATCCATCACCTGCAAACCACGAGACAAGCAAACACGTATATCCAACTCCATAGTTAAGCACAAAATCCAGTTAGCCATAATCAAAATCCCAGTTGAAACACATCACATAGAAAACATGAACACCATATGATTCAGTGTCACCCTCAGTACAAACACTAGACCACCCGGTGTGTACATCTCTTCATGCTCTGTCCTGAAAAATGCTCTGGGGAAGCCTCCAGTGCTCACCCTGCTTATTAAGAGACCATCCGATGAGTACAATCTCACCAGAAGTCATTTTACAACCTCTCTGGAACAAATGCTCCAGTGAAGCATCTGATGCTCACAAATCCAATCACGCGACCATTCATTGTGTACATCCTTACCAAACACGCTTTGCAACCTTTCTAGAAAAATTAGTCCAATGTGCCCAGCTTCCCATAGCCAAACCATCTGGTGTACACTTCAGATCTTGCTTCTGCATTGAAATACTCCAGCATGAAACCTTCTGAGCATCGGACCATTTGGTGTGTTCACTTTTCTGAAAATGAAAGCCAACCATCGCCGAAGGAGAAGATCCTGCCTAATGACTACGCCGAATCATCTGATGAGGCAAATCTTCCTGGACACAGAGACAAAAATGTCAACTCTGTTTTCTATAAAACTTGGTTAGTCATGATCATAATTGCAATACATAAACATGCTCATGCAATCCTAAAATCATCAAACCAAATTATCAACATTGACAATCACTCATTATATATAAACCAAATCACATTTCAACTTGGTTTCTCAAATTCTACATAAGGTTTTTGGATGAATCCAATTAAAATAGGTTGCACATAGATTATGGAACACATACAAAAAAATTCTAAGATTTTTAAAGCAACATAAGACCACTATTTTGAACAGAGAATATGAGAAGGAAAATTGGAGCTATCGAGTACTGTTCATAGCGGGTCCACATGTCATTGTCTTGTTCCTTTGTAGCGAACCAGAGATGGTGAGCCTCTCCCACTCGCTGGATGTGGCGAGAGAGGCGGAGCGGATAGCGAGCCCTAAAAAATGACGAGTGTGTTTGGGAGTTGGTTGGAACTTGTTCGAATCGCTAAATTTAGCAATAGCGAGCAAGAAGCTGAGCCGGTTGAAGTTGCTCTTACCATGAAGCCACCCAGTTGTGGAGCTTGCCGAGGAATTAAGAGGGGGCCAATGCTCTGATAAGATAGTTATATTAGTGTGTACTTAACAGTTAAGTAGTGATATTAAGCATTTTCTTCAACAATTTTTGGATATTAGTGGGGGCCATGGCCCATCTTGGCCATTGAGAAGCTCTGCCACTAGCCACCGGTCAGGCATTGCGTCCATCGCCCACCATAGGCACAGGTGAGATGGAGAACATGGCCTTATTGTTTGAGTGGACCGGCGATCCCACATTATCTGCATATGTATGCATATGATCCTGCTACATCATTACCTAGACTTGCTTCCTTTTTCTCCCCTCAACAGAAATATAATTGTGGCAATAAGTTCTACTGGAGAGTATTTCTGGTAATGAGATAGCCTTGCTTGCAAAGGTTTCTTCTTCTATCACACAAACAACATTGGAACTTGTATTTCCACATGATATTTATAAGACCTAGCAACCTAGAGGACCATACTAAGTATTTTGACTTATCATAAAAAAATCTTACAGTCTTCGTTAATAATACTGTATTTGTAATTTCCATTGCTCTCCTGCAAGTTGGTGCTTATAATATAATTTGTCAAGGAATGAGCAGAAAGGATAGACATTACAATCACTGAAAAAGTGAAAATTAAACTTATGACAAACCCAGTCTGCGATTGTTGAAAATTGAACACCAAACCCCGCAAGGTTATTTCCAGCTGTCACTGACTCCTTGTGTGGTGATGGTAGGATAATGGTCTGTATCCATGCATAGTGCAATGTTTGCATCTGAAAACAGTATCAACGGTCGTGGGCGGTGACATACTTATACCTTCATATGAATGTGAGAAATTATCAAATGCAGGTTAGATCTAATTTAATCAGCTTAAGTTGCCAGAATACAGAAGGGTATTGGCTAGGTCTGTTGCCAGTACAATACAAATAAGATATTAAATACTCTAAATACTAATTAAACTGGTAATATCCAAAGGGGACATGTGCCCTAATGGAATTTAGCTAGTTTACACAAATTTTCTTGCCACATGGACTTTGTGCTTAGTCAGGTTTTCTGCCTGAAAAGTTGTTGAGGAAGAGATTTCAATAACGTAATCTGTATCAACAAGCATATGCCATATTGCTTTCGATCACTACATGCTGAGACAGAAATGTAGCAAGACGTTGAGCAGTATGTGATGGAGAACCAAGCTGAGACAAAAAATGTTACAGAGACTACATGCATAATGTAGGATTGGAGTACTCTGCAGACAGTACGCTATTTTCCTCTGCGTTGCTTTTTGTCCACAGAAACAAGGATGGATGACTAATCAATGATCGTGACGACACTGGGGCGATGGCTGTAAACCAAACCAGAGACATAAGAGAGAAAAAATACCAGAGCAACAAGCATGTCCTAGAAAAAGAAAACATTGCTTAGCATGAAGAAGAAAAAAAATATCATTCTATCAGGCACAGGTACCGTCTGGTTGCTCTGCGATATGCTCCTCCTCAGAGCCACCAGTGTCCTCCCTCTGCTCATCCTCCTCCTTCACCATACCACGTTCCCCCATTCTATAGAATTTAGGTATTGGACGGTTGGGAAGGAGAGTGGCGGCACTTCTGATGGCGGCCTCGGAAGCCTCCACCTCCCAAGCCCTTGCACTGAAACAATCAACGATGACCCAGAGACCCTTGAGGGAGGAAAGATAGCTGATGCCAAAATCGCAACCGATACCGTATGCAGAAATTGTGTCACGAACGGTGAATACAAAATGAAGCTTCTCGATCCTTGGCATTGAACCTGCTACAAACATCGGGCCCGGCCCACCAGAAAAGGCACCAAAATCGAACTCCTTCAGACGCTGGAATCCACTGCGACTGATGATAAGAGTTTCCAGTGTGCATTCCTTTGTGTAAAGATTGAGATAAAGCAAGGTAGGCAAGCCTTGAAGCACCTGCATATCTTCCAATATCAGTCGTTCCACCAATATTTGTAGGCAGGTGAGTTCTGAGAGGTAGGGTATCCACTTTGGGAGCCTAGAGAAACAGGTGCGCCTGTCTCCGATTGAGCTAAATTTCTGGAGTTGACGTGGAGGAGGGAACCATGAATCAACCAAGAAATCCAGAGAAAAGGGTAGAGCAATCGAAATGTATAGAGATCGGAGGTTACTTTCTCCCAACTTACAGAGGGACGATACCAAATATTTCTTCGAGCTTGATTCATCATTAAATTCACCATTAGATTGCCAATCAATACCAAGCACCTTAAGTTTGGTTAGGTTCCCAAGCTTTAGCAAAAGTTCTGGGGAGTTTCTTCCGACATTGAAACGTGATAGCTCCTCTAGAGCTACCATGCTACCGATCCCATTTGGAAATTCTACACCATAAGGCAGAAATAAGTGTACCAATTGCCGTAGCCCAACCACAGTTCCTGGCAATTCTCTTATTGTTGTCCATCTGAGATCAAGTGTCTGCAAATGTTGTAGCTTCCCAATTTGCCTTGGGATCCTGCTAATGTTACTGATACTTAAATACCTCAAGTGGATCAAACTTCCAATATCCCCAATGTCACCACCCCCCTGATTAGAAAAATTCTCTAGATCTAAGACTCTTAGAACTTGAAAGTCCAAGAGAGGGGGGATCTTCTTTGCATCACCGAAGACACTGAGTGATCGCGCATGAGACAAGCCACCGGTCCCCTGCCAGAGCTTCCTTTCTTCACAATTGCCATGGATGGAGAGACGTCGAATCTTGTGAGTTGAAGGTGCCAACTTCTGATCATCTCTTATTGTTGCAAAATTTTCTTTAGTTGATATTGATACAATAAGATCAAGCATTATATCGTGTACTCGACAAGCTCTTGGTCTACCACTGTAGTCAATGCCCACTGGCTGGATCATGTTTCTGTTCATAAGCTCACTAACGTAGCTTTCTCCAGTGTCCTCCAAGCATTGTCCTCGTTGTTCAATAATAAATCCTTCAGCCATCCATCTACGTATCAAACGCAATCGATCAATTTGATGATCCGCTGGGAAAATGCTTAAATCCAACAAACATATCTTCAGATAGTGAGGCAGATCGTAATAACTAAGAAACAAAATACTTTTTACCACTCCTAGGTCATCATCTTGTTCAATTGTAGAACCAATAGATTTATGTACCCTTGCTTTGAGGGTCCTTTTGTTGCTAATAGGCTGGCTATATTAACTATTGCTAGTGGCAAGCCATCACACTTTCTTAGTATATCATCAGTAACTTCTTTCAGTTCAAGAGGGCAGTCACCTTCATGGTTAAAAATCCTTTTCAAAAATAATCTTTTAGCATCATTTCTGTCAAGAGGCTTCATTTGATAAACATAGTCTTTGTGTGGAAAGCTACAAGATTTAGCGACATCTTCGTTTCGTGTAGTGGTTATTATTCTGCTTGCATTCTTATCTTGGGGAAAAGCACATTGGATGTCTCTCCAAGCTTGTTTGCTCCATATACCATCAATTATGACAAAATACCTGTTGAGAAAGTTGTAAAAGATTAAGCACTTCATTAATAAGGTTCTGAGGAGAGTATTCAAAAACATCCGACTAAGAAAAATAAACTTGATGTAAGGGTACAAAAGGATACAATTATCACTGCTAGTTTGACATTTTTAGGACCCAAAAAATCAAAAGAAAAACTTTTTTTTATACACAGGCCACCCCTCATGGAGTGATAGCATTAGATTATATGCAAATAGTGAAAAACCTGGTAATTTATTCTTTTGACTCTTCTTATCCAAATGTTCAGATGATTATTTGGGCATTTAGGTGGCTTCAAATGAAAAGGTTGACAGCTACAAAGTTGTAGATTTTATTGAGAGCTATAATATTCATAAATATATATTTTTTATCTAACTATGTATGAACATATTATAAATTTCCGATTAACTAACCACAAACATGCAAACCGACACATGTTTCCCACGACTTCATCATGAACCAACTTAAACATTGCATATATCCTTTAACTATGTGTTTATTACCATTAGAGTTCATCCTTAATCTAACCTATATTTTTGTATCATTTCATGTTTCATCCGAGTTGGGCCAACATAAAAACAGAAGAATAGTTACATATGTCAAATTGTCTGTGATCCGATTTAGGCACATTAATGACTACAAATAAAATTATCATTGACTACAAAGTTGTAGATCTTATCGAGGGGTATAATTTTCATATAAAATTTATCTCCATCTGACTCTATATGAAAAAGTTATAAATTTATGAAGACGGGTTATGCTTCGTTATCATTGTCGGTTCATAACAAGAACTGGAAGTTGTACTATCTCCATTATTACTACCAGTTTATAACATGAGATTTTTATTGCTGGTTCATGTTAAGAACTAGCAATGATAGGATCAATGTCGGTTCTTGATATGAACCGGTAGTGATAGTTATTTTCACTGCTGGTTTTTTTTTTTTGATGGAGTTTTAGTGCCAATTCCGGTTTTAGCATAACCGGCAGTGATATAACAAGCACGGAAGGCTATTTTTTAGTAGTAGACCGTCAAGATAACCTGCTGAATGAAGTGAAGATGGAGAAGTGAAATACAAGTATCTGCATGCATTAAGCTTTTTAAATAGATATCAAATGTATAAAACTTAGGGGAATATGTAAGATCTTCATATTGTATATGGATGATTGATTCAGTTGTTGACTCTGTTTGCTCTAATATAAAATGATTACTTGCTCATGCAAGGTTTCCCTTCCATGCACTACGTTTGTTCAAAGCGAAAATAGGATTCAGCATATATAACAAAAGCTGAGAAACAATGTCCACGGTGACGTCATAGCCTAAAAATTAGGAATAAAATGAAAAAAGAAAAAGAAAATGTATCTACATAACTTGAGACAAAGTGTAAAATGTCTCCACAAGCGTAGATATGCAACACTACACACCCTTAATAAATCATCTCATGTCTTCTACACTTGCTAAAAAACGTCTCTAAATTCCTGACACAGTCCATGTGGAGACGCTCCAAACACACTTTTGTAAAATGTGTTCATATTTCCGTAGAAATAAAATAAAACGTATCTAACATATAAATAAAACGTATCTATGAGGAGTTTTTCTTGTATAACTCATCTCACATTTGTTGCTGAAACCTAAACCAAGCATCAACTACTTAGACCTTTTGGCAATTACTTATCACACAATCTATATAGATCAACCACATTCCCACAATATCTACGTACATGAGCATCCTCTAATAAAACTGCAGAAAATGGTCACTGCCAGAACAGGGAAGCAACATGCACGACCACATGGCACAGGTCCAAACACCAAAATATTATATAGCATAGCATGCCACTTTTGTAACAGAGTACAACAACAACAACAAAGCCTTTCAGTCCCAAACAAGTTGGGGTAGGCTAGAGATGAAACCCATAAGATCTTGCAAGTCTAGTCATGGCTCTGGCACGTGGATAGCCAACTTCCACGCACCCCTGTCCATGGCTAGTTCTTTGGTGATATTCCAGTCTTTCAGATCCCTCTTTACAGACTCCTTCCATGTCAAGTTTGGTCTACCTCGACCTCTCTTGACATTATCCGCACGCTTTATTCTTCCGCTATGTACAGGCGCTTCTGAGGGTCTGCGTTGTATATGCCCAAACCATCTCAAACGATGTTGGACAAGCTTCTCTTCAATTGGTGCTACACCAACTCTATCACGTATGTCCTCATTCCGAACTCGATCCCTTCTTGTGTGGCCACACATCCATCTCAGCATGCGCATCTCCGCTACACTCAACCGTTGGACATGTTGCCTTTTAGTTGGCCAACATTCTGCGCCATACAACATCGCAGGTCTAATTGCCGTCCTATAGAACCTGCTTTTTAGCTTCTGTGGTACTCTCTTGTCGCAGAGGACGCCGGAAGCTTGGCGCCACTTCATCCACCCGGCTTTGATTCGATGGCTCACATCTTCATCGATTTCACCATCCTTCTGCAGCATCGACCCCAAATATCGAAAGGTATCCTTCTAAGGTATCACCTGCCCGTCAAGGCAAACCTCATCCTCCTCGTGCCTAGCACACGTCTTCCTTGCAATGGATATTTTCCAGCATCAAAAAAGTTTTCAAGCGATCTAATTATGTTAAAGACGCACGCAATCCCATGCATGTGAAGCCAAATCAATGCTAAGCAACTTACAATGCAGAGCATCCTTGATATATTAATCAGAAGAGAACTTTTAATGTTGTAATTGTTTAGTGTGGTTGATATATTTAGAAGGTAAGTAAATCGATTTATATTATCTAGGATCCTTTTCATGTTATTTTCAGTGCGATTGCGTAAGGAGTCGAGCTCACTTAAGATTTCTAATGCAAGCTCAAGGTCGAGTGATGACATATGATTTTGTCTAAAAATGTTACGTGCAACGTGACGGGATGTTACGGTGAGAATTTTTCTCTCAAAATCGGATGCATACAGTGAGCTATAGAGTGTTTAATTTTAAATATTGCAAACGTTATTTTTTAATGTTATAACAGATCGATGGAACATCTGATCCATTGAACGCCCGGACGCTAGCGGCTCCTATAAATAAATGGTGATATTGCAGGCATAGGAACCAGAAGTTGGTAGGGAAATTACGGGGAGCTTACACAAGTTAGGACGCTGTAACAGCAACCGCTCGCGCGGCTGTGGGCGGTGTCGGATCCGGCCGGCGGCGGGGCGGAGAACGCGACGGGGATACCTGGGGGCTGGGGACGCGGTGGTGGTCTGCGCGTGCGCCTGGTGGGGAACGCGACTGAAGAGAGGCGTGCTTCGACCCCCGAGTGTGCAGAGAGAGAGACGCTTGACTTTTGAGTCGATAATGCTTTCGCCTTCCCGAATTATTTCAGGGAAGAAGGCATCAATCCATCATTTACCCCTCGTCATCTACTTTGTCGAACAAGCTTTTTCACCACCAATTATTGAGTACTCATCTGTACAAATTGCATTGTGCGAAGCATTTTTACCTGCCGCAACACAGGCTGTTACGCCAGATGAAAAGGCAAAAGACAAACAAAATCATCAAACATGCGAGCACTAAATAAGGCACTTGGATACTTTTTTTCGTTTTTTTCTTGCTAAAGTACCGTTTGCCTTCATGCTTAAGAGACACTTGTATCCTCACAATCACAACTAAGATATTGATTCTTGAGCTTGGAACTCATCAGTTTCTTGAAAGAACAAATAGCACCTTCCAAGGGCAAAATGAGCAGGATACATGGAAAATAAGTGTTGTTCTCATTGCACTTTCATACTTGTAACATCTGGGTAACACTGATTAAAGGCACATAACAAAACCGAAGTACATTGTTGCCGATTGCCATCCCCTTGGTGCTAAAATAAGCCAGTCATCTAACTCGACCGCCCGGTCACCCCCACTTCAAAGGATCCGTCTGCCTCTCTTGTAAAACACTAATCCTCATCAAACTTGATCTTCTTAGCTGAAGGCTGAATGCTCCCGACCTGTACAATCAAGAACACACTAGCTGATTAGCATCAAGGGGGAATCTATCATATTCCCCAAACTATAGAAGGAAAAAAGGCATAGCGTTGCTCAGATGAGACAGCAGGAAGACAAAAGGTAGCACAGTGCACTCTCAAAATTCCGCAATATGTGTTTTTGCATCATCCAGAAACAGCATTTGACGATACGAGTACCAAAGGTGGCCAATCTATGATATAATCTAAAATATTGGGAACATAGGCACCCCAGACAGAAAGACCATATAACAGATGGATCACAGATCACACTGTCAGTGTTTTGAAGAGTGAAGTCAACAAACTTCTGAAGAAAAGACGAACACCAGAATTGAGCCTGTGCGTTGATGTGGATCCTATTCTGTTATCAATTTATATGAGAAAATAAGCTAAGAACATCAATATGTGACGGATATAATTATGTTTATTAGCTTTTTTTGCCTCACAAATGTGTAGTAGGTTCTAGATACATATATCAAGTGTCTTTCAGTATTTCTCATTGTAATTGGCGCCTCTTTTTGGTGAAACTGTGTTATCTGATTGGGATTGGACAGCAAGGAAATAACGTGATGATGTGGCACTCTCATGTACCTCTTTTAGGTCCCAGGATTGTAATCACTGAGTCAAAGTAATCATTCAGAAGTCAGAACCAATATGTGCCGAAGTCATACTTCATCTTATCAGGGACAGAGATATGAGATTACAATCCCATTTGGTCATTTTACGAAATGCTACTGTTACTGATAATTGAGTCATTCTGCTTCCTAAGTTAAGACCTCTTTTTCACCTATTCGGTGTGAGCGAAAATCCACACAAATACAATTCTGTTTGCACAACAAAGTTTGTGTTTTCCAGATTCTCATAGTCAATTATGAACCATTTTTCCTTAAGCAGCATCTCGAAGTCCAAGGGAAAACTAGTACCCAAAAACTTATATCTACCATTGGCATGAAATTCAAAAAAGTTTGGTCAGATAATAACATGATTATGACATCAGGAAGCAAAACAAGCATGTGACAAAAGTTGGTCAGACTGTCATCAACATTTTAATGACTTCAGTACTGTGTCGAGCGGGCAACAATACAGTAAAATAAACCATGTTATGTTTATCTGTGATTTTCACAAATTCAGGAACAGGAAAGCATCAGGTTAGTATATCTGATCAAGAGATGTCATTTAATAATGAACAGCAAGTGAAGGTTTACTTACAAGGGCTGGACACTCGTAACCAATACCAGCAGCCTTGATTCTTTTGCGGCGCTTTTGATCTCGCTTTACAATTACTTCAACCATCTTTTTGTGCTCCTCTAAAGTTTTATCCTGCTAGCGACACAGGTATTTAGTACAGTTCACACTTTCTGCTACAGTTGTAGTTAGCAATGCATTACCTTGTTATGTCTTTTCCGTTCGATTGCTACCCGATCAATTGGTATAAATCCCCGTCGCACCCCTTTCCATCTGCACAAAATTGATAGTAAGATATGGAAACTGCACAGGACAAGAATTTCATTCCCGTTTAAATCAAGAAGCGAGAAACAGCCACTACGCACAGCTACATCAATACCATTACTGCTTAAGTGCTAAGTTTCATGTCCAGTAAGCACATAAAAGAACAATGATACAAGAACACTGTTTCTTACAATTGCTAGGTTGTTAAGTCAGAGAACATATCCTAAGCACATCAACTTTCTGCACAAGTTTTGTTTTGTGGTTTATGACAGTTCCAAGGACCCAAACACATGAAGCCCATCCAATACAAATACATCATCAAATCCTTAAAACTCCAGTGACTCATTGATTGGTGGACCAATTCAGCATATATACAAAAGAAACAAAAATAGTTAACAAAAACCTATTGACACTGATCCATATCATCTCAATTGAATAAGTTCTGGTATTTGTCTTAGACATCTAGATCACTCTTATTACACCAGACATGTGCTTAATATAAAGCTACAAGTCACTTTTACTGATTAGATGCATTTCTATTAACAGCTTTTCATTTTCTAACGCATCAGGCGCATGTGCTTGTTAGAATCCAGACTACTTGGATGATCCATGCTACTTCTCCAGTTTCCCTTGTTCTCAAAAAGGTGAAAGCAAACAGAATCAAGTACTTAATAGAAAGCATGGCTGGAGAGGCCTACAATTTTGGATGAACTCTCTCTGGCGGAACAAGTGTAAGTTGCAAAGTGTGCTCAAACAAGAGGTAGTTGTTTATCTCATCAGCCACAACCTTCGCCACCTGATACACCAAAGCCCATGCACAAACTGTAAGCAGACAGCAAATAACGGACATTCCACAGCACAGATATCTCAAAGTAAGCGCTTACATCAGGTTTCTCAAACTCAATGAATCCATAATGCTTGGACTTTCCTGTCTAAAAGTATCACCAAACCATAAGTTAGAGGCTTACAAATAATGCACATGAATCATGGCATACAGTAATATATGATACCTTGCGGTTCCTGGCAACCCTAAGCCTCTTAACAGTCCCAAACTGCTGAAAGAATCCTACAAGAAAATCAACAACAGCAGAAAAACATCAGCACCACGACGTGCATCCCCAATACTTAATGCTTCTACATCCCATCCATGCACCGTTGTTGCACGCAAACACACCTTGTATCTGGTCCTCGTAGAAGCCGTGGGGGATGTGCCCGATGTAGAGGACGGTGGCGGTGTTCTCCGGCGCCTCGGGCTGCTCCTTCCGGATCCTCTTCCCCGGTTCTCCTTCCAGCGGCTGCACCAAACCGCAACACAACACAGCAGCACCAGGATTAGCTGGGCTCTTTACTCTCACAGGCAAACACCAAATTGAGGCAGAGGGAGTGGGGCCACGCACCAGGAAGTCCTTGCCCTCGCCAGGGCGTGGAGCTGCAGTGCGCCGTGCGAGCACTCGCCTCTGGTTCCGCTTCTTCTCCCTCATCCCCATCTCGCCTAGTCCTCTTCACCTCTCTCTGTCAGCTCTCGGATAATCAAAATCATCACCAAGGCGCGAGACCTCGAGCCGGAGCGGAACGGGGGCGAATCGAAGGGAGGGTTTGGTGCGGCTTTCCTTACCTTGATATGGCGTCAGGCGCTATCAGGCGCGGCGTAGGTGGGAGGGAGGCGCCGGAGTTGGAGGAGAGGCGATGGGAAGGAGCAGAGGAAGAGGAGCCGTCGGGGAGGCGAAGAGAAAGGTTTTGGCGGCGGCGTTCGTTTTGATGGATAACGGCAGAGAGTTTGGGCCGTAGCCGGAAGGCCCAATACGAGTAAGGCCCGTTGTCTCCTTGGCCCGACGGGTAATTCTCCTGATAATCGATGGGAATGGGGTTCTTTCTTCCCTATGTAGTCTAATGCCATATTTATTTTTTATTTCTGGTTCTGTTTCTACTGATATAAGAAGTTAGAAGTTAAAATAAATAGAGTTTTGAAGAAGTTATTTTTGGAGAAGTCAGAAGCCTGTTTTTGAGAAAAATAAACTAAAACTGAGAAGCTCGCTGAGAGATGCTTTTTTAAAGCTATGTGCTGAAAAAATCAAAAATTTATTGCAGAAACCAACAACTTTTTAGACAAGCTAAAAACACAATTTTTTAGAAAAATCTCAAAAGTAAAAGTCCAAACAAATAGGCCCTAAACCTTGCGTGAGCATACAGGGAGTCCTGCTATTAGCGAGCGCTTCCTCGCGCGTGTACCACCCTAATAGCCTTTGCTTTTATGTTTTGGGAAAAAAAAATTCCCTACCATGTTATTTTTGTTTTTGTAAAATTTTACATGAGAAAGTTCGATTTAAAAAAGTTTGGAAAAAAATCTTGCACGAGAAAAGTTTTGTTCAAAAGTTTTGAGTAAAAATTAATGAGAAATGTTTTGAGAAAAAATTCGGAAAAAAATTATATAGACCCACGCTACATATCCGTCACTTGGGCACCAACGATCATGCGCGGAACAGGATTTTCGGCACACAGGTTCCTTCTGACGACATTGGCCATCATAACTATTGGAGATGGGCACAAAGCTCGTTTCTGGCATACCGTTGGCTTAATGGTGTTGCCCCGAAATCTCTGGCACCTAGTCTCTTCGGCCTAACGAGACGCAAAAACAACATGGTTGCCTTTGAGATGGCGAATGGCAGATGGATTAGAACAGCCAGGCGTAGAATCACGGCACCCGCTCTCTTAACCGAGTTCGTCATCCTATGGACGCGGGCTATAGAAGATTCACCTCAGCCCTGAAAACTCCTAGCGACGGACCACTAATGGCAAGTACACCACCCACACCCAGTCGGCCTACCTTACGAAATTTAGAGTCCTTACCGCCATTTGAGGCAAATATCATTTGGAAGGAAAGAACGGAAGACAATGATCTAAAACAAAATCCCCACAGCCGACACCTCGCCAACAAAGGTTGTCTGCACCAACCTACCTGTCCCATGTGCCGAAATCACCCTAAAACAGCCATTCATCTCTGCCTTGTTTGCCCTTATGCCAAGGCGGTTTGAGCATAGGTGATGTTCATAGCCCAGCATAACACACCTGCAACCATAGCCCTCGAAAACTTCGATTGCATGGCAGATTGGTGGCATTCCTTTTCCATGTCAATACCTAAGAACACGCGGCAGGACATTAACGACCTCATGATCTATACCATGTGGAAGATTTGGAAGGAATGCAACAGGAGGATATTCTAAACGAGATCAATGCAAAACGAAGCTGTGACCAAAATTATCTTTGCAGCCTAGTTTCACACTTCTTTCTTGTTGCTTCCTGATGGTTTGTAAATTGCACTTCGTTTTGACGCATTGCGTATAGCTTTGCAGTGCGGTTGTTGTAAATTGCTTAAACTCCTCTCTTAAATGATCAGACAGAGCTCCTGCCCTTTTCTGCAAAAAAAAACAAAAAACAAAAAAAAAACTAACTTGTATTTTTGCGATTTCCTTTTTAGCGGATTCCACGCACTAACAAGTACTAGTACTTGTCAAAGTATAGATTTCAAAACGTTCCTTTTTCACACTTATACATCTTTCAGTTGGCACATTTCATCTAAGTCCTTTGTGTTTTCATCATGTACCTCATATATGGCCCCTGTGTTGGCCTAATGCTATTTCTTCACCATATGAGTTGTAACATCACTAAATTACGTTGGTTTGATCCCAGTTAAATTGTGTTCATGCCCTTCACCACCGGTACTCATGCAGTGAAGCAAAAAAATCGTATGGTGGTTTCCTTCCCGGTTGCTGCCAACCATTTTCTCATCCATAGTCTCCTCTTCGTCGTCTTCACACTCCACTTCCACATTCCATCATTGGCATGGGCAACTTCGGCGGCAGCGGCACGGTGACTTGCAGCCTTAGTTTCTTTCTCGAGTACGCATTCGATGAGGACGGATGGTAGAGCAATGTCATGACATGGATATACAAAATTGGCAACATCAGATCAGATTGGGGTGCAATAGCGTCAGTAGCATTGTTTGGAGTTGTAAGCATCCTGCGGTTGATAAATCAAACAATATGGAGACAAGGGCTGTAGGCGCAGCTCCGTGGAACAAAAGAAAAGAAATAAAAACAAACTAACTTCTTTTAGCATGTCATCAGGAACCTTGAGCTGATGTTGCCCTCAGACAGCCGATCCGGGTTTGATCCCGGCGGCTGCCTCTGGAGGTGCTCGCTCAGCACCTCTGTTGTTGGGTGGGTGTGAGCCTCTATATTGAAAAAAAATCAGGAACCTTGAGCTTTTTCTTGCATCCTGCGTTCCATCAAACTTGTAAAGCAAATCTGTCTGACATTCCTATTCATCTCTGTGCCCACAGCCTTACTATATATTCTCCATTTAACCTAATCCAATTCTAGCCACCCCATTACATCCTTGGTTGTCACGGTCCTACTACCCCGTGTCCATCGCCTATGCCGAAGGATACTGACAATTCCGGCTGGTGGGCGCCTCACCCAAATGCACCCTAAGCCAAAGATATCAGTGTCGGATCAAGGATTTAATCAAATGGGTGCTAATTTCTAAACACAAAAAATTTCACCAATTTTCAATTTAAAAGATGTGCTACTAAAAGCACAATGCCACTAACACAAAAGAATTCTTGTGATCAAGACAAACAATGCACCTCAACAATTGAGTTGATCTCTCAGAAAAAACAATTGTTTAATTCAACTAAAATTTGATCAAGCACAACAATGAAAGAAACAAACTTGTTGCACAACTTATATATCCTCACCTTACTGACAATAATGACACACCCACCTGATACATCTTTGCCAATATTCCCCTCCGAAAGAACTTTCTTGTGAACTGAAGCTTTAATTGTGTTTGTTGGATCCTATCAAGAATAACCAATCGTCATCTTCCACTCGGATAAAAAAGATATGTACCTCTCTTCAACATATAATACTTACGGCATTCAATTCAATTGTTTTAGCTGAAAAGTAAAATACAAATATCGCAATCTCATTAAAAAAGCTTCAATTGTTCATGCATCAACGAATGTAACCAACTCAATTTCTGGAAACAGTAATAGCACACGGAGTAGAATCACGCAATGATGCCCACGCTCACCTTCAGCGTCAAGAAGAGATCTCTGAGCCCATTTGGCTTACACGATGTCACCACACCGACCACCTGATGACAAACAAGAACCCCAAAACCGATGAATTCATCACGAAAACACGCACAGCTCAAAATGAAGGGTCATCTAAGACCACAAACTTGACAATAGCCCGCACGCACCAGAGGTGCTCGATGTAATTCTCGGTCCCATTGATCCCAGCCTCCCACGCGCAGACATTTCCGGCATCCAAAACCACACGAGGAGACCAATCAAACATTCAGAATTGACTCTGATGGAGATGGGCGCCGTCGCGCTCACGCCACCGCGGCTGTGCCCTGCCATGGTCGGTGTTGTCGTCCTCTATCTCGACCCATACATGCTTGAGTTCGACTCGGTGGCATCGCCGTTTGGGTATTGGATTGGCCTGGTCGTTCAGGCGTTAGTATTGTTGGGCATTTGGGCAATGAATTGGGCTTGGGCCATCGGAGCCACTGGACCGTGGACGTAGCTGGGTCGGCAGGCCTCTGAGCTGGGCGTTGGATTGGCTGATTGGGTCACTGAGACGGCGGGACAGCTAGGTTGTTGATATATACTATTTTTCTGCAAAAATATTTTGATGTGCATATACACTTATGACCCAAGATGAACCAGCCCCTGGCCTCACCCTTTGCTGCTAGTAGTGCCACACTCTTCCAACCATCCACGGCTCCGGTGCCACCTCTTGCCATCGTCCTCCATCTTCCTCATTGTTACCAGCATAGCACTACTAGACCCTCCACCTCTGACTCCGCACATCCTCTTGCCTACCCAGTTCAACATGGTACCACCCCTGCTGCACAGGCCAACACCCTCCTACAATCCGGCGATTTCTAAACAGATCCGTTACGTTTCTGAAAATTTGGGCCCGCCCGTCAACCTCGATGCTCCCTCTGACCCTCTCCATCTCTCGTACTGAGACCTGGTTGGATAGCCTATAAACTTTAGAGCTTCTGGTTACTAAAGTTTATAACTATTAAATTTTGGTCGTTAATTTTTACAATAATTTTTTAGTTATTTAGCACACTAAAAAATAGAAAATTTTATTTTAATTTGCTTCTCAACTTCTTGTTTTTTTCAGCTACCCCTCGTCGTAGGACTGTTGTTCCAGCAGCTATGTATTGACTCCGTCATGGTGACTACCCTAACTTTAGAGATGGCCCTATCTTTCTCGAGGTCCATCATGACGTCACAGACCTCTCCTCTAGAACACGTGGATGCTCCGGTCCTGGTGTCCAGGACTCTTTCACCATAGCTATAGCGAAAATAGCCATATTAGATCATAATTATGATTTTAGTGATTAATGATAACATAGTCAATGAGACTAACATATTTGTTAAGAATATATATTAGTAGGTCTCATGGATGCAATATATAAAGAAGATACCGTAGTTGAGATAAAATTGGACTGAATTAGAGAAGTCCCAAGAAGATTTGTCTTATCGAATGGTCCGGTACTCTAAGTGTTGAATTCACCGGAGCATATTTGACAAATAGAAAAGAGGCCTGAAGACCTCACTGTAAGGTCTGGTGATTAGCAAATGTACAAACCGAAGCATTTCTACCACAGAAGGTTGCAGCCATTGAAGTTGAAGATCAAACCCCCGGATGGTTCGGTGATTAATATGTTATACACACAGGGCAATAAACAGTGCAAATAGACAGAAGGGGTTCAACACACCGGAAGGCCTGATGTATGTGTTGTACACACCGGAGGCTTAACACCGGACTAATTTACACAAAGAGGATACCAAGTGTTGAAGAATGAAGTTCAAGGTACCGGATAGTTCGGTGATGAAGTGATGTGCACCAAATGTTTACACCGGAGCAATTTACACAAAGATGATGCATTTGACTCGGATGCTAAGTATATATTCACCGGATAGTCCAGTGATGAAGATGAAGTATACACAGAAGTGTTCAGTGTTCACAGAGGCTTGAGGGGTTCCAACGGCTAGTTTGTGAGTGTTAATACTATTGTTCTCACCGGATCGTCTGGTGTTAACAACTTTTCTGAGCCGTTGGGTTAACGACTAGTTGTAGGGAAAATGGTCCTATTATACCATGTTTGTGATTTTGGTGATTAACAACAACATAGTTAATGGGACTAACATGTTTGTTAAGAATATATATTAGCAGGTCTCATGGATGCAATGCATGAAGAAACCACCGAAGCAGAGACAAAGTTGGTTGAATTGGAAAAGTCCCAGGAGTTTTGTTCTCACCGGATGGTCCGATGTTAAATGTGTTGCACACAGCTGACAATGAGCAGTGCATACAAACAGAGGCAGTTTTGCCTCACTGGATGGTCCGGTGTCAAAATGGCAGAAGCATCGGAGCAATTCTAGCAGAGGTAGTTTCAAGAGTTGACGTTAAAGATCAACTGACCGGATGATCCAGTGTTCAACAAGCAATACACACCAGAGCATTTGGTTCTGGGCAGAAGATTTTGAAGGCATCAGATAGTCTGGTGATGAAGCAAGAGTACAATGAACAAATACACCGGACAATGAACAATACAAAGAGGAAGGCAAAACTTAAGCCATCGGATGGTCCAGTGATGAAGTCATGTGTACACTGGAGCATATTTTCCAAAGAGGGTTGTATTTGACTCGAATGATTGAGGATTGCTCACTGTATAGTCAGGTGATGAATTGATAAGCACCGACGAAGGCACCAGAGCAATTCACACAGAGAAGATGTTGGCTCAGATGGCTAAGGTATACTCACCGGAATGTTTGGTGATGGTGTTGCAGTATACACTGGAGTGTCCGATATTCATAGTGGCTTGAGTGGGGTTCGAATGGCTAGTTTGTGAGAGTGTACTAACCAAATGATCCAGCATTAGTACTATTGTTCTCACCGGATCATCCGGTGTAAATAACTTTTCTGAGCCGTTGGGTCAATGGCTAGTGCACGGGGTTAAGGCTATAAATATCTCTCCACTTAGTCATTTGAGGGTGCTGGAGTCTAGAGAAGTTCATATACATCCGAGAAGACATCCAAGCTACCAAAGTGCTTAAAGTGATCATCCAAGGAAATTAAGCACAAGATTAGAGAGTGATTAGTGCTTATATGCCTAGAGAGTGTGTTGCTAGGTGATTGCTGCCTAGAGAGTGGATCAAAGAGTGATCTAAGCTTGTACCTCTTAGTACGTCGGCACCTTGGAGTCTTGGTGACTCACCGGCAAACTTATTGACCTTCCGACTTTGTGTGGAGCGACGGCAAGGCAATTGTGCGGGGACGCAGAGACCCTTGCCTTAGTGGCTCAAGCTCCAAAGTGATCACAGCAGCAAGGAACCGGAAGAGAGGCTAGTGGTGAGATATTGCCTTGGTGGCTCATCCGGGTGGAGGCCTTGTCTTTGTAACTTAGTGGCCCAAGTGACGTGACCGAGTGTCGACTGAGAGCATATCCTTTGTGGAGCTCCAACATGGACTAGGGCAGGCATTCATACCATCGATACCACGGGATAAAAATCCCTTGTGCCGAGTTTGCTTTCTCTACCTTATTTATGTTTCTGTGTTTATATTCTTGCAATTTACCTTCTTAGATATGTTGTAATCATTTTGATCGGTAGAGTAGATACACTAGATAAACCTAGAGCACATTTAGATAGAAATTGATATAGGTTTATCTTGTGTAGTTTTTTGAACCGAATAGATTTTAAGTGTCATAATTCACCCCCTCTTAGGATGTCGCAGATCCATTCAATTGTTATCAAAGCTAGGCCTCACATCTAGCTCATTAATTTGTGTTAGGACTTCACACCTTTCACAAGGTTTCACCAATTCAAGTGGTATTTGAGCGTTAGTCTCATTATGATCCTTTAGGTTTCACCATCTAGTGAGTTGTGACATCCGAGGTTGGGATGAATTCCCATAGTGTTTTACTTTTCGATGGTACAAACTTTTTCCGTGAAAAATTCTAATGACTTGTTATTTGTAATCCTGAGGGTTAGATGTTTAGAGAGTTATTGAGGAATGAATGAGGTAATGCATCACTAACAAGGATATACAATTAGAAGCATTGACAAAGAGTATCCTTTTATCATTTATATGTGTTGATGCATTTAATCGTATTTATTGTCTCACCAATGCACATGATATTTAGACTAGTCTCATTAAAATACATGAAGGCACAAAGGATGTGTGCAATGAGAAATATCATGTGCTTATTACTAAGCTCAATGGCATCAAGCAACTACCCCATTAAAGTGCTAATGACATATACTCATGTTTGAATATTCTTATCAATGAGATCAATAGGTTAGGTTTGATGCTAATTGAATATGATCAAGTTGTGACAAGAATACTTTAAGCTCTTCTTCAAAAGTACAAGTTGATAGTCTCCATAATCTACGACAACAATGATATCAATAAGATGACCCCAAGTCAAGTGCTCGACAAGATCACTGTCCATGAAATGACAATAAACATAGAGGTGAAAGCTTCTTCCTCATCTGACATCCAGAAACTTTCTCTCACAAGCAAGCTCAATGCTAACACATGAAGGTAAGGATGAGGAGACAAGAGCAAGAGTCAAGCTAAGTGAAGATGACAGAGATGAAGATGAAGAGAGCTATGAAGAGAATGATCAAAACACATCAAGTGACAAAGAAATTGATCCTAAGATGGCCAAGCTCTTCTCAAAGTTGGAGAAGAACATGAAGAGGATCAATGCCAAGGTTGATCATCCTATCTCTATTGAAGATTTGGTCAACACAATTGATCATATAAGAAGGAGAAGAAAACCAAGAATAAGAGGAAGACAAGGGGAAGAGCCAAGACATTTACAAGCTTAGGAAGATGGGTGAGTGACGATGAAGAGTCAAGCTGAAGTGATGAAAGCTTCACCATCCTCCCCTCCAAGAAGAGTTGTTTCTCAAGGTCATCATTATGGCTAAATGTATGGATAGCGATGTAAGTGATGATGAATTTGATGGGGATTCTCCCTCCTATGATGAACTCCTTCATTTGATCAATGAGCAACAAAGAGCCCTTCAGAAATATTCTAAAGAGTTTAAGAAATTCAATGCACTTAATGACATTTATGCTACTTTTGTTTTTAGTTATGAATAATTATTGTGAAAATTTAATTTGCTAAACAAGGAGCACGAAGAGCTTAAGGCTAAATTTGAGTGCATTGACTCTAAAACTAAGGTCCCTTTAAAGCAATCTACCTCTATATTTAAGTTCAATTCTAAGGTAGATACTTCTACTTCTTGTAATAATTTAATTGATTTATCTAGCTTACCCTTTTACAATGATATTTGTGTTGAGAATGTTGTTGTAGAATTATTTAATAACCTCATTGCAAAAGAGAATGATGAGCTTAAGCAAGAAGTGGAGAAACTCAAGAAGGACTTGGTGAGTTTAAAGGGCAAAGAATATGTCCAATCTCCTCAAGACAACCGTGCTTTCATGGTGAAGAAGCTTGTAGAGGGGTCAACCATAACATGCTTCAAATGTTATCAAGAAAGCCACAAGTCCTTCCAATGCAAACAAGTAAAGAAGAAGACCAAGAAGAAGAAGAAGATGGCGAACCTCTCCAACAAGACCTCTAACCTCTACGCTAAGCCCAACTATAAGATTAAGACCAAGAGCAACTACTACAAGCTCAACAAGAAGGACAATAGTAAGGTGGTTGCACACATGGTTAGAAGAAAGGATTAGAGGTGGAACTAACCCATTTGGATGCCCAAGGAAGTCATCACCAATATAAAGAGGCACTAATCAGTTTAGGTTGCAAAGAAGACTTGAAGTCCAAAGCGGCTATGGAAATTTGGAGACTTGGCTCATAAAATGAAGTGAATGTTCAAGCAAAGAAGTCAAGCATACAAGGATGCTTTGATGAAAATTATGATCATCGTATACCTAAATACCCATCTTATATTCATGTATTTTGTTTTTTTCTTCTAACTTATTTGTCTCGTCTAGGATTGCATATGCTTATTTCAATTTCATGCAATAACTAGTACATGTTTTCATATGGTAGGTTACCTGTATTCTCTCTAACCCATAGGCAACCTACATGATTTATTAGTTGTAGGTTATTTACATGGCACTAGTTTTA